>NC_088388.1:30215000-30862500 GCF_037993035.2 Macaca fascicularis
TGGATTTTTATTGATAGAGTGATGTAAAATTTTGTCTTAGAATACACTTATTGGAGTATGGAGAATCAGTCAGTTTTCAACACTATTACAGAAATAATACTAGAGGTAGTGTTCAGATAGGGCAAAAATAGCAGAAGCTGAACATGAATGAGTCAAGCATGAGAAATGCTGTGATAGCCTGTGAGCAGTTTTCAGCTGATGGTAGCATGTGGATCATAATAAACGTCAAGGACAGAGTGAAGGAAACATGTAACTCTCTCTTCTGATCTCTTAATAGGAGAAAAGAAATGAGCTGTTTATGAACTAGATGAAACAGTCTTTCCTCTGACATTTTGGGTATGAATTTAGCCTGTTTTGAAGGCTGATGGGTAAAGCAGGGGTTCGGGAAAATGGAGTTTGCTTTGGTCTTCATTGAACCATAGAAGCTGAGTGCTGGGGGTGGAACTTAGGCTCAGGGTCAGATCCTGTGTTAGATACATGAGGATCCAGATGCAGAAGGCATTTCCCCAAGGTCATTCTGGCTGAGAGCAACTGCAGTGTGAATAATGTTTTCATCCATTTCTCGGTCAAGTGCCTTATCTTGAGTCTCTGTTTCCTACAACAGCCACCAGGCATGAACTGGCCCATGTAAAACCCAGATAGCTCAGGGTCAAATCTACCAGTTGTAGGTGCTCACCAATGCGCTGGCACTGCACAAAGCACCATGCATTACAAAGAAATGCTTCCACAAAGAGAAGGAAGTAAATAACTGTCTTCAAACTCAAGGAGCTGATAGGGTTATACTATATGATTTTTAGCCTTCGATGAGTATCATTTGGAAGGTAAGTAGCAAGTCTGCCATAATAGAGTCAGTTAGGAAGGTCCTCCCAGGAGTGAGAAGCCCTGTATTAGTCAGCTTTGACCAGGTTCTGCTTCAGTAACAACCACTCCCATGTTTCAGTGACTTCCAACAATAAAACTTTGTTTTTTTTGTCTGTTACACATTGGTTGCAGGCCAACTGCATACTTTACCACAGCTTCTTCATCTAGGACCCAGGCTGAAGAAGCAGCCAGGGCCACACCTCTCTTAGAGCAGAGGGGAAAAGAGCAATAGCAGAACCATGGGGAAGTTCCTAATGCTTCTACTTGGAAGTGGCATGTGTTACTTCTGTTCTGTGTGGTTTGGGTTCCTAGGAGCAGATTTTAGGACACGGCTTCGAACTCATGGATTATTAGGGAGATACAGGAAACACCAGTTGGGGAATGGAGAAATGAGATAAGAAAGGCAGTCAGGAGAACATGGGTTATTAAGCTAGCTACCACTGTGGGCAACTCCAGTTCAGTCCCATGGAGAAGTTCTGGAAAACAGGGCAAATCATGTGCCTTAGAATTACCTTCTTGAGGAATAAGGGAGCTGGTATATTTACACAACCAAACCTTCCAGACATGGGTTGAAGGCTACTCCTGAGGAGTTTTAATTTCCCAGCACTTCCAGCCTGTGTGTACACAGAGTAGCCTTCTAGCTTCTGAGAAAGCACTCAGACAAAGAGATAGATGCTGGCAGTTGCAAGCTGGCTGGGGTGCATTAGAGGGACAGGGAGGAGGGACATGGGTGGGGCACTGAGAGCATCTGAGACATGCTCACATTTCTTTGTCCAAAGGAATTCACATGGCAAAGGACGTCTTCAGGGATAGAGAAGTGTAATCCTCCCACAGAGGTGCAGCAAATACTTGAGAACCAAAACATAATTTGCAACAGGCACCGAGCCCTGATTCAAAAGTGTAGTAAACTCTAGTTGACACAGTAAATGTAATAGATGGTTAACTGAGAGCTACCATCCAGACGAGGGTTTTTGACCTCAGCACTATTGACGTTTGGGGTTGGCTAATTCTGTTCTATGCATTATAGCATGTTTATTAGCATTCCTGGCCTCTGCCCACTTGGTGCCCATAGCCTCTCTCCCCTCACCTCATAATGGCGGCAACCAAACATGTCTCCAAATGTTGCCAGGTGTTCCTGGGGGACAAAATCACCCTTGTAGTGAGCCACTGATGTAGACCACATATGCATTGCTAATTCCCAAGGAACTGAAATAAATTGTGGCTACCTGGATGCAGCTGCACTCAGCCCGATGGGAGAGACAGACAAACAGACAGACATATAAACTGCAATGGCCGGTCCACCCTGGGTAACAACAATTTGAAATATGTAAAGAAAACAGAAATAGTTCAGGAGTGGTAAACATCATGTTTTTTGCAGGCTGGGGATGGTCGGGGAAGGCTTTGCAGAGACAGAGACAGCAGAGCAGGGTTTTAAAGGATGAAGAGGAATTTTTCAGATGAGTGATCCCACATGTAGAAGTTAATGTTTCTGCTTGGAAATGGCATGTGTTACTTTGGTTCTGTGTTGGTTTGGGTTCCTAGGAGCAGATTTTACGACAAGGATTCAAATCACACTGTTTATGATCTTTGGTAATTGTGGAGATTTGGGAATGCTACCCTGAGACTGATGTTGGAAATGCTGACCTCAGAGCCAGGCTGATGGCAGGACGGTAGTTATACCGGCTTTACCGTGGCATTGATCATATGTAAGGAGCAATGTCAAGGGCTTTGGAGGCACTTAGAGGAGTTGCCAAATGGCATGGATGCAACCCAGCCCTAGAGGCAGAAGCACCTTTGCTCTATTATTTTAGTCAAGGGAGAAAGCCAGCTTATTCCTTGGCCTCCTCAGTATCATTTCCTGACCCATCCACTTTGATGTTTGTTCCATATGTTGTACAAACAAACTGGATGTAGTTTTGTCACTTAACATCTCTCTGCCTCAGTTTCTTGACCTCTTAAACAGAGATCACAATGTTTTCTCTCTTGCCAGTTTCACAGTCTTACTCTAAACCGACAATGAAGTTACACAGCAATGGCTGTGCATTCAGATGAACCTGCCCTGCTCTGCCATCCACCAGGTGTGGACTTCTTTTTCTCCATCTTCTCATCTGTAAAATGGGCTTAATACCCACCTCACAAGGTTGTCTTGAGGACTGAATTGTGTGATGTCTGTGAGTCCTCAGCCCTGCACCTGGGCACACACAGTAAGAGAATAAATGACAGTTGTTATCATAAATCTTAAGAAATAGGTTGAGTGTCCATAATGATAGCTAACTTGTATTGAGTGCAGGTGATATTCCAGGCACCATCATGGGGGTGTGTATGTATTAACCTATGACTACAGTAGGTATTCTGATTATCTCCATTTTCCATGTGAAGAAACGAAGGCTCAGGGAAATCTGATCACTTACCTAATGTATGCAGTTAGTGAGTGGTAGTCAAACTTCAGCAGACTGTTAAGCAAGTAATTGCTTTGCTGGATTGTTTACTGCTTGGCATTTTACCATAGCTCTTTGAAAAGAAAATCAAGTCTTTAGGTAGATAGTTACATTCACCAAATGATTAGAGCCCATGTAGCTACTATTGGGTAAATGAACTTTTTTTACTATTGACTGAGGCCCCCTTACAGAGTATTAATAAGAAGGTAGGTGAGCAGCGATGTATTTTTAAGCATAGTATCTGAGCCGGCTTCTCAGGGTGAGTCTACATGGGTAGATGATGAATCACCCCAAACTGACCCTTTCCAGAAATGCCTGTGAGGGCAGCACAAAGGAAAACTTTCCATTGCTTAACTCTCCCCACAACCCCCACCCTCAGCTATGGAAATAAAATGCCAAGAGGCTGCTTGCCAGCCTCCCGGACGCCACCTCCAGATCAGCAGGGAGTGTCTGCTCTCCCTTTGTGGCAGGGACACATATGGTGTTCTTAGTGTCAGAGGGAGCAGACTCTGTTCCAAGAGCTGCTTTTCAATCCAGCCTCTGTGCATGAGATGGCAGCCATGGAAAACAGTGCAGGGTCCCCGGGTCTGAGGGTCATCCTCCTTCAGCCCGTGCCCCTGCCACCTACTAAGCTCTTGTCTTTGGTGGAACAGGAAGTACCACTCAGTGTAGGCATAGACCTAGCCTGCCTTGTGTACCTCTGTGTCCTGGTCCTTTGTAGATGCTTGAATGAGAACCAATCGTGAGGAAAAGGTATGATGCCCTTCCTGTTCAAAACACCTATTGAGTACCAAGTACTACACCCAGTATCATTTTCTTCCTTCTTTCTTTGGCTCAGGTCCTAGTTCCAGACCTTGTCAGCCACGTGTCCTGGAGCAAATTATTTTCTCTCTTTGCCTCATCAATAAGATGGAGATAATAATAATTCTGTGCAGAGACTTGCTGGAAGAACTCAGTATAAAGCAGCTGGCTGACAGAAAGTGCTCTAAAGTGCTGGTTCCTCTCATTTTGAGACCAAGACAGATGTGTTAGAGATGTCCCTGGGGGAACTTGCATCCTAGAATTCCACAGCCTGGAGGGATCTGAAGGCATGCGCTGGTCTTGGATCCCAAATGAGATTTGAAACCCTCTGATGAGCTCCCTATTTTGTAAGTTACAAAACCTTTGGCAACTGAGAAGAAGAGGCATCTGTAGCAACTTTAGCTGGGTCTCAAGCTCCAGGCCGTCCCCTCTTCCTTCCTCACTGCCAAGCAACAGCCTGCTGTCTGCCTCCTACTCAGACATCCACAGTCTGGAGCAACCTCAAAATTGTCATCTGGGGCAGGATGTTAATGCTGCTCAGGCTGGGGCTAATTGATTAATTGGTTATTTTCTCTACATAATACCCAAAAGGTGGTTTTGCTTTCTGAGCCTCACCTGCAGCCACCCCTGGCTTCCTCCACTTTCCATCCTTTATGACATTCACGCTGCACACCTCCCCTTCTCTAGAGAGACAGTAAGCCTCTCCAGTGAGAGGCAGGGTGTGCAACAGTAACATGCGTAGGCTCGGGAGTCCGACTTTGAGGGTCCGCCACTGACCAGCTTTGAACTTCAGCAAGTTGCTCAGCCTCTCTGTGCCTTCTTCTTGTCCCCAATAGGAATAATAGTAGTACTACCTCATCGGGTTTTTGAATGATTCAAACATGCCAAATGTGAAGCACTTAGAATGTGTGGCTGGCACATAGTAAGTCTTCAGTGAAGGTTAGCTAGTATCATTGTCCTAAAGTGATAAATGCCACCAAAAGGGGGAGTAGATCCTGCAACTAGAAGTTGGATGTAGTCAGGCTGCTAAGACATGAGACCTGAAAATCTAGTTTGCTGTGGATTTGCCATGGATTTCCATGGCGACTCTCAAAAGCAAAGTTGCTCAAAGGCCATTAAAGGCTCATAAAGTCAATGGTTGTTTTGCCTAAGAAATTTTTGTGGAATGAACAAATACAACACAGTAAGGATAATCATAATAGTTACCATGTGTTGCATGCCACATTCCAGGCATTTTCACATGTATCGATGGAATTAATTTTCACTGCAGTCCCGTGAATAGTTATTATTATTATCATCTGTTGTATGAATGAAGTATTTGAGGTTCACAGGTGTTAGATAATCTGTCCTAGGCCACACAGCTCATGACTGTTGAAAGTAGGATTGGAATCTCAGGTGGAGCTCCAAAAGATGACCACTGCAGGCCACGCGACTCTTTATTTTGACATATTTATCTATGGCTGCTATTAGGAACTGATGGAAGAACAGTCCTCTCTCAGATGTGTTATCTCCTGTGAAAATTTCAGACTGGGATTGAAATGGCCCAGAGAGGGGCCAGAGACAGCTATGAAAGAGGCACAGATATGGTGAGGAGTGTGTCTAGGTGATCCAGACACCTGTGGGGATTGTGCAGAGTAGAGCTCTGCATCAGGTCACCTGCAAAACATCTTGGGCGTCTGCTGTCTGGGGTAGATGGTAGTTTGGATAGTCCCCTGGCCTGATCCCCACTATTGCCTATCCCAGTTGAGAACTGAAGCTCCATTCTCTGTGCTAACCTCTAGTCAGATTAATAATTCTATATAGCAGCCTGAATCCTACCAATATGATGACAAAAGTCTTTAATTATTTATTTATTTTTTGAGACAGGTCTTACCATGTCTGTCACCCAGGCCAGAGTGCAGTGATGTGACCATGGCTCACTGCAGCCTCGACCTCCCAGGCTCAGGTGATCCTCCACTTCATGGAGTAGCTGAAACTGCAGCATGCATCACCGTGCCCAGTTAATTTTTGTATTTTTGTAGAAGACTTGGTTTTGCCATGTTGTCCAGTGTGGTCTTGAAATCCTAGGCTCAAGGAGTTCTGTTGCCTCGGCCTTCCAAAGTGCTGAGATTACAGGCGTGAGCCACCATACGAAGCCGACAAAAGCCTTTATTCCTTTCTACCATAAGACTAAATCCATGTCTGTAGCCTAGACTCAGGGTCCTCTGTGTTCTTACCCATTTGTCCCCTCTTCTTAACCTAAAGGATTGCCACAATATGGGAGATTTTGATGCCTGACAAGGGTTGGGGGAAGCAGAAAGGAGGAACGAGTAACAAAGGACTTCTCCAGAAGTTGAGGTAGGCCAGATTGGACATATAAGGCCTTGTATGCTACGTTAGGGAGCTTGATCTTTATATAGAAGACTATTGCTTCAGAGTATGTTCCTTGGATCAATAAATCCATACATCTATATAGCTCTTATGTAAGAAAAATAAAACAAACAAAAAGTCAACATGTTTTGGGTAACTTTGGCTATGGCTTGGTTAAGCAAAGTTGAATGTTTCTTCACTGCAGAATTTCTCAGAGCCTTTAGTAAACTAATGTACATTCTTAGCCTCCAAAAAAGGGCAGCTCTGTCCAATCTGATGTGACTCTCTTCATCTTAAAATGTAGGAGCAGGCCAGGCATAGTGACTCATGCCTATAATCCCAGCATTTTGCGAGGCTGAGACAGGTGAATCACTTGAGGTCAGGAGTTTGAGACCACCCTGGCCAACATGGTGAAATCCCATCTCTACTAAAAGTACAAAAATTAGTTGGGCATGCTGGTGGGCACGTGTAGTCCCAGCTACTCAGGAGGCTGAGACAGGAGAATCACTTGAGACCGGGAGATGGAGGTTGCAGTGGGCCGAGATCATACCACTGTACTCCAGATGGGCAACAGAGTGAGACGCTCAAATAAATAAATAACTAAATAAATAAAATAAATGCAGGAACATTTTACGTGATTAGTGTTCTGAGAGGCACATTTGAGAAATGGTGCTATGATTTATGGAAGCCATGGAAGGTGACATGGAGCCTAGAGTCCAAACCTACCTCAAAACAACAGGTTGACCTTTCATTTTATATTTAATTAGAAAACAAAGAGAGGTCTTTCCACAAAATCCAGGAGTAAATTAAGCTATGGAACATTTAGAATTTAAGCATCAAGAAAAGATCAGAAGCTGGGACATCTCTGGGCCTTAAAATGAGCTAGTTTCTTCCACATTGGGATTTAGAAGTTAAAGACTAATGACTTTACTGGGTCAGGGTTAAATGTCAAAGAGCAAGTCTTCCAGGCATGAAATGGTTAATGGTCACTGGGGTTGGAAGAATGGTATTAGAGAAGTGAAGGTAGGTACCCAGGGAGGACCATATGGTGTCAGAGCTACCAACAGGCTCAGGGGCTTACCCGTGAACTGCTGGATAACCAAGTAGAAATTCACAAAACATGGGAAGGAAACAGCCATGGTTCTTGCCTAAGGAGAGAAAAGGGACATCAAAGGCCAAAAATGACACTGATGATGTCTTTAACTCCCATAATTACACAACGTCCAAACAAACAGTGACCTTGGGCTCTCGAACGAAATGACAAAAGTCAATAGGACAGTTTGTGACGTCTTTGACATCAAAACACTGGGTAGGTAAACTTTAAAGTGCCTGACAGCTTTTCCTCTGTGGTGTAGCAGGACGATGATGGAAGGCAGAGCTCACTCCAGCACTACGTGACCAGCACGTTCCTGGAGCCGAGAGAATGGTCAGGTCAGAAATATTGGATGGGATAAGGGTGGGTTGTGAGGGGTGATGAGAAGGGAGGAATCAGTTTGCATTCCTGCAGAAGGAGGAGAAACGAGAAGGCAGAAAAATAGGTTATTATGAGACACTGCTGAGAGTCTATTTTGGTATTTGGCAAAGACACTTGGTTTTCCCAGGGGCTGAAATAATGTGAGTTCCCTCCTGTGAATGAGATCTTCCTTAGAAACACTGAGGCTCAGAGAAAGGAAGAAGACTTGGGAAATGTAATCTGATTTTCAGGAAAAACAATTGGTTTCTGAAATGTCTTAGGATGCTGAATAAAATGCACAGGTCTCTGCATGCCAGTGCCTGGTAGTGAGTCAAGTACTTTTTAGGTTGAATGAATTAATGAATTAATGAATTAATGGAAGAATCAGAGTTATTTCTATCTTTCCACATCCAGTTACTCCCCTTTAAAAGACTGCTTAAATAATATATTAATTACATGATACCGATGACGACTTTACTCTCATGATTACACAACATCCAAACAAACAGTTACCTTGGCCTCCCAAGTCAAATGACAGCAGTCGATAGGACAGTTTTTGATGTCTTTGAGGTCGAAACACTGGCTAGGAAAACTTTAAAGCAGCTGACAGCTTTTTCTCTGCAGTATGGCAGGTGAGTGGTGACTTGGAAAAGCTGTATTTTTTTTAAAAATCAAAATAATCATCCATGATTGCATCTTGAAGAATTGAAGCACCCAAAAATGTGTGATGCTGTCCTTAATGGATATGTGCTCTACATTGAGCCTCATGTTCTTTCTACAGGTTCTAGTGTTAGTGTTTTCAGCCATCACTGTGAAGAAATTGACACAAACGAAAATTCTAGAATTCTAGCTGTGCCATTTCCCTGTTGTGTGATCTGTTGTGTGATAGCTGTATTTCCACTTGCAAGTGCAAGCGACTTTAATTAAGATTTTATTGTCAAGCAGTTTACCCTGCTGTCAAAGCTCTTGGGTCCAAAAGTCTAAAGCAAAAGTGTCAGCGATGTTGCACTGCTGCCTGTATTTGGTGAGAGAATTAGCAGGTCTGGCTTTTGTGGTGAAAAAGGTATTTTTTAATAGTACTAAATGCATAAGATATTTGGTCCCATGTTACACTCTGGGTGCTTGTTAAGTATTTCTCTTTCCTCTTGCAACATAGAGTGTGGGTGTGACAATGACCACCGCCTCCTACTTGCTATTTATTTATTCCTTCAAATTACTCTTTTCTTCCATTATTGGAAAAAAGTGGTTAGTACTTCTTTATTCTCTCAACACATTTTTCAGTGTTCACTAGGTTCTGGGTGCAGCTTTAGGGTTTACCAGAAGTGGGACAATATTCAGTACTCTATTCTTTCACATGTTAGTTTCTCTTTTCAGAAGTTCAAGATGATGATTAAAAAAAAAATAAAGAAGTCAAATGAAACAGAAATTGCAAAGAGAAGTTACTCAGGAAACCAGAAAACATCAAGAAAGTCTGGAAAAATTGGATTTGAGCAAGGGCTTTCTGTATTTGCTTGGCAATGTGGATGATACAAAGTTGTGAAGAACCTGATAATTTTCCTTGCTACAATAATATAAATTACTTATTCTGTTCACATTTTGGCCTATTTCTCCTTACTGTTTATTTATTTTTTATTTTTATTTTTTATTTTTTTTTTTTGAGACAGAGTCTTGCTCTGTCGCCCAGGCTGGAGCGCAGTGGCCGGATCTCGGCTCACTGCAAGCTCCGCCTCCCGGGTTTACGCCATTCTCCTGCCTCAGCCTCCCGAGTAGCTGGGACTACAGGCGCCCGCCACCTTGCCCGGCTAGTTTTTTGTATTTTTTAGTAGAGACGGGGTTTCACTGTGTTAGCCAGGATGGTCTCGATCTCCTGACCTCGTGATCCGCCCGTCTCGGCCTCCCAAAGTGCTGGGATTACAGGCTTGAGCCACCGCGCCCGGCCTCTCCTTACTGTTTAAAATGAATTCCTTCAAGTTCATTTGTTTATAGTTTCAGTTTTAAAAAGGTGATTAATATTATGATCATAGAAGTTCTACATGCTCATTGCAGAGAAGTATTAAAACGTAAATGTACGCAGAAGGGAAAAATCACCTGCAATTTCTTCAACTAGAGATAATCACTGTTGAAATGTTGTATTCCCTTCTAGTCATAACATACATCAATACGTATTTGAGATTATGTTACGTACTTTACGTCTGTTTTCTAGGCTGCCACTCTCCCCTCTTTTTTTTTGAGACAGAATCTTGCTCTGTTGCCAGGCTGGAGTGCAGTGGCGCAATCTCGGCTCACTGCAACCTTCGCCTCTCCGGTTCAAGTGATTCTCCTGCCTTAGCCTGCCAAGTAGGTGGGACTACAGGCACCTGCCACCACACCCAGCTAATTTTTGTATTTTTAGTAGAGACGGGGTTTTACCATGTTGGCCAGGATGGTCTCAATCTCTTTACCTGGTGATCTGCCCACCTCGGCCCCCCAAAGCACTGGGATTACAGGCATGAGCCACAGCACCTGCTTTTCCCCTGCCTTTTTTAAGAAAAAGAACTTAAACCGTTTTAATATCCTATAAAATTATTATTGTAAATTCTTTTCTAGCCTTGGTTTTTGTCCTAATGGTCACTCTTATGTTGTGTGACAATATATAGGACCTGACTATGCCCAGCTTTATGTACATGCAGTAGGTTGCCATATGAGAATATGGGTAAGGAATTCTATATTTTATCTGTTAGAGTTCACTATTGCTGTGGTGTCATTTGCATAAGTATTTTGCAGGAATTGGACTTGGTCGTTTCCAGTTTTCTTATTTTATAAATAGTGCTGCAAATGACCCTCTTTGTATTGCATTTATTTTACTTAGAGATTGTTCCAGGCACCATATTCCCAAAATGAAGTTACTGAGTTCATGAACATAAACAGATTTATAATGCTTTTTACCCATTTTGAGAAAGATTAAGCCTGATTCATACTGCTACCCATGTTTTCCGAATGTACTTGTTTGTACAAAGCCCTACTCCTGTCTAATTTAAGTCATTGATTTAGATTTTCTGCCTTTAATAGAGATCTAAAATTAATGGATTTGAATTTACTTTTAAAAACTCTTACCTTTTTTTTTTTTTTTTTTTTGAGATGGAGTCTTGTTCAGTTGCCCAGGCTGGAGTGCAGTGGCATGATCTCGGCTCACTACAACCTCTGCCTGCTGGGTTCAAGCAATTCTCCTGCCTCAGCCTCCTGAGTAGCTGGGATTACAGGCATGTGCCACCACGCCCAGCTAAATTTTTTTTTTTTTTTTTTGTAGTTTTAGTAGGGATGGGGTTTCACCATGTTAGTCAGGATGGTCTGAATCTCCTGACCTCGTGGTCCGCCCGCCTCGACCTCCCAACATACTGGGATTACAGGGGTGAGCCACTGCACCCGGCCTAAAAGCTCTTACTTTTTTATAATAAGAGATACAATGCTTGCCATAAAAATGAGCAAATTCAATGAGTAAAAAGTTAATTATTGCCAGAAATAATAATACTTAAATAATGTGTTATCAGAACATTAGTTTTACATTTTTATGTAATAAAATTCACATCAAGACTTTATATTTGAAAGAATAAGGATTGCTTTTATTCTCATTTCCCTCATTTTTCTTAATATTCTCTCTAAATTGTCAGAGATTTTACATTTGTCAATGCCATTCACCTACTGAGTCTGTTTCAAGACAAGCCTAAACGACAAGAGCAAAGGAATATTCTAGACCCTCAGAAATAATTTCAAATGTCTGAGAAGGATCCTTGAAGTTTGCTGCCCCAGAGAAAAGATACGTTATATTCTTGACAAAAAGAAGGTGTCTTGGAATGCACCCCATTTTTGCCTACGTTGCAACCAAGGGCCTTCTGCCCAGCGTTCTAGGGGAGTGCTGGGAGTTGCCTTGAGTCTTAGCCACCTGAGCAAGTGCAGTGCCATAACGCATGGTCAGAGGTGTCCAGGAACATTAGCAGATTTTCAACTAAGTCTTTCTACCATCTGGGAACACCAATGAGGTGAAGGATTTTATTCCCAGAAATTTTATAGAACAAACACACACCTGCCCATAACATCACTGTTCAAAATCAATTAGGGCTATTGTATGGGTTGATTATAAGTTTGTGAAGATGAATCTGGAAAAAAACATCATGGGGTCCCCCAGTCTAGGTGTATTTGATGGTATTCAATTCATTCAGGAACTCTCAAAGTGTAGCTAAGTACAAAGCTATAGAATCTTTAGAATCATTACTGCTAGACCTCTTATAACCTGCTCAGAAGGCCATACCAGCTTTCATGGGCAGTTGGCTATATACCATTTATTTCACATAATTATTTCACATAATTATTTTGTTTGTAACTAAAGAGAAAAAACAGCTCTGTAGTGGACAGTGTTGTTATCCATCTGCTGTGCATTACATATGAGAAAACCAAGGCTTACAGAGTTACCTAACTTGTTCAAGGAGACCGTCAGCTAAGACTGTTTTTTTTGACATGAGATGGAGTCTTGCTCTATTGCCCAGGCTGGAGTGCAGTGGCATGATCTTGGCTCACTACAACCTCTGCCTCCTGGAGAATCAAGCGATTCTCCTGCTTCGGCCTCCCGAGTAGCTGGGATTATAAACACACACCACCATGCCCAGGTAATTTTTGTATTTTTAGTAGAGAAGGGGTTTCACTATGTTGACCAAGCTGGTCTCGAACTCCTGTCCTCAAGTGATCCGCCTACCTCGGCCTCCCAAAGTGCTGGGATTACACGTGTGAGCCACCACGCCCAGCCAGCTAAGATGTTAAGACTGGATCTATAATTGGCCTCACTCCCTCTACAGCTGGTGCATTGACCACTTCCTGCTGTTTTGCGCAGACATGCAGCGAAACAAGGCAGTCAGCAGGCACGACCTATGGATGCTTTCTTTCCCAGTTAGCTCCAGTACACTCACAAGTGCTAATCATCTGAAATGGTGTGAATTATGGAAAAATACAGAAAAAAAGCCATATAGGATTATTGGAGTGAAGATGCAGGAGGAGGGTGTGAAGGTTGGGAGGAGGGAGATCAGGTCTCTCTGATGCTAAGATTCTGAAAGTGAGCTCACCATGGTTGGTCTCATTCACAGACCCTCTTACCTTTGGCCTTTTTTCATCCTGAGAGTAAACTCTATAATGCTTTAGGTCTCTCTACCAACAAGGTGGAAGAGTTTGAACTCACATTGGCCAAAGGGGCCTGCCACAGGGGAAAAATTCTTTGAAACCTTGTGTTTTATCCTTGGAAACCAAGCAAATTTTTACATCATGCTCTATTGTTTGTTTGTATTTCTGTGTAAACATTATGGTTTAAACTACCATGTTTCTTTGTAACTTTCTTATAAATGTAATCATTTATAGGAGTTTCTATTGATTTTATAACAGCATTGGGATAAGGGAAACTACATTCATTATGAGACACATTCTATTTTCAGAAAACTTGAAATATGGGAAAATGTATAATTAGAGTTGAGGAAATTCAGGAAGATTTTGCTGCTCGTGGAAGATGTGTCATGTTTCTGTTGGGGCTGGGCCAGGCTTCTGGTATCTATTTGTGTCCACGTGAGAGTAGGCACATATTTCAGTATGCGGTGCAAAGTCTCAGATGTGTTCTTGGGTGACGGGTGTGGGGGCGGCTGGGGGTGAAAAGTGTGAGGAATTGCCCATGGCTGGCTCCTTCTGCCTCACTGACATCTGTTGGGATAGGGTTTCTCGACCTTGGCCCTATTTTTTTAAAACTATACTTTAAGTTCTAGGGTACATGTGCACAACGTGCAGGTTTGTTACATATGTATACATGTGCCATGTTGGTGTGCTGCACCCATCAACTCCTCATTTACATTAGGCATATCTCCTAATGCTATCCCTCCCCTGTCCTCCCACCCCATGACAGGCCCCGGTGTGTGATGTTCCCCTTCCTGTGTCCAAGTGTTCTCATTGTTCAGTTCCCACCTATGAGTGAGAACATGCAGTGTTTAGTTTTTTGTTCTTGTGATAGTTTGCACAGAATGACGGTTTCCAGCTTCATCCGTGTCCCTACAAAGGACATGAACTCATCTTTTTTATGGATGCATAGTATTCCATGGTGTATATGTGCCACATTTTCTTCATACAGTCTATCACTGATGGACATTTGGGTTGGTTCCAAGTCTTTGCTATTGCAAATAGTGCTGCAATAAACATACATGTGCATGTGTCTTTTTATCAGCATGATTTATAATCCTTTGGGTATATATCCAATAATGGGATGGCTGGGTCAAATGGTATTTCTAGTTCTAAATCCTTGAGGAATCACCACACAGTCTTCCACAATGATTGAACTAGTTTACAGTCCCACCAACAGTGTAAAAGTGTTCCTATTTCTCCACATCCTCTCCAGCACCTGTTGTTTCCTGACTTTTTAATGATTGCCATTCTATCTGGTGTGAGATGGTATCTCATTGTGGTTTTGATTTGCATTTCTCTGAAGGCCAGTGATGATGAGCGTTTTTTCATGTGTCTGTTGGCTGCATAAATATCTTCTTTTGAGAAGTGTCTGTTCATATTCTTTGGCCACTTTTTGATGGGGTTGTTTGTTTTTTTCTTGTAAATGTGTTTGAGTTCTTTGTGGATTCTGGATATTAGCCCTTTGCCAGATAAGTAGATTGCAAAAATTTTCTCCCATTCTGTAGGTTGCCTGTTCACTCTGATGGTAGTTTATTTTGCTGTGCAGAAGCTCTTTAGTTTAATTAGATTCCATTTGTCAATTTTGGCTTTTGTTGCAATTGCTTTTGGCATTTTAGACATGAAGTCCTTGCCCATGCCTATGTCCTGAATGGTATTGCCTAGGTTTTCTTCTAGGGTTTTTATGGTTTAAGGTCTAACATTTAAGTCTTTAGTCCATCTTCAATTAATTTTTATATAAGGTGTAAGGAAGGGATCCAGTTTCAGCTTTCTACGTATGGCTAGCCAATTTTCCCAGCACCATTTATTAAATAGGGAATCCTTTCCCCATTTCTTGTTTTTGTCAAGTTTTTCAAAGATCAGATGGTTATAGATGTGTGGTATTATTTCTAAGGGCTCTGTTCTGTTGCATTGGTCTATATATCTGTTTTGGTACCAATACCATGCTGTTTTGGTTACTGTAGCCTTGTAGTATAGTTTGAAGTCAGGTAGCATGATGCCTCCAGCTTTGTTCTTTTTGCTTAGGATTATCTTGGCATTGAGGGCTCTTTTTTGGTTCCATATGAACTTTAAAGTAGTTTTTCCCCCAATTCTGTGAAGAAAGTCATTGGTAGCTTGATGGTGATGACACTGAATCTATAAATTACCTTGGGCAGTATGGCCATTTTCACGATATTATTCTTCCTATCCATGAGCATGGAATGTTCTTCCACTTGTTTGTGTCCTCTTTTATTTTGTTGAGCAGTGGTTTGTAGTTCTCCTTGAAGAGGTCCTTCACATCCCTTGTAAGTTGGATTCTTAGGTATTTTATTCTCTTTGAAGCAATTGTGAATGGGAGTTCATTCATGATTTGGCTCTCTGTTTGTCTGTTATTGGTGTATAAGAATGCTTGTGATTTTTGCACGTTGATTTTGTATCCTGAGACTTTGCTGAAGTTACTTATCAGCTTAAAGATATTTTGGGCTGAGACGATGGGGTTTTCTAAATATACAGTCATGTCATCTGCAAACAGGGACGATTTGACTTCCTCTTTTCTGAACTGAATATCCTTTATTTCTTTCTCTTGCCTGATTTCCCTGGCCAGAACTTCCAACACTATGTTGAATAGGAGTGGTGAGTGAGGGCATCCCTGTCTTGTGCCAGTTTTCAAAGGGAATGCTTCCAGTTTTTGCCCATTCAGTATGATATTGGCTGTGGGTTTGTCATAAATAGCTCTTACTATTTTGAGATATGTCCCATAAAAACCTAATTTATTGAGAGTTTTTAGCATGAAGGAATGCTGAATTCTGTCAAAGGCCTTTTCTGCATCTATTGAGATAATCATGTGGTTTTTGTCTTTGGTTCTGTTTATATGCTAGATTACGTTTATTGATTTGTGTATGTTGAACCAGCCTTGCATCCCAGGGATGAAGCCCACTTGATCATGGTGGATAAGCTTTTTGATGTGCTGCCAGATTTGGTTTGCCAGTATTTTATTAAGGATTTTTGTATTGAAGTTCATCAGGGATATTGGTCTAAAATTCTCTTCTTTTGTTGTGTCTCTACCATGCTTTGGTATCCGGATGATGGTGGCCTCATAAAATGAGTAGGGAGGATTCCCTCTTTTTCTATTGATTGGAATAGTTTCAGAAGGAATGGTAGCAGCTCCTCCTTGTACCTCTGGTAGAATTCGGCTGTGATTCCGTGTGGTCCTGGAATTTTTTGGTTGGTAGGCTATTAATTATTGCCTCAATTTCAGAACCTGTTATTTGTCTATTCAGGGATTAGATTTCTTCCTGGTTTAGTCTTGGGAGGGTATATGTGTCCAGGAATTTATCCATTTCTTATAGAATTTCTAGTTTATTTGTGTAGAGGTGTTTATAGTATTCTCTGATGGTATTTTGTATTTCTGTGGGATCGGTGGTGATATCCCCTTTATCATTTTTTATTGTGTCTATTTGATTCTTCTCTCTATTAGTCTTGCTAGCAGTCTATCAATTTTGTTGTTCTTTTCAAAAAACCCAGCTCTTGGATACATTGATTTTTTGAAGGGTTTTTTGGTGTCTCTATCTCCTTCACTTCTGCTCTGATCTTAGTTATTTGTTGCCTTCTGCTAGTTTTTGAATGTGTTTGCTTTTGCTTCTCTAGTTCTTTTAATTGTGATGTTAGGGTGTCATTTTTAGATCTTTACTGCTTTCTCCTGTGGGCATTTAGTGCTATAAATTTCCCTTTACACACTGCTTTAAATGTGTCCCAGAGATTCTGGTATGTTGTATCTTTGTTCTCATTGGTTTCAAAGAACATCTTTATTTCTGCCTTCATTTCATTATGTACTCAGTAGTCATTTGGGAGCAGATTGTTCAGTTTCCATGTAGTTGAGTTTTGAGTGAGTTTCTTAATCCTGAGTTCTAGTTCGATTACACTGTGGTCTGAGAGACAGTTTGTTATAATTTCTGTTCTTTTGCATTTGCTGAGTAGTGCTTTACTTCCAATAATGTGGTCAATTGTGGAATAAATGTGATGTGGTGCTGAGAAGAATGTGTATTCTGTTGATTTGGGGTGGAGAGTTCTGTAGATGTCTATTAAGTCCACTTGGTGCAGAACTGAGTTCAATTCCTGGGTATCCTTTTTAACTTTCTGTCTCATTGATCTGTCTAATGTTGACAGTGGGGTGTTAAGTCTCCCATTATTGTTGTGTGGGAGTCTAAGTCTCTTTGTAGGTCTCTAAGGACTTGCTTTATGAATCTGGGTGCTCCTGTATTGGGTGCATATATATTTAGGATAGTTAGCTCTTCTTGTTGAATTGATCCCTTTACCATTATGTAATGGCCTTCTTTGTCTCTTTTGATCTTTGTTGGTTTAAAGTCTGTTTTGTCAGAGACTAGGATTTCAACCCCTGCCTTTTTTGTTTTCCATTTGCTTGGCAGATCTTCCTCCATCCCTTTATTGTAAGCCTATGTGTGTCTCTGCACGTGAGATGGGTCTCCTGAAGACAGCACACTGATGGGTCTTGACTCTTTATCCAATTTGCCCTTCTGTGACTTTTAATTGGAGCATTTAGCCCATTTACATTTAAGGTTAATATTGTTATATGTGAATCTGATCCTGTCATTATGATGTTAGCTGGTTCTTTTGCTCGTTAGTTGATGCAGATTCTTCCTAGCATTGATACTCTTTACATTTTGGCATGGTGTTGCAGTGGCTGGTACCGCTTGTTCCTTTCCATGTTTAGTGCTTCCTTCAGGAGCTCTTGTAGGGCAGGCCTGGTGGTGACAAAATCTCTCAGCATTTGCTTGTCTGTAAAGGATTTTATTTCTCCTTCACTTATGAAGCTTAGTTTGACTGGATATGAAATTCTGGGTTGAAAATTCTTTTCTTTTAGAAGTTAAATATTGGCCCCGACTCTCTTCTGGCTTGTAGACTTTCTGCTGAGAGATCTGCTGTTAGTCTGACGGGCTTGCCTTTGTGTGTAACCGGACCTTTCTCTTTGGCCGCCCTTAACATTTTTTCCTTCATTTCAACTTTGGTGAATCTGACAATTATGTGTCTTGGAGTTGCTCTTCTCGAGGAGTATCTTTGTGGTGTTCTCTGTATTTCTTGAATTTGAATGTTGGCCTGCCTTGCTAGGTTGAGGAAGTTCTCCTGGATAATATCCTGAAGAGTGTTTTCCAACTTGGTTCCATTCTCCCCATCACTTTCAGGCACACCAATCAGATGTAGATTTGGTCTTTTCACACAGTCCCATATTTCTTGGGGGCTTTGTTCATTTCTTTTTACTCTTTTTTCTCTACACTTCTCTTCTTGCTTCATTTCATTCATTTGATCTTCAATCACTGATATCCTTTCTTCCAGTTGATTAAATCGGCTACTGAAGCTTGTGCATTCGTCACGTAGTTCTTGTGCCATGGTTTTCAGCTCCATCAAGTTATTTAAGGACTTCTCTACACTGGTTATTCTAGTTAGCCATTTATCTCATATTTTTTCAAGGTTTTTAGCTTCTTTGCAATGGGTTCGAACTTCCTCCTTTAGCTCAGAGAAGTTTGGTCATCTGAAGCCTTCTTCTCTCAACTGGTCAAAGTCATTCTCCGTCCAGCTTTGTTCCATTGCTGGTGAGGAGCTGCATTCCTTTGGAGTGGGAGAGGCACTCTGATTTTTAGAATTTTCAACTTTTCTGCTCTGTTTTGTCCCCATCTTTGTGGTTTTATTTACCTTTAGACTTTGACGATGGTGATGTACAGATGGGGTTTTGGTGTGGATGTCCTTTCTGTTTGTTAGTTTTCCTTCTAACAGTCAGGACCCTCAGCTGCACGTCTGTTGGGTATCCACTCCAGACCCTGTTTGCCTGGGTATCAGCAGCAGAGGCTACAGAACAGTGAATATTGCTGAACAGTAAATGATGCTGCCTGATCGTTTCTCTGGAAGCTTTGTCTCAGAGGGGTACCCGGCCATGTGAGGTGTTGATCTGCCCCTACTGGGGGATGCCTCCCAGTAAGGCTACTTGGGGGTCAGGGACCCACTTGAGGAGGCAGTCTGTCCGTTCTCAGATCTCAAACTCTGTGCTGGGAGAACCACTACTCTCTTCAAAGCTGTCAGACAGGGACATTTAAGAGGTTTCTGCTGCCTTTGTTTGGCTATGCCCTGTCCCCAGAGGTGGAGTCCACAGAGGCAGGAGGCCTCCTTGAGCTGAGGTGGGCTCCACCCAGTTCCAGCTTCCAGGCTGCTTTGTTTACACTCAAGCTTCAGCAATGGTGGGCGCCGTTCCCCCAACCTCGCTGCCACCTTGCAGTTGGATCTCAGACTGCTGTGCTAGCAGTGAGCGAGGCTCTGTGGGCGTGCAACCCTCCAAGACACGTGTGGGGTATAATCTCCTGGTGTGACCTTGGCCCTATTGCCATTTGGGGCAAAATAATTCTTTGTTGTGGGGGATGATTTGCAGCATCCCTGGCCTCTACTTACTAACAGCACCTCTTCCTCTAGTAGTGACAACCAAAAATGTGTCCAGACATTACAAAATTGCCCCTGGCTGAGAACCACTGGGTTAGGGCAAAAAAGAAACGTTGGAACAGGTGGGCCAACACAGATCCTTTGATTTCAGGATTTTTTATTTTTTATTTTTATTTTTAAAGAAACACAGTCTTGCTTTGTCACATAGGCTGGCGTACAGTAGTGTAATCTTAGCCCACTGCAGCCTGGAATTCCTGGACTCAAGGAATTCCTCCTCTTCAGACTTCCTGGTAGTGGGTACTCCAGGTGTGCACCACCATGCCTGGCTAATTTTTTATTTTTTTAAATTTTTTGGAGAGACGGGGTCTTGTTATATTGACCAGGCTGGTCTCAAACTCCTGGTCCCAACCAATCCTCTCTCCTCAGCCTCCAAAAGCCCTGGGATTTCAGACAGGAGTCACTGCACCCGGCTAAGATTTTCTTTTTATATCAGAAGGTCTCTTGTCCCAGTGTGCCACTAATAGGATGCCTTTGTTATTTGGTAATAGATTTGTGTTTTTGTCCTCTATCTGTAAAATGATCAGACCCAAGGGTTTCTAGGGACTCTTCTAGGCTTGAAACTATTCTCAGTAGTTGCCAGGATTATAGGATTTTTAACCAGTAGTACCATTCTAACAGTGCTGTCTGTTGAAATCCTCCCTCCTTAAAGTTTAAATGTATATTAATATTGCACTAAGTGCTATGGTCATACTCTTTATTCACTTAACATCCTTTCAAGGGAGGCTTAGGCTTGTAATTGAAATAGGCATAAGGAGTCACCGGGAGCCAGTGGGACAAAGGCACAAATAATAATAAATGACTCAATACTATTTAACATGCAATTAATTAAATATCAACATGGTCTGTTGATGGTAGAAAAGTGACAAAACTTTCTGCTTTTCTGAAGGTCTAGCTCATGTCCACCCTTGCTATTAGGGATATTTGCCAAGGATCATTGAAAGAAACTTTTGATCATCTGAGGTGGGAATTAATCATTTGTCGTCGAGCTCTCTATTAGAGACTCACATATTTTAATGCAGCAAAAATTTACTGAAAACCCTATTGTGCTCTTAGTGGATGACTTAGCAGTGAGAAAAAAAAGTCCAGTTCTGTTCTCGATAAGGGTACAGCCTAGTGGGGGATGATGCACATCCATCAATCACACAGATCAATAGGGGAATTAGACTTGTTCAATTAGGTCAGGGAGGCTTCCTGGAAGAAACAAAATTTGATTCAAGATTGGAAGGATGAGCAGGAGTCTGCTAGGTGAAGAAGAGAAGCTGAGACATTGCTTCTATGCATTTGTATGAATGGTTAGGGGAGTGGAAACCTTAAGATCCAAGAGACAAGAAAAGGAGAATGTCAGCCCAACCCCATTTGTCTCTATCAGAAGGTTTCTAAACAGCCACGTTCACTCCATTCTAAGTCACCCTTAATTGTAAATTGCAATCACAATGGAATAATAGTTTTCAAGTAAAAAGAGATGTACCATAGTAGATAAATGTTGATATTGACTATAATATGCACCCCAATTTCAGAAACGTTAAATATATATATTTTTAAAGCCTATCTTAAAAGCAAGGACATAAGATATCAAAATTCAAAGTCAGTCTTGAAATGATTATTGCTATTATTGTCATCGTTTTTATACTGAGGTCTCTTATGGTCACTGCTACCAGCTGGGAGAGTTTTCATTGGCCATCTCTGCTGCCCAGGCACATGCTTCCCCACCATGTTGATGGGATTTCTTGCTTCCTGCTCAAACCTCCCCTCTTTCCTCCCGGCTCCTTGATTCCCAATCCCTTGAGTTCACAATGATTTCTCACATGGTATAGTTTAGCCATACATGAGCTCACTGCCAACCATCTCAACCTAACTGTCTGAAATGTATCCAGTAAGGTATATTACAAAACAAGGGCAGCGATCTCTCTTGGTGCAGTGAGCATGCCCTGAGACAGCTTGGAATTCTAGACAGGGGTGAGACTATCAGGAGGAGAAACTGTGCCACTCCTTTGCAGAAGGGAGCTGGGGCCTTGCTGCTTTCTCAGGAGGCAGCACTGGAATGGCTTCTAGAAAGATGGGCTTGGCCCTGGGACGGTGAAAATTGCTCTCTCTCTGTGACCTCTGGGGCTCAGCCAAGGCAGGGATGGATAAAGAGCTAACCTGCCCCTCCTGCCAGCCAAAAATAGTGCTGACTGTGTCACAGAGCTTTTGGTAATTAAACCTTCCCTCTGCAGAAAGCTGTGGCTTGGACTGGAAGGGTACCATGGATGTGTTAAGGTAATTCACTCCCAACACTGACATTCTTCGCTCAGCATCAGAAGCAGGCTGGAAAACCAAGTGGAACTAGATGAAGGTTGACATTCATAACCAGGGCATGGTATGTAAGTAGTAAGAAAAAGGAACATGTGCCAACAAAGTTTCTTCTAGATTAAGTAGTTCTTTGTTTTTACTCTGAGTCATATGGACTTTTTTTCCTTTTTGGTCAATCAGCTTAGTTTAGCAACTTTTTGTTTCTGATTATAAAAATGGCTTCATTTTTGCTGTAGAAAGTTGGAAACATAAAAGAAGCAATAAGGAAGTAAAAACACATCCATCATCTTATCATTCACAGACGGCCGTTAGGAACATTTTGTGCCCACTGTTTTCTCGATGGAGTGTACAACGTTTATAAAATTATGATCAGGGCCGGATGCGGTGACTCATGCCTGTAATCCCACCAATTTGGGAGAACAAGGTGGGCGGATCATGAGGTCAGGATTTTGAGACCAGCCTGGCCACTATGGTGAAACTCTGTCTCTACTAAAAATACAAAAATTAGCAGGGCACGGTGGCACGCACCTGTAGTCCCAGTTACTCAGGAGATTGAGTCAGGAGAATCCCTTGAACCTGGGAGACGGAGGTTGCAGTGAGCCAAGACTGTGCCACTGCACTCTGGCCTGGGCAACAGAGCAAGACTCTGTCTCAAAAAATAAATAAATAAATAAATAAAAAATAATGATCAGAGAATATATACAGTATACAGTTTTCTGTCTTACCTTTTAAATGTACATACAATGTACTCCCAGTGATATTGTATCTGATGGGGTCATTAAATATTACTTGAAAACCAGACTGTTTTTAGCTTATAAACCTCCTGAGGACCAGGGCTGAGTGGGGTGAGATGTCTGGGAGAACACATGTCCATGTCAGTAGGAAAGTGCTCTGGTCTGGAGTGTTCTTCAGACAGACTCCATGGTCCCAGGAGAAACTGACATGCTGTCTGGGAAAGCAGAGATGTTCTGGTCATTTTGGGAGGCAGAGAAGGAATGGGAAGTTCGCTGGGGAGAGCATCACGCAGAGAAAAGAGGATTGGCTCGTAAGTAAAATATTCCTGGCTTGGATTCTGTCTCTGGCACTAATCAGTTGCCTGATCATGGTTAGCCTACCTAATCCTCTAAACCTCAGTTTTCTCATTTATAAAGTGGGACTAATGGTATTATGTATTTCACTGGGTTGTTGGAAGATAGTACCTGACTCAGAGTAAGTACTCAATGAATGTTAGCTATCATTAGTATACTATTTTTATTAATCTCCTCAACAAAGACTGGGTCAGCTGATTGCATTGGATGAAGATAGTGGGTAGATGGGTTCACTCTTTAAGATAATCTTTAAAAGGAAGTAAAAATGTTGGTGAGTTTTAGTATTAGTATGTTCTCTCAGAGAGAAGGTATATTTAAGGTTTAGGGAAGTCAAAAGAATGAAATCTTAAGGCTCCTTCCATTTCATTTTCCAGGCCATGAATTGAGGACACTTCAGTGCCTGATAGGAGATCTGGGTTCAGACCAATAAGCAGGTCCAGTCTCAGCCCAGGCATCTTCCTAATCAGGCTTGATGGAGCAGCTGCAGCTTTAAGTATTTGAATAAATCATCAAAGGGTTTGTTGCATCAGCCAAGCTTTTTAGAGTCCAAAATTTAAAAGCTGAGATAAAATCTTATCTTGGTGTGTCTTTATGGAAGGATCCCCAGGTACCTGGGGTTAAGGTCTGGCTCAAACCAGGACCTAGGGAGCAGCATACGGTGATTGGAGAGACCTGGGTTTGAATCCCAGCTCTGCACGTTGTTAGTTATATGACCTTGGGCAAGATTCACAACCTTAGCCTTTCTTTACCTTCTCACCCTAATCGGGGGTAAACATTTGTACCTTTTGAGGTTGTTGCAAGGATTAAAAGAGGCAAACTCTATGACAATGCCTAACTCCATGCTGGACTTAATACAGATTCTCAATAAATGTTGACACCATCTTCCATCCCCCCTATCCTACAAGAGAAAACAAGACAGAATAAGAAAATGCTTAGGTTTCTTCATCTGTAAATAAGTAATGGGAACAAGAAAATTAAAGGCAGAAGCTCTCTCAGCCTCTAGGGTCTGGGAGATGTCTTCTTGTTGTTTGAGTTTTAGTCTGTACTTTCTAAAAACCAGTAGTGGGCCTCTGGCATTTCCTGGCACATCTTAGCAGATAGGTATTGAATATATACCATGTGCCACTGTACTGCACCCTTTGTATGGGTGATCTCATACAGTGCTTTCATTTCATGGAGGAGAAAAACTGGGGCTCAGAGACATGAAGAAACTCACCCAAAGTTTCTTAGCTGTTAAGTGGTGGAGCTGGGATTGGTACCTGGGTCCCTCTGTCTCTGAGCCCATGTTCGTAACTACTGCAAACATAGGTCTCTAACCATATAGGACATCTACTCCTTGCTGGAAAAGAGAAGTACAAAACAGGCAGGAATGGCCTTTTCAACTACTAAATTGTAAGCCCCCTGAGCCCAAAGACTGTGTGTTCCCCTCTCAATCCCCTCCCAGGCATGCAGCTAGTAGCAGCTAATAGGAAACCCTGGAGACACCTACTGGGAATCTAAGAATCTGGGTTAGGATTCCTTTAAAATGCAGATGTCCTATGAAAAGTAAGTACCTGATTTCTTATATACCTAGGTTCACTAGATACTTATCTTTGATATGGGAAAGTAGGACTTTCTCAGATACCTGGGTGGCTGGCGGCAGCGAAAGGCACTGAAAATCTGGAGGGGAAGAGCTCTTCCCTCTCTTTATTTTCTCACAAAGGGAAAGGAGTAAAAGGCAGAGGAAGTGGGGCTGAGATGACGAAGACAGTACCACAGGGTTCATAAGATGTACACATCAGAATTCCTGGCTTGCAGGCCCTGGGCATTGGCTGGACAAGGTTTGGTGGTCTGCAGGGCACAGAAAGAATCTATGCCTCCAAGGATTCATAGAAAATCACCACTTCCTCTGTCATTATCTTTTATTTATTATTCTCTGTGATCTGTTGGTCTTTGATTCCCTTTGTACTTTTGATTCTTTTGTGATTGTCCCTTTCGATTTGGCCCTGGTTTTTACCTTGATCTCATCTATATTGACCACACCTCAATGCAGGCCTCCTCCCTCCCTGCCTGGGCTCCCGCAGTGGCCCCATCTACATCCCTGCCTCCAGTTTTGTTCATTACTGCTGCCAGATTCACCTCCCTCCACGTCTACCTGTTTTTGAACCTTGTCATTCCCATCCTGCTCTGAGCTTTTGCTCTCTGTTTCCTCTGCCTGATGTATCCTCTCCCCTTTCCACTTCCAATCAAAAGAAAGTCTACCTATAGTCTTCCAAACTCAGCACACATCCTTCTCCTTTGGGAACCTGTTCCCAATGATTCCATCAATTTCTCTGTCTTCTTCTTCTTCTTTTTTTTGTTTTTTGTTTTTTTGAGACCAGGTCTCAGTCTGTCGCCGAGGCTGGAGTGCAGTGGTGCGATCTCGGCTCACTGCATCCTCCACCTCCTGGGTTCAAGCAATTCTCCCACCTCAGCCTCCCAAGTAGCGGGGATTACAGGGGTGAGCCACCATGACAGGCCAGTTTTTGCATTTTTAGTAGAGAGAGGGTTTCACCATATTGGCCAGGCTGGTCTCCAACTGCTGACATCAGATGATCTATCTGCCTCAGCCTCCCAAAGTGCTGGGATTATAGGCATGAGCCACCATGCCTGGCCTCTGTCTTCTCAATTCTAGTAGCACTGATGTGTGCCTACATCAGTTGGTCATGTGCTTCCTCCCCTCTGCTTAGGGCATTATCTACCTCTTGAACATGACTTCTCACCTGTTTGCTTTCCTCCCCGTCTATGTCAGGAGTTCTTTAAATTTAATGTTTCTGCTTCATTTATTGAGTATCTGCTATATGCAAGCACCCTATTGAGGGTTGAGAAACAAAGAGGAATTATTAAGTTTGCTCATCGATAAATAATTGAGGTGAGACCTTTAGAAATGTGTGTCCATTGGCCTGCTCCAATTCTAGACAGTTTTTTCACCAACTCCAGGGGAGGGCAAGCAAAGCATGCCTCTGGCTCTTGCATTCCACATGTCTCTTATTAAAAACAGATGGCCCAGGACTGCTTCGGCCATTGCACCAGTTGACAGGCCTGTTCCTGGGGAGGCTCTCCTCATGAATTCTAGAATCTAGCTGCGTTAGTAACAATTCTTCCTGCAGAGCAATAAGGGGATAGTGTCTGTGGGCTGGGCACTTTCCATGAACAAGAAAGGCCTGAATTCAACCCATGTGCCGCCCAGACTTGTCATTTGGAGCTTGGCCTCAGGCAAGGGCAAAATGGGAAGCTAACTTGAGAGGAAGAGGTCCCTTCTGCCACTTCTGCATTCCTGAAGCTCACAACAACCCGCTTCTTTGTCCTCATTTTTCTTAGGAACAAATGCATTCATTTAACAAACATGTGTGGCTGAGTGTGGTGGCTCATAACTGTAAACTCAGCTCTTTGGGAGGCCAAGGCAGGAGGATCACTTGAGGTCAGGAGTTCGAGACCAGCCTGGACAACCAACATGGCAAGACTTCATCTCTATTTTTAAAAATTGCTGAGCACAGTGATCTCTGTTTTCCCAGTGCCTGCCTGGCTCAGGGCTTGGCACTGAGGTAAATATGATTGCTGCTCTAAATAAGCTTATCTCTAAGAAATGAAATGAATGTAAACTATCGAAAGCAAGGAAGGCAAATATGGGCATGCATATGTCCACTTCTTAATTTTGTGTCCATGGCAGATATTGCTAATTAATCATAGAACTCATTCACTTTGAATCTGGATTAAGGTGAAGATCCAGCCTTGGGATCCTTTTCAAAGCATTGCTCCAGCAGCCACTATCACTGATTTGGACTTTGCCCATGAGATGAAATCTGCTTGTGATCCTTTTTTTTTGTGTGGGTGTGTGTTTAAAGTGGTCCAAATGCCACTGGAATTGGGGAGCAGGGGCTCAAAACAGCGAGTATATTGAGTTACTGTGTCTGTCCAGAGCAGACGAGGAGACTCCACTCATGGGAGTGTCCAAAAGTAACACCGCTATTACGGAAGCCCTGTACCATTGCTTCGCGCTTCTTCTCACTTTCATGGCTCCTTTCTGTCTGACCATTGTGGACTCCTCTTCCTCCTCATACCCCTCAGAAGTGGCTGTTTTGCAAGGTTAAACTCATCCGTCCCAAATTCTTTTTTCTTGTCTGTTTTCTCAGTTGGAGAGCTCATTTCTTCCCTCAGCTTTTACTAGCTTTTTAAAGTAGTTAACTCTCAAATCTGTATCTTCAGAGAAGTCTTTTTCCAAAGTCTAAACTCCTCCCTTTGGCACTGAAGCACTTCCACCATCTGACCCTGTTTATCTTTCCAGTCCCCTCTCCAGTCCCAGCTCCTTGCCTACAGAACTTCTGCTGTGAGCACGAGGTCTTCTTCCATCCTGTGTCTGAGATGTGGGGTACCCATGGGCAGTCCTGCTCCCATGCCTTGACACATGTCCCTGCCCTGCCCCTCTTCTCTGTTTTGTCTGTCATAGCCACTCTATGAGTCTCCGCTTCACTGCCATTTCACTGAGAAAGCCCTTTCTGACTTCTTTATGATTTCAGAAGATAACAAGTGCCATGAGCTGAGGATCTTACTATCTTACACTTTGAGTCACTCAACAAACAGTTATTGACTGCCTCCTCTAAGTCCCAACGTGTATGACGTGAACCTGCCCTCAAAGAGCCTGGGGTCTGTTTACGTTTCTATCATTAGTTACTCTTGTTTATAGGTCATGTCTCTGCCACTAGAGCGAATGCCTTGTGGTCAAGAGCTGAGTCCCAGTCACTGTATCCCCTCAATCCTGTGGGTATGCCAGATGCTCCACACATCCCGAGTTGAGTGAAAGGCAGCTTCTTTCCCTGTCTGGTTTGCTGGTGACTCTTTTGAGTATGTGATTCTTGGGGGAGGCTCCCAAAGCGTTGCCCAGCTGGCAGGGGAAGGAGCAACCTATGGAGACTAAGGGAGGGAGAAGTCCCTGCTCTATGCTTGACCCCAGAACAGCAGGAGCTGGGATGGAAATGGATGCCTCAAATGGAAAGCAGCCCTGGCTAAGATGCATTGAGAACATGGGTCTAGGGGAGGGACAGCATTAGGAGAAATACCTAATGTAGATGATGGGTTGATGGGTGCAGCAAACCACCATGGCATGTGTATACCTATGTAACAAACCTGCATATTCTGCACATGGATCCCAGAACTTAAAGTATATTAAAAAATAAAATGGTTGCAGCTCTTATGCTTAATGATTGTGAGACCTTGAGCAAGTTACTTAATTTCTCTGTGACTTGGTGTTCTCACCTGCAAAATGGGTCTTAAAACAATGTAAACTTTATAGAGAGGTTGTGAGGTTTAACTAAGAAAATGAGTTAAAATGAATATAAAACATTTAAAATAATTCTTGGTACAAGCATTGGCTATTACTTAGATTTTCCTGGCAGTGGGATTTACTGGTGATTTTAATATTCATCATTGTAGCTTTCTGTAGACAAAACATATATTATTTAGCTCATCTGGAAAATATATTGAAAAACTATTTCTTTACCTTCTTTTAATATCTTTTTTATTATTTTTTAAGAGACAGGGAAAGAGTCCGGTTGGTAAAGGGGTTATAGTTAACTCTGGTAACCTCTGCCCCAGGTACTGTGTGGGTATTTCATGGTGTGATTGGTGTGGGGAGGTAACCTTCAGCTCCCCCTCTTCTGCCTGTCCCCATCACTGGTCCCCCTCCAGTCCCAACAGTCAGATGCTTATAGTGGAGGTGTCTACCTTTCGGAATGGTGCAATGATTGACGCCCAGTGAGCCTTGCACAGAGAACAGGGAATGAAATCATCCAGCAGTTCCTCTGCAAAGAGCATGTGATCCTTAGCGCAATCACAGGCAAGTGACCTGTTTCTCCAGAACTCAGCAGAAAGTTCCGAGAGCTGGAAGGCCATTTGCAGAACCCAGGAGAGAAAGGAGGGAAGGCAAGGCTGGGTTTGCAAAAGCAGGAGCAAGGTCTGCACTTTTTATGAAGTGTTTTACGGTGGAGCTGTAATTGGAACCCTGGTATTTAGCAAGAGTTATGAGGTGTGATGGTCTTAGCACTGTGAGTCCTTTGGCGGCATATGTGATACTGGCATGAAACAGGCCAAGCGTCATGAACTGGGTTGCTTGGGTTCAGCATGCTGCTTAAATCAGCTAATTTATTGTTTTTAAAAGGACTATATGTTTTTACTCTTGGGGCATTCAAAACTCCACTTAGAGACAAACCAAAAATATTTCTCAGTTATGTGCTCACTGTTTGAATCAGAGCTGCTAAGCCTAATTGGTTGGTCCAATTCTCTTACTACCTTCTGGAGATTAGAAGCTTCTCTAGCTCGCTTCCAAATCAGAGTGGATGGAATTTGATCCAATCCAGGTGCTCAGGGCTCCAGAAGCCCTTCCTGTTACAGAGAGGGTGAGTGAGCAGGCCAAAGATTGTGCTTTTCATTGCTCCAGGATAATTTCCTAGTCCTTGAAGCTGAGAAAGCAAGCAGGAAGGGTCTCCTGTTCTTTTCGAAATTCAGAATGAGCACATTGTCTGAAGAAAGAGGTTTGCCTTCTTTTTGTCTTTCACTCTGTGAGGGATGGCAGCCAGGACCCAGCCTTTTGGAACCACAGAGCCATGTCAGAAGCAACAACTGGTTGGAGTAGAACAAAGGATCTTAACTAGGGGCTGTGGGAAAAGGTCTTCAGGAGTCTGAAATTATAAGGAAAGTTTGTCTGTATGTGCATTTTCAGGGGGAGAGTTCCATAATCCCATCAAGCATGCACTCACAGAATTTGACCTATGCACTGTGTAGTGAGAGCTTGCTACTATTCGTAGCATATACCAAGCTTGCTCCTGCGTCAGGCATTTGCACTTGCTGTTCCTTCTCAGAATACTTTCCCCAAGATCCACATGGTCACTGTAACTTTCTTCAAGCCACTGTTTAAATGTCACCTCCTGACCACCTTATATTAAATATCCCACTCACCACTACATTGCTTCTTCGTTCTTTACAGTGCTTATTCCACATGACATTGTTTGTTATTACCTCCCTCTTTCAGTATGTAAACCTCTATGGTATTCACTGCTGTATCTGTAGCATATAGAACAATGCCAAGCCCATAGAAGACGCTCAGTAAATATCTGTTGAATGGGTAAATGCATGAACAAATTAACAACTTTGATTATATTTAGGTCTCGGATATTAAAAAAAAAGTTTTAATGATGGGAAAAAAACGATCTGAGTTCTCAGTGGGGCCACTTCTCAGCCATGTGTCTTGGGTTCCAGACATTTCATCTGCTATGAAATGATCACCTGACATTGTAACAGATGTTTAGGCAGAAGTCTTAAAGGGATTTCACAATGCTTGTACATCATTATTAATTTCTGTTTTTGAATATACCAGATTTGTGAGTGTGTGTGTGCCTGTGTGTGTGTGTCTGGGTAAAAATGTGTGTGTGTGCCTGTGTGCGTGTGTCTGTGCACGTCCCGGTGCACAGATACTATTATTATTATTCTGGTGCATATATAATAGGTTATCTCCATTTGAAAATGGGGGTGCTAATACTATTGCTACCGATGGGCTAGGGAGGTCCCCAAATTCCCAGGGGACCTCTATCCTGATTGGTATCCAGACTCTTGACACCTGAGCGAGAAGGAATTCAAGGACTAGTCTGGCAAATAGTGAAAGTATGGAGAGTTATTGCAAGTGAAAAGTATACACTCAAGAAAGGGGATTGTGTGTGTACTCAAGAAAGTCATGCCCACTAGGGTTTGGGGCTTCTAACTTTATGAGTTTCTTTAACCAAGGAGTGGAATATTCATGAAGATTCCTGGAAAAAGGTGAAGATTTCTCAGAACTGTGGTGCCACTCATTTTTACACCAAATATGGTTGTTTCTGAAACTGTCATGGTGCTGGTGGGTGTGTGATTTGGTATGTTAATGAGTGTATAATGAGGTCCTAGGTGAAACTTAGGTCAAATCCAGTGCCATGCTAGGTCCAGTCGGTCTTAGCCAGCTTGGGCCACATCCTGTTTTTCAGGGTCTTTTATCAGCCCCTAGCCTGTGCTGCTATTTCAACAGTTTCCTTTTTGCTAGTTTTGTGAAACTGCTTCTATTCTCTTGCAACCACCCAGTATTATTCCTGTCTCACTACTGACACACCAGTGTGGATTTTGTGACTTGTCTGAACCATCACGATATATCAGAGCAGGACAGTGATAGAAGTCCCACTTGCCAACTCCAGTTCCACTCTAGAACCATTAGTGTTCTATTCTGGAAAAGATGTCCTGGGTAGGAGTTGAATATAGTGGTCAAGACCAACTTGGGGCTAGTATTTTCTGATACATGAACTTGAGTGTGAATAGGATATAATTGCCTCTGTTACTGAATGAGTAGGGTTAAGGTTTAGAAAAGAGGTGGTGCATTCTTCTCTAATCTTTTTAAATTTCATTTTATTTTTTAATTTTATTTTTTCGAGACAAGGTCTCACTCTGTCGCGCCCAGGCTGGAGTGCAGGGGAGTGATCACTGCCTACTGCAGCCTCAACCTCCAGGGCTCAAGCTATCCTTCCACCTCGGCTTCCCAAAGTGCTGGGATTACAGGCATGAGCCACCACACCCAGCCATTTTTCTCTAATCTTACACGAGGCAACAAAAGGTACCATACCTAGAAATTATTATGCTATGGCTCCTTTTGAACCAAGGCAAAACAACAACAACAACAAAACACTCATTTGAGAGGTACATTACATCTGAGAGAAATAAACTCTGGTCTCTTCTAGACAAACTGCTTTGATTTTCAAGCATATACCTCAGAATCATTTTGGGCAGAAAGTTACCGTTTGTCAGTATCTGTATCGGGTGAGCTTGGAGGTAAATCTTCACACAGAGCTTATTACATCCTCAGTAACTTCCTTTATAAATGACAGCTTCTTAGACTCATGTTTTGAAAGTTAATATTTTTTTCTCATTAAAACAAATACTGTCTTCTTCCAAACATCTTAGATGGCTGATTCACCATTTCTCAAAAATAGTTTTAATTGTACAGCATGATACATGTACATGCATTATTTTAAAAGTGAAAGCCTACCAAAAACCCTACAAAAATATATAAGAATCTCCCTTTACACACCTGTCTCAAAAACCCTCATCCATTCCCAGAGGTAATCCTTGCCTATCCTTTTTTAACTTTTCTTTCCAGAATTTCTTTCCAAACATTATAAATGTACACATGCACATGCAATTTTCAACATCTTAGATACATCTCAGATATTTTTCCATGGTAGTTCATATAGCAATGCATCATTCTTTTTAGCAGGTACATATACTTTCATTGCATCAAAATATATCAGAATTTATTAAGCATTCCTCTATTGATGACATTTAAGTTATTACTCAGTTTTTTACTTTTATAAACACTTCTGCAAAGAATCGACATCTTTGTGAATATATATCCACATTTCTCAAGATAGATGTCAAGAAAAATATTTTGGGGTGTGAGAAGGTATTGCATATCTTAAATTTTGATAGAAACTGCCAAACTTCCCCCCAACATCCAATACCGGTTTGGACTCCCATGTTAAATTTACCTGTCCTTGGCAATCACAGATGTTGTCAACTTTTTAAAGATGTTTTGTCAGTTTGATGTGCAAAAATTGGTATTTTCACTTGCTCTGCCCTGATTGCTAAGGTAGTTGAAAGTGTTTTTTGCATGCTGCTTCTGATGCTCTATACCTTATTAGGTTTTTAACAGGGTTTCAAACATTTTCGTGAATAGGACTATTTCAGAAATGCTTCTTCCCCAGGGTTGCTGTGCAGCTGGTAGTTAAAATATGCCTTCATTTATTTGTATTGGTAGGTAGCAAATGCTTAAATACTTGTTGGTAAGGTGTCCCAACCCAAGTTCACTTTCCGCAGTCTTAAGTCTCATTACCCCCACTTCTCCCCTCTCTCTCTCTGTCCTGGGACCTCCCTAGGAGGCAACAATTAAAAGGTTAGTATGTAGCACTTTGGGGCAAACCTGAACCTTCCAGAGGCTGCTCTAATGCAGTTCCAGCCTCTATTCAGAGAGTTTGGCATATTGATATACCATTTAAAAATTATTTTGACAATTCCCTCCCCCGCTGTCAACCAAAGGTACTCAATCTGTGTTTTATGTAAGTTCCTGGCATCTGGGAGATTCACAGTAACATACTGCTGGTTTGCTTCTTGAACTGGTCACTGCTTTGTTTGTCAATTTTCCAGGATTATGCTTACATAATTTCCTTTTGACCTTAGCCTCCACACCATAATCCCAGAGGGCATACTGGGGGAATAAGATGATCCTTATGTAACTTGTTACGTAAGAGTCCGGAGAAGCTGGGTCTCACTTCAGTGTCTGCACCGTTTTCTAAAAAAGTTCATTTTGACAGTTTTCTGTTGTCTCTTTCAATCAATAAATTCTTTTAAAAAGCATTCCCTTTACTTCTGAGATGCCAAAGGGGAGGGGGGAACCAGGACAATACTGATTGCTTCTTTGTAGCTGGCACTTAACAGAAGTGATTCTGTCTAATTTACGCTACAATCTTCTTCCTTGGTATGGATAAGGAAACTGAAGCTCTCGGGGACTAAAGTGAGTTGCTGAGGATCATACAGCTAGAAAGGGGTAGAAGTAGGCTTTAAAGCAAGACACAGGTTCTTCCTACAGAATGTGTGTGTGATTCAGAATTGTGCAGGATAGCTCTGTTTCATGTCCTATTCTTTTGAAGTGATAAACGTTGTCCACTGACTATACTAAAGCAGATAGGGAGTTCAGATCATTCTATGGACTTCAAGTTCCTTGGAGGCCAGACTGCAGACAGCTCTTTTATCTCTGTGCCAGGGATGCCCTGTCCTGGCTCCAGCTGTGCCCAGATGGACTAGAGGCCTTTGTGGCCTGTATTTTGGAATTCTTCCTGTCACCCTATGCTCTTCACCTCTGGCTTGGCACTGAGTTGGGGCAGACACCAAAGGAACAGGTCTCATGTAACATATTTTCCTGACATGAGCTGGGTCCCATTACTTCCTTTCTCTGCTCGGAGAAGTGACATGTGAGCAGAGAGCTCATGTCGATGTGTCTGCATGGCTGGTATTACAAAGCCTCAAGGAAAAAAGCTTAACAAGAAAGCCTGAGGAATTGGGGTTTTGGTCATTTAAATTTTAGAGTCATTGAGGGATGAAACCAAGAGGGCTTTGTCATTAAATATATTTTTGATAATTCCTTCTTATTTTTAATTCTAACATTGAAAAAGCAATAAATGCACATAGGAAAACATTTAAACAGTGCTAAGGAGAATGCAGTGATCTGTGAGTCACCCTCTCATTTGAGATACCCATTTTCTCAGTTCTCCCCAGAGGCTACCACTCTCAGCAGTATTCTGTGATCTTTCCAGAAATATTACTTGTAATCTCTGTATATACAATTATACGTGTATATATTTGTGCTTATCAATCTTTTGTCTATCCAATATCCATCCCTCCATCCATCCATCTGCCCATGCAACTTATGCTCAACTCTCATGGTTGAAAATCATTCAAAAATGCTTGAATCCATTCTCTCATTTGATGTGGTGTGTTGAGACCAGTGGACCCCTGACAGAGGGTCCTGTGAGTTGCCAGGATTCCTATCTGAGACCAAGTCCTTATGATAAGGTCCTCCAGCTGGTAAAGGTGTAACACTGAGCCACACACTAACCAAAGATCTCCCTGAGAGATTTCGTTTCCATACCCCGCACCGCATGTTTCCTTCTGGAGTCTGTCCCCTTCAAAGCAGAATATAAGAAGATGCCCTGTGGAATGGGTAGTTCCAGTTAAGTTTGATTTTATGAAGTCTCTTCTTCAGCAAAATCTGTCCTGTCTTACTCCTTGACACAGAAGGGTCTCAACCCACAATCTTGCTCACCACATTGAGATTCCCTGATTACATGTTTCTTGCTGAATGACTAAATATCCCAACAGAGGGAGGTCAAGTTTCTCCCCAGCAAAAATTTTTCCGAGTTAAATGGCAAGAATGAAGAGCTGACCAATGGCTATGACATCACTCTTGGTCATAACTTCCCCCAAATTACTGCATGAGAAGCCAGTACTCTACTGGGTCTTACCATGGGACAGTCATAAGTAGAAAAGTGGATGATCCCCAAAGAATCGCCCTTTAGAGAGCAATTCAAAGACAGGAAAATCACCTGTTGGTTGTGTTCCTGATTCCAGCCAGATCTTCTAGAGAGCTCTAGATGCTGACCTCTTCATCTTGAAAAGCTCAGTGGAGACCTGGGTCCTAGGCTCTGCCACTTACTAGTTATGTGGTCTTGATCAGGTGTGTCTTAGTGGGTAAAGTAATTATGTCTATTTCAAAGGATTGTTTTGTTTTAGTTGCAAGTGATGGAAGCCTAACTTAGTCTGACTTAAGTGAACTAGAGAATATATCAGCTTATTAACCAAGGAGTCTAGAGATAACTTTAGGCATATCTGGATCTAGGAGCTAAAATCTTCTTATTAGATCTCATTCTCTTTCCTTATCTCCTTGTCCTCGAACAAAGGCAGGTCATTCTCTTATAAGCTCCTGGCAGCTCTGAACACATCCTAACAGCTAAGAAACCTCAACAAATAAGAGCTCCTCCTTCCCACTTTTTCTAGCCAAAGTCTTAGGACTATATCTCACTGGACCAACTTGGTCTACATGATCACCCACAAATCTATGTGGTTATGAGGATGGAGTATTCTGATTCACCAGTCCTGAGATGGGCATGGGTCAGTTCCATCCAAACCATAGGGATGGGAGTAAGAAGGGGTATTGCCCTGAGAAGTCAAGAGGATAGAACCAAAAGAGTAACAAGCAGACACTAGGGAGGCAAAAAACAACAGATTTGCTATGTAGGGTCTAAAAGAAGGGGGTCAACAAGTGTTTTCTGTAAAGGGTCAGATAAATATTTTAGGGTTTCTGTTGCAATTACTCAACTCTGCTCTTGGAGTGCAAAAGTAACCATAGACAATAGGTAAACAATAGGCTTCACTGTGTTCTAATAAAACCTTGTTTATAAAAATAGGCTGTAGACTGGATTTGGCCCATGGCTGTAGTTTGCCAACTCCTGGTCTATGAAGATACTACAATCTTCTTATCCTACATATTCTAGAGACCTCAACAAATAAGATCTGGCACAGCAAAGCACTTAACAAATGTTGGCTATTATTATATTGTTATTATTTATGCTATACTAAGGATAATAACAATGATAATATTGATGGTAATTATAATACTAATTAGATAATATGAGGAATGATGAGTCATAAGTCAGCAATGTATTCCAGGACTGTTTCTACACTGTTAGTGGAACTTCCCGTCCACCTACACATAGAGCTGGAAGGCAGGGCAGAGGCATCCAACTCAAACATCCCGTTTTATAGATGAGTCTTAGGCTCAGATAAGAGGCAGCACATACACACGTTCACACAGCAAGCTGGGGCAGTGTTGGAGTTTGCAGCTGTTTCTTCTACAACCTTAAAGGACTGTACCCTATAGGTAGAGTCTATAGTACATCTACTGGTACCTATGTTATACCATGGTACATCTAGTGCATTTGAACATGTAGGTGTAGTTAGATAGATATTCCTTGAGTTTTGGATCCATACTGAGTAGTGTGGTGATAGTGTTGGTAATACTCCTGAGCTGGTGGAAAGACCTGATTTGGGACTAGCATGTGTTTTATGACTCATGAGAACTCCCTGCTGCTGAGATGACTCAGATGTCTGTTTTACACAAAGATTACCAAACACCTCTCGCCACGTTTGAAAACAATGTATAGTTACTCACTGCCTTTCTGACTACCCTCTGTATCACTATTTCTATTCACTTAGCATGCTGGCAGCCATTTAAACAGCTAGTCTTCAGTTTGGCTGCATGTTGGTAGGAGGAGTCCCCTCTAATCCCCCATCAACATGGATACAGAGAGGCCTGTGGGCACTTTTCTCTCTACTCAGTGTAGACCCATTCATAAAATTCTTCATGATTCTGGCAAAACCCTCCCTGCATTTTGGCTAACCAGCAGCTCTGCAGTAATTTGGGAGGTGGATATTTTACAACTACAACTCTTTAGCTCTTTTTTTCCTCAAATTTGTTTCCAACTTTCATCACTCAGGGTTATTTACATAAATTAATGCAAATAAATATTTTTCTTGAGTTAAAAAATGTTATGGAATCTGCTGGTCCCAAGTACTACAGAGACCTCAGTCAACTGAATGGAAAATTTGGGATTTGGTTTACTGTTCTTCTAAGTCAAGGGTCAGCAAACTTTTCTGTAAAGGGCCAGAGAGTAAATATTTTAGGCTTTATGGGCCATATGGAGAGCCATGAGTTGCTGACCTCTGCTGTGAGTGCTAATAAGTTATAAATATAAAATCGGAGGATGGAGTATTTGAATTGACTGCCTAGTTACTTGAGCATAGTCCTACAAACTAGAGTCTTGGGCCAATGCAGGTTTAGCTATGTGATTCTGATGCTTACTACGTCATTCTAGGCACATTGGTGGCCTTAGTTCCTAGTCTATAAAATGAGGATAATAATAGCACTCTATCTGTTTGTTCCTTCCTCCTATTTGCTTATAGAGTTGTTGTTAGGATCAAACAAAGGAAATCACTTATCTCGGAACTAGTATGTTCCATAAATGTTGAGAGTATAATCAGTACTGTTATCAATAACAAAGCCTATTGGGTGAAAGCACCTATTCAAGAGTATACAATTAATGAATTGATTGGGTCACCTTCAAAGGGGTCTAGATAGAGATCATGAAGAGACCTTTTTTCCTTCTTTTTTTAATTTTATTTTTTATTTTAGTTGCGGGGTACATGTGCAGGATGTGCAGGTTTGTTACACAGGTAAACCTGTGCCATAGCGGTTTGTCGCACCTATCAACCCATCACCTAAGTATTAATGAGCCCAGCATGCATTAGCTATTTTTCCTAATGCTCTACCCCCACCCACTCCACCCCCTGAGAGGCCTAGTGTGTGTTGTTCCCCTCCCTGTGTCCATGTGCTCTCATTGTTCAGCTCCTGCTTACAAGTGAGAATGTGTGGTGTTTGGTTTTCTGTTCCTGCATTAGTTTGATGAGGATAATGGCTTCCAGCTCAATTCATGCCCCTCTGAAGGACCTGATCTTATTCCTTTTTATGGCTGCATAGTATTCCATGGTGTATTTGTACCATGTAAGAAACCTTTTTTCAGCATCTTCTGTGGGAGGATGTCTGAAGAGACTGGATCAGATTTTTAGTCTGAAGAGACTGGATCAGATTTTTAAAAACATTTTTAAATCTAATTTTTAAACATTTTATTTATTTAATTTTTTCAAGACTGGGTTATGAGACTGCCTAATTTTTGTGTTTTTGGTGGAGACAGGGTTTTACCATGCTGCTCAGACTGGTCTTGAACTCCTGGCCTCAAGTGATCCACCCACCTTGGCCCCAAAGTGCTGGGATTATAGGTATGAGCCACTGCGCCCGGGTGAGACTGGATCAGATTTTGCTTTGCATTGTTGTGAGGACCCTGGTAGTAACTCATGATAGACTGTCTTCCTTTCTCCAAAAAATGAATCCTCACGTTATTCAAAGGAAAATCTCAAATTAAAAATCCTTTCCTGAGCACTTCCTTCAGCTATAGAGTTCAGCTAAATGCCATGCCCAGGGTCTGGATCATCAACATAGTCTGAGAGCCAGTGATGAGGAGTGATTACAGGCCAGAGGAGTACTGGGACCTCTGCTAATTTGTTCCCAGTGACTTCATCACAGCTGGCCTTGGTTGTGCAACTATGGTTGCTACGGCTGAAGCTTGAAAGAACTTGGCCTGAAGCTGCCTATATGGCCAGTATCTTGGGGGAAATATAGCTTTCAGTAAATACGTTTTATGGGTATTTGTGAAGATTTAGCAGCTATGAGGTTGAGGTTGGGTATGTTGATGAGACTGGAAGAAGGAGAAGTTTACTTGAGAGTGGCAAAATAAAACAATATAAAACAATACACACACTTCCCTGCCATCAATGCACACACTCTTAACTACTTTGGACAATTGAAGGCTATGTCTATGATGCTGTAAATAAAGAAATATTGAAGAATGTTATTCTCATCTTAAAGTATCAGGTTCTTGCAGCTGCCATATTGTAATGAAAAGGAGTTGGTTTCGGATGAAGACAGACCAAGGTGTGATTTCCACCTGTCTACTCCTAGCCTCCTAGCTACCTGACAATGGGAAAGTTACTTAACTTTGTTCTCCCATCTGTGAAATGACTAACAGTCACTTCTCATATTGTACGAAATGTCTGTCTTAAGGGATGTTGCAAAACAAAACAAAACAAAACAAAACTGCTCTCCAGCCAAACTCTACAAGCTGTGAGTCCAACTCACCAAATCTCCACATCCTGCCCTGCAAAGTAGACTAGTAAAGAAAAGGCTGAAGTCATGTCTCAGCATTTGAGCATATACTGAGTCATTACTCTAGAGAGTTCTAATCTTGGGGCTACTGATAATAAGGGGCCATGCAGAGAAGACAGTGAAGCCCTCCTCCACCCCCTGTAATCTGCTAGTGAGTCATCAATTATTCTTAAAGCACCGTCTCTGCCTGCTCTTAGGAAGGTGATATGACACATCACTTGCTTTTGTTTTCACACCTGTCCCCTGGGAACCTTTGCTCAAAGTCGTAAATTATGTGACATCTTTAGTAACAACAACATGATTCGCTCTGTTACATCACTCCCTGCCTACTTGTAGCCTGGTGAATAAATTTTCATTCCTTTTTTGAAGATTTTACTTAAGCATATGAAGAAAGCTCCCATCTGTACAATGATGGAACCAAAAGGGACGGGGGCTGCTAACTTAATGAGAGCCAGGCAGGTATGCACAGGAAATCAGGAAACAGTTTACTTTCCTCTTAACACTCTTTTCAGAAAGACAGCAGTGGAAACCTGATGATAAATAGTAATTGACACTTGGCATTGGTGGCAAGGAGGCAATAAGGGATGGTGGGGACTGTGGCAGACTGGAAAATCCATGCCTATCTAAAGGACAATCACTTCTCAGTTCTATCTGATTGTTGCCACTCAGGGATCTAGGTTTCATAATTATAAGTGGACAAAACCCTTTAGTAACTTTCAATAATAAGACTGAAACAAAGTGCATTGAAATTTACTTAAGAAAAACTTAAATGAGCAGTGGCTCATACCTGTAATCCCAGCACTTTGGGCGGCCAAGGTAAGTAGATTACTTGAGGCCAGGAGTTCAAGATCAGCCTGGATAACATGGCAAAACCCTGTCTCTACTAAAAAAAAAAAGAAAAAAAATTAACTGGCATGATGGTGCACGCCTGTCATCCCAGCTACTTGGGAGGCTGAGGCATGAGAATTGCTTGAACCTGGGAGGCAAAGGTTGTGGTGAACTGAGATCGTGCCACTGCACTCCAGCTTGGGTAACAGAGCAAGACACTGTCTCAAGGAAAAAAAAAAAAAAAGAGAAAGAAAAACTTAAATGATTAACAATATGTTACCATAAATTAAAGGGTTTTAGAATAAATTTCCAACTCTTCATCATTAACATTGTTAAAGTTCCTGCTTATTTAGCTTAGCAATAAAGCAAAGGAATCCTTACCTTAAGGTGAATAAACTCTGTGACGTCTGTTATTTTTAGTGTAACAATATAGATAGGTTATGTTTCTTTTTGCTTTCGGTTTTTGCTTTTTTTTTTTTTTTTTTTTTCCTGAGGCAGAGTCTCATTCTGTCACTCAGGCTGGAGTGCAGTGGCGCCATCTTGGCTCACTGCTGCCTCCGCCTCCCAGGTTCAAGTGATTCTCCTGCCTCAGCCTCCCCAGTAGCTGGGATTACAGGCATGCACCACCACATCTGGCTAATTTTTTGTATTTTTTTTAGTAGAGATGGGGTTTCACCATTTTGGCCAGGCTGGTCTCAAACTCCTGACCTCAGGTGATCCACCCACCTTGACCTCCCAAAGTGCTGGGATTCCAGGCGTGAGCCACTGTGCCCACTCACTGCACCCTGCCAAAGGTTACGTTTTTGGAGTAGCTGCGAAAGAGACCTGTTTGGGGAGTGAATACTTGATCAGCTGTGTGCGGATGGGGAATGAGACCACTCCAGGGAGCACAAAGCCCTGTGAACAAAGCCCTGTGAACCAGTCTGTCTCCACAAGCTACCAGAGTGAGAATACACATTCTTCTCTTTAGAAGAAATTCTCCTGGTGAGAACATTACCTTTCAGGGGTGACTGGATAGCTCAGTTTATCACTTGTAAACTTAGCAGATCAAACTAGTTGAGAAGCGATTGGGCAGTCAGTAAGCTGACTGGACTGCTGGGATCAACAGGGACTGGATGTTTAGTTCACTTCAATAACCACAGATTTAGCAGCTCATTCGAAGGAACCAAAGTAAGGAACTGCACAAGTCCTCTGGGAGGCCTTGAAATGCTTCCATGAGCGATGGGAGCCATTTAGAGGCATGGTGTTGCTGAACCTTTTGAACACAGGATCGGCTAAAGAGAGAAAGATGTTACTTTGGTCTACATTTCTGTAGGGCAGGAAGAAGTGAGGAAGGGAGAACACTTCAGCCTACATCTCAGGAAGGGAGGTTTGAGAAGCGGTGTCTGGCTGAGCATGCTGCTTCTCTGAGCAGATTTCTAGAAGCAGCAGAGGTGTGGGTATGGATAGGAGACTCTCTGTGTCTATCACCTTCTGCTGAGGCTTTTTGTAAAAAACAAATGAGATAGTGTAGAAAGCACTTACCATAAGGTCTGGTACTACATTAGTTTCTCATTGTTGCAGTAACAACTGATCCCAAATCAAGAGGCTTAAAACAAGACAACTTATTGTCGTATGGTTCTGGAGGCCAGAAGTCTGAGTTGGGTCTCACTGGGCGAAAATCAAGGTGTCAGCAGGGCTGCATTCCTTTCTGGAGGCTCAGATGAGGAGTCTGTTTCCTTGCCTTTGCCAGTTTCTAGAAGCTTCTCACATGCTTTGGCTCATGGCCCTTTCCTTTATCTTTAAAGCCAGCAATGTTGGGCTGTGTCTTTGTCATGCTGCCATCCTCCAGTTCTTTCTTTCCTGCCTCCCCTTTTCAAGCATAAGAACCCCTGTGATTCCATTGGTCCCACCCGGAGAATCCAGGCACATCTCCCTGTCTTGAGGTCAGCTGATTTACAACCTTCTTTGTACCTGCAGCCTTAGAGCCCCTTTGCCATGTAATCTGACACATCCACAGATTCTGGGGATTAGGACATGGACATTTGTGGAGGCGTTACTCTGCCTATCACTGGTACAGAATAAAAAGTCAATAAATGGTTCTATTCGTTACCAGTACTCCCTAGACTTTCTTTCTCTACTGTGAAGTTACCTATGCCCTTCAGTTTTTCAAAGGCAGTGCTAAAGCCTCAGCTCTGGTAGAATCTGATGAGCTGGAGGGTGAGAGCAAGAAAGGCAGTCTTTGATGGGCTTAGGGGAGTGGGGAAGTAGCCAGCCCTTACCTGGAAGGTTGTGTGCAGGTCTAGGAGACACATGCAAATAATTAGCTTGAGGTGCTTTAACCACGATAGTAACAAACTTGGAGAAGAGAAAACCCTGAGCAGAAACTTCATATGCCTCAAAGGTTGGTAGATTGAGAAGGAATTCAGCTTCATTTTCTGTAAGTATCATGATTAAGTGTGTGCACCTTGTTCAAGACGAGCTGGGTTGCCATCCAGCTCATCTACTCACCAACTGCCTGACTTGGAGCAAATGCGCTCCTCTCTCTTATCTCCAGTTTTTCATCTATAAAGAGGGACTAATAATAGTAGCTATCTTGTAAGAGTGTTGTGGGGAGTCAATGAAATAACATATGTAAAGCATCCAGTACATTGTCTGATGGTAACTGTTATTATTAGGTAGCTCCACAGGGTAGAAAAATAACCTGTGGATAGAAGCTGCAGGGAAACAGATATAGGCTCACCATAAAGGAAGGACTTCTTAATAGTCAAAGCTATCCAACGGCAGGCTGGTTAGAGTAGAAGTGATAAGCTGCCCTGCACTGCAACTGTTCAGGCATTGACCAGACATCGGTATGTGGACTGGCTGCAACAGTGTCATCTGGGTGCTTCTGCAAAAGTCCGGAGGTCTAGGCCCCATCCAGATGTGCTGAATTGGAATATTCAGGAATGGGGCTTGGAGATCTGTTTTGTGTTTTGTTTGTTTGTTTTTGTTTAATATACTGTTTTTTAAAGAGCAGTTTTAGGTTTACAGCAAAATTGAGTAGAAAGTACAGAGAGTTCCCATATGTCCCTGCTCACATTCAGGCGCAGCCTACTCCACTGTCAACATCCCCCACCAGAGTGGTACATTAATCACAACCAATGAACTTACATGGACACCTCATTATCATGCAGAGTGCTTAGTTTACCTTAGGGTTGGCTCTTGGTGTTGTATGTTCGTGGGTTTGGACAAATGTATGATGACATGTATTTACCATTATAGTAACATACAAAGTATTTTCATTGCCTTAGAAAATCCTCCGTGCTTCACCTATTCATCACCATGCCCCTCCATAGTTTTGCCTTTTCCAGAATGTCATATAGTTGGAATCATACAGTATATAGCCTTTTCAAATTGGCTTCTTCACACTTAGTAATATGCATTTATTTTTCCTCCATGTCTTTTTGTGGATAGATAGTTCACTTCTTTTCAGTGCTGAATAATATTGCATTGTCTGCATGTACCGTGGTTTATCCATTTGCCTACTGAAGGATGTCTCAGTTGATTCCAAGTTTTGGGAATTAGAAATAAAGCTGCTATAAATATCCCTGTGCAATGTTTTGTGTGGACATAAGTTTTGGAGATCTGTATTTTTAACAAGTGAACCAGAGACAGAGTTGGGGCCACTAGACCAGATAATCATTTGTCCAGAGGCTTAGAGGGGACAGGAAGCCTCTGTAATCCAGAAATTCTAGGATTCCATGACTGTTCCATATAGCTCTTGGAGCAGGCTCTGGTTTGGACTAGGTGTTACCTTTCTTCTCTCTGGAATCCTCCCCATCCCCCAACAGCAAAATCACTTTTTTGGCCAAATGTTCGGTTTCAATGTGTATTGCTAGCATGAAATTGCCTAATATAAAGAGCAAGTTTTCTCAGACTGGAGGGAGAGTGGGCTGACCGGTTCTTCCAAGTCCAGGACTGACAGGGATCAAATCCTAGCTCTACTATCTATTACCTTTGTGACACTGAGCAAGTAACTTAACCATTCGATGACTTCGTTATTCCTTCAGTAAAAGTTGCTGATACTAGTACCTATCTCCTGAGGTTATTGTGAGAGCTAAATAAGTTCATACATAAGAAGACAGAAAAATACCTGGTATGAAGTTAGTTGTGAGTAAATGTTAGCTGCTGTCATCATTATTGTCATCATCATTATTCTTATCATTACCAGTTACCAGACATTAGGGTCCTTCTGGTGGGGAAGTCCTTCCTGGTGAAGGACCAGAGTTGGAGTGAACCCTTGAGGTTATTTCACAGCAGCAAGTGCTGGCTAAGTCAACAGCAATAGGATGGTTTCTGTGTGCCCTGGTTGCCTGAAGGGAGGAGTCAGTTGAGTGGATGCCATTTTCTCATGATGGTACATCTGGGGCCATGGCACCAGCAGCATGGATTGTCCAAGGCAGACAACAAGACCATAGCTTCCCAGAGCTCACTTGCTCTTTCTCTTGTTTAGCAGCACCTCCTCTCTCTATCTTCTCTCTCCACGTGCTAGGATGCAAGTCTCATAAGTAGCTACCTAGTGCCTTGGTGTAGGTGGTAGTTCTAACGTGTCCATTGCTCTGCAAATACCTCTAGAAAGAGTATGCCCATAAAACACTGGATTCAAAGGCAAAGGACAGCACAGGTTTAACTTTGCTGCAGACCCACAGCACAGGTTTAACTCTGCTATTTCTAACCTTCATGAGCTTGGGCAAGTTTCAGAATCTTCTGGGGCTTCTGTCTTTTCATTTCTAAGATAGAATAATCCTTCCCTCTCAGGAATGTCATTAACTCTTGATGAATGCAAAAATGCCTTTTAAACAATACAAATGTTATTATTGGCTTATTTGTTAGAAAGTTAAACTGATGAAATGTTGGTTATTGTTTACAATTGAAAGATGAACACAAGAAGAACCTGCCTGGGTTCCTGTTATGGAAGACAAGAAAGGAAATGTATGAGAGTTCTTTGCTGTTATGGGCATGGAAGAGTAGAAAGAAGATGAAGGCCACAAACTTCTTTGGCCAGTCAGGTCACTCTGTTATAACCTGGACTACCTTAAGGCCCTGCTGTTTTGCCTTATCTGAAGGAGATGGTTACATGTTCCCAAAGTATAAGGTGTTCTTTGGGCAAAATTAGTACCTGTTCTTTTGCTGGGAAATCCACCAGTATGAATCAGCCATTTAGGGCCAAAGATAGATGCGCTATATGTATTTACTTCTAACACCATAATTTAATTTGACTATTTTTCAACTTTTAACTCAAGTATAGCACTCAGACAAAAAAACACACAAATCTTACGTGAATGGTGTGATTAATTTCCACAAACTGAACACTCATGTGAAATAAGCATCTGGATTAAAAAGGAAAAAAAGGAGAATAAAATTGCTAGCATTCAAGAAATGCTGCGGAGGCCTCAGAATTTCAATAGTTGACTTCAAGACTGATCCTGGCAATGGTATGCAGTTGGAAAAGTTTACGTCATTTATGTTTTGACATCTCCTTTTGTTTGGCTTCCAGATACAGTTCTGTCCAGGACCTATATTAAGGGGTTCCTCCAGACAATTCTATTTTGGGGGATGGATTGAGAATCTCCTTTACACTGTGGTGTCAGTGAATGGGTTGCTTTTTCCATACGTTTCTGGCTTAAATCTGGGTCTTTGGGTGGAATCAAAAGGGATAGTTCTCTCAAGGAGAAAATTTGGGTCTCTGGGAGCCAGAAGTGGGTGACTTTGAAGGTCTTCAGGGAACCTTTGAAGAAGCCCTTAAAATCATCTCACAAAAGCATTGTGTGGCATTTTGAGTGCCTGCCATGGTAAATCTTGCAATTTGCAAGGTCATGATAGTGACTTGCCTTCTTGCTTGGGATTGATGCTACATTGCGTGGTGGGCTGCTCAGTCTAGAAGGAAGAAAAAAGAGACAGGCTGCACTGAAGAAAATCAATCGTAAAGTGTGATCAAAAGACCCAATCCCGGCTAAGGTGTACAGCGCCTCACCCAGTTTCTGCCTAGTGCCTGAAGGCGCTGCAGCTAATTGAACCACCTCTTAGTCAACATCCTAGTCACTCCTGTCTGGCAGACTGATTGGAAAGGCTCAGTTTGAGAAGCTTCAGAGGCTAGAAGAACCTCCCAGGCCTGAGGGCCAAATCTTGAGCTCTTTTAACCTCAAGATCAGGGTTCCAGTGACTCTTGGAAGGGGAATAAGTACTCATGCTTTCTGGCAGTAGGACCACATTTTGGAGGGTCCAATTTAGAGATGCTGATGCTTAGTAGTTGGGTCCTAAGAGATTCTTCAGGGACCAGTGCATCTTCCCAGGTCCTCATCAGTTTCCCCAAAGGCCTTGTTGGGGGAACCTAGAGTGGTTCCTCGTTCTATCTTCCCTCAAGAGTGCTGGGAGCACTGAGACCACCATACCTTGGTCAGGGCAGCTGGATCACAACCACCAGCAGAAAAGAACCAGCCCTGCTGAGATGCTGCCCATTTCTGCTACACACTGTTTTTCTCAACGCAGGTGTTCCCTGCTTGTTTTCTTCTTTCTTTCTTTTGGTTTTTTGAGATAGAGTTTCACCCTTTTTGCCCAGACTGGAGTGCAATGGTGTAATCTCAGCTCACTGCAACCTCCACCTCCTGGGTTCAAGCGATTCTCCTGCCTCAGCCTCCTGAGTAGCTGGGATTATAGGCTCCTGCCACCATGCCCAGCTAATTTTTTGTATTTTTAGTAGAGACAGGGTTTCACTGTGTTGGCCAGGCTGGTCTGAAACTCCTGACCTCAGGCGATCTACCTGCCTCAGCCTCCCAAAGTGCTGAGATTACAGGCGTGAACCACTGCACCCGGCCCCCCTGTTTTTTACAGGATGGGACTTCCCCACTTGAAACCATTTCTTATGTTCCTTCTCTCATTTTTCTCCTCTTCTCAGATTTGTTAGCCTTCTGGACCACTACCTCTTATAATGGAGTGTCACAAAGAACCTGTGACAAGAACATATTTTTAACATAATCATCCATTCCTTCATGCAACATACACTAATTTAGCATATACTATGTGCCAGGAGGATGCTAGGCATGGTGGAGACAGAGTCAAATAAGACACGGTTTGTCCTCAAAGAGTTTATGTTCTAGTGGGGAAAATATACGAGTAAACCGTGAAAAATGCCTTGAGAGCATGGGTGACATGGTAAACTACATCTACAAAGCAAACTCGGGAGTCAAGTCATCAAAGGCTCCTGAGGGAAGTCATGCCCAGAGTTATTTGGAAGGAATAAAAGTTGGTCTAAGAAGGCTGGTTTGAAGAGTGGGTGGAGGATGTTTTAGCTAGCAGAGATGGTTTGCTTCAAGACAAGCTGGCTTATTCATCTGGAAAGGGGCCAAGTTGCCCCTGGCTCAAAAGCCAGAGTGCATGCCACGTGAATCTTCCTCATCTTGTTGATGTTGTGTGAAGTTATCACATGTATTTTTGTGTTGTTCCATGAACCAGAAATGGGTAGCCATTACTTCAGAATTGACAGGCCTTTGGGGACTGGGCTGGCCAGTGTGTTCCTGAGCCATGGCATAATCTTTATTTTTAGAAGAGGTTCCCAATTTGAGATGATCAAACACCCCACCCCAGTCTCTCATTGGGCCCTGGAGGCTGATTGTTCCTTGGTGTCTTATTTCTGTTTGGGGTGGTGAGTCTATCTGGAAATAAGGAAATTTGTTGGGTCAAAGCTGCCTAAGTCTCTGCCTGGGGAAAGATTTCATAGAAGTCCAGAGGCCATATCCTTAAGGTTGTACTCCTGATGTTCTTTGAGAGGTTATTCAGTCATTCCATCATAGGGAGGCTGATGGCAGTGGGATCTTCCCAGACCCTCACCCACTCTGGACCCTCTGAGACTTTCTGTTTGTAAAAGGCACAAGCACCAATGTATTGGCAGGGAGATTTACTAAAACTCAACAGTGAGTAAACTCTCTTACTGGTCATTTTGCATCATATGAGGGATTTCAGACAAAGAGAGGATATTAAAATTGAGTATCTACTATATATCAGATGCTCTCTCAGTGCTTTCATAGATATTATCTTATTGGAGCTCTATAATGATGCAATGAGTTGCATCGTTTGTCCAAAAGACTAAATGTCTTGTCCCAGCCACTGCCAGAAAAGGGACATTTTAACCAAGAATCAATGGCCATGTAATTATGTGATTGTATTCCACCAACTTGCCTTCTGACAGTTGCTAATCACAGCTGGTGTTATAACATCTGTTTCTGAGCCAAACAAATAAAATTTTTATTCATCCCTTGAAAACTTTGTCTCCTGCTACTTTGTCTTTGCAGTTTGTGTGTAGACACCTGAAGTCTCAATTGGCTGTATACCTGCCATTCATGGCATTAGCTGGCTTGGACCATTGCACTTAGGAAGTGATATGGAAAAAGAGGCTCTTCTCCTTCGATTTCTCGTCTTGTCTTTTCTGAGTGCCACCTCACCAGTTCCACAGAAGTTGACTGTGCCTGATGTAGGTGGTCTCTCAATGGCTTAGTGGTCAGTTTAGCAGTTGGCCGGTCCCAATGCCAGTTTACCTGTTTGACTGTTCCCAAGGCATTGACTTGCCCATGTTAGAAATCTAGACCTGAGAATGGGTGAGGATGGATGAGGAATTAGAAGATGCTCACGTCTGAATTGTGTGCTGAATTTCATCCCAACCCAGCTTTATTGGCCCTGGAAAACAATGCTTCTGTAGCAGACATAAGGAAGGTTAAAAGGAACGCCAAAGGTTGTTGTTATGGTTGCTGTTGGTTTGTCTCTCATCTCTGCCTTTCCCTGTGAGGGTTGTGGTGTAGCTACTGGGCTATCTCATGGTAAATGAAATGACTTGTCTTCATGGTCATCTCTAGGCTTATTCCATCGTGGGTAGCTAGAATGGAATACACATCTCTGGAACTGAATGCTATTACTATCCTTTTCCCTCCCTGGAGAATTAGAGAATCACAGAATTTTATAATGTTAAAGAATTTCCAATTCGATCCTCTTATTTTATAGATTAAGAGAATGGGACCTAAAAAATAAAAATGGGCCAAAATTGATACTTAAACCTTATTGATATCTTACACTAAGAGTGTGTTTTTACCATCTCATAGCAGTTTACCCTACTGTCTGTTGATCACGGAAGGTAACGTTACATCCATTTTATCCTCATACTTTTCCCCTGACACACCCATTGAGCAGCAGTCCTGGAATTAGAACACAGACTTCCTGACTTCCAGTCCTATCCTGGCCCAATACCATCATGATTCAGGATAGCTATAAACTGTGTTCTTTAACCAGCCCCTCGAATGGACTGAAAGAAGCTGTAGAAAAGAGGTTTGTGAAGTCTGGAGTGCCTCACCAGCAGGACAAGAAAGTAATTCTGTGATTTTGCAAATGAACACTGTGAAGACACAATGAATAGAAGAAGGGACTGAAAGAGACTTTAGAGGCTGTGACCCTTTAAGTTTCATTTGCAGGATCTGTGACAACACAGTATCTGTCAGAGAGAGACTGACATCTTGGTGGGTAAGCATCTTTGACACAGTTAAGGCAGGTCTTACAGGATCTAGGAAGGGTGGAGGGACTTGCAGGTTGTTGGAAATGCCAGAAAGTCTTAGAGTTTCAGGCCCTTTTACAGCAGGGGTGGCATTCTTCAGGGAGCTGGGGATATCCTGGATGTGGGACAATCAAAGCTGAAATCTCTACCTCCTTGTTCTTGGTGCTCGAGCTGACATCACTGGTATTTCCATTTTTCTTATCCAAATACAACAACTGTCTTAGGCGAGAGGCCCTGCTACGAGCACTGTTTTTGTTCTTGATACTAGGGTGACCTAGTGTCTTCCAGTAGGGCAATTTCTGGACATCATTGGCTCCCCAGTACCTCCCCAGATCCTGAAGCCTGGGGCCAGAGAGGGGAGGTTAGATGTCAGCAGTGGAAAGACAGGTGGGTGAAGCCCATTGCAAACCCCACACACATCCTCCAGGAGAAACACACCAGTTGCTTTTAGGCTCCCTGGGGAGTGTTCTGTTGCCACCTCATCAAATCAGTGAAGGTGGAAAAAAGAGTCTGGTGCCAGCTAAGGCGACACTGAAGTGTGCAGCAGGAAATCTGAATCCAACACCACATCTAATGAGCCTATTATTAGAGGCTCTTGGCAAAGCAAGAGAAATTGAATGCTAATGAAAAGCAGGTTCTGAGAATAGTTTAAAACTTAGCGTTAGCCCCATTACACGTTCCCTTCTGAGTCACAGAGGATGATTTGCACGATAAGCTGAGCTTGCCTTGAAACAGGACTCACGTGGATTTGCATGAGAAAGAACTGGGCAACGATTGCAAAATTAACAGCTGTTTAAATAATTCAATGGAGAGGCTAAGGCTGAAGAAAATTATAGGCTCATTGTTAAAAGTTTTTAATTATCCCCCAACAGCTGTCCCACCACATGGCCTTACTTTGTTGGGCAGTGGAGGCCATTCGAGAGATCGGTCTGAGTTGGCGCACTGGAACTTCCAACATTAAGGCATTGCATTGCTAATATTCCTCCATTCAGGAGGCACTCAAGTAGAAACACGGACGGCAGGCAGTGTCAGAGAGCACTAGCCTTGATGGATTTGGTGGGCCCAAATCCCACCTGGGTTTTATTGCTTTGTTCTGTGTGCACAGCTACAGGATGTAGGAAGGGACTATTAGTAAAGGGGTAAGTGTGCACACTGGACATCTTACTGTGTATCCGATGGACTTCCCAGACCAGATTTGGCACTTTCTGCTTATTGCCATGGGAGCAAATCTGCTGGCTGCTGTGACCTTAGGCTTTCCACCTATATCCAACTCACCTCTTCCTGGTAACTGTTTCTCTTAGGGGGAGCTGGGATAGTCATTTACACCCTCATAATATTCATGATGGTGATAGGACCCAGCATTACTTATTACATATTCATTTGAATCCATGTAAAAATCAACACGTGGACCCCAGGGTGTGCATCTGGGTGGGAGCTTTGGGATCTAGGTAGTAAGACAGATTTCCAAATTGTGTATGTTCCATTTATTTGCTAAGCTCTAGACAAATTGCATAAAATACTTGAGGAGACCCCTCATTTCTTCTAGGTTTCTATTCAAATGTCCCTTCATCATAGACACCTTCCCCGGACACTTGATACAAAATCACGCTGCCTCCCCACACACTACTATCCTTCTCCTTCACCCTTGATACGGTTTGGCTGTGTTCCCACCCAAATCTCATCTTGAATTGTAGCTCCCATAATCCCCATGTGTCGTGGAAAGGACTCCGTGGGAGATACCTGAATCATGGGGGCAGTTACCCTCATGCTGTTTTCATGATAGTGAGTGAGTTATCATGATATCTGGTGGTTTTATAAGGGGATTTTCCCCCTTTTTCTTGGCACTTCTCCTTGCTGCCACCATGCGAAGAAGGACACGTTTTCTTCCCCTTCCACCATGATTGTAAGTTTCCTGAGGCTTCCCAAGCCATGCTGAACTGTGAGTCAATTAAACCTCTTTCCTTTGTAAATTTCACAGTCTCGGGTATGTCTTTATTAGCAGAGTGAGAATGAACTAATACAACCCCCCTCCCAGCACTTCTCACTACTTAAAATGTGTTTATCTACGTATTTGTTCTCTCACTAAAGTGCACGCTCCGTGATATCAAGGGCTCTTTTTGTTTATTGCAATATCTTTAACATTGACAACAGTATGGGGCCTGTAATATGGGCCCACTAGAAATTTGTGGAATAAATGCAAGAATGGTCAGAATCTGACTGAAGTGGCATGCTGCCAGTCTGTCTGCAGAAGGGCCTTATTCCCAGGGGCAAGCACGGGGCCATTTTAGAGCTACTTTTCAATTCTCAATTTCTCTTGGCAAACATTGATTAAGCTCTCAGTACTAGGTGTTAAAGATCACAATCTTGCCCTCCTGGGGTTCATAGACTGGTGGAGAATGCAGGCATTTAAATTAAATCCTTCCTTCAAGAGCTGACTCAGGTCTTGGCCCCTTCTGGAACCCCTTCTTGAACATCCCTTCCTCTTCCCTGAACCTGGGTTAGGCATTGTTCTTATGATTTCCCATAGACTCCTTTGCAAGCTTGCTCAGGGCCTGTACATAAAGCAGACAATTACAGTACAACGTGCTTTATGTTTTCTCTCTGAGTAAAGGCTCTTTAAGAGTAAAGATTGTACCATACCCATTACTGAGTATAGTATCTGACACATAGAGAACACTCAATAAATATAAGTTATCCCTGTTATTGTCACTGTTACCAGGTGTGTTTGCAATCAGCATTTATATAGCTGTTTGTATGAACACATTTTTAAAAACTTACATCTTATTCTAAAGGTGTATAGGCTTAGAAGCAGCTCTATATTATATAATATTCTATATACATTATATAATCATGCTATATTACGTGATAATTCCCATGTCAGTCTCTCTTTGTGTTCTGGGAGCTGTAGTGATTAGTTAGACTAATTAGAATAGTTGGAAATTTTAGATTAGTCAGAATTTTTACAGAGAGTTCTTGGGGGACTCTCTGTGTTTCCAGCTGCAAGATGAGTCCCTGAATTACCTTTAAAATTATTTTCTATGTGCAAGCATCAAGGACTCTTACAAGTCTTCCATATCTGTTTAATTCCAAGAGGGCAACTCACGGAAATTCTCTCAATAAATATTTGTGGGTTTACAGTATTTTGATGTAGTCACTTTGATGTGGCTATTTTGATTCAGGACTTCAGGGACATTTTGTTATGGCCTAAAAAACAAACCATTAAAGAAGCAGCAATATTGTACAACAAAGAAATGTGTGGCACAGGCATCCAACCATGTTGCCGGGTTGGGTGTATATGCTAACCTAATTGTTTGTGTGTTTTCACTTTGACATGGCTGTTTTGATGCCTGACACTTCCATTACATCATATGGATCTTGCCGGAATGGTTGCTTTAAATACTTCCTAGTTTTACTTGAATACCAACCATGTGCCTGATTCTCATTTCAATGGCAGGAGGGATTCAAATGAAGCAGAAGGCAAGGAGATTAATGATCTCAAGGGGACTGGAGAGTTTGGCCAAGAGCTGGCTAAGGAAATACATTCACCATTTCAGAACACATACTACCTCCATTCTTTGTTCGACATTTCCTGCTTTAGAGCTTCATATTACTGGCTGGAGACATGTTTAAAAATGGAAAAAGATCCCACTGTAAACATAGAAATATGGTCTATCCATGTTAAAAAGATCATTTTGATCATTTCCCCCTGCTGTGTTGTAAAGTGAATTTTCTGTCTGTTTCACTTGGTGATAGGAGGAAGTGGTATTTATTGCTCACTGATCAGAAAGGCCCTCACCCACCTGCTGTGGGCAGTCATACCCTATTTTCTTTTTCAGACGGTCTGAGGGATTGTTAGTGCACACATATGTCAGGAAACCAGAAGTTGCCTCAGAAATTAACTAGATGACTAGAAAATTCGGCCATTAAGGGGAGACTAGGAAGCTTATATTTTGACTAACATTCTCATCTGATCATGCAACATTATTCCTAATTTTAAAACATTTGGGTAGCGAGTATATTAGGCAGCCTGTTATGAAAAAGCAAGTAGTTGTATTTGGGTTCCAGGTCTTAACTCTGAGACTGGAAGCTTAGGTCTTGGTATCTTGCTGGAATGGCAGTGCAAGTGGGTAAGCCCCCTGAACAAAATGTCATCCTTGCCATGAAGCTGATGGGTGTTAAGTGTCTCTTCTTTGTGTACACTGGAGAAAGGTACTATGCTAGCATATTTTTGTTTAACTTTTATCAAGTAGGCATCAGGCTTTTCTTTCTACACCCCACACAACTAGCAAGAGTTGGAGTCAGGATTTGAAGCCAAGGCCCTCTGGCTCCAAAACCCACACTATTTCCATTATAACCAGTTATTTCAAAACACAGGTCTGCAGCTTGGTGTTGGTTCCAAAGGAAATTTTCTCCAGTCTATGACAAGACTATCTGGATAAGGGCAACACCTCCCTGTCTTGAAGGCACTGTCATCTGTTCAGAGACACCTCTCTTTCTAGGTGTGAAAGGCTTATTTATTTTTTTTCTTTTATCAAATGATGGTGATTGTAAACAGCAGCTAAAAAATGTCCTAAGATATGAAAGTGAAAAACTGGCCTCCCTATGGCAATCCCCAAGCTTACATCTGGAATATTATTGGCCAGGGAAATGACAAAGCTGAGGACGAAGTATGCCCATTACCCCAGCAAGGGCTCCTTTGGGCAGACTCCCAGGATGGCTTAGGCGTACCTGGGGTTTACCCAGAAAAGGGCTTGGCTGCAACCATAGCTGGAGGTGATCAAAATACTTCTTAAAACCATACTTCTAGATTCTAAGTGGTATTAGCTCTTGGCCAGTTTAGTAGTCTTGATAATGTAGGTGACCTTTTAAAAGCCACAATAGGTTGCTTGTTTTTCTTTTTTTTTTTTTTTTTTTTTTTTTTTTTTACTATGTAAACCATCTTTTCCAAAACAGAGGTAAAGCTTGGATGATCAACATTTGTGACTTTCACATGTCAGGATGGGGAAGGCTTGAGCTTGGAGACATTTTAAAGTTGATGTAACTCAAGTATGACTCACCTTTTTGCTGTTGTTACAAGAACAAAATAGCTCAGGTTTTGGAGCCAGACCTATCTGGATTTGGATCTCTATTTATTTTAGCCTTTGCAACCTTGGTCAAGACTCAAGTAAAGGCTCTGTAACATGGTAACTTCCTTCCCTAAGTTACTATGGGGGGCAACTCTTTGGAAGACCCTACCATTGCATGTAGTGTTCCTTTCCTTTACTGGGAGGATCCACATCAGTTCTCAGTGTGTCCTACTGTCCTGCTTATAGGTGACCCTGAGTCACACTTACTTTTACTTTCCTGCAGATGGTTCCAGATTCCAACTGTGCCTGGAGAGGTTCCTCCTCATCTAGCCCCTGAAACTGTATAGGGGAGGTGCCAGTCTTTCTAATCTCTGCCTTCACTTCTGTTCCAGTGCCAACAATATGCCCAAGCAGGTGGAAGTGCGAATGCACGACAGTCACCTCAGCTCGGAGGAACCCAAGCACCGGCACCTGGGCCTGCGCCTGTGTGACAAGCTGGGGAAGAATCTCCTGCTCACTCTGACGGTGTTTGGTAGGTATCTGCACCACACCACCCCCAGTCCCCTCTTCTCTGGGACTCTCCTGGCTCTGTGGGGCAGCTGGTCTCAGCAGCCAGTCGTTCCACCAGAAAGGAAGCCACATGGTTTGCCTAGGGTCCTGTCTACCCAGGCTTCAGTGATACAATTTTCCTCCTTACCTCCTTTAGCCATTCGTTCTCCTTTGGATTCTAGTAGTTCTTAAATTTTTTGCAAGTAAGCATCTTGTGAGAATGTTGGCATGTGGATTCCTATACTCATGGAGACTTTGCTTTGGGCCATCTGAAATGAGGCCCTGCAGTCTACATATTAGCAAACCTTCTAGGCAGTCCCAAAGCAGTGGTCCATGGACCATGTTTAGAGAACCACCTGCATCAAGATAAGCCCAAGTATTGCACAAAACCACACTAAAATGGCTCCCAAGGTCTGAGCTTCTCCAGACACATCATTAATTTAGGTAATTTGGGCACATTGGCTAATGAGGTCAGTGCGGAAGATGTTTGCCCCAATGCCTTAATCTGATACAGCTCCATGTAGCAAGTCCTCCTCCTCTGCTTCAGGCCTCACCCAGGTGATGGTTGTTCTCAGGCTGTTGATGCAATCTTGGTCTTAAGTTTCCCATGAGGGTTTATTGAAAATGGGGCGAGATACAGTTTCTTATAATGACAACCACACCATTTCCTTTTTCAATCCCTCCCTTGTTCTTCAGCTCTCACTTAGGTTACACAGAGAAGCAATGAACAACCTGTCCTTCCCACCCTCCCACCCACCCACACACACCCACCTGAACCCCTCTATTCCATGACCTTTCCTTTGAGATAGATGCCTTGGTTGCCAGTGGCCCAGGATCAGGACTGGGAGCTCACCACAGCTAAGTTCACTTAATAAGAAACCACAGGCATGGTTAGGTTTTCCAAAGGTTACCCACCATGTAACCACATCTAATTCATCATAGGACTTGAAGAAGTTGGAGAGTATGATTTTCACCTGCAGAAGAAAAAGAGTCAGGCTTGCAGCCACATGACTCCCTCTACATCCATGGAATTAACACCGTAGCCTGCATTCCTGGAACTCCCTCCCTCCATTATGGCCAGTGGTACTGACTCAACTTGTGGTTTCTGCAAGAGTCATTCATGTTGGCCACCCATTTGCAGAGATCTAAAATTTTTCTTCTGAGATCTGAGTCTGTAAAGTGAAAGATCCCTGCCAGCATCTCTGCCTAAATTGTTTCCTCCAAAATTAAATATTTTAGACTCCATTCTTGAGCTCCCATAAGATCAGCAATCTAAAAACTATGTAAAAGGACACAGAAGTCAAGGACAAGCCTTGAGAGTGAGCCATGGGGAAATTATTGGAAGCCAAAGAAAATAGATAGGAAGAAAAAAATAGAATTCACACTAGCTTGGTCAATTAAATGTTCTTTTCATCTGGTCTCCAGTTACAATGAGAAGACACACATTAAATGCCATGCCATGTGGTCAAGCTTGGGCTGGGTGAGGAAGCAATATCTGTCCTTGTGAGTTATTTCTTTCTTTTTTCTTTCTTTCTTTCTTTCTTTCTTTCTTTTTTTTTTTTTTTTTTTTTTTTTTGAGATGGAGTCTCACTCTTTTTGCCCAGGCTAGAGTGCAATGGTGCCGTCTCAGCTCACTTCAACCTCCGCCTCCCGGGTTCAAGCGATTCTCCTGCCTCAGTCTCCTGAGTAGCTGAGATTACAGGTTTCCGCCACCACGCCCAGCTACATTTTTGTATTTTTAGTAGAGACAGGGTTTCACTGTTTTGGCCAGACCGGTCTCACTGACCTCAGGTGATTCACTCACCTTGGCCCCCCAAAGTGCTGGGATTATAGGCATAAGCCACTGTGCCCAGCCCCTTATGGTTTATTTCTATAGACAATTTCTGGCTCCAAGTAGACAAATAGCCTCAAAGAAGTTGGAGTCAAGTTGCCAGTGTGCACTTTCATAAGGCCTTGAGAAGGTTCTCCTTGACTCTTTGGGTGTTGACTTTTTTAGAATAGTTGGAGGGATAGAAAGTCTTCTCGCTAGTCAACAAAATCAGCTTCACTTATCTAATGTTGTTTTTGTTACACATTGCTCATCATCTAATACTGCAGAAGCATGAGAAAGGTCAATGTTGCTGAAATAAGTGTCTACAGTTAGTCATTTGACGAGGGCAAAAAACAAATTCAGATTGTTTTCCCCTTCCTTTTAGGTGTCATCCTGGGAGCAGTATGTGGAGGGCTTCTTCGCTTGGCATCTCCCATCCACCCTGATGTGGTTATGTTAATAGCCTTCCCAGGGGATATTCTCATGAGGATGCTAAAAATGCTCATTCTCCCTCTAATCATCTCCAGTTTAATCACAGGTAAGATGACCTCACCAGTGCCTGGCTAACATGGGTCATACTCCTGCCCCAGCTTTTGGATTGACTAGAATCTCAATTTGGTTGAGGGAAAGTGATCGTCTATGTCATTTCACTTCAGAGCTTTGGTTTTCCTGTCTCTGAAATGGGGATAATCAACCCTAAAGAAATAAAAGCTTGCCATCAATTAGTCAAGTCTATTTGTCTTTCTCTCCAGCAAAAAAAAGAAAAGGAAACACAGCCACGTGTTACAAGTGATGATACCTCTAGTGGTTTTAATTTTTTTTTTTTTTTTTTTTTTTTTGAGAGGGAGAGTCTCCCTCTGTTGTCCAGGCTGGAGTGCAGTGGTGCAGTCTCGGCTCACTGCAACCTCTGCCTCCTGGGTTCAAGCGATTCTCCTGCCTCAACCTCCTGAGTAGCTGGGGCTACAGGCGTGTGCTACCATGCCTGGCTAATTTTTGTATTTTTAGTAGAGACAGGGTTTCACCATATTGGCCAAGCTAGTCTCGAACTCCTGACCTCATGATCCACCAGCCTCCAAAGTGCTGGGATTATAGGCATGGGCCACCATACCTGGCCTTAGTTTTTAATGTCTACTTTTCTCACCATTCTAAATTGTATTTTGTCCAGATACTGATAAAGGTAATAAATGGAAAAGGAAACTTTCTACTATTTTAATCAGGAATAGAGGGAGGTTGGCATTAAAAATAAATGAAATGCTAGGTATGAAAGTCCTCTGAGTTTTTCAGAACAAAAGTACTCCTAATATGTGGCATCATGTTCACTTATTTTTGACTAAAATAATTAATTACTGTATTTGAAAGAATTTGGTCCTCCTCTGTGGGCTTATACTGATATTTTCCTCCTTACCAAATAATATTGCTGAAACAGGGTATAAATTGGTGCCCTTTGGAGACTAAGCTCTGAGTTAAGGGCAGGAAGCCAAGCTTTGGTCCAAATTTGGGTACCAGCCAGCTAAGTGATCTGGAGAAGTTATCCCCCTGGACTGGCAAGGCTCTGGTCACTCCAGGAGATTCAGGGGCTGAGCTGGGTTGTCAGACAGCCTCAGCTGGTTGACCAGTGATCCCAGTACCTGAAATGCTGGAACTCAGAATCAGGCACTTAGGGGCTTAGTGGGATCTTATCATTCAACGCTAGATTGAGTGAAATGGTGCATTTACCATGAATGCTCCTCTCTAAACCAGATAAAATGTTCTCTAGGCCTGTTAACAGATCATACATTGGCCAACTTGGTGGGGAAACCTAGCTCCCATTGGCTAGAATTAGACTTTAGCTTGTAAAGAGAAGTAGGTCATACGTAGGTCAGCTTAATTTAGAGCAGCTCACATCACTAACTTCCTCCCCCACAGCAAAAAAGACTGACCCCCAAAAAGGGGTTCAATCTCTCTTTCTGGTAAAAGCAGGAACTGAAACCAGGAAGTGGACACATTGAAGAAACAATTGGAAAAAAACCCAGTGGGGCTGGAGTTTTTGTTAATTTGCTTGGAATTTCCTCTAACCTCCCTAGGTATAGATGAAGTGCCCACCATTGGCAGGGTGCTTCACAGGGTGTTCCCTAATCCCTGCATGAGGCTGGGAACGTGGATCTTCATGCTTCACCTCGGAGAAATGAGAGGACTGGGCGAAATCTTCATTCGCAGACTCTCCATGTCAGTTACCAGTAATATATTCAAAAGACATTTTGAGCGTGGGACAGAGCTACTAACTTTTTAGTCTTCCAAGTGAGGACATTAAAACCTAAATAAATAAACAAGTTAAAAACTAGCATGTACCAGCACCATCGCATTGCTTCATAAAAGAAAGGATATGTTAAGACCAAAAAAAAAAAAAATGTGGAAAGAACATAATCTCAGAATTAAAAATGGGTTGTCTTCAACTTTATTTTAACTCATTATTGCAGACTGACAAAAAAGTTGTCACAGACCATTCGTAAACTCTAAACAGGAGAATCTTCAACTCTCCCAGTTCTGTAAAATCTTGAAAATCTCCCCGGAAAATAGAATGATAAACTATGAGATTGACCAAATATTCAGTCCAGTCGGCCCTGCATATCTGTGAGTCCCTCATGTGAGGATTGAAAATATTTGAGAAAAAAAACTAATAAAAAATACAAAATAATGCAAGTTTAAAAATATAGTATAACAATTATGTACATAGCATTTACATTGTATTAGGTATTGTAAATAATTTAGAGGTGGTTTAAAGTAGACAGGAGGATATGCATAGGTTATATACAAATATTACACCATTTTACAGAAGGGACTTGAGGACCTGCAGATTTTGGTATCTGTTGGGAGTACCAGAACCAATTCCCTCATCGATACTGAGGGAAGACTACAGTAGGGGATTTAATCAGCCATTAACACATTTGAGTAATATGAAGCCAATGTCATAGAAATGTAGACATAGGTCATTAGCACAAATGTAATAGAATTAATCCTTCTGCATTTCTTTTCAATCCAGGGTTGTCAGGCCTGGATGCTAAGGCTAGTGGCCGCTTGGGCACAAGAGCCATGGTGTATTACATGTCCACAACCATCATCGCCGCAGTGCTTGGGGTCATTCTGGTCTTGGCTATCCATCCAGGGAATCCCAAGCTCAAGAAGCAGCTGGGGCCTGGAAAGAAGAACGATGAAGTGTCCAGCCTGGATGCCTTCCTGGACCTTATTCGAAATCTCTTCCCTGAAAACCTTGTCCAAGCCTGCTTTCAACAGGTAATCCAGAGTTCAGATGTTCTCTCTTCTCCAGTTCTCTAAGTTATCAAGGCGATAACTTAAGAGTCTATTTTGCCAGGCGCGGTGGCTCAAGCCTGTAATCCCAGCACTTTGGGAGGCCGAGATGGGCGGATCATGAGGTCAGGAGATCGAGACCATCCTGGCTAACATGGTGAAACCCCGTCTCTACTAAAAAAATACAAAAAACTAGCCGGGCATGGTGGCGGGTGCCTGTAGTCCCAGCTACTTGGGAGGCTGAGGCAGGAGAATGGCATAAACCCAGGAGGCAGAGCTTGCAGTGAGCTGAGATCCGGCCACTGCACTCCAGCCTGGGTGATAGAGCGAGACTCCATCTCAAAAAAAAAAAAAAAAAAAAAAAAAAAGTCTATTTTAACAGATCAACTCTGGTAGAAATTTTCTTAATATGTAATTATCTCTGTCTAGGCCCAGGGATTCTATGAGGTGGTTTAGGGCAGGATCTTGGGATTGGAGTCTCCTGATTTTAACTTTTTTAAACCTCCTTTTTTTTTCCAGCTCACTTAATATCTTTTTGCTCTGGGATTGTCCTCCTTTTTTCTCTCTCTCTCTCCTTATATCTATCTCTTCCTTTCCTTTTTGTGCATGAGGCTGGGAAATGTGTCTTTGAGTCATCCATGGGCATATTTTCATTAGCCTTGCCCACAACCTTCTAGAGTACACAGGGGTTCTTAAACTTGGCAGTAAAGCCAAACCATCAATGGCACTTTTAAGAAAATACAAATACCGTACACAATCAGAATCTCCAAGGGATGAATCTGGAGCTTGGGTATTTTTTTAAATTGTGGAAGTAATACATGCAGATTATGAAAGATTTAGAAAGTATAGAAGTACATAAAGTAAAAGTTAGAAGCTTCTACTTTCCCTTCTCTAGAGCTACTTCTGTTGAGAATGTTGTTTCCTCCCCTATATTTTTCTTTTGCCACATATGCAAGTGTGCATAATCTTTAAAAGTGTTCAACCCTGGCCAGGCGTGGTGGCTCATGCCTATAATCCCAGCACTTTGGGAGGCCAAGGCAGGGGGATCATTTGAGGTTAGGATTTCAAAACCAGCCTGGCCAACGTGGTGAAACCCTATCTCTACCAAAAATGCAAAAATTAGCTGGGTGTGGTGGCATATGCCTGTTATCCCAGCTACTCAGGAGGCTGAGGCAAGAGAATTCCTTGAGCCTGGGAGGCAGAGGTTGCAGTGAACAGAGCCACTGCACTCCAGCCTGGGAGACAGAGTGGCATACTGTCTCAAAACAAACAAACAAACAAAACAAGAATTTAACCCAATGGTACTCCATTGTTCATAAAATGTTACATTTGACTTTTTCATTGAACAATGTTTTAAAGTCATCTCTTCTTTTTTCATGATTGCATAATATTTTTAAAGGATAAATTCCTAGAAGTAAAAATGCCCTGACAGGATTTTTATATTTTGAGTTTGCTGGCTGTTGCAAAATGGCACTACAAAAGTATGTAGCAGTGGGTACAGATTCCTTAGCAATGTACACTCTTGCCTGCTGCATACACGCCTATACATTTTTTTAAACTTGGGATTTTTTAAAAATAGGTGATTCTGCTGAGTGGAGCCACTGAGTTAGCTGAGTAGGCACCATCCACTACCCTGTTTTCTAGCCCCAAGGCCTGCTTAGGCTAGAACACACTCCACACACGCCAGTTCCCATGAACCTGCGTAGAAACTAAGCTAAAACCAAGCAGTCTCCTTCAGCCATTTCCAAGCACAGAAGAATGAGCTTAGGACACAGGTAGCTTAGAAGAAAAGTGTGTATTCCTAGCTGTCTCCAAAATGTAGTCCTTAACCATTGCTGAACCCAGATTACTCTGTTCCCTAGTTTCAGATACCATTTTAGTGGTACATGTAGCATGGACCTATATTAAAGGAAACCACTCCAGGCCAGGGAAGTTGGATGCAGAAATAAATAGAAATAAGCTGGAGGAGAAGGTGCTTACTGGGCTCCATCTGTATAGCATGTTTGCCCCTCAGCCAGCCTGCTCAGAAAGATGAATTGACTTGCTTTAGAGTGAGACACACAATTGGGTGCTGTCCATTCTTAACGTTTTGGAGAGAGTGTTCTGGGATCGCAGCTGCAGGAGGCTGAGCTGGTAGTAGACTGGGGGAGAGTGGAGCATGGGAGGGCCTGGGAAGGACAGATTTGGACTCAGTTCTGTGCCTGGTCATGCCATGCTCTGTGAAAACAGGAAGGCAGGACCAAGAAGCAGGCAGGCTCCTGGAGCTATTGCTCTGGTCTTGGAGTGAACTTTTGTGGAGCTGGCTACACTCACACTCGGTGAGCGTTACGGTGGATGGGCAGTCTTTGCATGCAGCTGCCCATGGCGAGAGGTGCTGTCTGCCACTCTGGAATAAAGACATGAGCCATTCCCTTCCCCATCCTGGCCCTGACCCCAACTTTCCTTTGCCAAAATTCATATGAGGACTGAGCCTTGGTCCCCCGGTAGGCTCAGGATCAAGGTCCCTTTGGGTTAGGACAACCTGAAGAAGAATGGTGTAGAATCCACCTCAGGGAGAGAATGGGAACAGATTCCTTAGGCCTGGGAGGAAGGCACTGAGGAGGACTTGAGACAGGAAACTCTTTTAAAGGGACATGGCATTTCCAGAGAGAAAGGGTGCATGAGAAACATCTGTGTCCATGAGTACAGCTAGAAGTGATTTAAAATAACCTGTCTTGAGTGGAGGAGGCTCCCTGACCAGAGTTAGAAACAGAGATGTAAAGAGAAAGATGAGCTCCCCCCAGAGAGGAGACTGCCTCCTCCCAGGTGACAGGGCCTGGTTTGCCCAAGTCAGGTCCCTGTGTCTTTGTGAGCAGGGAGGTCTCCTGCTTGCTATTTGGGGCTTACTCTGAACTAAAGTGAGATTTCCAAGAGAGTAACTGGCTGTAAGATATGGCCTTACAATATTAAACCCAGAATCACCTGTTTTTAAAATATCTCAAGTTTAAATTCTGAAGGAAAAGAGCATGGGTCCTTTTACTCTAGAAAATTCAATGATTTGTGTATGTTCACTCGGCCAATACTTGTGAGCAGGACGGGCTGCCAGGCTGTCTGCTTTGCACAAGGATGCCATGGGGGAGGAGAGAGATGAGGTCCCTGCCCCAAGGAGCTACTTACGTTAAAGGGGAGGGAGGTAGACCAAAATAAACATCAGGGAAACACAGAAGAGACTTAAACACTGAGACAGGTGTTCTCTGAGGGCTAGAGGCAGGATGATAGGCTGGTGGTAACTAGGGGAGATGTTTGAGCTGAGAGGATAGGGGATCAGAATGAGTTAGGCCTACAAAGAGCTGGGGAAAGATGCTTCTCAGTAGAGGCACCCATATGCAGAGGCTGAAAAGTACTTATAATGTTCAGAGAAGAAAAAGGAGGCTGTGTGAGGCCAGTGTTGGGGGTACAGAGACTGGAGGAAGGTGAACTCAGCTCAGGCATGACTTGGTGGGCCAGGGGAAGCTAAGGATACAGACAGGGCTATAGATAGCCACACTTATCTGTAGACTGTATGTAGACAAGAAGAAAGCTGAGTAGGTAAGTTTATGGTTTTGCAGGTTTTACAGTGAGACATGATGGTGGCTTAGGGTCGGGGAGACTGGAGTTGGCACCTGCTATGCTTTGGATGTCTGTCCCTTCCAAAATTCATGGTGAAATTTAGTTGCCATTTTAACAATATTGATAAGTGGACCCTTTGGGAGGTGATTAGGCCATGAGGTCTCTGCTCTCATGGATGGGATTAATGCTGCTATAAAAGAATGAGTTTGGCTCCTTTGTGCCTCTCTTTGCCTTTCTACCTTCTTCCATGTAATGATGCAGCAAGAAGACTCTTGCCCGATGATGATACCTTCATTGTGTACTTCCCAGTCTCCAGAATGGTGAAAAAATAAATTTCTGTTTATCATAAATTATCCAGTCTTAGGTATTCTGTCGTAGCAGCACAAAACAGACTAAAACAGCAAATACATGAAGTTGTGCAACCAAACAGGTTCTGTGAATCAGGAACTCAGGCAGAGAACTAGGCCTGTGTTCAATGTTCCTATCTCCTCAGCTTCAACTTACACTACTGGCCTGTGCTATTTGGAATCTGGATTTCTGGAGTCAAGCATAACTCATCTTGAATCCTGCCTCAGCAACTAACTAGCAAGCTGCCTTTGAGTCGAGGGGCTACTGTTGACCTAAGACATAATGGATGTAAAACAGGTAGCAGCTGGCCTCCTGCCCGATCCTGACAGCCACCATTCATTTAGATCCATGAGTATTTCTCTTTTAAACCAATTTAGGCTTCTTTAGCATTCTTAGGATAGGTTGACAGTTGACTTTGGTCCCCTTTTCTTTCCTGGGAGCATGACTCTGCTGTTCACAGAAGCTTCTCTTGTGATCCTTCCTGCATTCACTCTTCACACCAATGTTGCCCAGATGAAGGGGCCACATTGAGGGGAGAAGTGGGCTGCCTGTTCTTCCCTCACACAGCTGGCCCTAGGCTTCCTCTCTCCCTGCACGAGTACATGTGGCCAGGCTAGAACAGAGAGCACCCTCCTCTCCTCAGAGAACACTGACCTCCCTTCCCTTCCATTTGGGATAACTGGCAGTGCAGCTTTGCTTCCTATGGAGCCCAGCACAGTAGGATTGGATCCCTATAGCTTAACGTACAGCACAGCCTGTGGAAATAACTCAATGGAGGTGAGGTCATCTGAGTTGAAGCCCCAGTTCTGCCCATACCTCCATGACGTCCAACAAGTCACTTGACTTTCCCATGCATCTTCTTCCGTATCTATTCAGGGTTCAGCCATCTGTTACCTACTACATGCCGGCACTGACATTCTAGGATTCTGCATTGAGTTCTATTTTAATGCCCCTGGAGGTGGTGTTTTTTAGCCTCAGATGTGGATTTTTATAGCACTCTGCATGTAGGGTGCCTGGCACCTTTAAAAATAGGACCACTGCCATGGATGTCGAGGAATAGCGGGAGAGGTTCCTTGTGAGTCATCTGACAGAGACGCTTGGGGAACATTGAGCAAGGCTTGGCATCACTGCTCAGAAGGAGCGGCTGTCTTCCCACCTTGAATTTGGATCTGAAATATGAGCAAATGCTCCTGCCATGGTGGCTGCTGGCAGCTGGCACTCTTGGTGCCCAGATGGAGATTTCCAGCCGAGCCTGGCTCTAGAAGGAGCCCAAACTGAGGCAGCCTGTGATGCCCCTATCCAGTGGGGACCAGGTTGGGGGGAAAACAGGTGGATCATGAGTTGCTGATCTGACCCCTGCCAAGGCTTTCTATTCCTAACCAGACCCAGGGCCCATCACAACTGGAAGGACCATCACAACTGGAAGGACCATCTAACTAGGTCTCACAATTGGGAAGAGCATCCAAGTTAGATGTCTCATACTGTTTCTGAGCTACAATCATAGGAGTGAAAGAAAACATTTATCCCCCAAGTTTAAGACTGTGTCCTATTATTGACCATAGTACTTATAGTACATTTGCAAATTATTTTTATACATTCTATACTTATGAAATCGTGTCATTTGCAGCAACATGGATAAGACCGGAGGTCGTTATCTTAGGTGAAATAAGCCAGGCACAAAAAGACAAATATTGCATTTCTCATTTATATGTGGGAACTAAAATATTTGAACACATGGAAAAATAGTGGAAAAATAGATAACAGAGGCTAGGAAGGGTGAGTGTGGGGGAAAGGGAAAGGATGAAGAGAAGTAGCTTAAAGGGTACAAACATACAGAAAGATAGAAGGAATTCATTCAATGTTTGATAGCAGAGTTGGATGACTGTACTTAAAAAATGCATTGTACTCAGATGATAGACACCTTAAATGCCCTGATTTGATCATCACACATTGTATACATGTAAAAAATTTCTCATGTACCCCATAAATTTGCACAAATAAAAACTTCTGTAATTATCTGTGATTAGGACAATTGTATCTCACTGTGTATAATAAAACACTGCTTTGTAAATAGACATAGAAAATATTCTCCAGTTTTCATAACCTTGCTTTGGCATTTCTTAATTATTGTTAACCTGTTGGGAACCTTACAATATATGAGTAGCCAGGCTTTTTTTTTCACCTCTTAGGCCAAACCTCAACTTTATGCCTTTTTCCCCCTCACTCTGTTAGATTCAAACAGTGACAAAGAAAGTCCTGGTTGCACCACCGCCAGACGAGGAGGCCAACGCAACCAGCGCTGTTGTGTCTCTGTTGAACGAGACTGTGACCGAGGTGCCGGAGGAGACTAAGATGGTTATCAAGAAGGGCTTGGAGTTCAAGGACGGGATGAACGTCTTAGGTAGGCCAGCTGGTGGTCCGGGATTCTGCTTCCCTGTCTATGGCTGGGCTCTCCTGCACTCCTTTTTCAGAAAACTGATGACTCAGCTGTCCTCTAGGTGGAGCAGGTGGCTCTCTCTGGGGAGCAATTTGAGGGTCACTGGGACTGAGAGCTGAGCGATTTAAGGAAGAGGGAGAAGGGCAGAGGAGACCATGAGGGGACAGGGCAGCCAGAAGCTGGGTATCGGAAAAAAATAAGGGAGCTTACCATCAATGGGCACATTCCCTGACTCTCTGTGTGGTGTTAGAAAGTCACTTTCTCTGACTCTCTATGTTATTAAGTGACACATCCATTGCTTTCATTTCTTAAGCATTTTTTAAAAGCTGCCCCCATGTACTGGTGCTGTGCTAGGTGCGGAGGCTGGACCACCGCAGCTCTCATAGTCTGCAAACAAATGCAATGCTACCAGGACTGTGAAGTGTTGGAGTAGGTACCAAAGGAGCTTTACAGATTATCTTGTTTTACTTTCTGGGATCCCAGTGAGCTCTTTCTCCTAGCCTGGTGCCTTCTTAGCATGCTATCCTAGAGGTTTTTGGGGCTCTGCAGTTGGGCAGACCTGGGTTTGGATCCAGTATGGGCCACTTAACTGGTTATCTGACCCTGGGCAAGTTACTCCATTTCTCTGAGCCGCATTTGTAAAATGGAAATGGGATTGACATCTGTTTAGTAGATTATTGTGAGGATGAAATGTGATTGTGCATATAGGGCACAGTAGCTTATGCCATGTGCTCTCTCCATATGAGCTCTGATCATTATTCCAAGTGGGTGGAGAGCTGAGGAGTTCAGTAAGAAAATACCTCCATGAGGGACAGAGGTTTCTTACCATGTGAGCGGCTCTAGTCTGCCCAGTTTGCTCCCCTCCCACTCAGTGGGTCCACTCCCTTCCATAACCTCCATCCACCATTAGAATGGTGTCCCCTAGACAGGAAATAGGGGCGTTTGGCCAAAACCTGGGAGAAATGGTGAATCTGGATGGATGAAGTATGTTTATTTATCTAAGCACAATTTCTAAAGGTTTGGATGACAGCTGCTTAGAGATGAATGAGCTCAGTAGTCCTTTCACATTGTCATCTAAAAGATCGCATGGCCTGTCTCCTTAGTTGGGTTGTCAGATAAAATACAGAATGCCCAGATAAATTTGAATTTTCGATAAAAGGCAAATAGTTTTTTAGTGTGTGTCACAAATATTGCATGGGACATAAGAATACTAAAAAAAAAGTATTCATTACTTACCTGAAATTCAAAAAGTAATTGAGTGTCATGTTTGTTTGTTTGTTCCAAATTTGGTAAGCCTACTTCTTAGCTATCCAGAATGGTACAGAGAAAGAGGAGAGAGAGGGAGCAGAATTGCATAGTCACCAAGAAGCAGAAGCGGATCTTTTTTGTTTGGCCTGGCAGGAAGCAGGTTGGGTGAGTGAGAGTGAGTGAAGAGATGAATTGACTAGGTTGCTGGGCAATGGAAGATCAATAAACATTGTTTAACAACCAGTGGGAGGTGAGAGGTGGAAGAAGCGAGGAGAAGGAAGGAGAGTTCCTCTAGGGAGGTTTTGCAAATATCCCCAGCACCCACCACTGAGCAGCTCTTCTCCCTCACTGTCCAGCTATCTATGTCCCTTTTAGGACCTTCCTAACTCCCCCGTGGTCCTTTCTGGTGGGTCATAACTTAAAACACCCAACCCCCTTTTGTCAAAGTGTTCCTCAGTCTTCTCCATACTCTGGAGGAGTTTGAGGCCATGAACAATGGGGCCAGGGCTTTGGAGTGAATCATTCAAAGACTTTCCTGGTTGTTTCCAGAGTCTTGGTGGATTCTGGGAAGTCACAGGACCTTTGGCTCTACTGGGGAGTTTCAACACAACTCACTACTCTGTAACCCCAGCGGCCAAGTCCAAGAGGGTTTTGTTCAGATGGAACACCCCCGTTTCAGTGAGCAATTTCAATTAGGCAACGTTTACAGAGAAAAATTACAAGCTGAATATGGTTTCCATCCAAGTGCAGATCAAGGCTCTGGAAAGCCAAGGGAAGTTAAACTGTTGAGAAACTTCCCATTTACAAATCATGGCTGAAATAAGGTTCTTTCCATGGTCTTCTGAGGGTGGAGATAGTGGCTTTTTTTATTTTTTAGTTTTGCTGTCTTTCTGTTTTTTGTCTTTGGAAAGTCCCAAGGATTAAGCACTTGCAATAAGTGAAGATACAACCCCAGCTCTTGCCTCCCACTTCTTTAAGGAACCACTTCTCTCCTAAGAATCCTCCAGTAAAAATTCTGGGCTCCACCCTCTCCCAACTGCTTAAATCAACTCCAATTCTTCCTTTAAAAACCTATCTCTCGTAGGTATGGCCAGTTTCTGCTGACACTGAATGGAGCTTTTTTTTATTCTAGTTCTTTGGGACCTTGATACCTCAGGCATTTTTTTCTTAATTTCAAATGAAATTAACCAAGTAATATGAGCTATTCTCAACCAGAATATTCAGATTGACTCTCTCTCCCCGCCCACCTAGCAGACTCCTCTCCATGGGCTTGAGAGAAGGACTTGGGAATGGCTTGAAATTGACTTTGTACATTGCTGCAGGACTAGTTCCCTCTGTCCTGGATCTAATCTTCCCTAAGCCTTTGTCTTCCCAGGCCAATAACTCACTTATGAAGTCATTTGTCAAGCTTTCTAGCTGAGAGCAAAAAGAGGAGATACTAAATGTGAAGTATTAGCAACCCCAAGTGCAAGTAATGGATTCTTTTTGCTGAAGATAGAAAGGATCCAGCAAAGGGTAGTTAGACAATCTGGGTTGATATGTGTTTGGTGTAAAGAGGTTAATGGGTTAGATGGCTAGGGAAAGGGTAAAGTCAAAGGTTCAGAAAGAAGGAATTTCCTTCTAAGAGAATCAAATTATGATGCTAAAATTTACTGAGTATGGGTTAAGACTTTAAGCATAACTGGACACCATAGGAAACTGGATATAATAGGGAGGGACTGGAAATTAGGACTGCCGAATTGAGCAGGTTAGGTGTGGAGAAGAGGAAAGAGAAGATGGCTCGTACTTCAGAGTCAGAGAACAAGTCAGGTGGGCAAGCAAAGTCCTGTAGCCAAGGACATAGTAACATTGATTTATAGAACATGTAAGTAGTAAGAATTGAGACCTTAAGACTGTCAATACTAGATCAGGGGTCAGAGGTCAGGGAGCACATGGGGATTGGCAATTAGAAATCCAGATAGCCCCCAGGCACTACTGGAAACACCTGTAAGCCGCACAGTGTACCCCAGTCCCTGGATGCATTGGAGTGAGACTCCAGGCCTGAGCATGAAATACCAAGGGAGAGAATGGAAGGGACCAACAGGAGTGGTAGGAAGAGCAAAGCCAGGCCTAGCCTTGGAGGAACTAAAGTGTAGGGCAGATTCCCAGGACCTCAGGCATAGGGATGAGGTGAAACCAACACAGAAGTAAGACTCATGGTTGGGTATTGGAGTTGGTCCAAGACCTAGTGCAATGTGATGCTGACATGAAGAGGGCAGAGATGAAGCTCCTTAAATCCTTCCTGGGGTTAGGATTGACCCCAGAGGCTGATGTGAGGCTGGACTTAGATACAAGTCAAGAATGTCAAGTGAAGGAAGAAGAGAGTGGAGAGACTAGGAACTAGCAAAATCTGACAGTGAATCTATATTCTGTCTTTATGATCCTGAAAAAACAAATAAAATAAAAAATAAAGCATTCTAACCACTTCAGTCATGAAAAGAATTGTGACAAATTCATAAATAACAGATTACATTTTTTAAAAACTGGATAAAATGGAGTTTCAGATTTCTTATTGTTTTCCCTTTGATTTTTCAGTATTTTTTTCTCCCTGTCATTTTATGTATGTAGTAATAAAAAATAAATTTTACATTTAGGATTTTGTAAGAGTGAAACATACCAGCCATACATTGACTTGGGATAATACCAAAACAAACTAGATGTAACTCTAGCAAAGAATTTATTGGCTAATTGGTCTCTGCTATTCCAATATTGGCTCCAAAGTTTGCATGATAATCCCCAAGTCCCAACAAGCCTTTACTCGTTAATCTGTGTAATAATGGAATCTGCTTACACATGACTTCATAAGTGAGGGGAGGGAGAAGAGAGCACCTTTTAGTTCGGAATGAAAATGAATACATTTTTCTGAACCTAACACTGCTTACAGTTTAACTTGCTCATGTGGAAAATGTTCAAGAAATCCATAGTTATCCAGGGGAAAGTTACATTCAGTATGAAATATAATGGTTTTTTTCTTTTAATGTCTAATTCATAGGGTAACCAGCAGTGAGAACATGGCTCCATACATTTGGGAATGGTAAAGAATGAGGAGAAAAAATACATTCTTTGTAATTTGTCCTTCTGTGTAATGTGATTCACCCAACAGGTCTGATAGGGTTTTTTATTGCTTTTGGCATCGCTATGGGGAAGATGGGAGATCAGGCCAAGCTGATGGTGGATTTCTTCAACATTTTGAATGAGATTGTAATGAAGTTAGTGATCATGATCATGTGGTAAGTGGCCTTGTTCTTACTTCTTCTTAGCCGTGGGTTGAGAAAGCCTTGGGGTCCCCAGAGGATACTGGAGCTCTCCCTGCAGGAACAAGTTGGCATAGGCTGATCAAAGGTCTTTCCAGAAAGACTTTGAGAAAGGGATGAAAATATCTTTTTTGGAGCTTCCCCTAAAACAAGGGTAGACAAATTATGCCCCTTGGGCCAAATCTAGCCTACTGTCTCTTTTGTATGGCCAGCGAGTTGAGAATGGGTTGTATATTTTTATGTAACTGTCTTAGTTGGGTTGCTATAACAAAGTACCAAAGACTGGGTGGCTTAGAAACAACAGAAATTTCTTTCTTATGGTTCTGGTGGCTGGAAGTTCAAGATCAGGGTGCCAGTATGGTTGGGTCTGATAAGGGGCCTTTTCCAAGTTGCGGACCAACTTCTCATTGTACCCACAGTTAGAAAGATATTTATTTATTTTTATTTGAATTTTATTTCATTATAATTTTATTGAGACAGGGTCTCACCCTGTCACCCAGACTGGAATGCAGTGGTGTGATCATGGCTTACTACAGCCTCAACCTCCCTCACTGCAGCTCAAGTGATCCTCCCACCTCAGCCCCTCAAGTAGCTGGAACTACAGGTGCACACTACCATGCCCAGCTAGTTTTTGAAAATTTTTTGTAGAGACGAGGATTTCACTATATTACCCAGGCTGATCTCAAACTTCTGGGCTCAAGTGATCTTCCCACCTAGGCCTCCCAAAGTACTGGGATTATAGGCATGAGCCACCTCGCTCAGCATGAAAAGAGATTCAGAAAGCTCTCTGGGTCTCTTTTACACAGTCATTGTCTTTCCATCTGTTATAACAAAATACCTTAGACTGGGTAATTTATAAACAATAGGAATTTATTGCTCATCCTTCTGGAGGCTGACAAGTTCAAGATCAAGGTACTAGCAGATTTAGTATCTGTTGAGGGCCTATTCCTCGTAGTTGGCACCTTTGTGTGTGTCCTCACAGGAAGGGGAAAACAGGCTCCCTCAAGCATCTTTTATTAAGAGCACTAATTCCATTGAAGAGGGCAGAGCCCTCATCACCTAATCACCTCCCAGATGGTTCACCTCTTAACACCACTGCCCTGGGAGTTAAGTTTCAACATATAAATTTGGGGGACATATGAATTCAACATATGAATTGCAGTTTTTGCCATTACTTTCAATGGCAAAAACCACAATTACTTTTGCACCAACTTAATAATTAACTTGCCTAAGATTATTATAGCTAGGTAGAGGAAGAGCTATAGTTCATATTGGTATCAAAATCCTTGATACCTAAGCAGGTAGGTTTTTTGGTTTGAATCATCTAAACAATATTGTTTCCCCTTGATTTCACGTGTGTTTATAGTCAGTGACTCTGAAATCTAGGGGAGCCTAGGAGAGCACGAGGATCTACTCTCTCATCGTGGAAGCTCTGTCGTCTTCAATCGTAGGAAACTTTTGGTGTCCCATATCCATCAGACAGAAAGCTTTTTACTTGCATTTGTTTCAGATCCCTAGGATGGTCCTGTATGTCTGCCTAGAAAAAAATAAAACCACTCTTAGACCAAGTCATACCTGTGTTCTCTTTTCCATAGGAATTCTGGGTTACCTATTCCCCATCTTTGCATGTTCCAGGCTTACCCACTTTCTTTGCCAAACCTCTTCTGATCCTTTTCCACTTTTCTGTAGGTGCCTTTCATGGAAATTCCAGCTGCTTTTTCTCTTCTTCTTTTTCTTGTCTCCCACCCCACCTCACAAGGACAAAAATCTGTTCTTATTTTTTATCTCCACAGAACCAAACATGGTGATGTGCCTGTAGTCAATTGTTACTAAAACTTTAGGAATGAGTGGGATAGCTGAAAACGCCAAGATTTCAGATCAAGAAGATGTTCCTCACTATTTCATGAACCATATTTAGCAGACCTGGCTTGTTCAGATCATTGTTTTACAGTGCTTTTAAAACACAGAAAGGATGCTAATGAAATAACATGTTCTCTTTCATGATTGTACTGATCCTTTAGCTTCTCAGGCAATGCTGGATTTCTGGATATTTCTTTTGTATGAAGATTTGGTAATATGATGGTGGTGTAAAACATATATATACATACACACACACACACACACACACACACACACACACACACACACACACATATATATATATATAGAGAGAGAGAGAGACGGAGAGAGACAGAGAGAGAGAGAGAGACAAAATCTTGCCCTGTCGCCAGGCTGGAGTGCAATGGTGCGATCTCAGCTCACTGCAACCTCCGCCTCCCGGGTTCAAGTGATTCTGCAGCCTCAGCCTTCCAAGTAGCTGGGATTACAGGTGCACACCACCATGCCCGGCTAGTTTTGTTAATCTTTAGTAGAGACAGGGTTTCGCCATGTTGGCCAGGCTGGTCTCGAACTCCTGACCCTATGATCCGCCCACCTTGGCCTCCCAAAGTGCTGGGATTACAGGCGTGAGCCACCTCTCCCAGAGGTAAAATGTATTTTTTAAGTCCTTCAGATTCATCTGAGTCTGTTGAGAGTTTAGTACATAATACACAATGCAGAATAAGTCTCTTGCTTAAACATTAGGATTTTCCATTGTTTCCTAGAATTTCTAGCAGATTATGCATCTTTACTCCAAATATGCAGCCCATATTTCTGTAATATGATGCCAATAACATGGACAATGTGTGTGTCCTTCCTACGTCCATACCAATGTGATTTCCACTAAACCCTTGCAGGAAAGGGAATCTTCTAGGACATCAGATGAGTCAGTGGGATGAAGTGTAGCCTCCCTCCTCCCCAGAGATGGAGGGTGGTGGTATGAATTAAGAAGTTTCCCATTCATTGAAACCAGAACTCCTAAATACTTAGTATCATCTTGGGAGGTAAAAAGTGGTTGTGAGGCAGGAGTAAGACCCTAGAATGATTTCTGACAGCTGTTTGGTTACTTCATCTAGGCTCATAGTCAGGACGATGTCACGTGACATGAGATGCCAATTCTACACATTTCTTTAATTCTTTCACTGCCTCAGCATCAGTATTTGCTAATGATGTGTGTAAAAAGGTTCTGGATAAAACAGTCAACTACTATTTAACTGACCCCTCAAAGCTTAAAAAATCAGAATTCTTTTGTATTCTTTTCTATGTAGCAGTTATAATAGTAATAATAACAAAATGTAACATTGAAAATATTATAATAATTGTTTTTGTTATTAAATTATAAATTAGAATTACTAACTTCTTGCTATATGCTCAGTACTATTTCAGTTATAGTACATGTACTAACCCATTTATTACTGAGGAAACAATTATTATTAAATAACTTAAATTTACCAAATTCCTGCTAAATACTTAATATTACTCCAATTATTTTACATGCATTAGCTCATTTATTCTTCACAATAGTACTGAACACAAAAATACGTGCTTTTGTTAACCCATTTACCAAATGAGAAAACTCAGCACAGAGGGCGACTTGCCCAGTATTATGGAGCTGTACAGAAGTAACACCTATGTCAATTTCTTTTTTACTTCAGACTGGATTGAATCCAGGATCCTCCTATTGCAAGCTGTGTGACTTCAGGCAAGTTAGACACATTCTAAGCCCCGATATTCTGATCTGTAAAATGGGATGATTCTAGAATCCATGCCATAGGTTGCTGTGAGAACTAAGACTGTGACCAACAGTCGTGAAGCACCTTTTTGGTGCTGGGAACTGTCTAAGCACTTTACATGGATTAGTGTTATAGTAATAGCTGTTTGCTGTTACCAATATTATCATCAATTCAATCCATATCCTTTGTATCTCTGTGTTTATGAATTCTTTTTTTTTTTTTTTTTTTTTTTTTTTTTTTTTTTTTTTTTTGAGACGGAGTCTCGCTCTGTCGCCCAGCCCAGGCTGGAGTGCAGTGGCGCGATCTCGGCTCACTGCAAGCTCCGCCTCCCGGGTTCACGCCATTCTCCTGCCTCAGCCTCCCGAGTAGCTGGGACTACAGGCGCCCACAACCGCGCCCGGCTAATTTTTTGTATTTTTAGTAGAGACGAGGTTTCACTGTGGTCTCGATCTCCTGACCTTGTGATCCGCCCGCCTCGGCCTCCCAAAGTGCTGGGATTACAGGCGTGAGCCACCGCGCCCGGCCTATGAATTCTTTAAGAAACCTGAAAACCCCTTAATTTTTGTATGATTTTCATATCCTCATTTTCTTATGAGGTTATTTAAAACTTTTTTTTTCAAAATTTGAAAAACTTAAACAGAAAGTAAAATGTTTCATAATCTTACCCCTATAAAAACATAAGTGAGAAGTAAAATCTCTGCCTACTCTTCCAATTCCTTCTTCCAATAAACCACCATCCATCCACACTGTTAAAGAAAAAACTATTCAATGACACTTGTTAAAGCAGAGTAAGGCAGATTTTATTCAGGATCGTTGCAATGAGCACAGGGACCACAGCAATGGGATTTTGGAGTGGGGGAGAGAGATTGGGCTCACTTGCAAGTACACATGGGCAAGTGGGAATTTATAGGCATGGAGAAAGGTGGGGGCAGTGGATGGTCTGGGGTAAGGAGTATTTTGGCTAAACCAACCCCACAGGATTCTAGCTGAAGGCCACAGGGTGACCAGACATCATCCGGGGGAGGATGAAGAACCTGATCAGATTTGAGGGTGATCAGATTTTGAGGACGGAGGTTCTTGCTAACCTGACTTAGACGAGTGTTTTGCTAAACCGGATTTTATAAGGTTTAGCAAAGAGCCCAGAAGAGGCCAGAAGAAGGTTCCGAAGCCTAACTAAAATTTGGTCAAACAAAGAATCTTTGTCAATCCATCTATTTTTTTTTTCATTCAATAAATATTCTATTCTGTGCAGGCAATGATTTTAGGTACTGGTGATACAATGTTGAATAAGACAGAGAAATGTTCCGGCCCTCGTGGGGCTTACATCCTAGGGAAGGGAGAGAGGGAAAGCCAAAAGGGAGCAAATGGGAGCAGATTGTCTTTGTAGCACTTATTACTAATTCCAATAGTCATAAGTGCCGTGCAATAGCGAGAGATAGTGATGGTGTAAAAGTGTTGGGCCACATGGTGCTGTCTGGGAAGTTGACCTTTAATGAAGAGCTGCAGAGTGAGCCAAGCAACCTAGTAAAGAACTGAGGGGAGAATGTTCCGGGGGAAGAAGTGGCAGGGAAAGGCTTTTGAGGATCAGAACAAAGGTCTAGAGAAGCTGCAGTGTGGTTGGTGAAAGGGGACAGAAGGAGGTGCAGTTGGAGAGGTAGGCAGTAGGCAGATCCTCCAGGGTCCTGCAGGCCACCTTGATGGGTTGGAATTTCATTTACTTGCAAAAGGAAGTCCCTTAATCATAAGCCTAGAGGCTGTACAAACTGTTTTTCACTCTGTCTTGATGAAAAGTTCTAATCACAAATGGTAACTTTGAACAAGAATCACTCTTTGGGTAGCTGGAACACGTATCCCTAAATGGATTGGGAAAGATGAAGATTTGTAATACTTTCTGAGCGTGGACAGCACCTTTCAGCTACTCTTGGAATGTGTGTTTAGCTCTATTGACAAGCTATTGGAAATATGTGGGACAGCACCAGAGGGGCTTCACAGCAGGACTGAGAAAGTCCCTCAGCTTACCTCCTTTCCCATCATCAGTGTCTGCCCCATCATCTGTCCCAGGCCTGTAAGTCCCAAATGAATTATTCCAGTGGGTTAAGACCTCAAAGATGCTGAAGAAATTGGAGCTAAGGTAAATGGTTTCCAAAAGGTCACCAAGTAATATCTGCATTTCATCAGTTGCAGTTAAGATTTTTGTTTCTCGAAATACTGGTTTTCAAACAGATCAGCATTACCTGGGGAGCTTGTTTAAAATATAAATGCCCCAAGGCCAGCTTCAGGACATTCTGACTCTGTAGGTGTGTGGTAAGCCCAGGGAATCGCATTGTTAACAGGAAGCCGGTGGTTTCTGACACCCGGACACCGACTGAATTCTAGGTAACTTGCCTGCTGTAGATGAGTGTGTTTGTGGAGTCCTGCGAGGGGCATCTTGGTGGGACCCTTAGGCTGGCAAGGGCTTTGAGACAAAGTAGGTGGAGGCTAGAATGGATACAGCAGTAAGAAAAAGACTCCACAGGCCAGTCCTGGATGAATCTGTGGCCCTGAAAACAGAGAACAAGAACAGCCTAAGAGCAGCATGGGAGCCATTCCCTCTCCCCAGCTCTCTAGCCGTGTCCCTCTCATTTGGAAACTGGACCAACAATCACAGGGCATTATTTGGCTTCAGAACTCTCCGTGCAGCCCTCAGCCTCTTTATGCACTTTGGTTTGTGGTTTTGATTGCTGGCTTCATCTCAGAAGATTTGAGTGGTGGCCTTGGGTGCTGGCCATTTGCCCATCCTTTTCCATGGCATATTATTTTCAATTAGGTAATTCATTGACATGGAAACCCAGGAACCCAGAAGCCCCAGTTTTGGAGTGAAGGCCTGAGTTGTTTGTTTTAAAAATGGGCGCAGTTGGTTGGCCACACCTGTAATCCTAGTGCTCTAGGAGGCTGAGGCGGGAGGATTGCTTGAGGCTAGGAATTTGCGACCTGCTGAGCAAAATAGTGAGATCTCCTACAAAAATAAAAGTAAACAAAAATTAGCTGAGAATGGTGGCATACACCTGTAGTCCTAGCTACTCAGGAGGCTGAGGTGGGAGGATTGCTTCAGCCCAGGAGGTCGAGGTTACAGCAAGCAATGATTGTGCCACTGAGCTCCAGCCTAGCTAACAGAGCAATACTCTGTCTCAAAATATAAAAAATAAAAAATAAATAAAATAAAAATAGGCACAAGAAAGTAACGGCCCTGAAAGACTTCATAGAACAAAGATTCTTACCTTCTTCTACTTAATGCTCATACTATTCCCAGAGATCAAGGTGTTTGGATTAGCAAGGGCTTCTGCTTGCTAACACTTCACTTTCTGGCCTTTAACACTCTCCATTTACAATGGGAGCTCATGCTTTTCCCAGCTGGCTAAGTGTCCCAGAGGTAAACTGTTACCTCTCTCTAGTCCATCTGTCAGTGGCCCAAATACATTCTCCAGGAGACTCTATAGCTAGTCTTTTTTTGGCAAAGAGCCTTGAAAGCATTTTCTCTCCATTCTACAAATTGCTTGTCCCAGGAGAGAAGGAAAATTGAATGGCACCCAAAACAGCTTATAGTAGTGTTTTTCTGGACAGCTTTCAAGGGTGCTTGGTGCTTGGGAAAGAACTGATCTCTTGGTTTATGAAGATAAATACTTTTTTGCTTTATAGGAAGGTTCATTCTGCTTATTTACAGTCTCAGTGAATGAAGTGCTGGTCCCCGAGACTACCTTGATAATTTATGAGATGTTGTGACTATGGACACACCAGCAGAATATAAAACGGTGGGAGAGCTCAGGGTTTAATGACATGAGTACAGGTTTGTCTCAGACTCCCTAATGTCTAGGGAAGCAGTCCTCAGACTTGACCAGCCTGGACCCCACAGAAAGGAGAAGTAGGAGCTTCAGGCTAGATTCTCATATGGGAAGAGAACAGCTATGCTAATGTTTAATAGTGTCAGTTACAAATCAGTTCCTTCAAGATTAGGTTCCTCTTGAGAGAATATGTTGCTATAAAATCATCTTGCAATTGGGTATCCCATGAGATGTTCTAGAAAGCATCACTAACTCAGGCTTAATAAGCATGAGTGGTGGGAGGACATGGGGTACATGTGTGAAAACAGAACCCACGAGGAATTCCTTTGTCAGGACTCAGAGAATTAATGGTACTGACAGAGATGCGAGAGGGCTTTTTTGCAGCACACACACATGCATGCTCAAAAATTTAATCCCCACAGCATCTCCATGAGGTTGGAGTTAGCTGCTCTGAGCCTTGACATCCATATCTGTAAAATGGGAATAAGCCACTAACCATGGTCACATATTAATAGCTAATAAGTGGCGAGATGAGCTCCATGTCTTACGTAGTATTCATATATATGTGTCTCATCTACTTTTCACATTTTTTCTTTAATTCAGGAAAGTGTTTGCTCCAGGCACAATTACAAGTCTCTATAGATCTTATAATTACAGCAGCCTTTCCTGACTCCCTGACCCCTGCTGGAAGCCTTATCTAGGGACTTCATTTTCCCCATAGTCTTTCTCTCAAGTATATTCATAATTTGTATTAAGGTAGCAACCTTCCCACAAATATTTTCATATCAGCCAGAAACTGTCACAGGCTGAACAAATTCATGCCCTAGCAACATCATTCTGGATACTAAAGAATTTTACCAAATATGGGAAGAATATATTCAGGTTGAGAGACAAAACAGCTTTCCCAAGAGTGAGGACCAAAGTAGTTTCCAAACTCTCTATAAAGTAATAAGGTAGAACTATAACATCAGTTTATATAGGATAAATTTGGCATATGGTGAATTGCTTATTGTTCACTAAAGAGAAGTGGTTTGTCTTGGTTGGGAAAATCCCCCAGTTGGGAGTTTCAGAGACCTGAGATTGTTCTCTTATTTCCTGGTTTCCTGGTCTTGGGCTGATTATTTAGCTTTTCTTAACCTCAGTTTCTTTATTTGCCACGTAGCAATAATGACACCTAGATTTTCGGGTTGTGGTAAGCATGAAGTGAGGGAATGAGTGTGCAGCTCTCACCATAGTGCTTAAAACAAAATGAAAGTAGTTAGCATTATTGTTAGAGTAAGTATGGAAAAACTACTTTCAGACTTGGAAGTCGTAAAACCACTTTTCTCTAAATGTACATTTTGGCCCAGATGGTTTCCTTGTTCTTTCTCTTTCTCTCTCATTTTAATATATTCCCTATCTTCCAAGGTAAAAACAATGCAAATTTACAAATTCCAGTTTATGGTTTTCTAAAAAGCTCAAATTCCCAAATTTCTAGGAAGGAACTGAGGAACACAAATCAAACAAGATTCCCAGAAACACGCCTGAGTCTCTCAACTTGGAACTTGATGGTAAAGCTAAAAGATGGTAATGCATGTCTCTCCTTTATCCCTAAAACTCACCTTAAGCGACAAAATTTGCCTTTGGACTTTTCATCAGAGCAGGCACCACCAGATCCACAAAACAGATTTTGATTAAGGGAGTTGGTCCAAAATAAAAAATCACATCAATGGAATGTCATGACCTTTTCTCAGCAAAAGTCTTTTTTTGTACAGAAGAGCCATGTGTTTTCCTCAGGGTGCAGTACAGAGGAGGCCCAGGTTCTGAATGCCATAATGATCTCTTCAATGCTGTTTTTCCCTTTTGTGTTTTTCAGGTACTCTCCCCTGGGTATCGCCTGCCTGATCTGTGGGAAGATCATTGCAATCAAGGACTTAGAAGTGGTTGCTAGGCAACTGGGGATGTACATGGTAACAGTGATCATAGGCCTCATCATCCACGGGGGCATCTTTCTCCCCTTGATTTACTTTGTAGTGACCAGGAAAAACCCCTTCTCCTTTTTTGCTGGCATTTTCCAAGCTTGGATCACTGCCCTGGGCACCGCTTCCAGGTAGAGAACAAAAGAAATCACCTTTCTCTTTGCTCACTCTTCTTTTTTTTTTTTTCTCCTCTTTTTGTTGTTGTTGTTGTTTATTATACTTTAAGTTCTAGGGTACTTTTTTTTCTTTTCTTTTCTTTTTTTTCCTTTTTTTTTCTTTCTTTCTTCTCTTTCTTTCTTTGTTCACTCTTTTGCCCTCTTTGCCATTTCTCATTTCTCAAAACCCTCCCATCACAAAGTTCAATAAGAACACTTGGCACACATTACTAAGATCTTTTGGAAAAGGCGAATGCTTTGAATTTTTGTCTCCTTCTAGGAACTTCTGAGCCTTCTGGTGAACATTTTTGCTGGTTTGCAACTATATTGGAAATATGATCTCACATTAAATTTTTCAGATAAATGCATGCTATTTGTTTGCATGCCTAATTTGCCACTTGTATCATTAGTTTTGTTTTAGATGTTTTCTAAAGGAAGTTTAACACGATGTTTTTCAATTAACATTTCACCTGTGATTTGGAAAATGCTATCACAAAATATTACTCTTTGAAGATTTTGGTAAATAAATTTTCAAAAGTAGAAGAAGCAGCTTTTACAAAGTAAATGGTATGTTAGGTGAGACTTTTTCTAACAAACAAAGCTCAGCCAAATCTTTGACCTCGACATGAACCTCTAATGGATTATTCTTCCCCAGAGTTAACTTGGCATTGATGAAGAATCAGTTCCCCCTTTATTACCTAGTTCCAGTGCCTAGAAAGCCAAAGAGGACCCCAGAGATATGCAGAGAAAAATCAGTTTTTGGACTATCATCTTGGACTGAATGTAACAAAAACAACCCAAAAAATGAACAAGAAGAAATACATAAGAAATGCCTTACAATTGGGCTGGGCGCAGTGGCTCATGCTTGTAATCCCAGCACTTTGGGAGGCCTCGGCAGGCAGATCACTTGAAGTCAGGAGTTCGAAACCAGCCTGGCTAACATGGTGAAACCCCATCTCTACTAAAAATACAAAACTTAGCCAGGTGCGGTGGGGAGTGCCTGTAGTCCCAGCTATTCGGGAGTCTGTGGCAGGAGAATTGCTTGAACCTAGGAGGCGGAGGTTGCAGTGAGCTGAGATTGCATCACTGCACTCTAGCCTAGGTGACAAAGTGAGGCTCCATGTGGAAAAAAAAAAAAAAAAAGAAAGAAAGAAAGAAAGAAATGCCTTACAATTGAGAATTTTTAAGACTAGTGTTTTACTTTCAGCTTGCAATCATTGTTTTATATCTGCACATATGTCCTTGGGTCACAAAACTAAGACTGAATCATAAAACAGGGAGGGAAGCAAATTCTGAAACCCATAGCTCATCATCAGGTCCTTGTTGCAGACCCTGTGCCCATGCACTGCTGGTGAGGTGGCACTCCATGACACAGCAGGGCCTGTTGCTCCACGGCTGCTGAGCAGGCAGTCAGGTTTCCCTTAAGCGACCTAACAGACCAATAATGCCTGGGAAACCAAATTAAATTTCCACCTTGCAAATCAATGAGGATTCAGTGCTAGTAGAAAATGGGGTTTCAGACCAAGCTGGAATATACACAATCTTGAGGATCTAGATTCTGCACCCATTTTCCGAAGATGAAGGAAAACACTTCAAAATTTCCTTCTTGGTTTTATAAATTTCCCATGACTAAGTATCTCTATCCATACAGATCTCCACTTGAAGAAAAGAGGAAAAAGAAAAAAAAACCCACCTGGTTTAATTTTATTTTTGTTTTCTGGTTATAAGCCTGGTATCTCATACTTTATCTCATACCTGGCTCATAACCAGAAAACAAAAATAAAATAAAATTTCTGCAGGCTCATTGTGAAAAAGTTCAGGCAGTGAATACAATTTTGAAGAAGAAAATGAGCTTTGCCAATTATTCTATCACCCAGTGATAATTGGTCATAACCTTTTAATTAGTCTTTAGTTATATATCTTTCAAGTTCTTACTATGTATATATATGCTGTTTTATAAATAGCTATTTTTTTACTAGTCAACATATCATAAAAGTTATATCTATTGCAATAGACTTTACTACAATTTTTTAAACTGCATAATAATGCACTGTATGTACTACAATGCAAACCCCACCCCATCCTAGCCACAGTGATGTACATTTAAGGCATGTCTATTAAACAGGGCTGTGACAAATATCCTTACAAATACATCTCTGCAAGGTTGTATGATGATCCCCTCAGGATAAGTGGAATTTCAGAGTTAAATGGTATGCACATTGACGGTTTTGAATCACGTTACCAGATTGCTATTCAGAAAAATTTATTATTTTATGTTCCCATTAACTGGGGTTTGAGGGTGTGCCCATCCCCGCTTACTTACCAGCTCTGGATATTACCGGTCACTTTAATGCTTTCCAGTCCTATTGGGTGAAAAGTAATCTCATGGGATATGCATATCTTTACTTCTCCTTCCCCTCCCCTTTTCCCCTGCCTCGTGAATTGTTCATGAACTTGGTCATTTCCCTGTTGAGGTATTCGTCCCTCCCTGATTGATTTTCAAGCTCTCTTTTTGTATAAGAATATTAGCTCATGTGTCACAAGTTGCAAATAATCTTTCTCTTCACTTGACATTTGTCTTAAAAAGTTACTGTGCTTTTTGCCTCTAGAAGTTTTAAATTTGTACTTAGTCAAAGCTATCAGTACTTTTCTTTAGAATTTAGAATTTAGATTTTGCTTAGGAATCGCTTCTCGAGTTAATACAATATGACTTTTTATTTTCTTCCGATACCTTTATGGTTTAGATCTTTCAACTATTTCAAAAATATTAGTATTATTTTCTTTTGAATGACTAGGCCATTATTTCAGTAACTTTGTAAGACAAGGTGAATCTTAAGGGAATTTGCATGGCCCAAATTTGTATTTAAATCAGAGACAAATGCTCAGATTATCCAACCAAGGCTGCAAATATTAGACCGATTTCTTCCCCAACCCTATATTTCATTTGAAAAAAAAATGTGGTTTTAATCTTTCATTAAAATGTGGTTTTTGCCTGGATGTGGAATTTCTTTGTTTAAAAGGCTGTGTGACATGAGTCATGTACCGAGAATTAACTGAAGGTTTCTTTGCCATCATGGTCACAGAGAAGAAAAAAAAAGCAAAACCCAGGAACAGCCCACAAAATATCCTTCCTGCCTCCTCGGCCCTTGTACAGAATAAAAATGTTGAGGGTAGTTGAACGGCTTTTCTCAATGGTTCCAGAGGCTGGTGTCAGGGAGGGCAGAGGGAGGGGGGTGGCCTGAGACTGGCTTGTCTTCAGCCCTCCAACTTCAGTGCAGGCTGTTAAAACTAATACATAAAAAACAAAAGAAGCAACATTTATTATTTATTAATAATTGTTATTATTAGCAACATTTGAAGGCTGTCATATGGCCATTGAGGCAGGAGACAAAAAAGCAATGTCAGAATGTCAGCCCGTCCACATAGGAAAGCTTGAAATTAAAATTCTCAAGTCCTAGTTTGATTGGGTGGGTGGGTTTAAAGACACAAAGAAAGCCTGTCCAGTAGAGAAATAGAGGATATTTTTATACTTACCGATCATTTTTCCCAATCTACTTAATTGTCCAAAGACCATTTGATGACAGTTTGGAAAAATGAATGCAATAATAAATATAAATGTATTCTAGCAATCCCAGAAGTGTCCTTAGATTTGAGAATCCTTGCAATCGAGAATCCTGGCCACCAACCACAACTGAGCGGTCATCTCAGACCAGTCCTGGTGTCCCGGCAATCCTTCGAAAGGGCCCAGGAGAGGGTGGGGTAAGAGGAAGAAAGGGACACTGACTTCGCATTAAGACAGCAAGCCAGGTCTAATGGCATCTCCTGCGTGCAAATGAGGCTAGGCTCCAACTTTGCCCTGGGTTTGCAAGATTTTAGTTATGAAATGTTCCCCAACAAACATTTCTTCTTCCTACCCAAGACCAAGAAGGAGGCATGAGACAGACCCCTGACTTGAAATCACAAAGAATGTTCTGGTAAGAGAAATTTGGCTCTCCTAAGGTTGTTTTAGGAGCTTGTGGGCCAGTGGTTTGATAAGATGCACATCTGGGCATCCCTAGTTTTAGGGCTTCTGATTCGTTGGTTCTGGATAGGCCCTGGAATCTTCATTTCATTTAGCTTCCCTGGAGCAGATGGTCTTCTCCCACTCTCTGAGAAACCAAGACCTCTACAGGGATCTATGTCCAGCTTAGTCACTAATTCTGACCAGTAGGAGGAAACTTTGACAAAAGCTGTAAATGCAAGAGAGAAAACACCTCCAAATGTTGTCTGCATTGCAGGTTTTCTAATTCACTTTGCTAAAGTTTGAATAGAAAAAAATCAAGAGGATGGACCATGAAGCACTTCCATGGCAGTTTGAGTGTTTTGCATTGCTTTCTACATTACTTAAACCTTGCAGCAAATCCACTCACCCTCCCATGCCCTTCTATCCACATGGAGATAATATTCTGGCCTTTAGCCATCCTTATTTTTTATTGGTCTCCAATTTTGAAGACATATGAACATGTCAGGAATTCTGGCCTTTGAGGCTGGATCATGTGGTCATGAATCCACATCCCAGGCCTGGGAGGAGTGGGGGTGAAGTCACTTCATATTTAGTCTTTGATTTGCTATTGAACACATGCTTTCCTGCTCCATGTCATTGAAGTGACTGTAGAATTGGCTGATCAGCATGTATCAGGGTGTTGGACTATCTGTGAGGTTCCCCAGTGAAGGGCTTCAGCTCATGCTGAAGGGTGCTGGACATGTTTATTGTTGTGGAAATTAGCAAGCCCAGCTCAGGGCAATTTCTTGGGGCTAAATGCGATCCATTCAGTCATTTTATTGGAAACAGCATTTCTAGCATGAAATTATGGGTTATCCAAAAATTCCTCATCCCATTTCACTGTTGATAGCTGATTCTTTTCTGACATAGATTTTTTTTTTTGCAACCCAATTAATATGGGCAATCAGATGCACTTCAATATCGAATCCAAGATGGAAACAGTGGTCAAAAGAAAACATCTTCAAGTTCTGAGTGTATCTCCAGAACCAGAACCAACGAAAATATTTTGCTGCCTATTAGCATCTCAGTAAGATTGAATTTCAGCCTCCAACTCACCAGTTTTTAATCTGGCTCCAGATACTGCTTTTTTGCATGTCACCTTGCTTGATTGACACAAAACAAGAAAAACTAAGGATGCAGTGGCGTTCCAGTTTGTGCATTGTCCTGCTTCTCTAAAGTGGACATAACCCTGTCTCTCTCTTTCTCTTTGTTCTCAGTGCTGGAACTTTGCCTGTCACCTTCCGTTGCCTGGAAGAAAATCTGGGGATTGATAAACGTGTGACTAGATTCGTCCTTCCTGTTGGAGCAACCATTAACATGGATGGTACAGCCCTTTACGAAGCGGTGGCCGCCATCTTTATAGCCCAAATGAATGGTGTTGTCCTGGATGGAGGACAGATTGTGACTGTAAGGTGAGGAGGGTGGGGTAAAACACAAAAACAACTACCTGTTGTTCTACCCTGTTTCCCCTCCACACTAGCTCCATGTGACAGAGGCCACTTGAATTTCATTTCTGCTGGTGGAAGACAATGAAGGTAATAAAAGAAGAGGAATTATTGGCAGCCTTCAAAAGGAAAAGATTGCGACAAGAAAGAAGACTCTCATTAATGCCTCCTGTTTGTATTGCACATGTCAACTTGCTTTAGAAATTGGATATTATTTGATTTTTAGCAATCCTGTGATGTAGGCAGGGTAATTTCCTTGCCCATTTAATAGACGAAGAAACTCAGGCACCAAGAGGCATGGTAGTTTGTCCATGGCTACAGCATGGCTGTAAGTAAGGCCAACATCAGTAATGATTTGACAGGACTGTAACTGAGGCCAACATCAGCTGACTCTGGATCCAATTTTTGTTTCACTAAAATATGCTCCGTTCAATATTCTATCACCAGAGGGTAACGGCAGAAATTACAAAATACTGGAAGAGATTCCTAAATATGACATATAAGATTTTATTACAAATAAATAGCACATAGTTTTGCTTTTACTAAAGCTGTTTTTATTTAAATGCATTCATCATTTTAAAAATTCAGAAAGAACATTTTCCTAAGAGATCATTAAAAATGTGTTGCCTCACCATAAACTTAAAGATCACACCTACTAGCCAAACTAACACTTCACTTTCTTGCTTATAGGTTAAGTCATTGAAAATATCGGTCTTCAACCCATTCAATGTTATATTGACATTATAGCATGAAATAAAGCTTTTTGCAATCATCATTTTAATATTATCACTCTCAACCCATCTAAATGCTTCAATTAAGCCAGAGGCCAATTTCTGCCCTAACTTATGTTATATCCCTACTCTCAGTCTCAATTTCCTCATCTATAAATAAGGAAGGTATTCATAATTTGGGGCTAAAAGTTGGAGTTCATGGATGGACTCCCAGCCCAGAGTGTTGCTTTGTTTGCCTTGAAATATATTGTAAAAGGTTAGAAATTCATCCTCTTGTAAGACAGCTGCACTTCAGTTTCCTACAGTCTCCCCTGCCTACCCTATTACTTATGCCTGGTCTGCTGCACCTGTCACCACAGCTTGGTCTTTTAAGACACTGGAGTTTGTCAGTTTTGGACTCAACAATGTGTAAGTTTTATTTCCCTTCTCGATGCTATGTGATCAGAAAACATAGGGAGTAAGTGGGTCACATTCTGTGTGACAGATGTACTTGTAGTAGAAAGAGAATTCCAGATATTAGAATAGCCAAGGCCTGGGTGATTCATTTTAGGAAATGACTGAGGTAGACACTGGAATATACTTTCATCCTCCACGATGATAATCACTCCACTCTTTGGTTCCTCTGAGGTAGCAGACTCTTTCCATATATTGCTTTGAACATGCCCAGCAGTCCTGAAGAGAAGGGATAGTCATTATTCCCATTTTACAGAGGAGGCATGTGAGGCTCAAAGAAATTATGTGACAAACCTAGGTCTCATGGTTATGGGTGGCAGAGGCACAAGTCAAATTTCTATTCCACAGTTTACTTCTTCCAACCACAAGTCATTTCTTCTTTCTGACTATGACTCAAAAACAGACATTAGAATAGTGTTTTTATTGGCTTTTTCCATTGGGCATTAGAAGGGGCAATATTTTTTGGGTTCAGGCTAAGGCGCTAGCCTCTTTCTCCCACTTCAGTTTCTCCCCCAGGCAGCACTGTCAACCTCTATATTAGAAACTTTGGTAATAATCTGGTGTCTGGTTGATTCATGTTATTCAACAGTCCATTCTCTGGTAGGCCTTTAGTGGACTAGGGCCATTTTAGGAGATCTCTCCTAAGAGGCAGTGTTCATTTGGGTCTGATATCTCTACCTGCTCAGATTTTTAAAAAGTTCAAACTAAGGGACCACCCAGTATCTGTAGCAGTGCTGGAAAATTCCTCTAATCATGTCCTCTATGTGTTCTAGGGGCTGATATTGCCATGGAATGGCCACTTCAGAGCCTGTGCTTGATCTGTCTAGCTCTGAGGTATTCAACCAGCTCAAGGACATTTTTGTTAAAACACAGCTTTCTCCTTTATCCTTATAACCATTCCAGAAGATTTAGTGAATATCCCATGTGCATCTGAGTTCACTTTAGCAACTCAGCAAATAGAGAAAAGAAAAATTCACCATGTTTAATACACACACACACAATATGAAAACATGAAATAGCAATCACATTTATTTAATCAGCTAGAATGTATCATCTGAAATGTCTTCCAGTGACTCTCTTGCTAAATTATCTCACCTTAGATAAGGAAACAGAGGCTCAGAGAATAGATCACACACAGCCATCTAGAGGAACAACTACAATTTAAGTTTCCAAATGCTGGCATATGCTTCCATTTATTTAACTTGTGATCCTAGAAACAGCCCTAAAAAGTAGATACTGGGTTCCGTGTTTTACAGATGGAGAAAATGAGGCACAGTAAGATGAGGTAACTGGGCCAGGATCACACTGTTTATAAGAGGCAGAAATGGGATTTGAACCCAGACCACCTTACTCTGGGGTTTGTGTTTTTAACCATTACACACACTGACTCCACTATATTATACTGTTGGGTTGCAAAATAATAATTTACGTACATATAATAAAATCTTCACAACCACCCTATGAATTATATACTACAAGGGAGCCTCAGTTTCCTCATCTGCATAATGGGAACAATAACAAATTCTAGGGTGGCTGAGAACATGGTGCCTGGCTCATAGTCTCTTATGAGTGTGAACCAGGCACCAGTCAATAAATGTTAGCTTCTATTATTATTATTGATGTCTAATAAAACACACAACACTCCTAGAATATTAAAGAAAAATGTGGCCATGACATCATGAGTACCATGATGTTACTGACAATGGAAAACATATTTCAGGTCAGAAGATCAAGTCTTTCAGAATTATGTCCTAACAATTATCACAAGACTGCTAACCTCCCTTGCTTTAAAACTCAAAGACAAAAAGGGCTTCTTAAGAAAGTCTTTTGCCAAGCAAAAGTCATTTCTGCTCTCTCAACAATTGGTCTTGATGGTAACCATATTTTCCATTAAGTTCGCACTATTAGATGGGAACTTACAGATGGGAGAATGGACCAGTGAGTGATTGAATTTATGCTTAAATTCTATAAATTTATCTACACAGGGTTTGTTTTATATTAACAGTGATACTACTGAGCATTTTCAGTTGACAAAAGATGAGTTTGACCATACACATTTAAATCTCTGGCCCCTGGGTGAGTTTAGTCAAATCCTCCTGAATTGTACACCCCACAAGGGCTACATCTGGGGCACCCACCACGGGTGGATATACTTCATGCCTGCAGTTTATTTGGAGGAAAATAGCCAAATCTATCTTCATGCTGCACTTCCAAGTAAATTCTTCATTCCTCTCCTTTCACTGCATGTAGGAAAATAGTGATTAGAAATTCTCAGCATTTTATTAATTCATAGAATTTTCAATGTAGGGAGGGATCAAGGCCATCAAGGACCAGCGTGGCATTGAAATCAAGTAGACCGTTGTTCAAATCCCAGCAGACCATGTTCAAGCTGTGTGACCTAAGTTTCTCCACCCATCCTATATATGTTTTCCTCACAGTGAAAGCAGGTGTTACCATATAAGTCCCTTGCAGGGTTACTGTGAGGTTCTGCTCTGATATTGTGTGTCTAGTATCTTAACAGCTTCCAGGAACCCTAGAGAAGTGAGCCAGGGGAGTGGAAGACCAGGCAAAGCAGAAAGCAATGAGGGATGCAGGGAAAATCACTGCCCAAGGAGCTCTTGCAGGGCTTAGAATTCCACAGACAGACACTGTGCCCACTGGAGGGTGAGGATATTATTAGGGTGGAGGACAAGAGGGGAAAGCAACTTCCAGGAAGAATTATCTTTATAAGACTTTGTCTCACACAACCGAAAGATAACCAGATAATGTTAATGTTAACCACAGTTCAAAGGGATGTGCAAGAGTGACTCAGAGCAACTGATGCTGTAAATAAAACAGTCAAGGTCAAGACCGTTGGAACTTGGGGAGTTCCCCTTCCCTGGTGTTCTGTCTGTTTGGGAAATGGTTGAGAATTCCATTCTTCCAGCTCTCGGGGTTTTAGGGAAGTTTTCATTGCAAAGCAGCCTAGTCCTATCCAGATTTCTTGACAAGAAAAACAATTCACATTTACTGGGCGGGATGGGGCGGGGTGGGGATGGGTCAGAATGTGCCCGGCCCTTCTAAGTGCATTTTAATTTATTAGCTCCTGAAAGCTTCTGACCAGCCCATGAAAGAGATACCATTACTGCCTCCTTTTTACAGGCGAGGAAATCAAGGCACAGAGAGGTTAAGTTGCCTTTAGTCACGTGGTTATTAAGTGGCAGAGCTGGAATTTGAACTCAGGTTGTTCAACTGCTGAACTTTCACGGCTGAGCACTCCACACTGTACCTCTTGTGACCCAGATAGATTCAAGGAAATTGGAGTGCGCCGAGCCTTGACACCATGGAGTGGGAGGGGAAGGGTGTGGTTGGGGAGTCTGTGGATCACACCCAGGGGAAGTGTCTATGCAAGGATGGGCCTAAACCTGGGAAGGATGGCAATATGGGAAAAACAGCTCAAACCACAGGCTCTCCAGGGGACTTAATCTCCCAAACGTAAGATTAGGTATATTCAGGGCCCTCCCGATGATAAGACCCCAGGATTCTGTGCTTGGTCGCACTGATGGCCCGGATTTAGTTGAAACAATTTGAGAGGCTGCCTCTCAGCTCATAAAATTTCTAGGATTTTATGACTACAAAGAAAGCAGTCCCCCTTACCTTTTGGTACCCACAAAAACAGCTTAGGAATCCATATTTCTAAAGTACTCTTGGATATTTTGATATGATATTTTGATGTGACAGCTTTGTACAAATGGCATCCAGAAAAGAGGAAAAAGAGTCACTGCCCTTTGCCAGACCGCAGAGACTCCCTGGTGTCAGGACAGGGCACTGGAACTCCAGATTAACCCTCTCCCAGAGACAAACTTCAGAATGGTGCTGGGTGTGGCCCTGGCATTGTTCGGAAAGCACTGATGAGATGCTTCAGAAAGAAAGCCTCCCTTTCTTTCATTATCATTTCTTGGCATCCTCCTTCTGAATAATGTATTTTCCAGCCCACAGTGAGGCATCCAGGCGCCTGATGCTTAGTGTCATTTGGAATCTGTTGATTTGTTCCCCTGATGTCCAACTCAGTTGCATCTGGATATTTGCTATTCTGAGTTCTCCTGTTAACCTTGGCAATGGCCTTCTCAGACCCTTGCCACGTAGTCCAAAAGCCTCTGGTGCTCACAGAGACATAAAAGCATAAGCAAAAATGAATGCAGTTGTGTTCCCATGGGAGGATTAAGGGCGATTTGTTTTTATCTTTAGTATTTCCTTGCCTGCTTTTAGAGCCACGCTTACCTTATTTGAGCCCTGTGATATATTAGACTAATTGGATAGCATGATAGGAATAAGGCTCCAATCCATGAATTTATAAGCTTACATCATAGTTGAGCAGAACCCAAATAGGCCTTAATCCTTAATTCCTGGGTCTTAGTACTTTAGATTTCTCTATTCCTTGGTGGAGAGTATGGGGTGGGGGTTGGGAGGGTGGGGATTTTATGGCTGCAGGAAAATTAGAGCTTAAAATTGCCAGGGTTGGTTTTGCTAAGATTCTTTCCGTTTCCATGACCTGGACTTCTCTGTTCTTATAGCCTCACAGCCACCCTGGCAAGCGTCGGCGCGGCCAGTATCCCCAGTGCCGGACTGGTCACCATGCTCCTCATTCTGACGGCCGTGGGCTTGCCAACAGAGGACATCAGCCTGCTGGTGGCTGTGGACTGGCTGCTGTAAGTGCCTGTGGATGGGGTTCTGCTGGGACTGTGAGTACTGCCTCCCAGGGATGGACAGGTAGCAAGGCTGCAACCAAGATCTTAGCTAATCCCCATGGCAACTCCCTCACTCTTCCTTCCTCCTTCCCGCTCACATTTACTGAGTACCTATTTGAGAACGAAAGAAGAAAAAGATTAAATATTTGAAGGCCTCACAGTCTAGTGGAGGAATCAGATAGATTATGACACAAGGTTAAAAGTACAGTAATAAGGAACCAGCTACTGATGCATTCAAAGACTCTCAGAACATTATATTGAATGAACAGAGCCAGACACAAAGGAGTATGTACTGTATGATTCCATTTATATGAAGCTCTAAGAAAAGACAATGTAACACATATCAATAGAAAGAGATCAGTTGGGGCTGGGTGCAGTGGCTCACGCCTGTAATCCCAGCAATTTTGGAGGTCGAGGGAGGTGGATCATCTGACGTCAGGAATTCAAGACCAGCCTGGCCAACATGGTGAAACCCCATCTCTACTAAAAATACAAAAAAATCAGCTGGGCATAGTGGCATGTGCCTATAATCCCAACTCCTGGAGAGGCTGAGGCAGGAGAATTGCTTGAACCTGGGAGGCGGAGGTTGCAGTGAGCTGAGACTGTGCCACTGCCCTGTAGCCTAGGGGACAGAGTGAGACTCTGCCTAAACAAAAAAAGAAAGAACAAAGAGATCAGTGGTTTCTTAGGGCCAGGTATAGGGGAATAGAGATCAAATGGGAAGGAACACAAGGAAACCTTTGGGAGTGACAGAAATGTTCCGTATGCACAGGTATGCACAGGTGTCTACATTTGTCAGAACTCTTCAAACCATGCACTTAAAATGGGTACATTTTGTTGTATGTAAATTACACTTCAATAAAGTGATTAAAACATAGCACACATATAAAAGCACAGTGATAGAGAGAAGCCTTCATCCCAGTCAAGAATGGAAGGACAGAGTGGAGAATATCAAGAAACATGAAAATGGTTACTGAATTTGAGTGTTCACTAGGTGAACAGCTACTAGACTGAGCACTTTTATCTCCCTCTTTAACAGCCTTGAAAGTTCCATGTTATTATTCCCACTTTATAGATGAGGACACTAAGGTTTGTAGAGGTAGAGGGACTTGGGAATGGACAGATATTCGACCCTCAGTCAGCGTGTCTCTGGAGCCTGACAAATTCTTGTTCATGGTCACATTCAAGCTTCTAAAGGCAGTGGTAGCTGAGCTGAATCATAACCAATAGGTAAAAGTTTCTCAGGTGAATGTAGGGAGAGGGGCAACAGGACATTCCAGTCAATGCCAGCCTACACAAAGGCACTGAGGTTATAGCACTGTGAGGATGTACGAGTGGTCTGGTACTCTTGGAGGCAGCGGGTGGTGAAAGGTGAGCAAGATGGACATCCTCAAAGGTCGTGCAGAGAAACTTGAACTTGACCAAGTACAGTAGTTCAGCTACCTTTCTCAGTGAAGGACATTTTCCTCCTTTACAAAACTCACTGCCCATTCACAAAGGTGGGAAAGTCTAAACAGATGGTCCTTGATAAGGGGGTTACAATGGATCCCTTCTAAGTGCCCACTTGGGCTTTGACGTTCTATGAGATATACACTGATGCCTCCTGTCCAGCATTGGAGTTATATGATAGGGCCTCCGGCAATGCCAGTCTTCAATGTCAGAGGCACAGAGTGACAAGTGCTGGCCCAGAGGCCCAAGGCCAAAGTGCCCACACTTATTTTTCAAACTGCCTCACTTGCCAGTAGCAAATTTTCTGACATTTATTGGCATTGATTTTAAGAGCCGGAAACCACATTTTTTTTTTTTTTTCAGATGGAGTCTTGCTCTGTTGCCCAGGATGGAGTGCAGTGGTACAATCTCGGCTCACTGCAACCTCTGCCTCCTGAGTTCAAGCAATTCTCCTGCCTTAGCCTCCTAAGTAGCTGGGACCACAGGCATGTGCCACCACACCCGGCTGATTTTTGTATTTTGTAGAGACAGGGTTTTACTATGTTGGCCAGGCTGGACTCAAACTCCTGACCTCAAGTGATCGGCCCACCTTGGCCTCCCACAATGCTGGGATTACAGGCATGAGCCATTGTGCCCGGCCTCAGAAACCACATTTTGTGGACTTGAGTTTGTTCCTCCTTCCTACCCCCACCCTTCCAAAGAGAGGAAAATGCAAGTGGCTGAAGGGAGGAAGGACATCTGGGAAGGCTAAAAAGAAGCCCAACCTCTCCATAAGATGTGCCTGCTGTTGGTACAGACAACAGGACTTAGGTTAGAAGTAAGAAGTGCCCAGCACTTTGGGAAGCCTAGGCGGGCAGATCACCTGAGTTCGGGAGTTCAAGGCCAGCCTGATCAACATGGAGAAACCCCGTCTCTACCAAAAATGCAAAATAATTAGCCGGGTGTGGTGGCATATGCCTGTAATCCCACCTGCTCGGGAGGCTAAGGCTGGAGAATCGCTTGAACCTGGGAGGTGGAGGTTGCAGTGAGCTGAGATAGTGCCATTGCACTCCAGCCTGGGCAACAAGAGTGAAATTCCATCTGAAAAAAACAAAACAAAACAAAACAAAAGCAGAAGTAAGAAGTGGCTCCCTGAACAGAGTCAGTTCAACTTAGGAGGACTGCAAGGAAGGCCATGGATCTTCTTGACCGGCTCCTTCATCATCAGAAAACGCTCAGGAAATACCTTTAGCAGAAGGTGAAGAGCAAACAGAATAGCCTCATCTCTGTCTCTGCCAGTCTCTCAGGTGGTGGTAGTGGCATCCTTACCTGCCAGCTTGGTTGTTCTCTGTGTCCTATGTTGGCCCCAAGGGACAGCCTTTCTCATGACATCTGTTCAGACAAGGCAGCTGAGAGTCAGTGGTGGTGTATGGGTGGGAAGGATTGTGAGAGAAGGGGATGAAGGATACAAAGGAATGGGGTAGGCTGTTGGATGGAAGGGGGACCAAGGGGAAATGAAGACATTGGCAGTGGTCTAGAGACAGAGCACATAGTAGGAGCTCAATAAATATGTGCTACTCTTAACCACATAGTTGCTGTGTGATAATTAGGGTCCTCCCACATGAGAAGAAAGATGAAGGAAGCCATTTAAGTTCTGCTGGCTTTCCCTGTGACTTGTTGCTGACTTAAACCCTTGACTCTTTGCCTGTCAAGTCTTTTCAATGCGTGTTGTCATTGAGGGTCCCTTGCCTGCTGCAACAATATCACCTCGCTTTTTTCTTGGGCTTATTTCCAAGGCTTTAAACCACCATTAGAGATTCATCTTTTTAAAAAATATTATTGTAGAGGCTGCCCCCATTATAATACAAATGCCTTTGAGTGGAAAAAATGCACTAATATGATCAGGAATGAGGAAAAGGGGCTGATATTTGGTGGGTACTGCAATATCTTTACATCTGTCCCCATTTAATCATTAAGGTGCCCTATGATGTATTTCCAGATGAGAAAACTGGGAATCAGAAGAGTTGAGTGTTTTACCTGATGCACAGCAGAGCTTGTATAGCCAGGTCAGGGCACTTCACCCAACTCTACACAGCCTCCTAATTTGTACTAAGCAGTTCTAGCAATGGGGAGGAGGAGCAGAGAGGCCCAGAGTTGGGAAAGTTGGAGAAGACACACTTATTAGGGCCTCCTATTGGGCTATGGTTTGAATATTTGTCCAGTCCAAAACACATGTTGACATTTAATTGCCATTGTAGTAATATTAAGAGGTAGGACCTTTAAAAGGTGATTACGTCATGAAGGCTTCACCCATGAATGGGGTTGGTGCATTATAAAAGGGCAAGTTCAGCCCCTTCCTGCTCTCTCTTTGCCTTTCTGCCTTCTGCTGTGTCATCATGCAGAAAGAAGGCCCTTGACAGATGCCAGTGTCTTGATCTTGGAGGTTGGGAACCAACCTCCAGAACTCTGAGGAAATAAATTTCTGTTCTTCATAAATTACCCAATCTCAAGTATTTTGTTATAGCAGCACAGACTAAGACACACCTGAATCTGCATGCTAACCAGAGAAATATTTTTGACCTATTTTTTTCTTCTCACAGCATGAAAATAACAAATAGACTCAATGAGGACAAATGGGGTACAATCAAGGTCTTAGCCACTCTTAGAATTCAAGTCCTCCACCCCCAGTGGGTCTGCCATTGTGGGCCCTGTTCCTTCTTGGCAGTCATTTGTTCTCAAGCCTGTTGGATGTGAGTCACTTCATGAAACATTCAAAACCCTGCCTACTTCTGACCTAAATGTTAGCAAATGAAATAGGAGGGCCAGGTCCTCCCAGATCGCCCCACGCAGGTGCTCACATGCTTACACTTGCAAAGGAAAGCAGAGCGTCCTAACTCCAGGGCTGAAGTGTGTCAGCAGGAGGGAGTTGGCTGAATTTAAAAAAAAAAAAAAAAAAAAAAAAAAAAAAAAAAAAAAGGATGATACATTTGGATTAACTATATTGATGAAATCAAGTAAGAGAAAACTCTATCCTTGGCTGGAGGTGGGAAGAAAGGGGCAAATGAAGAGCTGTTATCTAGTTCTAGGGCTCTGATCTCAAATGGAGGGAGGAGTGTGATGAAGGGAAAGAGAGTCTAAGAGGCAGGAGCCCTGGGTCTGAGAGCTCTGCACTTACTATCCACAGGACCTTGGGCAAGTGACTTTCTGAGCCTCAGCTACATTATGTGTAAAATGGAGCAATAACCCATCAGGCTGGAAGCAAGAGTCTAGGTTCAATGCCTTTGAGTGCCCTTCTAGTTTTAAGACCTAGAGTAGAATTCTGCTGGGGATGAATGTTTGTATAAAAATAAACATGAACATTCCTTTTAAGAGGAAAAGAAAAAGGAAGGGTAGAGGATCCTGGGAAAATGTGTGTAGCTGTTTGTAGCTAGGTCGGATCTGCTTTGAATTAGTAATGGTGGCACATTCTTTCTCACCAGCAAGAGGAGTTCCGGAAACTAGCTCTTGGTTATGGGCTCTGTGACTGTTGGGTGCTCATTAGTGTGTAAGTGGTGGTGGGGGCTAAGATGAGATGGGGTGCAACTGGCCATTCCCTAGATAAGTAGCCTGTGGAGGAAAAGCAGACAAGAAGAAAAGGGGGAATTTTTTTTCTCTTTATCCAAGGTTTGTAAGCTTTCATAACTCTAGCAATTTTTCCATTTAAAACCAAACAAAGCCTACAGTGACATTTAATGTGTCACAGTGTTTGCCAACTGCTGGAGACCAGCCAGCCTCGCTACTGCCCTTTAAGCCCTGGATGGTTTTCAACAGGCAGGCTTAGCTGCTCTGTAAATGTCATGGTGAAAACCAAGATTCTGGAGTCCTGAAAAATGCCGAGTCCCAGAGCACCGGATGGGTGGGACTGTTTAAAACTAGAAGCTTTCCCTGGGTCCAAGAAGCTCTTTGTGTCAGGAGCCCTTGGCAGATATTTATAAGAGACCTTGCTGACACCCCAATGTCTCTGACAGAGACAGGATGGAGTGATAAATGGGAGCCAATACCAGGAAGAGGTAATAAATAACTGGGTCTGGCTACAGGTAGGAAAAGGAAAATCAAAATAAAGTGAAATCCAAGTGGACCTGTGGCCCAATTCTCACGTAAGACTCTGCTGGTGAGATCTTTTCTGGGCTCACATGTGCTAATGGGGGAATATAGTTGAGATGGCACTTAGAAGGAAGACCTCAAACAGCCTCCACCCTCCAGGAGTGCTCTGAAGCTCCTCCCATTGGCATTCCTCTCTGGAGAGAATAGAGCATTCGTTCTCAAACTTGAGCATGCACCAAAATCTCCCAGAGATTTATCTGAGGTGGGGCTGGAGAACTGGCATTTCTAACAAGTTCCCAGGTGATTCTGTTGGTGCAATCTCCAGGGACTCCCTTCCAGAAGCAATGAACTAGAGACAGGGAAGGAAAACAGGAGTTTCTGATTGTGGGTATATGAGCACCTCTACTTTTTTTTTGAGTAACAGTTGACAGTTCATGCATCCATTCAGAAAAATAGATTGAAAGGATGCAGGATGCAAATAGCTAATACTTAGTGAGCGTCCCTTAAGTGTTAGACATTGTTCTAAGCACTTTACATGGGCTCGTTTAAAAGTCACAGCAGATTATGAAGCAGCTAATAGTATTATCACTGTCTTACGGTTGAGAAAACAGGTTCAGAGAGAAGTAACTTATCCCAATTTAGTGGATATTAACTGGATGAATTGGGGTTCAAACCTAGATGATCTAGATAGCCTTGGGTGTTCCAGCGTGCTCATCTGAGTTCTGCTGTTTTAAAAATTTAAGACACACACATGTATGCGCCCACACACACCCACACACACACACACACACTTAACTGACTGACTTACCCTCCACTCATGGCTGGTGGAAAACAAAACTAATTCCTACATTAATCTTTTCTTTGAAGATTTTAGGGGCTTATGTCTGTCTTAGTCTTTTGCTTTGATTTCCCACTTCCACTGAATTCTCTTTTTTACACCTTATCTCCAGTCTACATCAACGTCACCAAGGAATGTGGCCCCTTTTCCACTAAGTCCTTTCCTCTCTCGCCAAAGTGTCTCTGACTTGAGGCAGCGTAATTGCAGATCAAGGCAGGATGGGGCAGGGCTATAGTTCTGTGCAGCAAAATCATTTTTAATATATCACAAAATAAATGCGTGTTCATAGAAAAGGGAAGGACAAAGTTTAAAAGAGTAATAAAATGAAAAAGAAGTCATCTCCCCTTCGCCTACTGTTGAATCTCAAGTGTTATTTCACTGTTAATAATTTCAGGTAGGACAGAAATAAAATAAAAATGTAATGTTAGGCATCTCCTTTTTAAAAAAATCTTTTAGTATTCCCCACTCCTGGGAATTTCCCCCTGGGCCTCCTTGTTCTCCATCTTTGAATCTTTCCCCGGCTCTCTGGACACCTCTCTCCTTTTCATCTGTAAAGTAATCTGAGCTCTCTGTGCCTCTTTCCTCATCCTTCTAGATCATGGCCTGCACTCTGACTTTTTACCACCAAAATATCCAACTAGATATTTTACTAAACAAAAACCAATTGTGTTTCTAGAGCTAATCTGCTTTCAAGTCTTAAACTCACAATCCATCCTGGTCCTGCCCCTTCCGCATACCAGCCTCCCCATTCTCCCCTGCCCAGCCCATGCCATGAGTAAATGAAGCATAGTCTCAGTCCTCAGGAGCTTATAGTCTAGTAATGTGTCAAGAAATCCCAATGGAGCATGCTAGGTGCAAAAAGAAATGGATAAGATGTAGTGGAGGAATAAAAGAGAGAATGCTCTGATCCTGTTTTCACTTGGACTAAAAATGGTAATATAAGGAGAAGCTTCTTCTGGGTCCTATAAGCCTTTTATATAAAAGAGCCTTGGTGGAGGACCTCTTGGTTGACAAGCACTCAATACATGTTAGCAGTTATTATCTTCTCAACATGATTGCAGGTGAGTATCACTCTCCATATGTTACGAATGAGAAAACTGAGCAGGACAGGCTAAGAAATCTTTTCTGTTGGAGCTGGGATTGTTATCTAGGCTGGAATCCGGACTTCACACTCTTAGCCAATGCTTACATGGATCTCCTTTTCTTCCCTAACCCCATGTGACTTTAGCCCTTCAATGCCCAGAGCTGTGCCAGCCTTCCTCAGGTTTGGGGCCTCAAGTGACCCCTCTGCCACACCCTGCCCCTAAAGACAGTCCCTTGACACCATGCATCCTGAGAGGCAGGCACTATGTTTTGTTTCTATCAATATTAAGTTGAACCATATGAAATTGCCAATATTTTACCTTTTTATATTGAAATAAATGGCAATTTCATATGGTTCAATCCAATGCAAGACACCAGATGAATTGTGGGTGACCCAGCTCCCTCAGCCCTGTTCTTCTCTGTGAACCAGGAGTTCCAGACAATTTCACATTTCCCTGCTAGAGGATATAAACTGAGAGATGAAGATGAGACAGAGTACCTTGGTACTTGTTTTTCTTCTAGTGAACCAGACCCAGTGACTCAGTGTGAAATAACTCAGTCAAGCCCCTCTCTCATTTTTGGTTCCTGGTGACCTCTAAAGCATAGCTGTGTCATCTGTAGAAAACCCACAAAATGGGCCAGGCGCAGTGGCTCACGTCTGTAATCCCAGCACTTTGAGAGGCTGAGGTGGGCGGATCACGTGGTCAGGAGTTCAAGACCAGCCTGACCAACATGGTGAAACCCTGTCTCCACTAAAAATACAAAAATTAGCTGGGCATTGTGGCGCATGCCTATAATCCCAGCTACTCGAGAGGCTAAGGCGGGAGAATTACTTGAACCAGGATGCAGGAGGTGTGGTGGCAGTGAGCCAAGATCACGCCACTGCACTCCAACCTGCGATACAGAGTGAGACTTCATCTAAAAAAAAAAAAGAAAATCCATGAAATGCAAGATCAGCTTTCATCTTCATCCCCTTCTTTCAGTCCTGACACACAGCCTCTAGACCCAAAGATGGCGTCACACACTCTAAAAGTTGTTTTTTACCAAGTCTTAAAGCTCCTGAGGTCAACACGAAAGACAGGGTTTCCTGAGTGGTCAGGGATGATTGTGAGAGAAAATGAAACTCTTTGCCTGTGGAGAAACTTTCCACACATGAACCGCAAACTCCCATGTCCTGCTTTGGGCCTGAGTTAAACTTCCCCAGAGTTGGTCAGACATTCCCCTGGCAGCTTCAAGGGTGTTCTGCCTTGCAGCATTTTCAGAAAGGAAGACCCAGGTAGAGCAGCCATGACCTACCTCCTGGCTGGGCATCCTGGGAATCTTCCCAGAATGCCTTGTGGCAGAGAAACCTGGCATGAGAGGGTTCTGTATTCTAGTTTAATCCAAATTAATAGCTTTCTGTTTAACAGAACCCCTTTAACGTCCTGCCTTCTTACTTAGAAACCTATCTTCATAACCTTGCCTTTTACTCCTTCCCTTCTGTATTGATGGAATACAGTCCCTCCACCAAAGGAAATGGCCCTTATCTGCACTCTGGACTTCCATCCTCTCTGATCTCTCTAGGAACCTAACTTCATCAATTATTCCCCCTTCTCTGTGTCTTCAGTTACTTCTTCTCCACCAACGTCTTCTCTTTTTTATTTAAACATGTTCAAATATTCTACCTCTTAAAATAAAAATTTGATCTCCTTTCCATTTCCATCTGCCATTTCCTCTCCTTCCTTTCTTATCAATCATCTTGAATAAGCTGATTATACATAATGTCTCCATTTCTTCACCTCACATTCAATTTTTCACCTGTAGTAAGCTGGCTTCTATCACTACCTCTGTATTGAAACTGCCCTTGCCAGGCCAATAGTTACCTCTTTGTTGTTAAAACCAAAATAACTTTTTTATCTTTATTTATTTATTTTTTTGACGGAGTCTAGCTCTGTTGCCCAGGCTGGAGTGCAGTAGTGCTATCGCAGCTCACTGCAACCTTCATCTCCTGGGCGCAAGCGATTCTCCCGCCTTAGCCTCCAGAGCATCTGGGATTACAGGTGCACGCCATCATGCCTGGCTAATTTTCTGCATTTTTAGTAGAGACGGGGTTTCGCCATGCTAGCCAGGCTGGTCTCAAACACCTGACCTTATGATCCGCCCACCTCAGCCTCCCAAAGAACCTTCTTACCCTCATCTCACCTGATCCTTAGATAATAATTAGCATTGTTTGCCACACCCTTATTTTGGAAGCATACTTCCATTTACTTATGAAATACCAAACTCTTCTAGTTTCCTTTCACTTTTGCAGGCTCTTATCTTTCCCATTCATTAAATGTTGGTTGACCTTAGTGTTCCAGCCTAGACTGTCTGCTTTTTTCACTCTGCATTCTCTCCAAGGATTAACTAAGCACCTCTCTGGCATCCTCAGCCATCTCTATGTGATGAATCCTATTATCACCTGCATCTCAGATGTGTCTCCTGACCGTCAGTCCATATTATCAGCCATCTGTGGGGCATCTGCTCATAACTGAGTCATATGCTTCACCCTCAACGTTTCCAAACCAAAGCCAGAATCTTTTCCACTCCAACTCATCATACTCCCTACATGTGCTTACATTGTCTACTGGTTGCCCAAACCAGAAACCTGAGAGGAATCTTTGACTCTTTTTTATTCCCTATAACCAGTCTTCAAGTCCTGTAATTCTGTCTCCTGAGTCTTGCTCAAATCCATCTTTTTCCAAATCCACCATATCCTCACTAACTGGATTTCACTCTTTCAGGCTTATCTTTTTTTAGTTTGTTCTTCACAATGGAACAAACATGATCTTTTCTTTCAATGGTACTTCATTACACTTGGGATAAAGACTAACCCCTGAACTTGACTGATAAAGACTAACCCCTGAACTTGACTGATACATGATTTGGTTAATTCTTATTTTCTGCGTCTCTCACTATACTTGTTAGCCATCCTGAATTCATCTAAGTGTTCCTACCTCTTAGATTTCCTGCATATTATTTCCTTCCTCTCTCTAGCTCATTTTCTTGGACTTATCCTTAGGGCCAACTCAAGATATTTCTACTTAAAGCTTTTATTATGACGCAAGTGTGATAGTGTTCTACCTATATGACCCTGTAGCACTCTGTACTCATTTCTTTTTGAACATTTATCTCACTCTACTGGAGGAGATAGACAAATAAACAGTACATGGGTTCTTGGGGAAAAGGGAGTTTAGGAAGGATTTTTGCTGCCTGGGCAATTGGCATAGTGCCCTTACACACTCTAAGAAGCTTATTAAACATCTGTTGAATAAATAAATTCACTAACAAAGAACTCAAAGTATTAGAGTTGATGTTTTCTTCTTCTTTCTACTTGGCTATTAACAGGTGTAAGAAAAGGAACATTTTCATGCTCATGTATGCCTGTAACCTACAATGAGTACTTAAAGCATGTCTAGTATTTTTCTTATTCCACTTAATACAACCTCCTGTGAGGCTGGTATTAGCCTCATTCCCTATTTCATGCTCAGGTGAAAAGTGATTTCCTCAAGTGGGAACCAGAAGACCTGGGTTAGTGTTCTCACCCAAGGTCCAGGGTCCTTTGCATCTTGATTTTCCATCAAAAGAATAAAAGCATCAATCTGCTTTTATTGTTTTTAAAAAATTCATTCATTCATTCATTCATTTTTGAGACAGAGTCTTGCTCTGTTGCCCAGGCTGGAGTACAGTGACACAATCTTGACTCACTGCAGCCTCCGCCTCCCAGGCTGAAACGATTCTCCTGCCTCAGCCTCCCAAGTAGCTGGGATTACAGGCATGTACCACCACGCCTGGCTAATTTTTGTATTTTTAGTACAGACTGGGTTTAGTAGAGACTGGGCTGGTCTTGCACTCGTGACCTCAAGTAATCCACCCACCTCTGCCTCCCAAAGTGCTGGGATTACAGGCATGAGCCACTGCATTCAGCCAGTCTGCTTTTATCCTGTACAACTCTGTCTTGCATCCATTCCTGTCCTAATGGCTATTTCATTGGCCAGAGTTCTTTTTCAGATGCAGGGAGATCTGATGGCATGGAAGAGATGTGGTGGTAAAAAGAAAAAATATGGGGAAAACTTACTCAGAAATCCTATTCCAAAAACTTGGCTACTTCAGTGGCTGCTTCTGGAGAGCAAGGATTTGGTGTCAAGGGTTGAAGAAGCAGTCGTTTGTAAACTTATGTCAACCACTTGAGTGGAAATGGATTTGTTAAACTGGAAAAGTCGTTAACCCTTTAGCATAGTATTTTGTGTTTTTGTTCAAAACATGGTATGTGAGTGGAGTTATCCCCAAAAAGACCCAGCACGTAATGAGTGTCAACTATGGGCTAGGAACTGAATTTGTCTTCCTCAAATTCTATAAAGTATTAATAGTTATTTTGGCTACAAGAGAAAAATTATGGTTGAGCAAGTGTCTTAGTCCATTCAGACTGCATAACAAAATACTATATACCAGGTGGCTTATAAACAACAAAAATTTATTTCTTACAGTTCTGTGGAGGCTTGGAAGTTCAAGATCAAGGCACTGGCAGATTCTTTGTCTGGTGAGGGTCTGCTTCCTCATAGACAGCTATCTTTTCACTCTAGCCTCACATAGTAGAAAGGCCAACGAGTCTCTGTTGGGCCCCTTTTCTGAGGCCACCAATCCCATTCATGAAGGCTTCACCCATGTGACCTCATCACCTCCCAATGGTCCCGTCTCCAAATACAATCACCTTGGAGATTAGGTTTCTTCATATGAATTTGGGGGGGATGCAAACATTCAGATCACAGCAGTAAGTCATCCAGATTGCACAGTTAGTAAGTGGCTGAGCTAGATTCAAAACCAGGGCTGTGTGGTTCCAGGGTGCTTCTCAACATGTGGCAGATGCTGGATTCTGGAGTAGTACTGCCTGTGTTCACACTTGCTTTATGACTTTACTAGGATGTGAGACTTTGGGAAGCCACTAATCTCTCCAGGCCTTAGTTCTGTCATCTAGTAAATATGAATAATAATCCCTCTTCAGAGTTATAGTGAGGGTTAAATAAGGTAGTATCTATAAAGTATATTCTTTTTTTTTTTTTAATTTCTTGAGGCAGAGTCTCACTCTTGCACAGGCTGGAGTGCAGTGGCATCATCTCGGCTCACTGCAACCTCTGCCTCCCAGGTTCAAGCAATTCTCCCGTCTTAGCCTCCCGAGTATCTGGGATTATAGGCACACACCATCATGCCCGGCTAATTTTGTACTTTTAGTACTGTATTGTTAACCAGGCTTATCTCAAATGCCTGATCTCAGGTGATCCACCCACCTCGGCCTCCCAAAGTGCTGCGATTACAGGCGTGAGCCACCATGCCCAGCCTATAAAGAATATTCTTACACATAGTAAGTGTGATATAAATTTAATTGTCCTCATCATTATCACCACCACCACCATCATTACCTTTGGTCTCTTTCTTTGCCAATAATGCAAATTATTCTGGGCTATGAGATCAGTGGGTACTCAGAGTATTGCTCTGGAAGACTTTAGCATTCTTTGAAATTTTGCAATTGGTCAAAGGTATTGGATATGTAAACTAAAAAGTATCTGAGTCAGGTCTCAATCAATTTAGAAGCTTATTTTTCCAAGGTTAAAGACATGCCCAGAAGAAAAAAACATGGAATCACAGTAACAGTCTGTAGCCGGTACTTTTCTCCAAAGATGATTTTGAGGGCTTCCATATTTAAAAGGGAAATGCAGTCTGGAGGGAAAAGAGGGAGAGTCTGGTCACTTTACTGAATCCACATGTTGCCAGGGAAAAGAAGCTGGTAGGGGAATAGATAATTAGGTATTTGTCTTGTGCTCAGTAAATTGGCACTTTACATAAGATAAGGTGAACATAGAGTAGCTACCTGTGGAGATATTTAACTATTAGCTATCTGCTTAGGAACAGAAGGAAAGGCAGTTTCTTGCATGATTCAACTTTCGGCTTTTTCTTTTTTTTTTTTCCATTTGACATAGTAAATTGGGGGCTGGAGTTTTTGCTTTCCTTTCACAGATATATGACTCAGGATACATTCCAGGAGGGACTGAAAGTATAGTGGAGTAGCTCCAAAGTAGACCACAACCATATAATGGACAAATAGGTCAGCTAGTTAGTTGGGAGTGTTGCCATAGAAATTGTGCTATAAATAGGGTTAATGTTTTCAGGGGGTGATAGTAACTTAACTAGCCATATTTGGATGAGCTACCTAGAAGTTGCCACAAATATATTTGAATTGACTTGATACAATTTATAATAATATTAGAATTATACATCATAGATTAAATATTTTTTTGAGTTCCTATTAAATGTCCGGAAGCATGTAAGCACTTTGTTATCTTATTTCATCTTCACCACAACCTTATGTATTGGAGATTTTTATTATATTCATTTTATGAATGAGGCAACTAAGGCTCTCAAATGTCAAGTATCATCAGGGTTGTCACACAGGCAAGGGACAAATTGGCATTCAAATCCAAATCAGGCTGCCTCTAAAGTCTGTGCTTTTTCTTAACTACTGTCATGTATTCCTTCCTAAAACCCATACACTGGGACTTCTTAGCCACGTATTCCAAGTGCCCGATTTTGTGGATGACCTCAAGACCCAGTCTTCGTTCAGATGTAGACACGATCACCCTGAGGCGGATTCTCCAAAGCAGAAGAGGCGCAAGAGCATTCTCAGATGGAGAGAGGCCCACAAGAGTTAAACTCCAGCTTTGATCACAATTTTCCCCACATTTTCTTCTTAGTTGAAATCAGAAAGACGACCAGCTTATACTTTGCAAACAACTGGCCTTGCAAGGGAGCCAGGCCTGATTCTTCCTAGTGCAGCTTCCTTATTATTCTCTAATAAGAAATAGATTTAATAATAGCAACTAGAATTTATTTAGAGTTTGTTCCAAGAACAAGTTAAAGTTTCCGCTTTGCCTGGAACTAATATTATTTGAATTGAAAGCTACAATGTCCTGGACTAAGACTGTCTCAGCAGCATCTTTATGTAAACAACTTCATTTTAATTTTTTTTAAAACATTTTTTGTAGTTTTTCAGCATCCTTTTAAGACTTTGAATATCTGGTAAACATGGCCAAAAGGATTCTTCACACTGATTTGACTTGAACTTATGGATGAGAGGAGAAAACTTACTCTTAAGAATTTAATTAGCTTTCCTGGCACTGAATTTCTGAGAGAGAGAGAGTTATCAACCATCCTTTTTTCAAGTTAAAACTTGCAACACAAGATTTGGAGAAGGATTTTCTTAATATTTCCTGATTCCAGAAACACTCTGGGAGATTTAATTTTTTTTTAGGTTAATAGAGCAAGATAAAGTATTTTGTTTTTTTCAGGACGAGTAGTCAGTTATAACACATATTGGTCAATGAGAAAATTATGGCTGGATTTCTTATCTAACAGCTGTGTCTGTGTGTGAGGGAAGTGGGTGCAGGGAGAAAGGAAGGCTTAGTTCCCATTCTTACAAAAACAGTGACTTTTCTACTATGAGAAAGTTCACAGATGGTTAGTTTTTCCAGTAAAACTAATAAGTAACATAAGCAGAAATAGTGTAGAGTCTTCAAAAACAGAACAGTTTAAATCAGGAGTGGTTGCTGCACTCAGCTAGGTGTGTCTGGAGCCTGTGTACTAATTCTGATTTAGACACATTATTTTTCTTTAATCCTTTCTTTCCTCCTCCTCCTCCTCCTTTTCCTTTGCTACTGGTTATTGGTGTTTACCATTTGCCAGACATTTTACCAAGCCCTTTACGTATAATATCTCACTGAATTTTCACACGGTCTATGAGAGAAGTATAAGCATCATCTCCAACTGACAAACAAGGAAGTCAAGGCTCATGAAGGTTAAGTAACTTGCCCCAAATCAAGCAGAGGGAAAAGGTAGAGCCAGAACTCAACCCTACGTCTCTCTGACTCTAGACCTTGACCTCTCAACCACCACATAATACTGCTTCCTCACTGAACCTTTTCTGTTCTTTGTTCTCAGGGACAGGATGAGAACTTCAGTCAATGTTGTGGGTGACTCTTTTGGGGCTGGGATAGTCTATCACCTCTCCAAGTCTGAGCTGGATACCATTGACTCCCAGCATCGAGTGCATGAAGATATTGAAATGACCAAGACTCAATCCATTTATGATGACATGAAGAACCATAGGGAAAGCAACTCTAATCAATGTGTCTATGCTGCACACAACTCTGTCATAGTAGATGAGTGCAAGGTACATTTCCCATTCATGGATATCGAGACCTGTATATAGTAGTGCATGCTCGATTTCTTAAGAAAAAAAAAAAAACAAACCATAAAGCCCTGCATGTATTATTGTCACATTTATTTTCCTAAAGAATCATGTAACCCAAGCTTCTGTGAGTCCCAGATCATCTAATTCTGTGTCTAACGTGGCAGGAAATCAACAAGTCTGACAGAGAAAGAGTCAATCAGTTGCTTATTTTGTCCATGTGACATGAAACAACCATTGGATTCCCCCATCTACCCCACTTGACTAATTTGACCAGTTATCTTGAATATTTTGCCCAAGAATTTGTGGTTACTAGAGCTTTTCTGACTTTCAAATATTTGATTCCTCAATTGAAACATCAAGAGAAATCCCAAGCTGATGTACCTATCACAAGTATTGTCCTTGCTATATATCACATATTGGTCAAAAATGTGCCCACAGAACTTTACACAACTATCTTTTTCTTAATTATTTTTGTGGGAAAGGTGAATTTTGACCTGAGAGTACCTTGCTCCAAAAGTGGGTAAACAATTTCAAGTAGAGAACAGGTATCCTTCAGGACAATTATCCAGAAATGTCTTTTTAAAAACACTACATCTCAGACACTGCCTGGCTGCGCCATGCAGCATGGATGTTCTGGGCTCTCCTCCAAGCTGTTGGTTGCTAATTCTTCAAGCTTGATGGGCTCTGTCTAGCCTTCATTGTAACTAATTTGACATTGTCAAAGTCAGAGTGTCATGACCAGAGTAAAGCAAACTTGGAGAAACCCTGGCAGGTGAGCAGAATCAACTCTGGGGGTTGGTTTCTAAAATGATTCCACACAGCAGCTGAGGACAAGCTGAACCCAGCCAGAGATCTCTGGTACCTTTTTGACTTCTGTTGACAAGGTCACATTTAATCACTAATTTCTTCCTTTATTACTTCTGGGTCATTACAAATACATACTATGGCTCTTGCTGGGCAACTAAGGATGTCACAGAAATAATTCTCTTTACTGGATTGTAACATAGGTCCAGAATTCTCGTGGACTAGCACAGGCTTTTGCTTGTCCTCTCTATGTAAGATACATACATGGGTGAACAAGGACTCTGAAACAAATTAGGGAGGGAAACCATCCATCAAGAGGCAATTGCACAAGTTTATTAATTGACTCAGTGAAAATGATTCAAATTATTAGAAATTCAGATGTGCCTAAAGGACATGATGCATTCTCATGGAAAGCTGGTGTTTCCCACATCTGAGTGAATGTGCTGGATTATTCCCCGTCAAAATGTTAGTTTGAATCAACAAGGGTCAATAATCTTGTGAATGGCTTTATGTTCTATTATATTTAAGTACTTGTTGTGTGCCTTGTAAGGTTTAGTTGAGTGTCCCTGTCTCATTCCTGTGAGATCCTATATTTTGATTATTCATCAAGTATTTACTAAATGCCTATTATCTATAAAGCCATAAATTAGGCCCTGGAGGACAGCAAGAAGAATGTACAATGTTGATAAGACTTGAACTCAAATTATTGCCATATGAGGAAAAGTTATGTAAAACAAAACATCACAATTTTTTAAAAATTTCATAATTATATTTGAGAAGAATCCTAGTGGTTAATTGCGTATGGCCCTTTTGGAGTTTCTCAAGAGGCTTCTTAATATTTTGTAGGACACTTTTTTAAAAAGAAGGTGTGTGCACGTGGAGATATCTTTAGATTTCAGACTTCCTGGATTTGTTTTTGAAGGACATCAAGCACATGAGGATAAATTTGCTTCTTTTTGTTTGTTTCTGAGACAGAGTTTCGCTCTTGTTGCCCAGGCTGGAGTGCAATGGCGTGCTCTCTGCTCACCGCAACCTCCGCCTCCCAGGTTCAAGCGATTCTTCTGCCTCCGCCTCTTGAGTAGCTGGGATTTTTTTTTTTTTTTTTTTTGTATTTTCAGTAGAGACAGGATTTCTCTGGTCAGTAACTCCTTATCTCGGGTGATCCACCCGCCTCGGCCTCATGAGCTGCTGAGATTACAGGCGTGAGCCACTGTGCCTGGCCAATTTGCTTCATTTTTAAAAGCAAACTATTTCAAGCCCTATAAGGAAATGTTGTGAATTATCCATATCAGTAGGAAGTAAGCTAATTAGCAGTAAGGCTTTGTCCCCAGTTATACTACTGTGACCCAGCACCTAAAATAGTGTCTGGCATGTTGTAGGGGTCTCAATAATATTTGTTGAATGTATCCTTTTAGCATCTTTAGTCCTTGCTGTATTTCAGATAACGTTTTTGCTGGACATTCCATAGAGATAGTGGATCAATCTCTATATAAATGGTCAGTCAGCCAACCATCTGCAAACTCATTGGTTAATTAGCCTTTAGGTGACCAGTGGTCAAGCTGAGCAGGTCTTGAAGATGATGAAAATAGCTCTATTGGTTTATCAACTGTTTCAGCTGTTTACATTTTTAATGAAATGGTTCGGTTCAGCTCAGTGAAGGCTATTTTATCCTCAGCCTTTGCTAGGTAAAGCAAGTTGATTTTTCTCACTCTAAATCAGTTAACTGTGTTGACGCTGATGTGGGAAGGAGGCAGCCAGAGCCATGGAGATACATTTACACCTTTCTGAGGATATCTGGGTCACATTTATTTATTCCTTTGAGCTTCCTTATGGTTAATTCTGTCTCGCTATTTCCCACTTTTTAAAAACTGAGATGGGAGATGTCAGCACTTGCTGCCAATGCCATCCTCTTTTTTCTTTTCTATTACCCAAGTGGTTGGAGCAGAGAGGATTGGGGAATGGAGTCCTAGCTTTCTTTAGCCCAACCAAGAAAGGAAATGCCAAAAAAAAGCTGCTGTCCCAGATACTTTGAAACATAGGCCCCAGTATTTACAAACAAAAAAAAACAAAAAACAAAAAAACACTTCCCCCCAAGTGCTGTCTGGTCTTCCAAAGGCACCACACTGTGATTGATAATTTTGTACCACTATTGATGTGGTTCATCACCGAGAGCCAAATAGGCACATTCAAGATCATAGTGAACAGGCAACTTTCTCCAGGCAGACAGTCTGTCCCTGGCAGTCTTTCTTGACAGTTCACTGAAAGGGAAACAAATTTGCTGCAGCTCTGGTCAAAACTTTAACCATTTCAAGCATTGTTATGTCTCGTTGGTCTGTGTATTCAAACTCTTGCCTGGTAATAGTAGTTTGAAGTTACACAATAGTTTTCAAGTTTAATCAGAATAACTGCATGTGGAGCTGTCATTGCTAATTGCATGGTCTGTTTTTCGGAAAAAAAAAAATTGAGGGGCTAATGGGGATTGGATGAATGGTTTTTATTTTCCTTTGCTTGATTCGTTGAAGGGCACTTGGTTTTCTGTTCCTAGCATGTTGTATGTGGTCATGATGCATGCATTTCACTTCCACTTGGGTAAGAAGAAAGTCAGATTTCTTTCAAACATTGCTGTGTTTGTCATGTCTTCATATTCTAATGCTTTCATAAATCCAGTCTCTCCATTATGTGGAATATCAGTCGTGGGTTTAAGTTTGCACATGACGTTGAGGACAGACAGAAGGTAAGCTAGGAAAACTACTTAGAAGTGGAGGGGAAAACCTCCTATTCTGCAAAAAGGTTCAGTTCACTTTGAGCCAGGGAAGCATAATATAGATGGTCTGGTAATAATATAGCATAATATAGATGGTAATTATATCTGATTATTAAATGTCTGCATTTAAGTAATTTAGATAAACATTGTCACCAATCTCAGACTTTTAATTCTCCCTACTTTTCTTTTTAATCTTTAAAGCTGGGATAGCTTATTTGGCACAGCTGAAACGTCATGATTTCTGATATAAAAATTAGACATGTATGCCATCTACCTGGTGTCATTGCAACTGAATCTTTCACATGCATGAGTAGAACTAGATACCTAGTTCTGGATTTCTTCCTCTGTGGTTGTATGGAGTAGCACGTGGGCACTATATTTTAAGGACTGTGTTATTGTGTGATGGATCTTTGGGTAGTTAGACACCCTGCAACACTAAAAACATAGTAGAAGTTATTCCCCAAATTGCAAAGCAGCTTTAATACACTGATACTCCCACGGCAGATATGGATTTTTTTTTTTTTTTTTTTTTTTTTTTTTGAGGCGGAGTCTCGCTCTGTGGCCCAGGCTGGAGTGCAGTGGCGCGATCTCGGCTCACTGCAAGCTCCGCCTCCCGGGTTCCCGCCATTCTCCTGCCTCAGCCTCCCGAGTAGCTGGGACTACAGGCGCCGCCACCACGCTCGGCTAATTTTTTTGTATTTTTAGTGGAGACGGGGTTTCATTGTGTTAGCCAGGATGGTCTCGATCTCCTGACCTCGTGATCCGCCCGTCTCGGCCTCCCAAAGTGCTGGGATTACAGGCTTGAGCCACCGCGCCCGGCCCAGATATGGATTTTTAAAATTCACAGATCACTGTTGAAACCCAAGACAGGCTCAAATTCAATTTGGAAAGAACTCCATTTAAAACTAATATTTCAGTCATGTCATATAATCTTGGATTTGGTGCTTCTCCACATAACCCACAGGGCTTTCTTCTGGTTCATGGCCTGTAAGCTGGATGTTGATGATAATTATTTTCAGGTAACTCTGGCAGCCAATGGAAAGTCAGCCGACTGCAGTGTTGAGGAAGAACCTTGGAAACGTGAGAAATAAGGATATGAGTCTCAGCAAATTCTTGAATAAACTCCCCAGCGTATCCTATGGTAAATGATGATTTAAACAAGCTTTCTTTAAAAAGGAAAAAAATGAAAAAAATGCATATATTTCTATGTTTACTTAATCTGTTAGCCGAGGCTTAGAGGAGCTCTTGTGAGTCAGTGATGACAGGCACGGTGCTGTGTCTTTGCCAAATAATGCTTTATAACCGTCTAATTTTCTCACTTGTATTATTATTTGAATGGATGCTGCTGGAGGAATCAGTTTGAATTGAAGACATGTTCTTGCCAGCTTCACTTTTCTCCCTGGATGCTCTTTTCCCAGGGGACATGAGTAAAGCAGTGTGGTATACTCCAGGGACTTGGGATAATGAGCAAACACACAGTGTGTTATTCCTTAAAGTGTTCTCCATGTCTCGCCTTGTTATGCACAAGAGATTCTATTAAAAGCCTCTAGAAGTAACTCCCTTTAAAATGTCTAGTAGAGTTTGCACATGGGCTGATTAAAAGCAAATACCTGTCTTAGGGAATTCTGACAATTTATTTTCCATATGCTCTTTAAGTAAAATGTTTCAAAGAGAGTTTTAGAGGGAGCCATGCTCTTAAAGGCAGTTGATTAAAGAACCTATTACGTCTCTGCCTTACCCTGTGTAATCTATGAGAACAATGGTTGAAATTTCAAACTATGCTTCATAATTCTTTCTAAATTTGATAATTGATTAGAAAGTATTTTATATATAACCACTGTACACATTGACAAAAGTAAGAGAGCACAGTCAACATAAAATTTAACCAGAGTTAAATATTCAAATTTATTTATGTTTGGTTTGCCTTCACCTGGTGTAGTAAAATCAAGTGAGATTATTTGGTGTATGTTTTGCTTTGTTTAACCCAAAATATTATTTTTTGAGTTCCTAAAGACAAAGACATTTTTAATCTGTCAATTATTTCAGTCATCATGTCTTCATCCTAGAAAGCCTCGACATTTTGCTGTCCTCACACATGGAAGACACTTGTGTTGGCTGTGCCTCTTTTAACGTCATCTCTTGATGAAACAAAAATACTGGTATTTATCTAATATGTAGAAAGCATTTTGTTATCTTCTATCAAAGCACATAAAACCAGTTATAGGACACAATTGGAAGCAGAGCCAGTCTTCCTCCTCAATCTTCTCAGTAGAGAGGAACAGAAAACAAACATCTGTGCAAAACCCTATAAAAGTGACATTCCTATGGCAGAGTCCAGGCAGCCTTGAACAATGACGTGGCAACCAAGGATGGCTCTGTACAACTTCATGGATGGAATCTTGTTTAAGGCTGTGAAGTGTTAAGGAATAAATAATATAATTGGTGTAGCACAGTGCCTTGCATGCAGTAGGCAGCCAACAAGTTCTTAATGATTGGTTATGCAAGCTAAAATTTTTAATGTCTCTACTATCCTTTTTTTATTGAATAATGCACAGTATTTTCCTAATGTTGTTGGGTTTGGGAGTAAGCTTGGGACTTTAATCATTGAGAAATAAAGCACATTTGACTCTAAGAAGTATGTAGAACCTTGTTTATAGGTGAGAGTAGGCTGTATTATATGAAACCAGCAGAGGGATGCTGAGATAGTCATGGTTTATAGAACCCAAATTCTGAGATGAGGGTGCTTATGGACCTCAAATAGCCTTTCTTATCTACTCCTTGTGACTGCTCTCTTCTAAATCAGATACCTTTGAAACATACAAGAGACATGAGATTCCAGTTGTTTTTGTCTCCTAAACCCTAGTTATTTTTGGATACGGATCACTACTGAACAGTATTAGGCAACTTTTCATTTTTGTTTTTTTTTTTAGATGGAGTCTCGCTCTGTTGCCCAGGCTGGAGTGCAGTGGCACGATCTCGGCTCACTGCACTGCACCCTCTGCCTTTCTAGTTCAAGCGATTCTCCTGTGTCAGCTTCCCAAGTAGCTGGGACTACAGATGCATGCCACCACGCCTGGCTAATTTTTTGTGTTTTTAGTAGAGATGGGTTTCATCATGTTAGCCAGGATGGTCTCAATCTCCTGACCTCGTGATCCACCCGCCACGGCCTCCCAAAGTGCTGGGATTACAGGCATGAGCCACCGCGCCTGGTCAGAAAATGCATTCTTTACAGCAAATGTTGCAGGTTAAGGAGACAGTTCTTGGGTTTAGCTGTGAAACTGTTTAGGATTTTCTTTAAGTGGTGTTCCCAAGAGCTTTTCTATGGTAAGTTGGAGGCTCTAGGCAAAGTGTTTAGGAGCTTGTTGTTTTTTGCTATGGAAGGCCAACTTTGGGATTTGTATATATGGGCATGTTTCTCAAAGGAGTGATCACAGGATTGTCTTCTCAAAACTCTGCCTGAAACCTTTCTGGTGTGTTTTGTCTTCAACTTTTTCCTAGCTATCCTATTAGCCTGTAAATATATCAGTAGACAATGTGTTTGGAAGAAACAAGGTGTACAACTTCACAAAGCAAGTTTTTCTGGTTCGAGACTTACTGTTTGCAGGAAGTCTCATGAGAATATACTTAGAAAATCATACTTATCTGGAAATTCAATAAGTCATATTAAAAATAAACAATTTCTTGAACTCAGGACTAGCCTGAAAATCCAAAATGTATGTAGACATATGTCTATGTCCTCTGTTTTTTTTGTTTGGTTTTTTTTTGGTTTTTTTTAAGCCTCATTTATTTCTCCCATGCCATGCCCATTTGGGATTTTCTTTGCCCAGCATATGTGCCATAAACAGAACAAATGGATCCAAGGTATACCTCTAATAACCTTTATCTGAATAGAATACATTTAACCTGTCAATTATATGTGTAGATTTATCCTAATTGGTTCAACATGTATATGAATGCTTGTAATAGTCTGTTACTGTTTGATAATGCATAAATGTTATATTTATATACAGTTACAGCAGGCCAGAAACATACACACACTGCATCCTGTAAGGTCTGTAAATCAGGGCTTTGGCAATGCCATTTTGTAATAGACTCATTCACTTTTTTTAGGAATCAGAATCATTTCAGGAGAAAACCAACCAAGTAGACTTTAATTCTTCTCTTTCTCATTCTTATCCTTTGAGAAACCCAAGTGGAATCATCAGTTAATTACTTACTCAAATTCAATCAATCAAATCCAGTGGGTGAGAAGAATGGCTTATCTTTCAAGGTAATGCTTTACCTTAGATCTTTGAGGGCATGCTTCCCATACAAAGAGCATCAGAAAATCAGGGCAATCATCTAGATCTCACAGATCTTCAACATAGGACTCTAGCTTATGACATCTGAACCACAGAGCTATCAGATTCAGTTTTTACTACCTATTGAGTGTGTAGAGACACAGCCTATGGTTTTGCTGCCTGTGGAAGTTACCATACCCTGTAAAAGACAAATATTTCTTTCTCCTCTCGAACCACTAGTCAGCCTGGATATTCATGAAAGCTGAAAGAAGGGGTGCCAAAATGCCTAGCTTCTGGATTTAGACTCATGGAATGTGAGAAAGGCTTAGGAAAAATTCAAGTCATGGAGAGATTCCTGCTAGGTGATGCCAGGAATCCCAATGACCTGTTGATTAGAGAGTCTCTGGTCATTTCCACTTGTGCATGGAGAAATATGTCATTTGCAAATGTATCTAGTCAAGAAGCCCTTTTGGAATAAAGTGGTTGGGAAACTCATTTACTGGGTCCCCCAAAGGAAACCCAATTCTGCCATGTTTTTGCAAATACTACACGTCCCTTTGCTCTCAATAGCAAAAGTTATCTTATAGTGTTTTACTTTTGTCAGAATCAAGGCTTCGGCCACAGGTGCAATATTTTCCCATGGAATGCAGCAATAAATTCAAGTAGGTATATCCATGCTCAGAGAGAATTCTCCATAGTTCTGACTCCTGAAAAACAAGTCTCATCAGCTCTCACCTGGTTTGATGACTGAAAGTGCACAGCAGTTACACCCTAGTGGAAGTGATTTTTCTCACCTCGCTGCTCTCTAACTCTTACGGCTATCTAGTTGTCTGAGCTGCTGGTTTGTTTTACTTATTCTCCAGCTGAACTCATTCCAAGCCAAGAAAAAGGACCAAATGAAATTTTCAGTTATTATCATACTTGTTCCTTGAATAAGAATGCTAGAGTCTGGAGGTGTAAGAAGACTAAGTTAAAGCAAACAGCCTGAAGGAATTCTGGAGTGAGAGTTTTGTAAGTCTAGTTGTCAAAGAAGATAAATGGTCTCAGTATCTGTAGTAATTTCTGGTTAAGCCTAGAAGGATCACTGAGTGCCAACCCAGGCAGGTGGCACTAGAGGCAGATTGTTCTCCTAGTGTAGAGTGAGTTTCCAGTTGCTCATGAAACATGTGCTTATGATTTTCCCTAAAAGAAAACCAAATTTTCTACTGCTCCTCCTTCTTTCCTATCATTCCACTTATTGTTGCTGCTTTGCAAACAGACAGCTTAGTAAGCCATCACACAAATTAGTGTGAGGCTTGGTTTTAAAATAGATAACAGAGAATCTTGATTAAATAATATCCAACTTTGTAGCGTAACACAGCTAATTCAGGCAATGACATAGAGATGATAAGAAACAACATGGTTTGGTAGAGGGAACATTTGATTTCAACTCTGCCCATCTTTAGCTGTATGACTTACGTAAGTCATTTTGTGTCCAAGCCCCATTTTCTCCCATATGAAAAGTGAAGGGGTTGGATTAAATGATTAAAATCCCCTTCCAGCCCTGTGATCCCAACGTATTATGATCTCTGCTTTGTTTCCTTCTTAAGAGGCTTCCTACTATAAAATGTGACCTATTTACATTTTAAGTTGAAGGAGCCCACAATAATGAATTATCAGTTTAGATTTTTCTCATCCCCTCTGGGAGAAATTAAATTCAAGCCTCTATTCATTTTATGTCTTATAACAAGCTTGGAAGGTGGCCATGTTCATTCACAGTTGGATGTTTTGAGACACCAATACACGTTTTTTCCTAAAAGTTCTCTCTACCTAAACTCACCTTCCTAATAGAAGTAGTGATTTGGCTCACAAAAAAATGTTTCCAGAGTCACCATGAGAGGACTGGATGAACCTACAGCCTCACTCAAGCTCTTGCATCATTCCTGCTGTAGCAACAGAGCCCACTCTGAATACCCAAAAAACACAATTTTCTCCAACAATTCTAATTGCCAACCCAGTGTGGGAATTTGAGAGCCTTTGGCAAATAACCTTGAACACTCTTATGAAATTTGGTGCAACACTTACACAATCACAGCAACTGTTTGTAAATATCTTCCCTTCTCTGCCAGCATGTAGACATGCACATCCACTCACAAGTAAGCCCGCAAATTCATTTTCACATTTTCCTCTTGGTTTCTTTTTATCATGGGCATCGCATTGCAGGAAGAGATGCTCTAACTTACAATAATGGAATTTTCTGACTATCTTTGCCCTCTTCAAGGTCTGATGAGTTTCTAGGGTGGATGGGATACAATGCATGGTCTACAAGGTGCATGTCACCAGCCATGATCTTTAAACACCCTCTTGTACTTTCCAGCACTGCTGCAATGGCCCATGGCTGGCACCTCTGCTCTTTGTCCAAACTTCTGCTAAATAGAATAGTGTTGGTATTTACTGTGTTGTGAACTCCTTTATTGCCAGAGAAGACTTCAGCTCTTTAGGTTTGCAGGGGCAAAATGTAAAGCTAGGATTGAAAGGACAGGGTTTTGTTTGTTGGCTGGCTTTATTCCATTAGTGCAAAAAACCTGATGCAAGGGCAGCAAGATATACACAATTTCTTCATTGACCCATATAAGAACCTGTAGAAAAGTGAGAGATGCCCCTAAGTTCCTATTTCATTTATCCTAAATAATATCCTGAGTAACTACTGATCAGTTTTTCCCTATGTCCAGCCTTGCTTCACTTCCCAACCTCCAGGCCAAATATTCATTCTGATATTTTACAAAGTCCTTCTGGTTTTTACACAAGGCCCTTTTGTGCTGAGAATAAAACCTGCTATTGAAACAGATCTCACTGCTTTGTAGAGTCAGCAGTTGACCTAAAGAATGGGTAGCAACAGGTCCTCAGTTTCTCTGGAGACACGCCCAATCCTTGGGTGAGTGTTGGAACCTGACAACTGACTGTTAGCCTTGTCATCATCTCCCCTGGAGATGGAGATGTTGTTTTCAGAAACTCACTCCTTCTGGGGCACTGTTTCTTCTCATGGCAACCATTTTCCTTGCCTGGAAACAGCCTGTTGCCTTTGGTTGGGGGCAAATACACACACTAGCCAAGGAAGTTGGTCCAACACATCTCTGAGGTTTCTCCCCCATGGACCCATGGAGCGAATTCCCTGAGATATATCATCAGAAAGTTGGCTGTCTGGTGGTTTGATACTCCATAAGTTACTTCCGTTATAGAAACTCATCCTTTGGCATCTAGATTTTTCTACAAATCACCTTAACTCCCTCCCTTTCTCCTTCTCCTGGAAAAACCTCAACATTGCATCTCCATGTTGCACAACACAGATCAGATTATCTGGTCACTATAGAGATTTGTATATAAAAAAACTACTTTTTTGAGGATTTTGTATATTGTTTTTCTATTTGTTTTCTACAGCTTGAGGAAAGAGCTGGCAAACTGTGAATCTAACTTGATCTTGTTGCCAGCAGATATATTTTGGCTTCCTGGTAAGAGTCTGTGTTACCAGGGACAATATATTGCCCTCTGATCAGTATTGCACCCTAAATCCACAAATTCCTCCAGCCCAGTCTTACATTTTTTTAAACGAATCCCCTAGCTTGTTTGCTATTATTTATAAAGAGCATTAGAAAATGTATTTATAGACCTGGATATTATATGTTTAATATTAATTTAGCCTTTAATAATGTTATAGGTTTGTAACTATTCTTCAGAAATTATAAAGAACTCAGTGTAGACTGAATTAATCTATTTAGTATCTGTAATTTTGCAGACATATTTTCTTACAGTATTTTCTATGTAACCACACATGTAGAATTATAACTAATTAGAGCACAAGAAGTTTCTTCAGCAATTTAGAGCGATCAATTGTTTCTTGACTATATAGTCACATTTGACAAATTTAAGAACCCAGTCCTTAGTGATGCAATAAACAAAATGAACCATTAAGAACAAGGAATTGCTCAAATCCCTTAGCTGGTGAGGATATGCATCTAAATAATTCATCTTTTTAACTCAAGGAATGGTGCTGGTTTTTAAAATTTTTGACACCAGGCCTTGTTTTTCCAGCTGAGCATTCTAATTTTGCTTTTCTCTAAGACTATCAAAGGCAAGGTATTAATAGTAGGATTATTTCTAGATCAGAATATTTCATACCTTCCTGAAGGTTTATGTGAAAATTGGCTTAGGAAAACTTGGAGTAGCAGAGACTGAGGATGAGTGCTAGAGATGAAATCAGGACAGATTTGTTGCAGTTAATTCTTGTCAAGCAAATTGGTGGTAAATGTCACATTGTTATGTGAATTGAGTACATATTTTTAAAGAAAGTTTGAAAAAATTTTTAGAACCAGCTATGAGGCTATACTGTATCACTGGGGGCTGGAAGTAGGGGCTTAGAATCGTACTGAAGAAGAAGCCCAGGTAGTTTCTGTCCTCAGGTGAATAACGGACTATGTAACTTTCCCGAAAGGTAAAACAATAGCCACTGCAAAGACGAGGTGTCTTACTTCCACCAAATACACTTTCTGAGATGGTTGTAGGGCTAGTATTTTTACCATGGTTTAAAAAGTAGTCAGTTACATAGAAAGTGTATTGGTATGTATTTGAACCTGCTCTTCATTAAACAAACAGATTAGATGTACCCTCAACTGGCAATAATTGTATCTATTTTCAAGTACAGCTAGCTGTCAAAGCATGAAGCTCTTGTGTATACACACTGACACTTGGTTCACGCATGAAGAACAGTGCCTATGCACTTTGTGTAGCTATAATGTAGGGATCTAGGTGTAATTTCAGTGAAATGGTGTATAGATGTATTGTAATTTAATGTATATGTTATTTTTGGCTATTCATCTAAATGCAGTAGACATGTTGATCGGTGTTTTGCAAATCCTTCTTTTCCTTCTTAGATAACTAGTCGTGAATCATTTCTCCTCTTTCTCAATGTGGTTTGGGAATATATATGAGTGAAGAATTTATCTGTGAATCCTTTGTACTGATAATTGTTTGAAAGTCTGTGTGTGTCCAGCACCTTTGTAAATACACAATTCAGAGCAGGGATGGGCTGGGTGTGTGTCCTGGTTCTTAGTGAAAGGTCATCTCATGTCTGTATAATACATGGTGAATACAACTGTGGAACTTTTGGTTACCTAGACTTAGGTAGGTTTAGAATGAGAATGTCCATCTACAGTCCTTTGCTTGGTGGATTGGGCTCAGAGAGACAAAAAGTTAGTCTGCCCCTGTGCATATTAGCATCATGTCTTTAGAGAAAGGTCAGTCTCTCTGGTTGCCAAATACTCCTCATGATGCTCATGACTTAAAGGTTCTGAAGAGCCTTGTCGCCCTTGAATTTTTGAGTCAGGGTACAGGAAAAACATTGCTGACTAACTAACTGCAAACGAACATGCAGGTGAAACCCCACAAAAGCACAGTTCTGGCTATAAACTTCACAGTTCTCTGTAAAACAATGTAGAACACTAGAAGCACAGGAATAGTCAGTGTACAGCTTAGGGGGTTGTAGAGGAGCAACTGATGAAGCACAGGTCCCACATATATGAGGGAGTATGACCTCCTCTACCTAATACGTTCTGTGTGCATGTTTTGAATTATTGAAGATGGTATTAACTGTTGCAAATATACACTTGCCTCCTAAAACATACATTCTGTATAATTGTCACTAAATACAATGCTGTGAGGTCTATAATTTCTGTAACCCCTTTCTCCTCCCCAAGGACAGAAAAGAACTAGTCACTGCTATAGGGAACCCTGAGTGCCCTACTCTTTTCCCAAGAAGGGTAAAGCCTACAATATCATCAGGGGGCATGAAGCACATTAATTTGCAGTGGCTTCTTCATATGAAGAGATATGGTGGACAGGCTAATTTTTCCTTGAAAATGTGACTTTTTCAACTCCTTTCAAATTTAGGATGGAATACTTCCTGAAATAAAACTGGGCCTTATGCAGGATTCTCTTTGAAAATTCTTGTATGTCCAGAATGAAAGATAAAAATAATTGTATTCCTCACATTCACAATCCCCGTTGGTCTGAAGTCATGTAGCACAGAGCATCTATAGCACATAGTGTTTAAAGACTAATGAATGCAAAAAGATAAATTCTTCAGCTAATTTTTGAATTGTTTCTCATATATGGTACTAGAAAAATGCCTTGTTGATGAAGCACATTTTGGGTAGTTGAGGTCTTTTGCTTTTGCCTTTAGCTTTCTAAGCTTTCTTACAATGTGGACTGATTACTGTAACATTTCATGTGTAAAATAACTGGATATTCTTTATATACTGGAAATAACCTGTGAATCCAATATTTCACTAAGTGTTTTAACTTTCGTGTATATATCTTTCATCAATAAATGTGGATTTCAATTTATTTTGGTTGTTGCCTCTTCTTTAATTCCCATTTTAGACTAATTGTTGGTGACATAGTAGTGTTCCTTTTGCAGAAACTTATGAATTGATGGCTACAATGTTAAAATGAATATTTTCTAGGAAGCCTAAATATATATTGGAGTTACATCTTGCAATCTAAATTAGTAAGTTGAACAAAATGGTATATTGTCAATGAATCAGTCAATATGGGGTAGCCCCCAAATCTCAGGGCCTTAAAACAACCAAAGTGTATTTCTTATTCATGTGACATGTCTGTTACCAGTTGGCTGGGAGACTCTGCTGTGTTCTGTCCTCACTCAGGATGTATGTGGGAGGCTCCATCTCCATGCTTTTGCAGCTGCCAGTGCAGGAAGAGGAACATAACAAATCTTACGTGGGCTCTTACAGCTTCCCCTGAATGTATGTACCTCACTTCTGCTCATATTTCAAGGGCCAAAGCAATTCACACAGCTCCATCTAACTTCAAGAAATGAAGGAGGTGTAACCTCACCAGATTCACAGGAAGAAAACTGGAACTAGTTGGTGAATAGCTCTAATGACTATCAGGCCATGGAAATCCCTTAAATCATTCATAAAGGATAGTATACAAACATATCATTTCTCAACAAGTTCAACATAGCAAGTTTTTCCTCCAGTATTGGGAAAATAATGACCATGGAAGTAAGGGGCAAGCCTTAAGTGGTGATGCTGTAGAAATAAAATGCATGCTCTTCAACAGTAGGGTCACACTCAGCATGGTGAGATTCTGATGCACTGAAAGGTATATGTCCAGGAACAGAGACCCACAGAAAGAGTGGCAGACTCTTGTGTCACACTCTAGGACACCCACTGGTAGACGGCTTGGATTAGTTGAATTGTTTTCTCTTATTCTATTTTGGGGGAAAAGAAGGCAAATATTTTATTTTAAGTAAGTAAAGTACATAGATGTAATACATCACAATTTTTTTCACCACTGTTGGTAATTTCTTAAAATATTGAAAATGGACTCTTCATTTGAAAAGACATGTTTTTTTCTTCCCTTGGAGCCAGGTCTACATCCTATCCACATTCAAAATGTTTTTAAGATCTTAATTACGGAAAATATGCTCATTAGTAAATATCTGAGCTGCCATTTTATTTTAAGATAGCAAATAGCCACAAATCAGAGTTAAGGTAAACTTCTTAATGCTTTAGTATGTATACTCTTAGGTCCAAACCAGCCACTCCTGCCAAAGGCAACACAGCCAGAGAGAGACTTGACTTTGCTTGCTTAGGGAATGTGATTTCCCTGCTCTTCTGGATCAGAGGTGTTTAATCCATCCTTTTGTGAGGGCCCGCTAAGTGTTGCTTTTAATTACCACTGCGTGAAAAGGAAAAATAAAAAAAAGAATTTACAGGGGTAAGTAGGGAAAGTGTAATTGTGGACTGAGAGTTATGACCCAGGAATTCCGGTCTCTACTCAGTCACTGAAGGGTCATACGAATGTGGCCAAATGTCTTTGCAGTTTGGAAGTCATCTTGGCGTACATAAAATTAGGGGTTTCATGTAGATTACTTCTAAGCTTTTGGACTGTGAAATTTGAATGATCTTACCTAGGTAAGTCATCATGGCTACAGATTCACTTTTATTTTCTAATCTTACTGTCTTAATATAACATCTCATACCTACAAAAGAATCTCTGTAACCTGTGTCTGGGTCTTATGCCACATGAGATACTAGCCCAAAAGCCCACTACCCAGTGCAAGAGCTATAGAGCCTTCCTTCACCCCATGCTCCTCCCTTACCTTGTTCTTGTGCTTTACTCCCCGGAGGAAGCTGCTACTTGCAATTTTGTGTTTATCATTCCCCTGTTGATTTTTTTTAAAAAAATAGTTCTACCCCCAACATAGGTGTACCCAAACCAGCTTTGCTTATTTTTGAGCTTTTTTTAAAAAAGAGTGCAATACCACATGTAGTCTTTTTGAACTGCTCTTTTTCTATTTAACATTGTTTCTCAGTCCATCCATGTTGTTTCAAGTAACTGTGGTTTGTTCATTACACGGTTGTGTAATAATATGATAGCATGTGGAATATGTCATGTTTTGTTTATTCATTTTTTTGGACAGTGGGTGTGTGCTCTTTTCCAGGTGTTTTTCTATGTCGAGCAGGGCTGCTATGAACATTGTCATCTGTGTCTCCTGTGTGTATGACCCAGGAGGCTTTAGTGCATGTGGTCCTAATTTTTAAAAAGTATGTGTATGTGACTGAAAAGTTCCTGTTCAAATCTTCTGCCCATTTGTCCTTAGCCCCATCAGTGAGTCCACTTGTGAACCATTTGACACTCCTAATAATTCGTGCACTGCTAGTATTCCCCAAGTGAGCCACACACTGCTAATAATTCCCTGTTGATCCATGCACTGCTAGTAATCCGCTAGTAATCCATGCACTGCTAGTAATCCCCTGTTGATCCATGCACTGCTAATAATCCCCTAATAATCCATGCACTGCTAGTAATCCCCTGGTGATTCATGCACTGCTAGTAGTACCCTGGTGATCCATGCACCGCTACTAGTCCCCTAGTGATCCATGCATTGCTAGTAATCTCCTAGTGATCCATACATTACTGGCTGTATTATGGGTCCATCTTCCCAACATGGATACTGAGACAAGCAAAACCAGACCATTTTTAGGAGGGGAGTGTAAGTTGCAAGGCTGAAGCCTTCTTTCCTCAGGCTCAAATGGTGAGGCCTTTGAGCACAAATCTAATGGGAGCAAAACAGGGCCCACTTCATCTTTGATCTCTTCTTTGACCGATAATGTGTGAGGCCCAGCAGCCTCCACCTGACATCAGCGGGCTATTTGCTTTGATGTGAATTGTCAGTTAACAGAGGAAGTTACAGGAAGTCACAAAAAAGTCTCTCCACCTATCGCAAGAACCACCAGGAGCCCCTTCAGCCACATCCCCAACTTAGTTCTGGCTGTGAGAACCCTATAGGCTGAGTGCTTTATCAGGTACAGAAATTGATGCCTTGCAGTTGAGGAGGCTTGCAGTGTGAGCTCAGCGTGGCAGCATGGTGTTTTCTGGGGAGGGCCCTCTTCTGAGTTTCTCCTTATATCCTCACATGGCAGAAAGAGGGCAGGGGAGCTATCTGAGGTCATTTTTATAAGGGCTCTAATCCCATTCATGAGGAATCTATCCTCATGACCTAATCACTTCCGAAAGGCCCCACCTCTTAATACTATCACCTTGAGGGTTTGGATTTCAACTTATAAATTTTGGGGTAAAAACAAACATTCAGTCCAATGCAACCCCCTGCCCTGTGATGGAGGACTATAGAACCACAAAGGGCAATACCTGTAAAGAGGGTGAACTATGAGGCCTGCCAGCTAAGGCACTGGCCCCAGTGTGGACATCTCCTTCCAGGCACAATGACGTAAACAGGATGCCAGTGTTCTGTATAGCAAAGAACCACAGGTGACAGAGGGTTCCGGCACCTCCAGGAAAGCTTTCATCAGAAGCTTTCCCCACTTGTCACATTTCAGCCCAGACAGGAAGGTGTGGGTGGAGATGCCCACACGTTTGACATGGGTTGAGCAAGGAGAGAAGACTGTGGAGTCCCTGGCAACAACACAAATGTTTTTAGCTCAATAATTCTTCGCCCTGGTAGTTTTCAAAGTTCAATTAATTCATTCTTCCACCGAGGCAGTGAAAGACCATATTTAATTCCCATGTTGTCCTAAGAAAAACTGAGCCACAGAGTCAGGCTCAAATTCCAGAGGGTAGACTGGGTCTACACAGCTTATCCAAAAAGAATATAAAAAGAATAAAGCCATCCAATGCAAATCCTGTTTTTACTCTCAAACATTTAAAAGCAGCGACATTAAACTCTGAAGAATTCCATGAAGCAGATAAATAAAACATTATTTCACGGTTCTCCCTTTCCTTTTTACCAACTGAATGAATATGTAAAATCTCAACATCTTTTTATGTCTGTTATTTGGGGTAATCAGATTTAGCCTTCCAAATATTGTCTGGAAAAATCTAGTGGCTTCCAGTTAAGGAAAAAAAGACAAATTTAGAATTGCAGTCATCTGTTCCTCACTCCTTTTGTTGAGTGACCTGACTCCCCTGGAATTCTCGAACAGCTTCTGTCACTTCTCAGATGTTTTCCAGGCCTGAATAACACATTGCTCACAAAGGGAGGAGCCGCAGAATTTCCCAACTGCTTTCCTCTGAATGAACAGTTCCATCAGAACACCATCTTCCTTCTCCACCTGATCCCAAACTTTCCTTTCATCATGGTGATGAGAGCAGAGATCATTCCAGATTGTAAAGCCAGATTGTCAGCCTGTGCTTTTTTTTTGCAGATGAGGAAGCAGATATCTTAGTTTAAATGAACTAGAGGTAACTCAGTTACAAACCAAGGTTAAGTCCTGGTTCCATCCCTTTCCTAGCTGTGGGTGATTGGATTGTTAACTTAGCCTCAATTGCTTCATCTGTGGAATGGGGCTAGTCATGCCTATGAGATAGAGATTTTCATATGAGAATATTCATAAAGTAGTTAGTGCAGTACTTGGCACATAATAAGGGCTCAGTCAGTGATAGTTACCACCATCATCCTCATCATCCTCCTCATCATCACTGTTTTCATCCTTAACATTACCAATCACCACCTCTTTGTGACCAAGCTGGAAGAAGTCATGCCTCCTCTCTCCCAATTTGGCCTTTTTCTCAACCATATCATGGACACCAGCATGTAACCCATAGTTCAGCTGCCCTCCCCCAAATCTGAGCTTTGTTAGTAGACCATGAGCTTTCTTGACCTAGCCTGAGATAACCCCACCTTTCATCTAGAGGAGCTTCATGGTCATTACAAGTTTGCATTATCTGATGTTCCAAATGTCTTCAGTTACTTGCCAAGTTTTTGAGGCTTAGCAGTGAGAGAAGGCACTGCATTTCTTCAGGGAAATGAAGTGAGTTTCAGCCTGGCCCAAGTGGCCTCTCACTGAGATGGGAGCCTGAGCTGACCCTTCCAATGGGAAACAGGACATCCAGAGTTCTTTTACTCACTGGTGGAGTCCCTCGGGGAGTCCCCAGCTCACAGCCTTGGATGGACTCGTTGAGACAAATGTCGTGAGAAAGGCCATTTCTGTGGAATGTACCCACCCAGAAGGACCCTCCAGAATGCCCTTAGCTGATCAATTCCCAGCAGCTCTCCTTCCCATCATCCCTTTATTCTTTGCCCTGTGTTCTTTCACAAATGTTCTTGCTCTTCCAAGAGCAGATCTCAGGAGGAACTTCTGGGAGCTTTTAGGTTGAGAGAGCTTCTCTGTGGCTATGCTAGAATCATCTCAAAATGGTGCCTTCTGTAGTTTTCAGCAGCTCAAGGCATCACCACAACCTTAAGACTCTGCTATTTACTATTAATAGTAAATCAATTAATAATAATATTAATAATAATGCAATTATTAATTGTCTTAGGTGGGGATCCCTGTGACAAAATTCAAATTCACAAGATTTTCTTGAGGGAGTATTTCTCAGGAGGGCCTGTAAGGGCACAAGGAGAGCAGGACAGGGAAGGGAAAGAGCTGTACAGGAAGACAGTCTCAGGAAAAATCTAACTTTGAGTTGTCCCCTTGAGGAAACGAGGCTTATCTTTGAGCACTCATTATCAGTCAGTCATTGGCTGTGGGCTACCTATGGGAAGGAGGCATAACCTCCAGGGTGAGGCAGCTCCCATCTGCAGAAAGTCGTTTGCTGGAGAGGGGCCAGCTGCAAGTTGTTAGCTGTCAACACAGCAGTTAGGCCATGAGTGCACCAATACAGGAAGGATGTCTGGGCAGAGCACCAACAGCATCTCCTAAATATCCCATTCCCCACATGCCTGCTATGTGGCAGGCTCTTGTGTAGGTTCTTTAGTCTTCAAAACAGCTCTGTGAAGTAGTTACTATTACTCTCCCCATTTTGAAGATAAGGAAATTGAGATTCAGAGAAGGAAACATGCACACCTAAGAAGAAGCTGACCTGAAAGTCTTTCTAGTTTCAATGCTTCCTACTATACTCCCTCTGTTTTCTCAAATGACCCAGAGAGTATATATTGTCACATTGTCAGTTTCTTATGTTGGTTGAACCTCTGTGCTGGGTGCAACTTCCCTTGATATCTAATTTTGGAGTCCTAATTATGCGTGGGGCTTTAGGGCATTCAAAGAAGATTGGTCATGCTTGTTATCCCATAGGGTCCTGCATTATCTACTTGCCTGACTCCCAGAATCATGAAATCCATGTATGGTAAAGAGGAGATCTCAAAAAATAACTGGAACCCATAGATGTACCCATACTGGTTGGCCCCAGCCAGTTAGGACAAATTCTTTTCCCTAAAGAATTTGCTAAGTCAATAGGCCAAGGAGTGTCATCTTGAGTGTCAACTCTAATCAACTGGGAGTGAGGAAGTTTCTTAGAAACTATTTGGGCAGATTAGGAAAGAATTCAAAATGATCATAAATGACTGCAAAGGAAGAAGGAAGAGGGAGTGACTAATATTTGTCTTATATCTGCCATCCTTGCAGATATCAATCAGGATGGGCTCAGTTGTGCTGCAGTGACAAACAATATCAAAATCTCAATGGTCTCAACAAGATAAGTTTATTATTGACTCTCATCACAGTCCCACTGTAGGTCAATAGAAGGTTCTGCTCTCTGTAGTTACTCAGGGACCCTAGATGACAACCAACTACTATTTTTAAACAGGCTTTTGTTGATGTGCCAGTGGAGAGAAAGAGCTCTAGTAAAGTCCTTACCTGAGCAGTTAAATGTCGCCTCAGCTTACAACCCACTAGCCTCGTCAAATCTAGCCACATAATCCCACCCAGCTTCAAGGATAGTGAAATGCAATTCTACCACATTCTCAGAATGGGAATTGGGAATGTTCAGGGACTGGAGAGTAGAGAGAGAGAGAGATCCAGAAACATTTGGTGAACAGCACAAATATGATACCACAGTCTACTTCTCTGATCACCTAGTATTCGGTAACTGTTTCCCACATGCAAAATTCTTCAAAGACACCACATAAAAGTTTCATCCAGTCATGACATCAAGGTCAAAGTCCAAGAACTTGGCAAGATGAATAGAAGGTTTCACATATGGTTCAGATGTGGCTTCCATTGACTCAAAAATTTATGAACAGAAAATAACATGTTTTCTGCAGCCCCGTTCCCTCCTTTTCCCTGGTACACACACTCCAATGGTGGAACAGGAAGAGTTCAGTTACTATAAATACTTCTGTCTGGAAAGGGGACCCCTGGAAGACTTACGAGTCACTGAGCCATAGCATTTCAGAAATCCTGATGGGCAGACATTACAGAACCCTTACACTATACATAAGGAATTCTTTTGCTTGTTTGAGACCAAGTCTCACTGTCACCCAGGCTGGAGTGCAGTGGCACAATCTCAGATCACTACAACTTCCACCTCCTGGATTCAAGTGATTCTCATGCCTCAGCCTCCCGAGTAGTTGAGACTACAGGTGTACACCACCACACCCAGCTAATTTTTTGTATTTTTAGTAGTGACAGGGTTTCATCATGTTGGCCTGGCTGGTCTCGAACTCCTGGCCTCAAGTGATCCCTTCAACTGCTTCAGCCTCCCAAAGTGCTGGGATTACAAGTGTGAGCCACTGCACCCAGCCAATAAGGAAAATGCTTTTATTAGATTCTGATCTGGCCTCCTGGGAGGGCTTCCGCAGTCCATCTCCCTGTCTTCCCCCATGGCCCTTAATATTACCTTCTAGGAAGTCCTTCTTTTTCCATTATACTTTGTTGATGCATCCAAAGAGAAGACTAGGAAATAATCTCTTCTTCAGCAACATCCTCTGCTTTATGCTCACAGAAAGTTAAGGTTCATTTTCAGACTTGAACAGTTACAGAGTTTTCTAATTAAGTTCCATAGTTTTTTGCCATCACAACTCTTAACATCTCTGCTGGCCTTTATGTTTTTGACTCTAATTAGCCATATATGCCAACAGTCATAACCACAGCCCTTTAAAAAACATGTTCCTTTTCCTTAATTGTGGGTACCTTGAGTCAATCAGGCTTAAGGCAGAGAGACGTATTCCTAGATTTATTTTTCCCTTGGCCATTTTTTAAAATGAAAGAATATCCTGGATGCCACATTAGTTCATGCAGAGGCTTTAACAATGTATGTAATGACCAAGCACTTGAGTTGATTTTGCCTCTGAGGTTAAGTTGGCTTTTATTGCATAAAGCATCTCTCTATTTCATCTTGTATTGTTGGGGATTAAGAAGCAATTGTCTCTTCCAGCTCTACAACTATTTATATTTCTTAAGTCGCTCTTCCCCTCTGGCAGGTAATAGAGACATTTTTAGATCACAGTTGTGCCATTAGTCAGGGTCTCCGAGTGACTATGATGATAGAACCTGTCTGTGGCCTGTGAGGAGCATATAGCCTGAATGAGCAATAAACTTTTATTATTTTAGGCCACTCAGAATTTGCAGTTGTTTGTACTGCAAACAACTGCCTGAAAACATTAAGCAAATTTATGTCCTGCTCTGGTGTTTCAGCTTAGATATTTCTTCTCTGGTGTAACCTCAGTTGGGAATAAAATAAAACCCTTCTTATATGCTAGTAACAAACTGTTCCTATGAAAATGATGTTTAACTGTCCTGAAGAGTGAAGACTTTGATCATTAAAGAAGACTTCCAAAGGCAGGATGAAGGAAATGACAGAATACGTAAAGTCAATCTCTGAAGATAGAATGTTATGATAGTTTCCTTAAGAGTGAGGCTAGAGAGTTTCAGAATTGCAAAACATTTTTTTGGCACCAATTTCAAATTAAAAGTGAGGTTTTTAAATAGCTATGTTGTTGGAAGTTAAACAATGGACTGGTTGATTAGAAATGACCAAAAACTAATGTTACATGTTTATTTCCACCCCCATGGGATAGATCTCTAGCTATCCCCTGAAGAGATGGAAATCTCCATTGTCCAGCTGGGTTCTTGCAATGGGGAAATGCCTAGTTGAGGACGCTCTTGTTCAACAGTTATTGAACATGTATTAGGTGCCAGGCACTGGTCTATGTGTATTTTTATATATATTTACACATCTTTATACATATTTCTACAAGTGAAGAAACTGAGGTCTAAATATATCAAGTACAATGCCCTCAGGCATAGCGTCCAGTAAGTAAGTAAGGCTGGCCTGCCTCTATTTTTCTTAGATATGTAGAGTTTAGGAGGCAGATTAGTTTTGCCAGGATGTAGCCACCACAGTTGCCATTCAGTAGCTATGCCACTGGACACAGTCATTGTGTCACTACCGCTGTGAATCTCTCTTCATCTCTCACTTGTCTGTGTGTGATTTGCTCAAGATTCAAAGCCCTGGACAGGAGAATTCTTTGTGTTCCTCATCCCCGTCTCTGCCTGCTTGGTGCCTCTAAGGCATAAGCATCTCCAAGGTTCTGCTGGAGCAACTGGCTCTCTACTCAGAGGCTGTCACTCTGCTCATACTTAGGTGACATCTTCCTACACCTGCTAGATCATGAATTCCTCTGCCATTTACTGTTTTCCAAAATCTCTTGGTATCTTTTTCTGCTAAGGTCCCTTCTTCCAATCTCTTCATGAGTCTACATTCTTTTGATGCATTTGTGATCGTTTGAGTGTTAGGAAGGAAAATACATAATGAGTATATTCAATCTGTTGACTTTAACTGGAATTCTGTGATGGAATATTCATTCTCAACTGGAAGCAACACTTCACGCTGCTTCCCAGCAAGCAGCTCCAGGCCAATGCTTAACTGCCTCCAGTAACCCCCTCTCATTAGAAGAAACTCATATACATCCTGGCTAGGTCCATGTTGGCACCTTGGTACCATTCTACTAGCTATTTAGCAGCTGGCTTGAGGAATATATTATCAGCTCTAGTTCTAGGCTATGACTTAGACAGGAAGTAAGCAGACATTTTATCTCCATTCAAATACCCTGGAAGAGCCCCTGGGATACAGCCAGTGAGTTAATTCCTTTTTTTGATCACTTACGGGATCTCTTACTATTATTATTTGTGCATTTGTTCAACATACATGACTGAGCATCCATGTGCCAGGTGCTCTTCCAGATGCAGAAGACATTACAGGGAAGGTGAAAATTATAGACTCAGTTACTGAGTTTGTAAAGCCTTGCATAATGACAGTGATGGTGAAATGGGGGGAAGGGACGAGGTTTTCTTACCCCTGAGTCACACAAGCTGGTGTGTGTGTGTGTGTGCATACCTTTCCAGGAGGTATTCCTCTCCTTTTTTTTGAGACAGCCTTGCTCCTGCTCTGTTGCCCAGGCTGAAGTTAAGTGGCGCAATCTTGGCTCACTGCAAGCTCCATATCCCAGCTTCAAGTAATTCTCATGCCTCAGCCTCCCATGTAGCTGGAATTACAGATGTGCACCACCATACCTAGCTAATTTTTATATTTTTGGTGGAGATGGTGTTTCACCACGTTTGCCAGGCTCATCTCGAACTCCTGGCCTCAAGTGATCCACCTGCCTCGGCCTCCCAAAGTGTTGGGATTACAGGTGTGAGCCACCGTGTCCGATCCTTCTCCTTTTAATTCTTGACCCTCATCTTTCTTCCTTTAATCTCTTCTATCTCTGGTATCCCCACAACCCTCCCTTTCTCCTTATACCCACGACCCCTTCCCACAGAAATACAGATAGTCCCCAACTTAATGATGGTTTTACTTAATTTTTTTGACTTTATGACGGGTTTATGCCAGTATTAAATGTATTCTTGACTTCTTATGACGTGTTATAGGAATATGGCCCCATTGTAAGTCCAGGAGCCTCTATAACCAGCTCATGCCTGTCTCAGCTTTTTCGGTCCCCTCAGCTTTCCCAGCCTTCCACATTGGATGCCAACTGCTTTTCTCCTCCTTCAAGTGATAGTCACTCTACAGGGAGAAGAGATAACTTGAGTCCACAAGGGTGAGAGTTTGTCTCTGGGAACTGGGGGCAGGGGGCGGGGTGCTGCATCAAAAAGATACTACCACCCTGGGTTGTACTGGCTTTCCCCTGGGTTACCTAAAATCAAGCACATCTCACCACCTCCAGGATTAATTTCTTTCAGAAACACTCTGTTCTAACCTGTATGACATATACCATTTTCTCCTACTCATTTTGACAATCTTACTAGCAGAATTAAATAACCTGGACTTATTATGCTAAAAGAGCATTCACTTCCACCTTGCCTTTGAGATAATTTATCAGACACCTCATTGTTATTTGACAATAAAGAATGTCCAAGTTGCACCTCCCTAAACCCTGGAGGCTGAGGGGAAGTCTCAGTTCATTCAGTCACAACGATAAGACTTAAAATGTAATCCCTTTGTGTGGTTTGTTAACAAGATTAGATGATATTTTTTGGGACAGAAAACATTTCCAGTATAAAATTTCTGGGAATAAAGAATTTTCTAGAAAGCAGATGTCTTGTTGTCTACCTTTCTATAGAAATGAAGTAGACCATTACTTTCGTATTTTTAATGTTGAATTCTTTTTAAGGAGCAATAAAAGGCAGAAAATAAGCCAGTCTCTTCTTTGAGTAGTCCTAGATTCTTTCAGGAAATTTAGTTAGCCAAGAGCTTCATCATAAGTGAAAACTGAGAACCAAGGTTTGGCATATTATTGAACTTTTCCTCAAACACCAAATGAACAAGTAATCTGTGCCACACTTAGAATCAACTAATAGACATAAAGTGATTTAGAGTCCCCAATAATTTTGACACTTGTTTAATAGCTCACCAATGTTGATGCCAGCCTTCTTTAAGAACTGAAATGAAAACTATTCCTGTTTAAAGAGTCAGTATGTTCAGGCAGAAGCAGTGTGGCATAGGAGTTAAGACAGCATGTTCTAGCTCTGGGCTGTTCACATTGGCAGACTGCTCTGCCAGTTACTAGCAGAGTGACTATGCTTCCTCTGCCTTAGTTTCCCCATCTGTAGATGCAAGATAATATGGTACTTTATATCACAAGGTTGTGCAGAGTATCATTTTCGTTTTCTTATTTTAGCATGTCTGTACCAGGCACTGTTTAAGATCTTTCAGATATTATCTTGTTTAGTTCTGATAACTCTGTAAGCTGTGTTCTACGATTATCTGTTAAACCGCAGAGAGGTTAAATAATTTAGTTAACACATGCAACATGCTTAAGACAGCACCTAAGTAGATAGCAAATGCTCAGTTTCAGCCATTATAGATCAATACTCTACCTATCCCTCTGTCATAGCAGGTTCTTGGCTACAATTATCAGTGTCCTTCAGACAAGTATCTGTAGCGCAGTAATGGTGCAATGTCTGGCATATAGTAGATAATCAGTAAATGATGTTTAAATTGCAACTAATGAACGTTTCCCTCTCTTCATGATCTATAAATCCTTTTCAAAACACAAAATGTTGATTAAAAAGAAAACGTGGACCCTCAGTTGTTCCCCAACCCTTTGTTCCAACTCAGGCAACCCAGTTCCACTCCCATTCCCACTCCCCAGTAAGCCTTGAGTGCAAGGATACCCACCTTTACCCTCTTCTTTCTGGTTTTACCTTGAGGATTCCAGGACTGAAGTCAGGCGGAAGGACTCAATTTCTACAGAGACAAAGGGGATGTTGTAAAGCATCCACTAGGGGGCGCATTATCAACGGGCCGGAGAAGGCCAACAAGATGGGTGAAAACGAAGGTTCTGCAAGGGACGTGAACGTTGATGGGAAAATTTCCATTACTGTCACCCTTAGCTTGACAGATGAACACATTGCACTTTTCTCAGTCAGCTTTTGCACAAAGGTCTAAATTTTGTCTAAGGGGGAAGTGATCTAAAGCAGGGAGTCGGAGGTCCCTCGCCTGTTGAGAAAGATCCCGGCTCTACCTGACCTGAGGGAGAGTACAGCGCGGCCAATGACTCTGCTGCCCGGGCCAGACTTTGTACTTCTGAGCTGCTGTGCCTCCCAGCCCAGTGAAAGTGGTTCAGAGAGTGGAAGAGAAGTCAAGTGTGGCCAAGACAACTTGCCCTGGAAATGCAGCCAAAAAAACCCACTGAGGTTTGGAAGAGAGATGCTGTCCTTATTGAGACACTTTTGAGGTTACTTTATACCTATTGTGATTTAAATATCTGCTATATGCATAGACAGTCCTTATTAAATAGCTACTAACTTTCTTTCAGAACAATTGTTTGAAATCTTACTCTTCTTTGCATCCCTCTGACAATGTTTACCCCTCTGACAGCTTTTCTTCATCTTTCTCTCTTCATTTCTTAATGAGATTTAAAGAATCCTGGAGGAGGAGAAAATAAAAAGTAAAGCTCTTACTGAACTCTAGTAACCCAAGCTGAAATTTGAAGCCCTTAAGCCTTTATTATTGAAAACCTGTCTCTCCACTTCTGCGTGGGTGAGTTCCCAAGGTATAGGATCTTCAGAATCTCCAGAGCTAGGCCCTTGGAATTTCAATCTCATTTCTTCTCTCTCCCTATCAAGGGGCCACCTTGAAGGCTGGCTCTGGCAGAGCCTTTGTGTTACAGATGTTGGCAATAATAAACCTGCATATCCCACCCTTCCCCAGAAAACAGGAGGGGGAATCTCTTTTTCTTTCTGATGCTATTTGGAAATCTTAGGGTGGGAGAGGGTAGGCTTTTCAGACCCCAATGCTTAAAAGCGTTTGGGAGAGGTTCAGAAATTTTCGGAACACCTCTGATTTCTCCCAAATCATGGTTCATATTCTATCTATATCCCTACTGTGTATTCACACAAGGAAAGTGTTGAAGATAGCAGAAATGAGGGAGGGAAACCTATGTAGGTCTACTATATTCCATCATTTTACAGATATTATCTCATTTAACCTCCCAGCATTCTTTCTGGTAGAGATTATTATTCCCACTTTACAGATGAGGAAACTGAAGCACAGAACTGTTCAATAATTTGCGTAAGGTTATACATAAGTAAATGGCAGAGGTTGAATTTGAACTGAGAGTCTTATTTTAAAAATCACCTTTTAAAAGCTAAACCTTAGCCTCCTTTTCTGAGGTGGTTATTATTCCTCTTTAGGGAGAGAGGAAGGAGGAAGTGGTTTAAACAAGACTTCTGGAAAATAGTAGTCACCACGTAATGACATCAGCAGTCTAGAAGCCTAATGGGGCAGGATTGAGGAGGCAGGTTTTGGGTGGCCCTTACAGGCAAACTACTGGTGTTCAAGACCAGGTGTCAACACAGGCACGAAATGGGGCTTGAGGCCAGGATGCCCAGCCAGACTTTCTTCTCCACTGAGCCTTCTTTGCCCAGGGCATCACAGCAAAAATCACATTTACACATGACTGATTCTTCCCTTTCCAATAAACACAGCATCTATGAAGTTGTTTATGGTTTCCTAAATTAATTCCATTACTAATATGGTCTAAATCGTGAGTGTACTCATCCCCAAATCTTTTCAGTGGTTTGTGAAAGCCTCCTTTGGCTCCACCAGGCACAGAGAGCTCCGGAATACAGACCTGGTTTGCAACATTTGGAGATGATGTCTTAACTTCAGCAAATTCAGTTTACCAAACTTCTGACAATAGACAATTCAGGCATATTAAGCCAGAGACTTTGGAAACAGCTGAGGTCTATTCCTGGTTCCACCACTTTCTGCTTACTTGGTTTGGGGGACCATAATGAATTTCTCTGTACCCTCAGATGACCCTCCTGTTAAAAACAGGTAAGAATTTCTTCCTCATTGGTTGTAAGGGAAATTCAAAGATGTGTAAACCCGGACATTCATTAAGTGCTCAGTAACTTTTGAGGCTATTGTTGAGATGAGTTTTATGTTGCACATAGGATACACAAAGCAGATCCTGCTATTAAGAGGCTCATCATATAGTAGAAGAGACAGGTTAATGGGCAGATTAATGAAATTGCAGAGTAAGAACTACAATGACATGGACAAGGTAAGATGTATACCCACAAAGGGAGAAATGAGCTCATTGTGGGTAGGGGTGGGGCAAGACAACTTCTTGGAGGTGACAATCAAAGCCATGGGTGGATGCCCAACTTTGGTTAACCTGCAGCCACAACTTGGATGGCCAAGATTTGATCAACGAATGTCAGCTATTTGCTTCCAGGACTCCCTGCTTGTTAGCCTTGCTTTGAAAGCAAAAACCTTTCGACTAAAATTGAAGGGCTTTCTTCATGGGGAGCTTCAGATGCTGAAATAATCTGTCTCCAGCCACTGTAAGTTAAAAGCAACTCACACTTAAAAGCTGGTTAGAGTTCAGAACATTGGAGGAAATGGTGAAGGAAGAAGTTAAGTACCTACTGTGCATATGTGGGCAATGGCAAGTAGAAATTAATATTTTTGAGGACCTAATATACCGTAAGCACTGCCAGGTGCTTATTAAATTTAATCCTCATAGCCACCCTATGAAGATTTTACTGTCTCTTTACTGACTCAAAATATTTAAGATGTGTGAACAGGGTTGCATAGTTAAGTAAGTGGTAGAATCAGTATTAAAACTCAAAATTTGTCTGATCTCAAAGCTCATGTTGTTTCTACCATACCAAGCAATCTCCCAAACACATTTACACATGACTGTGCTCCTTCCTTTTCTAAAAGCATGGGGTTTATAAAGTTGTTTATGGTTTTCTAAGTTAATGCTATTGCCAATATGGCTCACATGGTGAGTGTATTTTAAGCATAAACATGAGAGGTGCCCTTGAGCACAAGAATCTTTCAACATGTCTATCATAGATCTTGATTGCACTAATGGCCCTGATAGTTGGCTTTTTGGTAACCACACTCTTTTCAATGTGACTTTGCAGCTTCTCCCATTAGGAGATAGAATCTATTTCTCTTCTTTTAAAATCTGGGCTGCTCTTGTAATTTGATTGGTCAATAGAATATGGTGGAATGACAGAGCACCAGTTCTGAGCCTAGGCCTCAAGAGGACCTGTGAGCATGTGCTCTTACTTGGAACCCTGCCAGGCCTGGACCAGCCAGCTGGAGGCAGGTGAGAGTCAGATGGAAAAAGGCCCCAATCATCCCAGATGAAGCCATCCGAGATCAGACAGCTTCCAGCTGACCTGTTTGTTAATCACACACACAAATGCATGAGTCCCATCATGCTCAAGTGAGTCTTGCCAAGATCAGCAGAAGCACTCAGTTAACTGGTGGATGGATAAGAAATAAATACATGCTTTTTATTTTAAGCGACTAATTTTGGAACAGTTTTTAATGCATCAGTAGTTAATGAATATAACAAAAAATAATTTTCTTTTTAATTAGTAGTCAATAAAAGCAAAACATTGATTGTTTTAATTATTAGTCAGTACTCCAACTTTAATTGTTCTCTAAACCTGCTGTACAGCTGTCATCTTGGGATCTCCCTATGTCATCACCTTAAGAACTCCTTCTACTTTGTTTTCTGAAACTCATGTCCTCTCCTCTCTTGGTAACTCCCTTGTTTTGATGGAGTACATCCTTTGGGAGTTGCCTGTGAATGGGTGAGCAGGTTTGGAGACTATGATTACCTAAAATGTCTTTATTCCATCATTATACTTAATTTGCAGTTTAACAAGTTAGAATTCTAGCTTGGAAATAATTCTTTCAGAATTTCGAGGCACTGTTTCATAGTCTTCTATCTTCCAATGTGGCTGTTGAGAAATCTGATTCCATTCTGATTGTTGATCCGCCATATATGTATTTTTCCTTTCTAGATATTCATAGGATCATTTCTTTGCCCCAGGTGTCATGAATTTTTAAGATAATATGCATTAGTGTGGGTCTGTTTTTATTCATTTTACTAAGTACTCACCTTGTCTTTAGTCAAGATATTCAGGTTTTAAAGTTCTGAGAAATTTTCTTGATTTTTTTTCTTGGATGATTTCTTCCTATTTGTTTTCTCTCCCTGTGACTTTTATTACAGCATTTGCATGTTAAATTTGCTGGACCAGGTGCCAATCTTCCCAATGTATTCCCCCTGTTTCCATTTCTTTGCTTTTGCTCTATTTCTGAGGGTATTTCTTTAACTTTATTTTGCAAACCTTCTGTGAGGTTTATTTTTAAATTTGTGCTCTCACGTTTACATTTTTAAAAGCTTCTTTTTCAGGTGTTCTCTATATGTTCCTTTTTATCCTGGCATTGTGTTCTTGCTTTATAGATATACCATCTCCTCTTACCTTACTGAGGGTATTGGTGACCCTTATTAGAGAAAGTTTCCTTATCTAAGCAGTTTCTTTTCTGTCAAGGTACTTTTTCCTGTTTTTTGTAGTCCCTGACTTTAATATTAGATGTTTTCTCCAAAATTCTGGTGCTCCTTGGTAACAGCTCATGTGTGAGAGTAAGCTACAGAAAGCTGACTGAGCTTTCTGGGTGCCTGGTGTGGCTTGAGATGCCATCTTCATTGCAGATCGCTTTGTTGGGCCATTTCTTTGGGGAACTACCATGTTAATATTTTTAGAATTTTATCTCAGGCTTATAAGATTCCCCAGAAACACTGAGCTTCTGCCTGGAGAACATATGCCTAGCTGCCAGTATTCCGAGAGCCAAGCTGGGAGAGAAGGATAGGGAATCTCAACACTCTTTAAGCATGGTTTCACTTTTTCAGCATGGCCTTTCTTTTCTTTTTTGTTTCTTTTCTTTTCTTATCTTTCTTTTCTTATTCAGGGTGTCACTCTTCACCCAGGCTGCTGTGCAGTGGAACAATCTCAACTCACTGCAGCCTTGACCTCCCAGGCTCAAACATGATCCTCCCAACTCAGCCTCCCGAGTAGCTGGGACCACAGGTACACACCACCATGCCCAGCTAATTTTTATATTTTTTACAGAGACAGGGTTTGCCATGTTGCCCAGGCTGTTCTCTAACTCCTGAGATCAAGCAATCTGCCCTCCTCAACCTCCCAAAGTGCTGGGATTACAGGCATGTATCACCGTGTGGTATTTCTAATGTCAACTGTGTACGTGCTGTTGGACTTCAACCAGAGACTCTCTTTTTCCCTGTCTCCAGAAAATAAACTTCTGATCTTTTGCTGAGATTGGGAAAGGATGGTATTCAGTTACACAGAGTAAGGAAGGGGACCTGGAATTCTAACTGCTTCTTACATAGACTTTAAGCTTGTCCTCCTAATCTTAGCCTCATCTTCCCATTCATTTCCAGAGTAGCTACTGAGCCTTTTGATGGTTCTGTCACATAAATCTGGTTGTTTCTCAATTTTCCACACTGCAGGCTTAGGAGTCAGCTTTTCCAGATCTGTTCATTCAGTTACCAATCAGCTATCACTTTTCAGCTTCAATTTTTTGTTGCTCTTGTCTCTTCTTCCGATCTTTTGAACTCCATTGGTTGAATCCATCTGGAAATATCTCTTTATTTTCTTTTTAGAGGCTTACATGAGGGAATGAAGGTATGTACACTCTCCTCTCTTTAACTGGAAGTCCAGGAGTAGTTCTTGGCTTTAAAAGAATGAACACTTTACTATATCTCATTTAGTTTGAAACATGTGAACCACAGATCAATCATAGAAAACCAAATTTTCTCCAAAAGAAGACTTTCAAGTTGATAGAAACCCATTTTGTTTTTGCTTTTTTAAAAAATAAAATGAGTGTGAGGCTTCAGCCACCTCAGATACCTTTGACTTTGTTCCTCTAAATTACCCATTCAGTGCCAGATAAGCATAGTTCTGTCCCTCTCAGCCTCCCGTTCTTTTAAATTAGAGACTTCTGAGTCTGTTTCCTTTAGTCTTTTAATGTTAGCCTTTTAATATTTTCCAATAAGTGCTTTCAACTCAGCAATATACATATCATGCTTTCCTCATTATTATTGATCCATCAATAAATATACAAAAACCAGAGGAAGGGTGTGCTCTGAAAAGTCGAAGTAACAATAACAGTGGTCATTGTACAGTACAAGAATGAACAATGAGCTATTCTTTGAAAACTCAAAACAAATGATTTACACAAAGACATACCTATAACATAAAGGTAAATGGACCATGTTATTCTTGTTCTTAAGTACATTTTGCTTTTCCAGATAAGTCAAATGTTTCCTCTCTCCTACTCCTGATATAATAGTATTGAATGAATGTTGGTTACAAAATTAATTCTTGGTGTTGTTATGAATCTCAATATAAAACTTTTTGAAAGGTTCTGCTAGAAAAGCCAATTCTACCAGGCTTGAAATATGGATTTGAAGATGTCTTTTGTCTCATTTGATTTTTCACTCAGAGCTAATTTTAAGGGAAGTCCTCAGGAGACATAAAAGATTTACAACTGCAGGAAAAATTACATCTTAAGCTCTTAGGTTGCTTTGCAAAATAACTAAATGTTGGCCTTTTACTTTTATAAACAAGACCCAGTTTAATGACTTAGCTCAGGTCACCTGGAAAATCATTGGTAAAAATGACATGTAGTCAAGCTGTGCTTCCAGAGTTATGCCCTTGAGATCAAGAGAGTGAGAATACATCTTATTCCATAAACTTCAGGCTATGTTTATGTTACAAGGGTTTGTAAAGACTTGAGCAGCTCTCCATTGACAATGGCCAAGGAATAGAAGCTCTAGAACTCTCTTATTTCTATCGTGAAAACAGAGGTATATCCAAGTGAGGGACTACAACAGTAATAAAGGAAAAAAGTATTTAATTCCAAAATAAAATTGAAAATAATCTCCTGTCTCAGCCTCTTTGTTGGGAATATCTAGAAGGGGTGGAAAACCATCTCTGGCTACGAGACTTGTATCACTACCCCTCTCTCCCTGGGGGGACAGGTAGAGGCTGGTGTAACCATTTTGAACCTTGTCCCAGAGTGACTTGTTGCATTTCAGTTAAAGAGCTTGAGTGAGCCTGTCTGGGCCTCTGGCAGACCCAGTAAATCTCTGGGAAAACAAGGGGCACTTGCACACTAGTGGCAGGAACAACACATAGTGACCTAATGTCCAGTTTCTTTCAAATTGAAAATAAAAAGAAACCCAGACCACTGAATATGGAACTGGCCAATGATGTTCACAGAAAAGAAGGGAAGTTTTTGAAGATTATGGGGCAAAGTGGAGGGAAGGAGGGAGGGGAGAGAGTAGACAGGGAGGGGCAGAGGCTGGGAATAGTGCAGAAAGTTGGCATCTCTCCTTTAAAGATATTCTTCAGATCAACTCTAAGCCCAGCCCTGATTTAGTTGGGAGCTTTTCTTCTTCTTTCTGCTTTGTGGTCTGAGAAGCATTGCCCGTTAAGCATATAAGTTTAGGTAACAAATGACTTTTAGTGGGAGCCTCAGAAAGGAGATACCATTTAATAGGAGCTGTTGCTTTATAGATGCAATGGCTTCTATTACAAGCAGCCTTTGGAAGTTCTAGGACCAATCGGACACCCTGCTTGATGAATAAATGCCACAAAGGATTTGCCAAGTGGGAGATAATATGGGATTAGAGCATAAAGTCAGTACTCACTTGTTTGGTCATAAACTTGCCTATCTGGTAATAAGATTCCAATGATGGGAATCCCTGTAACCTTTTGAGGGACTCCCCAGGCACTTAACTCAACCTAAATAGCAACTGCATCAAGAGCAGACACTGATGTGTCAAAGTTTAAGTTTACAAATACAGCCATAAAAATGTCAAACAGGATCTACACTGCATCATCCTTCCCCCTTGCCAATCTCTTTCATTTCCATTGGCTTCTTCTCCTATTGTAAGACATCAAAAGGCACTTCCATATTGTTTTTGTAAATCACTAATAGGGCCAGCCTCTATGAAATAGGGCCCCAGGGATAACAAGTCATGCAAACTTAATGTGACTTTGCAAAACCTTTGACAGGAGAGAACAGTTGGCCATTAAACCATAACAGAGTCCGAAGCTCCTCAGCATCCAACTCTGATTCCAGGACAGGACAGAAAACCTTCGGAAAGTGTCAAAAACTAAACAGTGCTGCCTTCCTTGATCTTCCATGAGATATGGCTGAGAGGGTCTGAGTGGGAACTCAGGGTCTCTGAGATGAAGACTTAGAAGAGTCTTCTTACCATCCTCAGCTCTTCCTGATACATTGTAATCCAGACAGTGCTGGTTTAGAAACTGAAAAATCACAGCACAAAAAGTGAAGATGGAAGAAGTACAGATGTTTATTATGAATCAGTTTAAACCCTTTTGTGCTTCTGACAAAGTAACTTTAAAAAATTATACTGATCAAAGGACCTCCAGGGTTTAATATTTTGAAAACACAGATAAATAGTTTACTACAGATAAATAGCTTCACCCTTTGTGTGTCTCCCCGAAGCATCTGAAAAATTTCTAGGGGGGTCTGTTGAAGGAGATGTGTAACTAGTACACCACAACCCCCAACCTCACTGGAAATCAATGCCCAGGGATTAGGATACTGGAAGGGCAAAATGGACCCATTCAAATTTCCTCCCAGGGACCAGGCCCTATTAGCCCTGGGGAATGTCCTTAGCTGGTGGGGGAAATGTTGGCAATCGGGAATATGTATGTGTAGTTTTTGTTAGAAGTCATCCACAGCACACCTGAGGGATGAAAGTCTTCCACGTGGGAACTGGAACAATCAAATTCTTGCTGATTATTAATTGGGCCTTAATTTCAGAAAGCAATGCTGTTTTTACAAATTGGACCTGACTTTAAAGAACAAAACACAAAAAACAAAAAGAGTAGAAAATTTTCTGCTAAAAAAGATTTCCAATGAAACAATCAGTAGCACATTGCATCTGTTAAGTGTCCCAGCTCCCTGTAATGGTTATGTTTCCAACGGTTGTTTCTTTCCAAGATAACGGTGTAGGTGTTACACCCCAATCTTCATGTCCACGTTCTGCAGGTTCCTTGTCTCATCAGCTGTCATAAACTGGTCTGGAGTTTCTGATGGCTCCTTGTTCACCAAATGCACCATTTCCTGAGACTTGCTGGCCTCTCCATTGAGTCCACTTGGCTTTCTATCATCCACAGCTCCATTGCCACTGTTGATCACTAGCTTTTTCTTCTGCCCACACCTAATAATTTAAAAAATGTACCATATGAGAAAGAGTGCAGTGACTCAGGCATCAGATCGTCATCATTATTGAGCACCATCATGAGGATCACTATGGTTTATGATGGCTTTAGTGTGTGCCAAGCACTGTACTAGGTGTCTTCTCTACTTTAACAACTAACAACCAGCACTTAATGACCAGACTCTTAACAACCAGCACTCCTCAAAGTGAGGTCCCTGGACCAGCAGCAAGAGCATCCTCTTGGAACCTGTTAGAAATACAAATTCTCAGCCCCACCCCAAACCTACTGAATCAGAAAACTCTAGGGTTGGAGCCCAGTATCTGTGGTTCACAACTCCTCAGGGGGCTTCTCTGCACAGTCAACTTTGCAAATCAGCAACTACAACTCCAGGAAGCTGGTGTTATTATTATTATCCCCCTAATCCAAGAGAAGAAACCTTGGGGATCAGAAAATTCAGTAACTTCCCCCAAGTAACTCAGCAAGTAAGAAAAGAGGATTCAAACCCTGGTCTGTCTTACTCTCAAGTTCTGATTCGCCTTCTATCATACTTTATAATGGAAATGTTTGCCTCTTTTAAGCATGTTGGCAGTTTCTGCAGATTTAGATAAACCATCAACATGATGATTGTAAATCATTCTGATTTGTATATTCAAGAAAGTCCAATAACTTCCTCTCCCAGTCAACACTTTGTCGGCCTTGTCAGCGTTATTACTGAATGTACTGAGAAGAATAAAACATTTTTCTAGAGGTGTAAGGCCATAATGATGTTTTTCTAACATTGGTTAACTCCCATATAACCCTGATATAGGAAGTTTAATAACATAAGACGAATTATTCTCATTACTTTAACATTACTTAAGACTCAAACGCAAAAGAAAATTGCCATGGAAGAGCAAGACCTTGATCTTTTCCCTGGTTACTGTCCATTGCTGCACCCCACCCAGGCTGACACAATGCTTCCTCTTTCCTGTAACACATCGCTGCTACACATATACAAGTCAGACTATGCTTAGAGGAAGCAAAGTTGCACAGTTTCACAACTACAAGCAAGATGGGGATGCAGGGAAGCAGATTACCTCCTAAATGCCAGCCACTTTACATGTAATTTTCTATAATTCTTACAAGACTCTTTCAAAGCAGCTATTGTTCCCATAATACAGCAGTGGAAACTGAGGCCAAAAGAGGTTTAATAACTTGCTCAAGGTCACATAGAGAGTAAGAATGACAGAGCCAATATTAAAATCCAGGCCTTTATGACCAAAGTCTGGGCTCTGCCTGGCTCTGTCAATGCTGCCAGCCCTCTGGAGATTTGGAAACAGTATGAAGTCAGAATTGTTCACTTTGCCTCTGGATATTTGGGGTAATAGAGACAAAGCATCTATTATTCATGATCATGGACCATTCCCTGTAGGACTGCCAAGGCCATAAACTTTAAGTTCTTGTTTGGGGAAATAGAAATTATACCTCCTCAACAGGAGGTAGATCCTGTCTCCTCTGGCATGAGGCTTGATGAGGAGTTGGGGGAAGGATGCTTGAACCGTGAAACAGATTCATGGGAACCAGGAATACAGATGGAGTCCAGCAGGATGCATGGTCAAAAAAAGGGCCTTGGAGGCCAGGTGCAGGTGGGTGACACAGTAAGACTCCATCTCAAAAAAAAAAAAAAAAAAAAAAGAAAAGAAAAAGAAAAAGAAAAAAAAGAAAGAAAGAAAAGAAAAGGGGCTTGGAAGGCCTGGTTTTGAGAACTTCCTGCTGTGTGACCTGGGGCAACTCACTTAACCTCTCCGAGCCTCAGTTTTGCATCAATAATACCAGGTTATTAAGAGTAGCAATATCATAGGATTGTGAAAAGCCCTTGAAACAGAGACTGTCACTAAATAAATGAGTCTATTGTTATTATTCTTGCTCTTATGAAGGATAAGGAAATAATTGTTGTTCTTGCTCTTATGCAGGGTAAGGAAACTAAGGTTTGGGATAACACTTAAAACAGTATCTGGAGCACAATAAGCTTTCAAGTGCTGTCTATAATTGTTAATATAACAAAAGCCATATGAAATGAATTTTGTTTGTTTCTCCTGGCTTCCTCCACCTACCTCGTTATTATTTACTATGAAGAGGATTTAAAAGGCTCAAGGTAGAATGCTGCTCGTGTTACTTCCAATTCTCTGGTCCCTGTGTTCTTTGGAGGAAAGTTGTCTAGTTAAAGTCATTCCCATTTGCCTAACCAATGGGTGGTTGAGGGATGGAATGAAATATTGTGGGAAAGTGATTTATGAGCATAAAAAATGTGTCTGTGCATGGGAGTGGGTGGGGATTAATTTTGTTAATCTAAATGAAGCTGATCTTGACAGTGGATAACATTTGACCTATAGAACACAGGAATATTGTGCTTAGGTTTTGGCTGGCCAGCATTTCCCTTTGGATTTATGTGTTTCTATCTGTCTGAGTACTTTCAGGAGGGTAGGATGATTCTCATAAATAACTCATTCCAATATTCAGTGCTCTAGGCATCTAATAAGTACTTTTAAAAGACAAATTCAAATTTTTAAGTTCTTCTTAGTTATAAGAATTTAAGAAGGAGCACTAGACCTGAAGGAGCTTCAGAGATGAGCTAGCCCAGCTTCTTCATTATGTGAACTGGACACCAAGTCCAAGAAGTCAAGGGTATTGTCCAAATTCACAGCTAGTTATGGCACTGCAAGAATCACAGCTTGGATTTTCTGTTTTTTTGTTTGTTTTATAAAGTCTCACTTCATCAACCAGGCTGGGGTGCAATGGCACCATCTCGGCTCACTGCAACCTCCACCTCCTGGGTTCAAGCAATTCTCCTGCCTCAGTCACCCGAGTAGCTGGGATTACAGGCACCCGCCACCACACCTGGCTAATTTTTGTATTTTTAGTAGAGATAGGATTTCTCCATGTTGGCCACGCTGGTCTCAAACTCCTGACTTCAAGTGATCTGCCTGCCTCGGCCTCCCAAAGTGCTGGGATTACACGTGTGAGCCACTGTGCCCAGCCACAGCTTGGATTTTCTGACTCTGAAGATCAGAGGTCCTCGTGGATCTGTGTCTTACCTTTTTCTCCTCTTCCCTTAAATCTCAGGCATTAGCTGAGCACACAGCAATCACACAGTGTGTGAAGGAGGCAGACTGGGACCTCACCAGGAAAGGGAGGGCAGGCTGGCTGGGGTTTAGACGCCAGGTAACATAGTTTTATGGCATGGCAGAATTTATCTCAAAAGATTTAGGTGGGTAACTTGGCAACTGATCTCATGACTCTTCTACCTGACAATCCTTAAAGATATTTAGGGATTTATTTTGCACTGTTTTAGAGCTGTGCCATCCAATATAGTAGCCACCAGCCACATGTGGCTATTTGAATTTAAACTAATTACAATGAAATGAAATTAAAAATTCACTTCTTCAGTCAAACTAGCCACAGTTCAAGTGCTCAGTAGCCACAATTGGCTAGTAGTTATATATTGGACAGTGGAGATATAGAACATTTCCATCATCACAGAAAGTTCTATTGCATAGCACTGTTCTAGACAGCAGGAGGAAGTTGGGTGAGCTCAGATTACAGGAGCTCCTGTGGAGCATAAGAGAATGAAAATATTTCTAAATTATGGCGATGCATAGAGAAGACCTACTGATTGGAGTGTGGGTGACTGACTGCTGGGGTTTGTAGAAAACACGATTATTCCCATTAAAGTGAAGGCTGGTGAATAGTTTTTATGTACAAGCAGCGCATAGTAAAGTCCTCATGTTTTTTTCTCCTCTTCAGACAATTCAGATGGATTTTTGTTTGTTTGTTTGTTTGTTTGAGACAGGGTCTCACTCTGTTGCCCAGGCTGTAGTGGCACTATCGTGGCTCACTGCTGCCTCTACCTCCTGGGGCTCAAGCGATTCTTCCACCTCAACCTCCCAAGTAGCTGAGACCACAGGCATGCGCCACTACGCTCAGCTAATTTTTGTCTTTTTTGTAGAGACGGTGTTTCACCATGTTGCCCGGGCTGGTCTTGAACTCCTAGGCTCAAGTAATCCACTGCCTCGGCCTCCCAAAGTGAGCCACTGCACCTGGTGTGAGCCATTGCGTAAGCCACTGCACCTGGCCCAGATACATTCTTTAAAGGAAAATCTTCTCTGGAGCCTCACCCAGTATCTATCAACCCAGTTGACTCCTAAAATAATTATGTGCTCTCACAGAGAGGGAATAAAGCATGATTTCCCATGGAGAGCTCTAATTCAAGGAGTCAGGTGACATGAGGAACAGCAAGGAAAGCTGTTGTGGATGATGGCAGCAGTGGAAAAAGCTAAAGAAGTAATAGAACCCCCAAGCCAGCATCTTTAAGACAACGTGACTCACAGATCACTTCATCATGCAAGCCCATGAGCCATCCTTGTATGTCAACTTCAGAGACTAATGATTTTCCACTTTTGTCTTTTAACCATAATTTATATAACAGTGTCTGGCACAGGGGTTCTCAATAAATATTAGCCAATTCAAATTCAAGAGGCCAATACTGCCACTAAACCTCAAGATTCTTTTAAAAAAGGGATGGTACTCTTTTTGTTTTTTACCTTCTCTTTCTCCTTGCCAGGGCTGGTAGTCACAGGAGCCACTCAAAAGATGTTTGCTGAATAAATGAACACTCATTGGAGGCCCCATTTTCAACCAACCTTTCTCTGATGAAAATAGGATTCTGTATCTCTTTCTCCTAAATGTGACACTCAAAGCAGAAAAGCCCCAGCCTTTGAAGGGGATTAGAAATGGGTTGACAGCTTCAGAATCACAGAGCCCATTAAGGGGCCTGTGCAGCTGTTAACCACCCTTTAGCTGCGTGGCAAATCTGTTTTCAATTATCAAATCAGGACATAGTGATCTATGGCGTCCAAGCAGCTACTTTCCTGGTGAGATACTCGCTGTGCCGGACCCTGTGTGTCCCTGTTTGCCGGTTACCAGGGTGACTGTGGTCTTGGGAGGAGGGAGAGGGCAGGAGTGAGGCCCCTTCTCTGCTGTCTGCTGCTGACAAGACACAGACGATGGGGGAGATACCCAGCTCCAATGTATGGACTCCAGCTGCTCTTGGGGACAGCTGAGATGCTTCCCTGAGGTCTCCCTGAATGTTGACAGCATCCGTGCCAGCGTTTCTATGGTGACATGTGCAAAGCTTATGGACTGTGTATGTGAGCAAAAGTGGTGCATGCTAGGGCTTGGCAATAAAGGGCTGATTGCACACAATAGGAAATTCATATTTAATTGAGCAAAAGTAATCCAAGGGAAAACAAGGAAGCTGAAGGGAAGTATAAAGACTCTTTGTAAAGACTCCCCCAAGTCACATTATTTAAATTCAACTAAAAAAAAAAATCTTTCCATTCAATCATAGGCAGCCTTTTAGATTTTTTCTCTCAGTTTTGTTCCTTATACAATCAGCTATCATAACTACTTTTTAAAATTATGCCCTGAATGGTATAGATAGCAACATAGCTATTTAACTGTAATATGGCACTTTTATTAACTTGTACCAGCATAATTATATAACAGCATCATTTGATTTTCTCAGATAATTAGAGACTGTATGGGCTGCCCATGGTGTTGGAATTAGCTGTTGGTTGCTTTCCAAAAGCCAGTAAGGAGTCCATAATTCTCTCTAGGTCTTCTCCCAGACTGAGGGGCATTTTTCTGCCCTGTGAGGTGATCTGGGGACACAATAAATGTGGCCCTGCTTGGAAATAAGGTTCTTTTACCTTATGAGAAACCATCTAAAGGGACATTTACAAAAGATTTAACATTCCTATGAATTATGTCCTGGAGAAAAATAATGTATCTTTAAAGTGTCTTGGGTAAGAAATTTAGATTTATACTTTTATAAATTTAGATTTATGCCCCTGTTAAAGTTCATTTCCTCTGTTGCTAGAATTACTATTGTGTGTATACCTGAATCTCTTCAGCTACAGTTCCCAGAAAATAAAAAATGATATCATTACAAACAGCAAACAACAAACAAAAGCACAAAGCCAATACCTCCTTCTGGTAAAAGTTCTTAAACATTCCCTGGACCTCAGAGAGGCTACAGGGGATGATGAATCACTGAATCTTTATACAATATTTGTGCATCGTGAATGTATTTAATCAATATTTCACAAATCAATGAATGAGTATATACTTTTGTATGCCTTCCTGGTGAGATACTTCATAACTTTTATCAGATAGAGTCTGCATGAGGTTTAACCCTAAAAAACATGTAAAATCACAAAGCATTCAACCACTACTTAAAAGTGATGAGCCAAACAATCACAGGTGTCTCCTGTCTTTAAAAACCGGGGCAGAGAAAGATGTCTTAAGCTGCACCATGCACATGAATCACTGGAATCTTGTTAGGATGCAGACTCTGCCATAGGAGGTCTGGGGTTGGGTTTGAGATTGTGTATTTCCAACAAACTCCCAGCGTGCCCAGGCTGCTGGTTCCAGGGACTACACTCTGAGCAGCAAGGATATAAAGTTTAAATGATGCCCTTTCCAAGGTGAAGGCCCCCAGGACAGCCCCTTACCTTCTTCGACTGTTGACTGCAATGCAAACTGCAAGAATCAAAGCCAAGGCCAAGAGGGATGCCAAGATGATCAGCCATTCTGGTGTGAGTAAATTAAATGACATGTATGAGCTTCAGAGACACACTTTGTAAAAACAAAAATGCACTTTATAATTGACCTAGTTCAAACAAGCACCAGTCAGCGCTGCAGGGGGGTCTGGTCAACAGGTCCAGCCAATAGGCAGGTAATTCTGGAAGAGCAATTTGCTATACGTATTTGTCCAACAGCCTTCTTGCTTTAATCTTTTATCATCAGTCAGGATTTTTAAGTCCCTTCAGGAGAACTATGTTTCTAAAAAAGGACAGGATGACTTGTTGAATCTTGTAGATGCCTTTGGTATAATATTATTAAACAGATAAAAGGAAATGTAGGCTTCTTTTGAAAGGAACATTTTTTCCTGTATAAGAGCACCAACCTATCCACCTTACATTGTATTAAAAAACAAAAATGGAGACAATAAAGGATTGGTTAAATAAATTAGGGTACATCTATTGCATTATGCACTACAATACAAGGAGGAAATATTCAATGACATGGAAGCCATGGTTAACCAGTAGGCAATGTTTGCTAAACACCATGTAAGGCACAATCACATTTTGGTATATATTTTACATTTTAAAATGACAGGAAAGGCCAGGCGCGCTGGCTCACGCCTATAATTCCAGCACTTTGGGAGGCTGAGGTGGGTGAATCACGAGGTCAGGAGTTCGAGACCAGCCTGACCAACATGGTGAAACCCCCATCTCTAAAATTACAAAAATTAGCTGGGCGTGGTGGCATGCTGTATTCTCAGCTACTCAGGGGGCTGACGCAGGAGAATCGCTTGAACTCAGGAAGCGGAGGTTGCAGTGAGCCGAGGTCGTGCCACTGCATTCCAGCCTGGGTGACAGAGCAAGACTCCATCTCAAAAATAAAATAAAATAAAATAAAATAAAATAAAATTAAAGACGTATATTAAAATGGTAACCATGGTATTTCTGGATGGTGAGATTGATAAGTGATTTATATTTCCATTATTTTATCTAGTTGTATTTTTTCAAATGTCTTCAATAATTACATATCACTTGTGGATTAATATTCTACACATTTTGAAATCAGGCTCTTGTAGGACTAAAATATGACTTGACAACTCTCCTAAATTCAGTTGCAAAGTGGGTTGTATATGTGTGCCATGAACCAGGGCTTGAGAAAGAAGACACATGGAAAGTCTCATCATCTGTTTTCTTCTTGGAAATCTTGGTTTACCTCTGATTTCCTGCTCAGCACTACCTTTGCCTCACCTTTTCCTGGTTTAGATGAGTTTGGAGAGGGAGGTAGAGTCAGAAGTGGAGGAGACTGACAGGAGGGCCCCATTTCTGTTCTTCCTGTCTACTCCTGCCCACAGTGGCCCTGGTCTCCAGCCTGAGATGTCCCACCTGCACTACCCCTGGAGCTGGGAAGAATCTTGCTGCCTGATGACAGCTAAGGCTTCCCCTCCGCTCTCCCCCAGGGCAGCCCACCCCTCTCTCTGTCTGGTCTGTCTTCAGGTGTGCTTAGGCAAGCTGGGACAAAGGAGAAAGGTGCAAGACACATTCTTCTCTTTCCCCAAGGGAGACTCAGTTTGGAGACCTCTGAAGGGTAGAGAATTAAAAAGGTAATTTACAACCTTAGGAGATGATTCCCTTTAGTAATTCTCCTTGACAAATCAATTTTGATTCCAAGTCAAATAAAGAATTTGCAACAAATGCCTTGTCTTGATGCTCAGGAGAACCAGGTGTCCCAGCCTCCTCACTGCACATGTCATACTTTCTGAAAAGTTTATTCTGTCCACATCAGCAGGCGGTCCCTCGACCAAAAAAAAATTAGTTGGGGAACCAAAAGAAAGTTTTCACTCCATCTAACATAAATGCTCTTGTAGCTCCTCCCTGTCTGTAATTGTAAGAGGAAAATTACATGCTTCACTTTGGACCCCAGAAATAAGGGAAAATTGGATTGGGATAGAAAGGACCTAGGAATGACATGGGGTCCTCTTGGCGATCATTCACTTAGGAAGGAAGCTTTAGTAACTAACATGACACTTCTCTGGGACAGGCCAGGGACAGATCTGAGTATGAGCTCAGCTAGTTTGCAGAACCCAGGAAGAGAAGACTATTCCATCTTTTCCTACCAAGAGGCTGCAGTACTCTCACTCATCCTTTAACTTGTAAAGAGGAGCAAACAGATTCATATGTTGGGCATTGCAGAGAATGTGCTTTCAAACGGGTCTCTTCTTCCTTGCTGGGACATTCAGAGAAAGCTACTTTCAGCGTGTTTTTCTGCCTCACAGTTGGAAACTCACCTGGAATTTGGGGTGTCCTTACAGGACCAGAGGTTGTGTTTGCCCCACCTTCTTGACTCCCATGTGAGTGTCCTAAGGGGAAAAACAACATCTCTGAACCAAAGTTTGCAATGAGTAACCATGAGTTCCTTGTGGAGCTGCAGAAAGGGCAGCTGTCCACATTCTTAATCACTGAGAAGCCATTTATGGATTCAAGCTGCAGATGTTTATAAAGCATTACACAAAAGATATCCCCCCTCGCCACCCTGGTTTGATTAAGGCGAAGGCTTGGTAATGTTATTTTGTATCAAGGAACATGAGAATTCTCCGCAGCAGTGTTGTACAGTGTTCAGGACTTTGGGGTCTAGAGCTGGATAACCCTGGATTTGAGTCTCACCGCTGTCTCTTGCTAACTAGCCATGTGTAATGGGTCAATTTACCTTCTCCAAGTCTCTCTTTTCGCACTTGTAAGATGGGGATAATAGAATCCTGTTCATCATAATTTTACAGACATTTAAAGAAGTACATGGTATTGGTAGTTGTGTGTGGTTGTTATTTCTATTTTAAATTTAGGACCTTGCTACTCAAAGTGTGGCTCTCGGACCATCAGGACAGGCATACCTGAGGAGATCGCTAGACACGCAGAATCTTATGCCTCATCTCAAAGCTACCAATCAGAATCTTCATTTTAACAAGACCCCCAGGGGACTCACACACTCCAGAAAGCCCAAAGGGAACCTGAAAATCCCATCCAATAGCATCATAGGAGCCAACATAAACGCTATAAAATAAGGAGTTTGCTCACACCTGTAATCCCAGAACTTTGGGAGACCGAAGCAAGTCGATCACGAGGTCAAGAGATAGAGACCAGCCTGGCCAACACAGTTAAACCCTGTCTCTACTAAAAATACAAAAATTAGCCAGGCGTGGTGGCGGGCACCTGTAGTCCCAGCTACTTGGGAGGCTGAGGCAGGGGAATTGCCTGAAGTCGGGAGGCAGAGATTACAGTGAGCTGAGATTGTGCCACTGCACTCCAGCCTGATGACAGAGCGAGACGCCATCTCTAAATAAATAAATAAATAAATAAGGAGTTTGGCAGCAGTGGCCCTTTCTGACTATGAAAAATCACCCTATTAGAGTCCCTGCTAATATATTACTGAAACACACCTTGTTAGAAGAATCAACATTTTCTACTGCTAAAAAGCAAAATAAGGAAATGAACAAAATGCCTTAAACTGGGAGGAAGCATCACAAGACAGACAATCCTCAAGTCAGAAATGGAGGCCTATCCAAATGAGGGAGACACAATGGTTCTAAAAGAATCTTCTAAGAAGCTGGGCACGGTGGCTCACACCTGTAATCCCAGCACTTTGGGAGGCGGAGACAGGAGGATCACTTGAGCCCAGGAGTTTGAGACCAGCCTGGGAAACATAGGGAGATCCTGTCCCTATTAAAAATAAAAATAATAAATAAATAAATAAATAAATAAATAAATAAATAAATAAATAATTTTTTTCAAAAAGAAACTTCTAAGACATCTTGTGAAGAGACTCATCAAAATGAAAGGTTCATAGATTTTAAAAAATTCTTCCTCCATTGCTTCAAAACAAAATGTGAAAGTGTCCCACCAAAATGAACTTTTTTTCCTACCAAAGGGAAGCCCATTGTAGAATCCTGAAGGCTGATCAATGGATGAAGATGGTGGGGTCTTAAATGAGAGCTTTCCTCATGGAGCCAAACTTTAGGATGTGCACAATGAAATCTTGATTACGATGGTTATATGGGGACATGATAGCTCTTGTTTATGCAATTTGATGCTTTTGTTAAAACTTAAAAGGGAGCAAAACAAGTTCCTACCAGACATCTAGGTGTTTCAACATCCCCCATCCTATGTTGACAGCGGCCTCTGACTTTACAAACCTCCTAAACAATCCAAGGCCCTTTCCCTACATGCTTTCCAGTGTCCTTGGTGGTTGGCAGGTTTTCACCTGCCCAAGTCATGGGACATTGGCCACTTAAACTAAAGATCTTTGGCCTTGAAAACTCCCCAGGAGGTATAGTCACTCTCACTGTTTTTTTATTTTATTTTTTCTGACTCACATAAGCCTTTGATATTTAAAAAAGAGGCCATTAATGGATCATAATCTCTTTATTTTCATTTTCAAAAAAAAAAAAAGAAGTGCTCCCAGCAAGAAAAGATCTGGGTGTGTGTGCAACAAGATGAAACCTCCTGTTTGAACAATAGACACCTGCTCAGAAGCCAAACAAAAGAGACTGGCTCCTGTCCGCCTGATTCTCACTTCAAGCAAAAGCCACAGAGGATGGATGTGAGACAGCAGGGCTTGCCTTGTGCCCTAGATGTCTACAAATCCAGCCAGGGTAGGACTGGCCACAATAGCAAGTTGTGAGGAGCACTTGATATTCCTGTTGGGAGATGACATGTAATCTGAGACATGTGCACAGAGATCGTTCAATTGGCTTTAATGGTGAGAAAACCAGTCTAGCACAGTCTAAGTCGCCAAACTTTAATGTGCGTGTAAACCACCTGGGTGGGAGAGTATAGTTAAAATGCAGATCCTGATTCAGTAGGTCTGGGTTAGCCAGGGATTCTGCATTTCCAACAAGTTCCTAGGTGATGTCTGCACTGATGGTTAAAGAATCACACTTACAGAGTGGCTGGGGTCTCTTGGTTTTAGAGATCATGCCCCTTAATAACTCCCCACTGTTTCAGAGTACTTTCGCACTTCTGGTACACTGTCTTCCTCACAAGAACTCTAGGAAGCAACTGAGGCAGATGATCTGATCTCCTTTTTCCTAACAAGGAAACTGAGTCTGGGAAAGGTTAAGTGCCCTGCCTAAGGTCCCCAGTGAACCTGTGACTTCTGTCTCTAATTCAGAGGCATCTCTAATGAATCCCTACCTCCTAGTGCTCCTCCATAGAGAGTTATTGTGAAAGCCACCATGTAAATATCCATCTTCATATTTGTTTCAATGTGTAAACATTAAACCTGTTGGTGAGCCTCACTCAAACTTGGGCATAAAAAGGGAAGGCAGTAATTGATACGGCTTAAATCATTTACATGGGGTCACCTGGATTTATGATGTTCAGGGAGACCACAGTAAAGCAGCACTGGCAGAACCTCCCAGTAGCCCAGCAGTAGAAGTCATTAGTAAACCTACCTCATGCCAGACTTTTGCAGTCTGGGGTAAGGTTTGCAGGGATGTGATCTGAATCACAACAAACAGGAGTCTATTTACGAATTCACGCCTGGCAGTAATTATGGGCATTATGGAATGCTTTCTCCAGACTGTGCTATGAGAAGTAATATGAGACCCTCCAGGCTTGAAAGGTGGCTCTGTCACTCCCTGGCCCTGTCAACTCTGACACTCTGAGCCTTAGTTTCCTCATCTGTAACATGGGGATAATAACAGTACTTACCTATGTCACAGAGTTTGTAGGATGACTGAATGAGTTCATACTAGATAAACTCTATACATTTGCTGATATCAACTTTTCTTTTCTTTTTCTTTTTCTTTTTCTTTTTCTTTTTTTTGAGGCAGAGTGTTGCTCTGTCACCCAGACTGGAGTGCAGCAGTGCGATCTTGACTCGCTGCAACCTCTGCTTTCCAGGTCCAAGCAATTCTCCCGCCTCAGCCTCCCGAGTAGCTGGGATTATAGGTGCGTGCCACCACACCCGGCTAATTTTTGTATTTTTAGTAGAGACAGGGTTTCACCATGTTGGTCAGGCTGGTCTCGAACTCCTGAGCTCGTGATCCACCCGCCTCGGCCTCCCAAAGTGCTGGGATTACAGGTGTGAGCCACTGCACCTCGCTGATATTGACCTGTTCTTGACCTACAATAATGGCAGTTCCATTTGGCCCAACTTAATACATGTAAAGTGTTTAGGAAGATACTGTTGGCACACAGCAAATTCCCAACAAATACCAGTGATGATATCATGTGCCAGGATGATGCTAAATGCTTTGCATGTATTCTATCATTTAGTCTTTGAAACAATGTCCTGTGACAATTATTATTATTCCAAGTTTATTACTTGAGAAATTTTGTCTCAGACCCTTTAAAGCATCTTGCTCAGTTAATATGTAGAGGGCTGGAATCGTTCTCAGGCCATTTTTGCTACAAAACTCATGCTCTTACTCACTCTGGTGTAGTGCAATGTTAAATTGGGACACTGCCTGAATTCTTCCTGAGTTTTTCAGTGCAAGGCTTTTCTCCAGAGCAGTAGTTCTCAAAGTGCAATCCCTGTCCCAGCAGTGTCAGCATTACCAGGGATCTGATTAGAAATGCAAATGCTTGGGCTCCACCCCTGACCTACTGAATCAGGAGCCTTAAGGGTGGGGTCCAGCGCTGTGATTTAATAAGCCATCCCTGTAATTGTGATGTATGCTAAGAAGGTTTGAGAACCACTTCTCTGGAGACACTGACTCATACTTCATTAGTCGTCATCGTCAGGCTCAACGATTATAACAGTACATGACTGAAGCGGTTTTGAACTCACCAGCTGATTCAGATCCATGAGTGGTATGGGACCCCCCACTGGGGTAGAATGCATCTTGGTCTCCTGTAATGAGCAATCAGGAAGGTCAGTACTGCATGTTTTCACTTACACTCCCGTCTGCATTTCCTTACATTTGCATTCCTATACAGCCTATCGCAAAGTTTAGTCTTTTTAAGGTATTCCAAAAAATGATGGCAAAACAGCCTTGAATGGGTGCACAATATTAATTACTGTTCATTGCTTAATCCACGGATAAATGAGCTAGAGCTTTAATCAGAATTAAGGAAACTAGGGCAGCAAAGGCTAAGAAGGATGACCACAGGAAGTTTTGTAGAAACTTGGTTTTGGTAGAAATCCAAGAACTGTGGTAAAGAACATGCTAACAAAAATATTGTGATACCTTTGCAGGTCTGAGGTTGAGACTAGACATTGTATATTTTAAATAAGGACAATATGAATTGGATTATGAGAAATGTAATCACTGGAAATGGGCATACGCTGGCTTAGGGCATGAAACAGATTTCTTGGCGGCAGGAAATTAGTATGCAATAAGGAATCTTGGGATTGAATGATGTAAAGATTCAAAGAGAAAAGTTAACTACTTATTTTCAAAAAAAATTAAAAATAAGTAAAAAAGGAAATGGTGAGATGATAGCTAACGTGAATAATGTGTATTGGAATATGGGCATTATAATACGTTTAAAATAATATTTTTTAAAGTTAAATCTGTGGTTTCAAAATGACGAATTAATATAATCCTAACTTCTCAAACATCTATCACCAGAAAGCTTTAGATTAAGTCAACCTCATTAATTGCTAAAATCTAAATCCACAGGTCAAATCTTGAATGCAGCATATTAAAACTCCCTCCCCCACTCCCATTTTTCAAAAGTATACTGGAATCTTTTTTTTTTTTTTTTTGACCACAGGACAATGCTTACATAAATGGCTGCAGTTATCCATTATGAAGGCACCTTATAAGGAGTCTATAGTAACCTGATCATCACCATTTCCTTGATTAGAGAAGGTGGAAGTGGGTAACACTTAGTCACCTGTGTAATTATGTTGAAGAGACAGATTGCTTTGTTCCTTGGCTGATGGTTAAAACAAATGAAAACAACATTTGCTGAAATGCCACACCAATACTCCCACTACCAAAATCACCATTACCGTCGCCATCCCATCACCATCATTATCACCATCACCATCACCATCACCACCACCACCACTGCCACTATGATTCTAAATGCTTTAGTTCTTTTTTGGGGGACAGAGCCTCGTTCTGTCGCCCAGGCTGGAGTGCAGTGGCATGATTTTGGCTCACTGCAACCTCCAATTCCTGGGTTCAAGTGATTCTCATGCCTTAGTCTCCCGAGTAGCTGAGACTACAGGCATCTGCCACTATGCCTGGCTAATTTTTTGTATTTTTAGTAGAGACGGGGTTTCACCATGTTGGCCTGGCTAGTCTCAGACTCCTGACCCCAAGTGATCTGCTTGCTTCAACAAATGCTTTAGTTCTTAACATTAAGCCTAAAGACTGAGAAAAATGTATGGACATAAATGAGATTTATATGGGTGAGTATTTTTGAAGAAAACCAAGGATGAGAATTGGGTGACTTAATTGTCTAATCCATGGAGAATCATGGAAAATCTCTCCTTACCACTGTGGAAATTAGAAGGAATCAGTGTCTGTGAATATCAGTCTTGTAAAAAGCATTTGATATACTAACATTAGGCTATAAGCCTTCTAGGGTACTGTGACTATTAAAATTGCCATTTAAAATTTAAATTCATGGCTGGGCGCGGTGACTCACGTCTGTAATCCCAGCACTTTGGGAGGCTGAGGCAGGTGGATCACTTGAGGTCAGGAGTTTGAGACCAGCCTGGCTAACATGGTGAAACCTCATTTCTACTAAAAATAAAAAAAAATTAGCCAGGCATGGTGGCACACATCTGTAATCCCTGCTACTCAGGAGGCTGAGGCAAGAGAATTGCTTGAACTTGGGAGGCAGAGGTTGCAGTAAGCCGAGATCGCGCCACTGTACTACAGCCTGGGTGACAGGGCAAGACTCTGTCACCAAAAAAAAAAAAAAAAAAAAAAAATTAAATTCATTAGGTTGCACAACAGGCTTTCTTTTGCCAAGAGCAATGAGACAGCACTGTAAGATTTTCTGAAGAATACTGACAATGGTACTTGGAAATTTTAATAAGTGAGAGCAGAACAATGCTGAATAAGGAACTAAGGAGTGTAAGGGGCTTTGTCTTGCCAATATTGCTGAAGTTAGCATTTTCTTAAACTGTTTTTCTTGAAGCTCTGGGGTAGGCCACCCAGAGAAATGAGGCCTAGCGTGTGGCATTCTGAATTTTCTGTCCCTGCCTCGCAACTCTCATCTGTTTTACATATTGGATTCTCATGGAGGCTGAGGCAGAAGAATTGCTTGAACTCAGGAGGCGAAGGTTGCGGTGAGCCGAGATCGCACCACTGGACTCCAGCCTGGGCAACAAGAGCAAAACTCCATCTCAAAAAAAAAAAAAAAAAAATATATATATATATATATATATAAATTCTTATTTTTCTTTTTAGGGGGAGGAGAGAAGATCTCTGCTCCAAAATTATATATCTAAAGTCTCTAATCTTGAATATGCCTTAGTGACTGTGTTACAAAGCAATTGAAAAACTAGTACTAGGAAGACAGAATCTGTTTTTTATTTCTTCACTAAAGTGGGTGTTTTCCAGTTCCCCTTTCTTCAGTGTTAATTTCTTAATACAAATGGAGAAGCAAAGAAAAGCAGAAGCAGAGATGACTACTTATTTGAGGAAAAAAAAAGACTTACTCTAGGTTCATGTCAAACTTAATTGAATAAATTATCTTCAGTCCTCTCTTCACTATTACAATCAGAGAAGTGGTCCCTCATTAATACTAGATTAAATCATGAACATTTTAAGTATGCATCAGAACTAGAAGAGGTTTATCCAACACCAAAAGTAAAACTGATCAATCTATCACCAAAACCAGATAATAATTTCAGAGCAAAGATACTAGTATATAGAAATTATTCACCTGTAGGATAAAACCTTACCAAATAAGTAGCATATATTAGTCAAATTAAATGGAATTGCTAAAATTCAACTATTTTGACCTGCAAAAATATCAGTTTCATGTGGTTCAACTTCATATATCACAAGATAAGACAAAGAAAGCAATTCCATCATAACAGCCAAGTTGTACACACACAAACACACACACACACAAACATACACAAATGGAAAAAACACCGGCAAAAGGAAGTATTCTTTTATCTAAAGTATACCCAAGTTTATTTGCACTAGAATTGATAACCAATAATGAAAGACATTTCTATATCACAAACTAGTCCAATTCCAGACGACACAGAAAATGTCCTCTGTAATATGAAACTGTATACTGTTTCTCTGTATAGAGAAAGCAAACTAGATAATAAATGCCAAATTACCTGATAAGGAGTGATTGACATTAGAGTTGGAATCTCCAACAGTAACTTCAGTAACTCCAAAGGACCCAGTCTTAGCTGAGGTCACTGGGATGAAGGTCCTGCTTTCCTTCGTGTCTGGGTAATGAGAGGTATAACCTTCCAGTAAAGTGGTTGAGCCTTCAGAATGATTTGGGTCTCTTCTTCCACCTGTGACATCATTCCTATCTGTGTGGAGGTGGAATCAGTGATGAACCCATATTTGTAAGATTACCACCCACCATGTGCTTGTCTCCAGAACACACAACTGCTGCAAAAGCTTTCCACTTGTTATCCATAAATAGGGAGCAATAGAGTGAAGTCTGTCACACTATTGAACAGAATAAATATTTTGCAATAGACACCACTTGGACATCACTCAACAGAAGAGATTTTGGTGATCTTAATACCCAGAATTGGCATTTGTTGCAACATCTGCTTGGGTTATTAGGTAAGGCTATGCCACTAAAACTGTGACCTTGAAGTCAGCTGAGGTCATAGATAATCTTGAGTTCTTTCTCAATTGGATTCATCTTTGATGAAGTGGAGGGAACATACCATTGGATTGAAAGATAAAATTTTGCTGCTTGCAATTAGAATAGCAAATGCATGGTTTCAAGGGCCCGAGGCTACTAAATTAATTATTCTTTTCTTTTCCAGAAGGGACTGCTTTTTAGTCATCAGCACCATGTAGGTCCAGAGGACAAAAGGCAAAATAATATTATTGTGAGGAATATAAAGTGATATAATCAGACATTTACGCCAATTCTAATGCAAAAGAACTGAAATAATAAACAGTTTCTTGGACCACAGCACAATCAAATTTGAAATCAAGACTAAGAAACTCACTCAAAACCATATAATTACATGGAAATTGAATAACCTGCTCCTGAATGACTTTTGGGTAAATGATAAAATTAATGCAGAAATCAAGAAGTTCTTTGAAACTAGTAAGAACAAAGATACAACGTACCAAAATCTCTGGGACACAGCTAAGGCAGTAGTAAGAGGGAAATTTATAGCACTAAATTTAAACGCCCACATAAAAAAGTTAGAAAGATCTCAAGTTAACAAAAATAAATAAATAAAATCAATCATATATAAGCAATCCATTATGGTTAAAACAAAGCACTAACCCTAGAGTGAAAGAAATCCAACCTTTAAGACTAAGAAATGTAGTTTCCACTTAATGTTCAAAGAGTATATAAAACAGGAAAATCAGAAAACCACCACCAGACGCACCTTTTGATTAAAAGTAACAGTGTAACAGCAGCTAATTGATGCACCTCCACCAAAGACACTGCAAAAGTACCCATAATTGATTGATTCTTATCAATAGCTGAAGCCAACTAGATTTTATAATCCTTACTGCTTGATGTCAGAGTAGAAGTTGTTGGATGGTCTTTATCTTCTTCCAAGCCTTCATGTGATGTAGAGAAGCTCTGAGAATTACTCTGCTCTGTTTCAATGAGGGATGAATCCAGTGTTAATTTGAAGCTATGGTACAAATCCTGTTATCTGCTAGCAGGGAAGATCTGGCTAGAGTAGAGTCAGATGGATAGGTGCACAGGAAGACCAAAGTTTGTGCACACCATTCTACTCTGATTGATAGAAATATACAGAATTCTATTTTGCCCCTAGTTGGTTCCAAAAATCCTTTATTTCTCAGTATAATCATCAAAGGTAATGTGGCAAGGTGAAGAATGAGCCAAAACTTTGCCTACCCTGGATTGTCCTGGTGCAATTGTAGCATTGCTCCCAGTCACTCAGGAAAACCAGAGAACACAGAGACATGGAAAAAAGAATATTTGAATCCCAATGCTCCTATCAGTAATCAAGAGCACCTAACTGTGTGTTAAGACATGTGACTGTAGGGAAAATGAACACTATGATAGCCTGCAGTCTACTTGTAACCACAAAAGAAAAAGAAGCCTATCTAGAATAGCCTACTCAAGTAACACAGATCAAATTTATACAAGGAAATACTTAGCTACCTTGTAAAGGTCATCAAATTAAAGTTACCATTTTACTCCATTATTAAGTTGTTTTTTGTTTTTTTTAAATTTCACCTGTGTATAGGGATCCTCATCACTGCACCAAGGAAACGCTTGCCTGGGCAAACACAGGGCCCTCAGTGACATATACCAATTTGAGGTTGAACCATTGCCCATATCTAAAATCACTTGGACTGTTTCAAGTTTATTTTTGTGTTCTTTCAAGAAAGGTACTGACCTCTGAGTTGCAGGTACAAAAACTTCATAAAGCACACCCATAAGCCATGCCCACCACCAAACAAATATTAAAACCCAGGAGAGAGACAGTCACCAAATCCCAAGCCCAATGTCAGAACAAAAGCCAACAGTGACATAAAATGGAAATAAAAGTCCTTCTTTGGCAAGGGCCATTCATAGGCTTATTTGCATCTCCTTTGATGCTTAATGCTGTGCTATTTACATTGCTGACAATCAATACATGCTTGCTGATTTTTTTTCCTTTGCCTAAAGGGCTCATATGAAGGACTCTGCCCATTGTGTGTGGCAAGCAATAAAATGGGACCTTCTTAATTCTAGATTTCTTTTGTATTCTTCAAAGAAATTATGAATGACTTTAGGCTGATCTCTAGGACATCCCTGCACATATAGTAGAAATTAAGGCTACTAGAAGTTGAACATTTCTTAGTGACAGAAAGAGATACTAGCAATTTTTGTTGTTGTTGTTGTTGTTGTTCCAGGGATCCCGTCACCTTTGTTGATTGTCAATAACATGCCTTGCCTCTCCTCTAAGAACTGATGTGATCTCTAGGATTATCTGGCCCCAAAAATGTCTTTTTACAACCATGCAAGCAATCCTACCCCTCTTCTGCACTGGCTGGAGGAAGGATGGATATTGAAAGGAAATGGTCAGTTAAAACACAGAGATATCCTGGAAGTGGGCTTGTGTTTCACTGACATAACTACTTAGAGAATGAAAATGGAGTTGAATAGAGTTCTACTTTTTTAAAAACACAAAGTCATTGAGTCTGGAAGGCACCAAGAAATGAAGGGAAAATCAGCTTGAGAGACCTCCACAAGAAATATAGACAATGAAGACAGTTTCACACTCTGGGCTGAGGTGAGCCTCATAGCACCATTCCACCACCAAAGTTCTGCATCTTGGCCAATAGGGTGTAAGAGATGAAGCAGGAATACAAGTCAATAAAGAGGCTGAGCATCGTTATTCTTACTCGTTGTCATTGAAAGAGGTCCTGTCCTGTCCAAGTCTTCCACCAAACCTGTGTTTGGATCTGCAGTAGGCTGAAGCGTTGTACTATGACTGGAGTCCATGTCTGAAGGAATCAATGTTAGTGTTAATGCTTGATTTCCCAAACCCACTACCCGAAGGTGGCTTATGGTCTACAACTGATTTTTTAAAATATTCGCATCTGGCCAAGAGGAAAGAAAGCACATACTGACTATATCTCCAGAACTGAGATAGATTATTGTTTCATCAAGAGCACCACAACAAGTAACTGACTTTCCTTGAAGGGCCGAGTTATATGAAAGCTATGATTCGTGTTTGTTTTTGCTGAGTCTCGAAGGACTCTACATGGGCACATGATGGAACACCCAAAGCTTGCAGAGAGACAGAAACATTGCCTTTTTTATAGAAACATGCAATCTGACACATGGAGAAAAGATAAAGTGTGCTGGCTCAGGCACCATTTTATCCCCTCCCCCTTACCAACCAAAGGGACTTGTAAAAATAACCCTCTTCCCCCCTTTAGTCTTTTTCTCTTCACAGAGTGAAAATGCAAACAAACACAAAATCAGCATTCAATAACACCTAGGTGGAGTTACAGAAAGTATACAGGGGCAAGAAATAAGAAGCAGTAGATGTCATTGAATTATTCTTCCCCAAAACCCAAGTATAAGCGGTCTTTAAAATTTAACTTGTACAATGTTGAGTAGTGCAGAAATTTCACTGAGATACTTGTAAATGTTGTTTTTAATAGTTATCACAGATCTATTCTGCTGAAATAAGAAGTCTTGAGTGAAACAGAGGCCAAACAATTTATAAACCCCATCTATATTGCTGGCTCTCCAATTCAGTCAAAGTCTATCCACACCACTGCCTCTGGAGAGATTTAATCAGTTCCAGCGAAGCACCAGAATACTGGGTACCTACGTGTGCACTGCAGCTTTCAACACTAAATATTCAAGATTCAACACTAAATATTCAACACTAAAATATTCAAGATCTTTGTAGGACAAAAATGTGGTGACTCTACTATCCCAGATTTCAAACAAGAGCAAGTGCTAACCTGAATCAAAACTACAAATGGACATTCTCCCAGAAAAAGTCCCACTTGATGATGGGATCTAGACTCTTGTTCATCTTCCCTCTTAGAAGTAGAGTCCTTCAAGAGTTATCATACCATTGTGTAGTTGAAGCCAATTGTATTGTCCTTGACATGTTCATTAATTTAATGGAATCTCTTTCTCTTCATCAGTACATAGACTTAATATTGATTCTGAAGATCTTTGCCTGGCTTGGTTTTCCCCCATATCTCAGAGCTCCAGCTCCTCAGAGCTCCAGCTGCCATGTGCAAACTCATGTGTGCTGGGTCTGCCTGTGGTACTTCAGTCACTCAACATAATGGCCCCTCCCTAGCCATTCAAACACATCTTCCTTTGTGAAAAATGGATCTACTCACTTGACATATTGATTCCTTGGCTTTTCTTCCTTCACATTTCTCCTTAAATGAGTCTCCTTCTTAGGAAAACTGCCCCCCACCCCCCACCACCCACTTCCTTTCTCTGACTATCCAGGGTTTTTTAATTTTTCATAAACCAGATCCAATTCACCTTTCTGTGATGCTGTGGTGGGCGGGGAGGGGTTCTCAGAATTTCTTTAGCGTTTATTGTTGGCAACATTCATTTCACATCTATTACTTACTGCCTCACACAGATATATTTTGACAATAAATGTTTTCTTTTGCCAACTCTCCTGCTAAATTCTTTACTTTCAGCTCGGAATTTCATATTCAGGTGAATATGTGTATCACTCCTACCAAGAAAACTAATTTTTGAAGAATCTCAAGTCCTTCAGGAAAGTAGTTTGGTCTAAACCTAGGGCATATTTCTAGAAAAATAGTCAGCAGTCAGTGGATTTCAAAAAACAGAATATATAAAAATCTCAGAGGCTATTACCCATCCTTCTTCCTGCTTGATGACCTCGTCCCATGGGATGTGAGATTGGGTCAAAGAAATCAGTCCAGGAACTGTCCTCTGGGCTTGGTGTTGTCCTTCCTTGCATTGGATGGCTGGTAAGAGCTGAGGCTGCTGAGACCATGCAGTTGGAGCAATTGTCAAAGTGTTAATGGACGCTTGGTCAGGAATACACTAATTTTATTGTTTAAAAAGACTTTATTCTCTAGACAAGACAATGAAACCATCTTCCTTGTAAAGAGGGCAAGGAAGTTGCATAAACGCAAAATGTTTCAGCAGGTTTGGGTTCACTCATGCTCATTTTCTTCTTAGCAATCAGCATGTGAACTGGAGGACACAAAAGCATTAACGACTCCTGCAGTGCAGAGAGGGTGAGTTACAGACATCATAGGAAGATGAAGGAGTAGTTCTTGACCTGTGCCATGCTGCCACCGTACCCTAACGGCAGAAGTGTAAAAGCCCGAGTGCATTATGTTATTCTGAGACAACCATATTCCAGCCGAATGCACATTAGGCTGGAAGTGATCTCAGGAAAGGAATCAGGTAACAGCTTTCCATGTGATCAATATGAAAGTCAGTGCCATTTATCTCAAAAGCATGAATGGAATCCGTTAGAAGCATTACCTGACAACGGGATTTATGGCATAAATGACATATAAGAAAGCAGCACATGTCTTGCTTCATTCTGAGCCAATGAAGAAGTATAGGTAGAAAAGATTGCAACAGCATCCTCTTAGCAACAACCACACCACATAGACAGTCACAGAATCCATTGCTCTGCCAGGAATTCATTCAGACCTTGCCATGCCCCAGAAGTACATGACACATTATCTTCTATATTGTAAATAGAAATATGGGAATATTTCTCACTGATACCAAGTGAGAATATGCATAAATGACATATAAGAAAGCAGCACATGCCTTGCTTCATTCTGAGCCAATGAGGAAGTATAGGTAGAAAAGATTGCAACAGCATCCTCTTAGCAACAACCACACCACATAGACAGTCACAGAATCCATTGCTCTGCCAGGAATTCATTCAGAACTTGCCATGCCCCAGAAGTACATGACGTATTATCTTCTATATTGCAAATAGAAATATGGGAATATTTCTCACTGATACCAAGTGAGAATATGGAATTCACATTCTTGATAAGGCAGGACACATTTCAATACTTATGTCACACAGACAAAATATCCTGCATGGGAGCTTGCAGAGCCAAGTCATCTGGTATCACTTAGAGATGATGATAAGACTTGATTCCAATTTCCACAATCTCACAGTTCAAGAATAGAGAAGATGGCTTGTTTATACTCAAGGACAAATTACCAAACAGGCATGGCCAAAAGGCCAAATGACATCAGACAGGTGTCATTTTTCACATAATGTCTGGCTCTATTTCTTCAAACACTGGAGTTCTAGCAAAATGCTTTCTCACAAGTCAGACTTTGCAGAATCACATTGTAAAGTCTGGACCCATATTCTAGAGTAGATTCCTTTGTGCGACAAAAGGGGATATTTTATCAGGGCCTCCGCTACAATCTCACTAGATAATGCCCAGAACTCGGTGTGAAAGAGACATGTTCAAGGGCATGTTCTCTGTGTTTCCTGTTCTTATTCGTAACTGGCTTGTATCCATTCCTGTTCAGGTGACTTGTTATGAGCCTTTAAGGTTTGGCTCTGTGTTAACTGCAGCATAATTTATTAAGTAACCTAACATCTTGTGACAATTCCTCCAATGTCCTTTTGTTCAGTGTCCTCAATGTCTACCATTTAACCCAAAAGGAAGTTGCCATCCAAATTTACTTGTTAAACCACCCATTACCAGCTGTCCCTGTTGTCGAATGGGAGTCTTCTCTGGGTGTTTGGAGATATCCCTCATGCCATCTGTTGCCAAACCACTGTTCCTTCTGGGTAGCTGTTTCTTCAGTTGTACTACTAGGAATTGCCTGGACTGTGAGAAGAATATCAGTTGGGAGACATAATTGTCTATTTTCCTTGCCAATAGCTGTCAACGTATCTTTCTACTTTAAGGGCAGATACACATGGGAACAGAAGGTAGAAAAGAAAAGCAGCAAGGAAACAGGCCACTGATATTCTGAAAGGGATATTAGAAATAAAATGATCCAAACATTTAATTTTTCAGATGGGAACATTGTGGTCCAAAGAGGTTTTGATTTGTTCAAAACCATAGGACTAAGCAGACCATAGCTGATGAATTCTCAGAGTTCTATGAGTTATCATTATTTTTATTTTACTGTAGTATATGGCGTCACATACCCTGTCTTAGAAAACCATTCAAAGAATAACCTCTTCGCTCCAGTCATTCTGATGAAAGGAAAATACTGTATAACAACTGACAAGATCAGCGCATTAGGAGACCGTCTCAAATGGTGGTCATGTAACCCATAATTGCACACACTGGAAATGCACCAGCAGTGGATTTGCCCAGCAGGAAAGGTGTTGGGATGGCTTGAATGCTCTTTCACTAACACATTATGTGGCAATGTTCATATGGCGCCTAAAATTGCTAAAATCACTTTTTAACAAAATTAATTCAGTTGACAAAAACTATCCAAGCCAGTTTGAGGCATTATATAAATAATAGTGTGTGACAGGCTTAAAATTTCAACCATTATTTTAAAAAGGACAAAATCAACAGAATAAAATTCCATCAAGGTGCCTTCAGGAAAAGTCAGAAAGCCACCAACATTTTTAACTATAGCAACTTAAAGCAATTTTGTTTTATCAAGAAAATGAGAGCCTATTAACTTGCCAAGCCAGAGTATTTTTTTTGTAACTTGTAAAATGGTTGTATTTCATTATCTTAGAAAATGATATGTGTGATTTGGTGACGGCAATGACATTTAAAAAATAGAACAGTCCTCATTTTACCCTTACATTGGCCAAGCCATTATTGGGTTAACTGGTTATCCAGGGGGAGGGGAAAAAAGCCAGAATCTTAAGTTTTACCTACCACTGACTAAATCACTAATTCCCAACCAATAATGAAGTTAGAAAAACCACTGAATGTAATTACATAAAAAGGAACATTGACCCAAACATAGACTGCCATGTTACTCAAAGTTTAAATAAAAGAAATAAGGAAGTGTATGTGTGTGACTGCATAGAAGGACTCTATACTCCTTCTATCACTACTTTAATGAGTTTTTAAAGTACCCATAACTCTTTATTGTTTTCAGCCTAAATAGGAATGAGTTCACAAAACATATGATTTCTATTATAAAAGATGAAGGTTGACTTTCTTCTAGAAGTTGTGATGTTAATTTGATAAAGACCAGAGGTCACCAATCAGATCCCTTTGAGTTTCGCAAATATTCATAAGAGAATTGTTACAGTTTTCGCTGTCTTCTCTTTGTCAAGTTACATTCTGTCTGAATTTTCACCTACCCTCTAGTCCTAATGCCCCCCAAGCACCACCTTTTGACAATAGGCTCATTATTTCCAAGTCTCTAAAGTAGCTTTCTGGTCTTTAAGTGCAAACTGTCTAAAACAATTTCTAAGATATACTGTTAGGGCTTTAAGGGACTGGAACAAAATCCTATTCCAAAGAGATTTATGCTTCCTCTGTATTTTCTTTTCCTAGACTTCTTTGTTAACTTAGTCCGTAAGCCTTATGCATACATCAGATCTACTGGGGTTTGTAATGGAATGTAAGGTCTGCTGGATATATTTAGTACAACGTCTAACCTCTATCCTAGCTGGTACCTGAAACTTTCTTTTGTTGTCTGAAGACACACCTCAAGCTATAGATTCCCAAAGCCCTTTGGTTTTTAAGTGGCTATAGCTCACATTTCCGCATTAGGTGTATTTAGGGCTGTGAGAATGACAGTCAAATCATCATTTTAAAAATGCTAAAAAGCTGTTTTCCAAAATAAATACTCTTATTCCAAATAAGATAGACATATCTCAGTGGGACAGATAAAAGAAGAAAAGCACTTACTTCTTATGTTTGGGGAGTGAGGGGGTCCCCTATTCTCACAGTCCAGTGCTGCAACTTGAGATTGTTTTAGAAAAACTGACAAGTTTTCATAATAGCAGAAATAACAGTAAGAGCATTAAAGCCTTCCCCAAGTTACCTTGGGCTTAAAAACAGAAAAAGAAGCAGTGGTAGAATTCAAATGCAGACCATACGAGCTACCAACTTTGTTCTAAAGAGTACAAGGGACTATAGAACAGTCAAGGACAGAATGCAAAAAAGAAACTATATTCATCAAAGATCTTCATAGAAAATAAGGATTCCAAAGATCAATTCACTTGACAAGCTTTCTTTCCAGATTTCACTACTAAGCACCAAAAGAACACACTTTGCCACACATTTCCATAAACACACACAAGTTACCCAAATGGAACCTCTAGGAACTTTTAACACAAAAATTGTATCTAGATCTACTTCTTAAAACATTTTGGTCTTTGGGCAACCTGAAGTGTTATCATTTTCCTTCCAATTTTTAAAATTTGTGTGCAAGTTTGGCAGATTTTCAGGCTCTGAGAATAAAATAAATTACTAAGTGGAAATAGAAGATGTGGCCAATTTCTAAACAAAATCTTCCCTATTGCTGGAATGTCTTCACTAACTCATCTAACCCAGAACTGCCGACCGCCATCTTGCTTACTTGTGCTTGTAGAATGTGGGGTCTCTTCTTCCTCATGATGCTCATGGTGAATGAGGGGAGGATGTGCTTCCGGGTTCCAGTTTCCTTCATGAGCAGTGGTGCCATTTCTGTCTACATCTGCTGTGATGATGGTTAAATACACTGTGACTTGTTATCAATCAAGCTTTAATGATTCTGTTCTTCCATTAAAGTGCATGCTATTTAACAATTCTATGCCAAAGTATTATCTCTGAGCATCCACTCTCAAAAATTTTGAGTGACTTTACCTAATTGGTCTCAAGAGAAAATCAATGGGCTTGGAATTTCTTCATGTTCCCTTATTATTCCACTATGATCAGTTTGTCAAAGGCAGCACCATAAATCCTTCAAACATATTCATTTTTATAATGAAGCAACATAAAAATATACCCACATGGTATAATTGATAAATGACTCCTAAATGGAATTAAGTATCCTCATGAAAGTCCACTAAGAATTTCTTGATGAGATACTAGCTAAATTTCCCACTGTGTCCCGATGATTGACCTTTGCAGCATCATAGGCTTTGAGGGGAAAAAAACCTTTCATTAAATATGCATAACCCATTACCAGTTATCCTTGCGGTTGTCTGAAGTAGCACTTCCGGATTTGAATGGCTTGGGTTCCACTGGGTCCAGTCCTTGTTCTGTTTTGTGTGGTCAAAAACCCGTGGTGTGGTTGAAACTGTGATAACGATGATTGAAGCAATTAGAAAAATGTTATTTCTTGAGCCTTCGCCACTTGTCTCGCATATAGTCTTGTTTCTGTAGACTATGCAATGAATCATCTATACCAGGTTGTATAGATGGCGGCATGGAAATGGAGGGAAAGCGGAGGATGCCTTCAGCTTAATTCAGCCATATTGGTAAGCATCTCAGTGTCCTTTGCATTCTGTCATAGAATACCTTGGGGTTCAGAACATGAGATCTTCCAGATAAAACAGTCAAAGAAGCTGCAGCAGTAGGAAGGACAGCTTTGAAAACACCAGCCCTTCACCGAGGATAACCAAAGGCGCCATTTTGCCCATCCATGCAGTCTGTAGTATCCCTCTGCACTTGAAAGCCCAGGGACTTAGTCACTGTGTGCTATTTGTAGATCCTCAGGGTGAAGAGGCAGATAACTGAAAGTTATACCATGATAATCACTTTATGTTGTTAGTAATTTCAGTGGGGAAAGAAATGTCTGAGCAGCCAGAGCTTTCCTATAGATGATTCCGAAAAATATTACCTACCTAGAATAGCCATATGTTTTAGCTGTCTATTTCTGAATATTTATCAAACACTATGGTATTCTCATCAAATACAAAATATGTCACGAGCAAGCCATTCATAGCCAATGAAAGAAAATAAGACACCACAGGTAACCAGCCACCATCACAGAAGCACAATGGAAAGAAAGAGGCATACATCCACCAGCACCCTGATATTGTCACCCAATCTGTTAGGGCTGGAATAGGAGATGCACCTAACAGAAAGATCATGACAAAATCTGAATCAATGTGTTTTGTGGAAAGGTTATTTGCAAATCCATCCTAATTGTTTCAAATTTTATTTTGAAACCCAAATAACACAAAACTGTTTTCAGAACTATAATACTGTCAGCTCTATTTTACAAGTTATGAAAATCGAGTTTAGAATCATTAACCACATTCTCAACAAGCATGAAAAGGTGCTTATTATCAAGCAGTTATCGCACCCCTCCAGAAGAAAGAGGGCATCATGTTGAATTATGTCCATAGGTGCTAAGCAGAAAAGTAAACTGAAATTGGAAAATATGCCATAGAGATTTTAAAAATTAAAAACAACAACAACAACAACAACAAAAAAAACACCATGGGAAGTTTTTCCCTGAAGCCTGACCATACAATTCATTTGCAGGTAGATATCTTTGGGTTACTCCCCAAGGGAATTTAATTTCTTCAATATCAAGACCACGTCTTTACTAATGGGCCTACCTGCAAAGCTGGGCCACATCCTGAACACAGGAGACAGTGTAATGTAAAACTCCAGTGTTTTTGATTATTTGGTTTTTGTTCTGAAGTTACCAAAAAGAATTTTCTTATTCCATAGATTAAGCTCTGGAGGGGTGCTGGGTCTAAAAAAATCACTTAAAAGTTTAGATAGAAAATTCTAGTTCCTTTTGAGTATTTGTTATATCAATGTTATATATTCAGATGCCTTCAAGGCCTAAGCTATTTTTTTTTTTTTCTGGACCCTTTCTTCTCTGTGTGCTGTCCGTTTGAGGATTAAATTGTCAGGTTTTAATGGAATGGATAGAACTTCAGTGAATTGGGGGAGCTCACATAGCACCCCAAAAGCCTTTTTTCTAAGGAAAAGCAAAACTGTGATGGAGTCAGGTTCAGGATTCTCAGCTCTATTCAGCAAAATCTTAAGTCATTACAGGTATGTGTGGAAAACTCAGTAATCTGGCAGACTATTAGACCAACCTTTGCATGTTTTTAACTTTTTAAGGACATCTTTAAAGCTCAATTTCCATCTCTTTGTTCTCAAAAAGTTTTATAATTGTCAAAAATTTGGATACTATTATGTACCAATAGTGGTTTCATTATTTGCTTTTAATAAGTGGTAATGTCTTGTTAAAGCTAACCTGACATTTGCCCTTCCCTTCAAGGTCTTTGGTGTCCAGCTCATTTGTTAAAACTCTGGATTTGTTCCTTTGACCTTAGTCGGGTTTTGATTAAGATAATTCTTGAGTTCCAGCTCCCATCATTTAAGCCTTAAGGGCCTTCAATTTAGGATCTTCTACAACTTTTTTTTTTTTTTTTTTTTTTTTTGAGATGGAGTCTCGCTCTGTTGCCCAGGCTAGAGTGCTGGAATGCAGTGGCGCTATCTCCTTCCTGATTCACGCCATTCTCCTGCCTCAGCCTCCCAAGTAGCTGGGACTACAGGCGCCTGCCACCACGCCGGGCTAATTTTTTGTATTTCTTAGTAGAGACGGGGTTTCACTGTGTTAGCCAGGATGGTCTCGATTTCCTGACCTCATGATCTGCCCGCCTCGGCCTCCCAGAGTTTTGGTATTACAGGCGTGAGCCACCGCGCCTGGCCTACAAATTTTAATTAATACCCTCCTAATCACATTCTTCAAGTCTATTGCTCCAACAGACCATAAGATTCTGAAAGGCAAAGGCTCTGGCTTTTTTCATCTTTGTGTTTCCAGCACCTAGCACAGTTAAGTACACAATGAATATTTTTTGGACTGTTTTAATGTCATCCTCTGACAAAGCCTGATCATTCAAAGACAATCTGTAGCAGTAGACTTCATTGATAAATAAAACAGGAAGAACCTGAGACATTAGAAATTTTATGAGATATTTTCCCCACTTCTCAAAACATTCTATTTCTTCTTCCATAATCTCATCAAGATATAACTAAGGTATGATCACAGGTTCACCTATTTTTCACATTAACTACTTCTCAAGAGAGATACAATTAGGTATCACTCAGATTAATCAATAAGCCTTGCATAAATGGCTGTACTGTAATTGATTATTCTTACTGGTGCTGGAGATAAAATCTTCATCATCATCAATGCCTGATCCAGAAAAACTGAGGTGTCTGTCTCTTTCATCTTCATTTTCTTCATTTGGCTCCCAGCCTGCTGAGATGGTATTTGAAGACGTACCTGTTGTGGTGACTTGCATTAGTGGCTGAGCTGGATGCCAGGCAACCCACTTGCAAAGGAAGAAAATCAGGCACAGAAGGTATAATGGATTTCCCGAATTTTTAAAAGAAAGTGAGGGAGTTGACTTGCATACCCCAAATTCTTATGTTCTGGTCTCCGAAGCTAATACATAAATCTCAAAACAAGTGACTGTGATCTTTAAAACTGAATATTCTCCTTAAGAAAGCTAAAATAGGTCTTCAAAGGCCAATGAAAACTCCTCCACGCTTTCAGATGTGTTTATTATTAACTCATTAAGCATATGCCATTAAAGCCAAGCCGTCAAGAACAGAATGGAAAGGTTTCATACGTGCCTTTATTTATTTATTTATTTTTTTGGTCAAGACTCCTTCAGAAAAATTTGGAATCTACACCTGTGTCAGTCATTTCATTGTGTTCACAATTTGCTAATTCATTTTTTGTCTTCAGAGATGGAAGCTACACTGCAGTTCCCAACACTACTTCAGCATAGAGCAAAAATGTGGAGCCAATTAACAGAGAAATCATTTTTGGCATTATTAGGCAATCAAAGGGGTTAACTAAAGTGAACTGTGGTTGAGATATTGAGAAATTCTTTTTCTTTTTGAATAAAAAAAGGAGATTAAAAACTTCATCTTCTTCTCAGTGGTTACTGTAAACAATGTCTTTTTACTAAAACGGGGTTTTCTACATTTTAAATGAGATTCAGGCTATCTTAGGGAATGAGCATTTGCCTTTTCGTATGATTAGTGTCTACCCCAAGAATAGTTCCATTGATGAAGATTTTCTATATTTTTTCAGATCTAGCTATGCTATTTCCTCATGAAAGTACAAGACTTTTTATGACTGTGGTAATTTTAGAATATACATGAATAATCTTTCAGAGTCACAATTTTGCTACGTCATTAAAAAAAGCTTATTCCCGTTTTATAGTCTCTATATTAACCTTCTCCTGGGCTATACTAATCCATATATTAGAAAGAAGAAATCTGCTTATTGGTGCCATACAAGCAAAGAAACAGATACCAGAGTTCATGATCCTTCTAAAGTCATAATGAACATTTGTGAGAATAGAAGGAACTTTAGGCTTTAATAACATCCCAGAGGTCAATCAAAATTATTCAACGCTGTCAAGAAAACATATGCTATGAGACAATAATAACTCATTACCAGCCATTTGTGTTGTTGTGTGAAGATGATTCTTGGACTCTGATGGTAGAAACAACCATGAAAACCAATCCTGGGTTTCTTGCCTCTTGGTTGCTGTCTCAGTTGCTGTAGCACTAGTGCTCATCAAAGCTGTTGTAATCATGATTGAATTGATTGTTGAAAGATTAATTAACAGTTCCTAAGAAATAGCATTGAATATGCTTGTACTGTTTTACTATTCAAGAGAATCATCTATATTTGATATAGATAGTGAAAAGAATGGGAAAAAGCAAAAAAGTTCCATTTTTTTTCAGAGGCTCAAACTGAAGTTTATAGAATGTCAGAGAGGGAAGGATCTTAAATGTCATCTGGTTCATGCTCCTTATCTTAAAGATTTAAAAATTGTGCTGGACAGAGCTTCTGACCTATCTGAAGTCAGAAGCCTAATTAGCAAGAGTGAGGGCTCCAGGAACACATGAGAGCCATCTTCAAATTTTGAAAGTCTATATAATGTAAAAGAGGGATTAAATTTTTTGTCTCTGGATCCAGGAGGCCAAATTAGGATCTGTGGTGAAAATTTCAGGGAGATGAATATTCTTCCAAATGTTGAATTGAAAAAAGCAATAATCTGAACTATCCAACAATGAACTTCTTCATAAAGTATTATGTTTCCCATAGTCAGGAAGATCACTTGGCAGGAAAGTTGTGTAAGAGATTAAATTATTAGAAGTGTTGATTGAACCAGACCATTTAACATCCTTTCCAAATCTGAGAGTTTATGATTCTAAAACCCAGCTCTTCAGAGTCCTAGCTCCTTAATCTTCTATACAATCTTGGGCAACCAATACCATTCTCCAAGAATTTAGAATATGATATTTCTGCCAGCAATAGATACATAATCTTAACAATCCAACACACAGGGAAAATGACATAGAAGTAGAAGATTGAAAAATGTGCCTCTCCACTTTTCTCCATTTAGATTCCAAATCCTCTCACAACCTTGCCCAAGGTAATTTCTTATGTCAAACTATATTTTGCAAAGCAGAATAGGACATTTTGAGTCTCATTCTTTGAAAATAGGATAATCAATCAGGAAAGACAGACAGAGATGAAGTGACCCCAATGATCTTGCTAATAAGACCAGAAGCAAGAGTCTTGATTTAAAAATCTCCAAAGACCGCCATTTCTGCAACCAATAATGCACAAAAATGTGTATCAGAAGAATATGAGCTAACAGTAGACAAAAAACTGAGAACAAGTTCAAGCAGAGAGGCTGAAACCATCATCCCCAAACACAAAAGTAAGGTGAGTTAGATTTTTTTTTTCAGCTATCAAGAAAGCCCAAAAATGACCTAAGATGAAATACTGCCAAAAAGACCTTTTCCTTCACATTCTTTGTCCTATGAAGATAAACATTGTCAACATTTAAAAATAGCATTTTCTTTATTCTGCAATTTCTCTATCCCTCCTCCCCACCCCTGCATGATCTTAGACATTGTGATATGGCAATAATAACATAACATGAGCACTATTTTCCTCATGATTATTTATAGAAGTAAAGAATATAATTTGTCCAATGTCATATAAGGCAAACAAATGCAAAGAATCATTTTTCCATGTTTATTACTCCCCTCTGCAGAAAGAATGCCTAGTTATTCTGGAGTATGGCCATTACCTCCATCAATGAAAGTTAATAAATGAAGGTGTCCTTGCAATCTCCCATTTTTACAGGCTTTGAATCGTTCTTCCCCAAAGCTCCTTTATCAATACACTTTGCAGGTATATAGAGCTAAGAGGCACACACCCAGGGAGCTAGTTAGAGGCCTAGATTCTGATATGGAGCAATAGGTCATTTCCTACATTTTACAGCTGAGATTTTAAGTGTTCAAAGAAGGGTTCAGGGCCTACACTTTGATGAGAGAAATCTGCATTTCCTTCTCTTATTATTGGCTGTGAGAATCAGAACAGCAGAAAGGAGAAGCCTGCACTTTCCAGCAGACTTCTTTCTAAAGGACATTTTCTCATTGAATCACACAGTCCATTCATTTGTAGTTTTTCATAATTTCATTCATTCATTCAGAAGTATTCATTCATAGTTTTTCCTTCCTCTTATGGAAAATTCATTCTGATTCTACATACACATTGCCAAAAGGAAAACATACAGGACATTTAAGAATATCAGTCATATTCCCAGATCCACAGGCCTTTCTGATATACCAAGTGGTACAATACCCTATTCTCACTAAGAATGGTGAAGGAGATTTGACGTGATGATGGATGTCCTCTCCCCTAACACTAAAAGATCTGACATTCAGGAGTGCCGATAAGCAAAAGACGAAGCAGTTTACCTGTCATTGCTGTTGTTGTGAGATCCTGAGTCTTAGGCTATGAATTACCAAACCAGGACCAAATCCAGTTATTTTGCTTCTGTGCTGTTGCGTGGCTGTTTGAGTGCACAGTTGAAGTAACTGGATCAATTATGAAAATATCACTTAGTGATATTCCCTCTATAAGTCTTCACTTTCAGTTCTGTCTATATATGATGTCTGTATCTATTATTGAATGATAATTAGAAAAGAAAAATCTAGGCCTTGTTTTATCTTTCCAGACTCCTGACATCTCCCACTATCTTAGGACAACATCAGAAATGCAAATTCCACATGGGTATAAATTTCATGCTACTCATTCTTCAAACTGAACCTCCTGAATTCATGATCAAAGCAAAATCAAGCAGCAACTTAATAACCTGTGAAGGAAAGAAATTTTCTATTTTCTTGATTGGGCGACTGAGCCATGAACTGGAGGTTTTCGAAGCAGAATTTCGAACGATTGCTTTCATTCATTTATCTTTGGATTATCTTTGAGTTGCTAGTATGTATTTTTCACATCTGTCTAACATTGTACCCAGGTAGCTTGTGATGACAACTGGCATTTCAAAGCTCCACCCACATGCATCAGCCTCAGGTCAAACTTCATACTTGAGCAGGAACTTTGCAAAGAAAATGTGTTCAAAGTATAGAAATCAGATAAAGCTTCCTCAGGTATCCATCTACCATTTCTGTTACTTTTTATTCTAATTCAATATGTGTTTCTACCAAAAACCAGAGTAGCCAAAGTTAGAGAAATTCCACATTTTTCTCAGATTAGAGAAAATATCATCAGTAACATTTTGCAATTTAAAATCTCTCATTTGACTCTCAAGTTTGACTTGAGTCCAGCATATTTCCTTGTTGAAGTGGAATGGCAAAAACCATCAGGATAAATATCTAATTTAAGCCAGTTGAGATTTTAAAAGACCACTTTAAATTATATATCCCTTTGAAAATCTATGTTATGACCTCCTTCCTCAAAAAAGAGATGCTACGTATACACACACTCAAAATTTTGCATATTATTTCAGATGGTTCTAGAATGCCTTATGGTCTATCATTGAACCTACTGAAAGTCCATGAACCCTATGTTAAAAACTTTGACTCTACCTATATCAAATGCCAACAGGCATTTGTGCCCCACTGGCACAGTACGTTCTGTCCTCTAAATCAGGCTTGTCCAACCCACACCCTGCGGGCCACATGCGATCCAGGATGGCTTTGAATGTGGCCCAACAAAAATTCATAAACTTTCTTAAAACATTATGAGATTTTGTGTGTGTGTGTTATCCCATCAGCTATGGTTAGTGTTAGTGCATTTTATGTTTGGCCCAGGACAATTCTGCTTCTTCCAATGTGGCCCAGAGAAGCCAAAAGACTGGACACCCCTGCTGTAAAGGACACATTAGTTTAGAACAGAGAGTAGAGAAATAGGAGCCAATTTTACCCATGAAGCTTCCCGACAAACCTGAGCATCCCCTGGAAAATCCACAGACACCACATTCTCACCTCAGAAACTTTATTAAAGATGCATAGTTCCCACCACCCTCACCCAATAGTACACCAGGAAAAAATAGTACCAGAGGAAACAAACCTACAAGAACAAGATAGAAATAGGTGTTATTTTTGTTTTCCTGAAAGGAGTGGTATGAGGGGGAAAAATAGAAAAAGCTACTGCCTAGCCAGCAGAATTTCTAATTTTCCCCACCTAAATAGGCCATACCAGATCTGAAAAAAAAAAAAAAAAAGAAAGTATTCCTTTGACACCCAGAAGACAAGGAAATACAGTGTTCCAAGGCAAGAGTCAGTTTCCTGAATTAGTTTAGGTTTCTTGATCCCAGAGAGCTCCAGGTCACCAATAGGAAGAGGCTGATGACACTCAAGGTAAACAGCCTGCTGGAAGCCTAAAGCTACCCAGATGGTTATTCTGACTAGCTGTCCCTATTGCCACCCACTACAGGCCCTTCAGGAAGGAATGAGCCAGCCGAGCCAAAGACAGCCTTCTTCTATGCTCTTAGCCAGCACTCCTCTTGACCCCTGCCCTCCTGCAATGCATGAGGGAGGTTTTGCAATCACTCCCTCTCACTCTGTCCCAGCTCTCAGTCCAACAGTGATAAGGTTTTGCAAATCTCCTCACTGGACTTTAGAGATACAATTCTATTCAAAAGCCTATCGGTGTTGAGTTTTCCTGTCATGCCATTATGCTACGTTCAAGTTTCCACCAGGTTGTTTGCTTTGGTACCTTTCTTTGCATGAAGCGATCCACTTGGAGCTGCTACTGGCCCATTGGGTCCTACAGTACTTCAGTGACTCTCAGGTTAAACTTGGACTCATCTGGTAGACTCATTAGTCTCTTTCTTTTTTAGCTGCTGAAGGAAACTTAACTAATTTATCTGGGAGGAGAAAGGCACAATTCATTTCTCAGCCCAAATCCTGAACTATGTTTTAGTTAAGTCTTATAAACACTCCTTTTCCCTGATTTCTAAACTAATAGTATATGGTCTCCATGAAGGTAAGTCCAACTCTGAATTCCTAGCATCCTAGAGCCATGTCTGGCATACAGAAGACCTCAAATATTGATTCAATGAATAAATATCTCGGTAATCTTTGCTTCTCTTCAATGTTACTTCCTACCCATGTTTATCCTTGGATCGCAATCATTCTAATAGGCCTGGTACATAGTAGGTTCTCAAAATACATTTGCTGACTAACTTAGGAAGGGAAGACACAGTTCTTAAGAGATATTCTATGAGGGTTAATAAAATGTGCTAATTGCCTTTTTAAAACACACATGAAATACTATTTTGTATAGGCTATTAGTGGCTTGAATGTTAGCTATGTATGGTCCCCATAACTTATGTTTTATCAGGATTTTCTTCTTTGGTGGGAAGCGGTACTTTAGGGTAGACCTATTCTGCTTCCTGCTGAGACCACTAATTATTGTGTTTGCCAGCATCTGACAAAATTGCATGCCATAATGATAAGCACCTTTGACATGGTTACTTTAAAAAGACAGGAACCCAAGAAGCAGTGAGTGGCTAGCAGCACTGCCTGCTTGGTTTGCAGAAGCCTCTCTCAAGAAGGGCTGCCCACGGGACTACCAACAATAAGCTGATGCAAACTCAAGAGGGCCAATCACCCAAGAAAGCATGGACAGCTTGAAAAAGTTGCTTTTTAAAAGGCTTCAAAGAATGTGCAGGGAGTGATGGGAACCCCAAGCCTATTTATATCATGCCCTCAGCCAGAGACTGACAGAAATTTAAAACACTATTGCACAAGTGACCTTATAAATGAAATCACAGTGCTGTGGGGGTTTCCCTGGTTTCTGGGTGGCGAGGAATAGAGAAGGGCCCTGTCTTGAGTATTCACAAGCTAGCGCATTTCTGCCACACTCTTTGGGGCCCAAGTTTCACCCCTCAGGAGCTATAGCCAGGAAAAGAGAAAATCCACACCATACTAGGAAAACTGCTCCAGATGCAGATGTCCTATTTGAGTTTGATTAATCCTCCACTGGAGGAACATGGCCCATCTGGGAGCCCATTTCAAAACAAACTGTAGAAGAAAAGCAAAGAGGGAAACAGAGGAGACAAGAGATATGTAAACACTTTCCAGTGGAGCTGAAGCGCAAGGGGCACACTCCAAAGAAATCGAACGCAATGTTTACATACTTCCACTCTTGCAGCTCTGAGTAACGAATTACCCCCACACACCAAGTAAGTATTGAGAACATTCCCCAACAGGCTGGAATATAGAGCTCTTAAGCTGATTTGATTTCACCAGAAAACTCATCCAGATATGCTTCCTTGGACCAAAAATGAAGGAATTGTTGAGTAAATCATGGTTGATGAAAATCACTGAATATCACACTATCAATAGTTTAAGTGTAAATCAAGTTAAAACATAAAAAGCCACAGTTGACCCATGTATGCCTACAGTTCCATTATTGGAACGCTAAGCATGTGGGAGTTATTTATATCCTACTGCTCAAGGTCATCACCAAGTTCTGATTGCAAAAATTAAAAAAATTGCAACCTCAGGCATAAACGGGTTTTTAAAAAGGTGATAGTGGAGTGGTACGCAAACTGTATGATCCCGACTTTATGAAAACAATCTTATCCATAGGTGGATAAGAACAAGAAGGAAACATGAAAAAATGAAAATGGTTTTCATACCAGGCTTGAATTGTCACTGTATCTCTGGGGATAAGAGAATAAGGAGGGCTCTCCCCAAAATAAAACTTCCTATATGGCACTTCTTATGCCAAGGTAAGAAAAACAGTTATAGATGAGGAAAAAAAGGTAGGCAGTAGTAGTCAGTGCATACAGTTCACTGACAACCACAAGAGCCCACCTCCCCAGATGGCATCACCAGCTTCCAGCTGTCTAGAGATGAGGAAATCAGCATGTGAGTGTGCAATGCTCAGGAAGGTCAGAGACATTTTGCCAAGGAATTGCTACTGGGAAGCACAGTGATTTATTTTCCTTACTGGTAGCAGGGATTCTGTCTGTGCTGTCGGTGATCCAGGGACCGTCTTCGTCTGGGATGGGGTGTGCAGTAGAAAAGGTGTGAAAGATGTAACCTCCCGAAGTGCTGCTCCTTTCACTGGAGGATCCGCTGCTCACGTCATCGTCAGTAGGGTTGCTGGGGTAGATGTCTTCAGGATTCGTTCTGTATTCTCCTTTCTTGATATAGCGAGTGCCATCGGGGTTAACAATAGCTGGGAGAGAGAAAAGGTTCTTACAGAACTTCACAGCTCATATTTTGAGTTTGTGGATTAGCATTTAACATAGTGACTTCAAAGCTATTTTCCTCTGCTTTATGAAAATGAAAAACACCTATCTATCCAGTGATGGGACAGAGTGGCAGATGCACTTAGAAAGTGCAGCCTCCCATCCCCCCACACACCCTGGGGATGAGGCAGGAAACAAGGAAGTACTGGGGAGTCCCATCCCCATGTTTGAATCCCAGCTTCATAGAGCTCTGGACAAGGCAACTCTGAGCTTCAGTTTCCTCATTTGTAAAATGGGGATTAAGTGATACATTGTAAGTAAAGTGCTCAGCACAGTATTCAAAATACAGTGGGTGCTCAATAAATAATCATCCTCCCACTTGGTTCCCTACTCTCCCTTCTGAAGTACATATAAAATGTGTTGCTATTAATTCCATATATTCCTCCAAAAAGGATTTGAAGTAGCAGACTAATAGCCTCAGCAGGGAAGATACATCTGAAAATTGATGAAGATTTAGATTTTCTTTTTTAAGGGGCAAATTTTGTCTGCTTGTGCAAACACCCACTTCTGGCTAGGAAATCAGCAGGTCTAAATACAGACAGAGCCTTTGCAGTTCTCTGTGAAATTCAACCTGGAAATTAACAAGCACAGATATACACGAAGATCAACATCTGTGGTTTCAACAAGCAAATGACTAGAATGAACTGGAGAAGAAAAAGCCTGAATGGATTCATTCATTATTCCTCCCTAAAAGTATTTGCTGCTCTCAAGTCTGGGCCACTCACTACGCAAGTGAGATGAAATTATTTTCTGCTGTATTGCATTGATGGGACTAAAGGTTCTTTTTGGCCACCTATTTAGCTTGCTCAAATGGAACTTTTTTTTTTTGAGATGGTCTGTTGCCCAGGCTGGGGTACAGTGGTACAATCTCGGCGTGCTGCAACCTCTGCCTCCTGGGTTCAAGCAGCTCTCCTGCCTCAGCCTCCCAAGTAGCTGGGACTACAAGTGCACGCCACCACACCCAGCTAATTTTTGTATTTTTAGTTGACATGGGGTTTCACCATGTTGGCCAGGCTGGTCTTGAACTCTTGACCTCAGGTAATCTGCCTGCCTCGGCCTGGGATTACAGGAGTGAGCCACTGTGCCAAGCCTCAAGTGGAACTATTAATAATACATAAATGAAAAAAAAAATCAACGTGTCAATCACCCTGGTAATCTCTGCTGGTGAGGATTTGACAAGGAAATATTGTTGACCAAACTCTTACAGGTCTGGACTTCAAAAGAGAACTGTGGGCATCAAAGAAACAGGGCATTTATTAAACATCTACTATGGGCTGGGCATACATTAGACATAGTGTCTTTTACAAATTTCCTGAAAATTCTCATAGGTTGTTCCATTATACGTATGAGAAAACTGAGGATCAGAAAAACTATGTCACTCCTCTAAAATCTCACACATGGTGAGGAACTGGGATTTCAAACCAGGCCTGACCAAGACAGCACATCTCATGTCATAGCCATCATGGTGTGAAGCCTCCCCTTCCTATTGCAAGGCACAGGTCAGGCACAATTCCTTACACAACAATGTGGGGCTGGGTTTGTATGGTCTACAAAGATTCTCATCCGTCTGCCACTGCAACATCATGCCCATGCACACTGTCAGTGTCCAGCTGTGAGGAAGCAGAAATCAGACCTCCTCAACACTGTACTGTTTCCCATTAAATGAGGCTCAGAGGCAGTAAGATCAGGGTTAGCAGACTAGCCTATTTGAAAGTTCTGGTTCAGATTTTCTGATTTCTAAAATGCTGGAATAGGCCAGGCATGGTGGCTCATGCCCGTAACCCTGGCACTTGGGAGGTTGAGGAGGGAGGATTGCTTGAGCCCAGGAGTTCAAGACCAGCCTGGACAACATAGTGAGACCCCCATGTCTATTTTTAAAAAGTGCATGAATATATACATCTGTGGATAATCAAATATCAGGATGATTTAAGATGGATGTGGTATAAATAATGTCAAAACTCATATCAGGAAGTTTATATCCTTCATGATTATCTTTCAATACTTCAGTTATATCAAACATGAAATTGCTAATTGGGGCCAAAATGCCCCTATGCCCGACACTTATTAATCCCCCTTGATAAGAGAGAACATGACTCAGACCCAGAGTTTTCAGCAGCTACAAATTAAGAACATTATTTAATTTTTCTTACATTTTAATATGTTATTAAGGTTGCCTTCTATTGATGATGTGGTGTTGGTTTTCCATGTGCAATTTCTTTTTAAAAATAAATGCATTTTAAGTAGAAAACAATGGTCAATTAAATAAAAAAATCAAGTAAATGATAGCATTGTATATATAGAGATACCAAAAACATGTGAAAGTTGGTTTCGAATGACTGAAGTTTGAGGAACGATGCATGAGTGTAAACCAGAGAGCAGTTTCAAGTCATTGCAGAAAAAAGGGAAGGGACACTGAATTAAAGCCAACTGTCCTTAGTCTTAGGGAAATGACTAATTTTTTTTTTTTTTTTTTTTTTCTGAAATGGAGTCTCACTCTGTTGCCCAGGCTGGAGTGCAGTGGCGCAATCTCAGCTCATTACAACCTCTGCCTCCTAGGTTCAAGCCATTCTCCTGCCTCAGCCTCCCGAGTAGCTGGGATTACAGGTGCCTGTCACTACACCCAGCTAATTTTTTGTATTTTTAGTAGAGATAAGGTTTCGCCATATTGGTCAGGCTGGTCTCAAACTTCTGACCTCAAGTGATCCAACCACCTCAGCCTCCCAAAGTGCTGGGATTACAGAAGTAAGCCACCACACCTGGCCTAATGTTCTATTCAAATATACCATAGAGAACCCACCTGAGCCCCTTCCCCAAAATAGGAAAATTCAATTAAGATTAGAAGAGAGACATACTTATGGTAATTGGTCCATCAAAGGCATTGGGCAGGTCTGTGACTGATGTACAATCTTCTTTAGGTGGAGCTATGGGGTAGGAAAAAAAAAAGGATGAGAACACTTTAAAAATATGAGGAAAATCTATTCTCATTTTTATTAGTCAGTTAGGATGGAGTTTTATTATAACTTGTCCCAAATAATTTTCTTTTTCCAAAACTCCGTAAGTTGGCTAGGAATTTCTCTGTCTTCTGTGATGCGTTTTCCATTTTTACTTGATTTCATAAATTTCTGGAACTTATGAAATTTCCAGAAATTTCCCCACCCCCATGAATTCATTCATTAATAAATGTACATTCTATATCAGGCACTGTGGAAGCCTGAGATAGACATGGCTCCTTCTCTAATGCAAACACATTAGGGAGGATTTTTTAAGTTTGTGATTATAAAGGTAATGCAGGAACATTGTAAAAAATTTAAAAGTAAAGTATGAACTATCATGAGAAGATCATTTATAATCTGGGCAATCCACAGAAATGATGAGAAAACATGACAGACACACAATCAAATGTTTATCAACATGAACAGCCTGACAATCTGAAGGTTAAAATAACATAATCATAACAAAGAATTTACTCAGTTGAAATATTAAAAACCAAATGAATCTCTAGTCTTTCATTAATGTAGTAATGTATTTATTAATTTAGCTGATCTTTTGAAGTGCTTACTCTATATAGACAGCTTCTCAGCATGTTGCTTCTGAGGTTGACCACCTTTGGCCTAGGTGCCCACAATATTTTTCAAGGTTACTGTTTTGGCATATCTCATTATTGGTATTTCTGGATTTTTTCCTCTTGTTCTCCATTTATCCTCTGCTCTTTCATCCTTTTCTTTAGGAATAAATATTTCTGCCTGAATCTTGGACCTGACTGATCATCCACAGATGTTACTGGTAGCCCTCTGAGCAGCACTGTCTCAAGCCCCCTGACAACAGGCCCTGAAACTTCCACCCTGCATTTCATTCCTTGTGTCTTAAAAGCAGACTGCAGAGTAGCTGAAGCAACCTTCCATTCATGCCAAAGTGCTTTATTCTGTGACTAGACCTTGAATTGAGCTCTAAAGCCTCAGAGAGCTTTAAACTGGTTTTGCTGCTGTAGAAAGGTTAAGTCCATTTGTGCATTACAGTTTTTGTACTGTGTGTGTGCATACGTAAATGTAAAATGGAAATTTATTTGTTAGGTTAGTTTCTCCCAGAATTGCTCCTGGCAAAGAGGAAGAAGGAGATGGATGGGTGGAGACGGATAGATGGATAGAGAGAGGGAGGGAGGAAGAGAGGCAGGCAGACAGACTGCTATCACAAGTACTTTAAGTGTCCTGCTATAATTTTTGTGTGCGCATTAAAGTGAATAGAAACACAAGTTGAACAAAACAGGTTTTGTTTGCTTCCTAGTACATGCGAGCATCTTTTCCCACAGATAAAAGAGGATAACCTTAACCTGCCCATTTCTTTGGCCTCATAGTGAAACTAACTGTCAGTTTTATACATTCGATTGGAAAAAACAGAAAGTTTTAGGAAAAGCCATTCTTGCAAAGCCTGTTCTAAAAGATTTCTCAGATTTTTTAAAAAAGAAATATCACCTCCTTGGCGAGGCCATTCCTTATCATCCAATCTAAACTGCTTCATCGCTCCCCCACACCTGTCACCATCACGCAGCATCTTGCTCTCATTTCTTCTTCATGTTTACCACTATATAAACTTATCTTGTTCATCTTACTTGATGGCTGTTAATGGCACATCTCTCAATCACTGCTTCCTGCTACCTGCCTCCCTCCCTAGAAATATATAAGTTCCACAGATGAGTAATAACTTTATCTGTCTTGGCCAGAACGTTTATGTGTGATGGGGACAGATAAACATGCAATAAAAATGTGTTAAATGGATGAAAAAAGAAAAAAGTACCAATATAATTTCCCAAGGGTCTATTCTTCCAGTAAACACACCTAAGATGTTAACCCCCAAAATGGGTCTCCAAATATGTACAGGTCAAGCATTTAGATTATCCCTAAATGATAATGCCATAAGAAATAATTAAAGGAAGTTACATCTATAACTCTTCATTTATTACTTTTAAGCATCTACTCAACACTTATATGCCAGACTATATAAAAGGAGAAAAGAAGATGAGCATGCTTCTGTCCCTGCTTGTGAGAAATTCACAAGGTCATCGGGGACAGTAATAATTAATATTAATTTAGCTTTTTACAGTTTTCAAAAATATTTTCCAAAATTATTGCACTTGAAATAAGGGCATATAACCAACCTGGGAGATTTGGTGGAGTATCTATCTTGTTTCTCATGGAAATATCAGCAGAAACTGACCCAACCTATGAGATGTTTCTGATATTTGTATGTTGTGCATACCTGGAACCAGGCTTTGGATTATGGCTTCTTAATGCCAGGGATGCAGCAACCTCCCCCAACTTCAAATATAACTGCAAGTAACAGTACACTGGGAATTTCCAGGCAGCAAGTTGTAATAGAATGGAGCATGATGTCAAAAACCCTAAGACAGTTTTGTAAATTATTAGAGCATTCGTTCACATGGACCCCCTTCATGCTCCAATTCACCTTAACTTTTATAAAGAACATCAAATCTGGCAAATACACTTAGTGGATGGTGACCCAAATGTGCAATTAACACACTCATGCTCTCATGTCGGATTCCAGGGCCTCATTAGATAGCCTTTCTTTCCATTTAATGAGCTCTGTACTGCTTGGAAAGCTAGACCTGGTGAGGTATTCCTGAATCTGAGGACTTGTTAGAAATTCTCTGAGGTGGGCATTCTCATAAACCTTGGCTTCAACACACCAAAATAACCAAGAGAAACATTAATTATTCAGTCTGGCCACTAATCTCCAGATAGAAAAGCACCCTCTTCAATGCTGGATACATTTTAGTTATCTCAGAAATATTCTCAAATAGTTGTTGAATAAAGGAGGAAATGAATAAACAAATACATGTAGAATCTTCCCTTTAATTCTACCTTCAGAATAAAATGAGGCACTTGACTGAAAGCAAGCTTAAATGAATCAATTCAAGTCAGTTCTGTGTTCACACAGAAGTCACCAGGCTCACATTGGTCCTCAGCCACTGAGAATGAGGGGGGAAAAAAAAATCACAAAGGTCTTTTCAAGTTCTGCCTTATTTTCATTTGTTAGCCACAGGCCATGTTTTCTAAAAATATTGCTAAAACTTTAAGCTTATGGAAGCTATCTACTAAGATCAAGCTGACTTTTGTCCCTATAGCTGTTTTATGGGGGGATCACAGCACTGGGACAGGACCACCTACTAGCAGCTTTCAGGCTAAATTAGATTCAGGGATCCTTGCAATGAAATCCTTTGTATACAGCAGTTTATCAAAATCTTTAGCTCACTTAATACCCCTATCATCTGACTCTAATTCAAGACATTTAGAATTTATGTATCCTTAAACACATTTATCCTCTTCTCCAGTTTCTTTTTTTTTTTTTTTTGTCTCATTGCTTCAACGAGATTGTTAACTCCTTTAAGACAAGAAATGTAGCCTCCAGTTCCTTCTTACCCCATCTGTGCCTAGTGCAGTACTGAGCACATAGAGGTGATCAATAAATATTCCCTTTAAACTTAAAAACTTACAAAAGTAGCTATCAATATTGAGTCAATTTGGAAAATAGACAAAAGGAAAAATAGTACTTCTAGCTTTATTATTTAATTCATCCATTTTAGTAAGGAACATACCCCCTGTACTTCTCAAACTTTTCAACTGAACTAACCCTCCAAGGAGAAGAAAATTAATCAATGCTCTTGCTCCCAACTCCAGGGATGGACCCAACCTCATGAACAAAATTAAGGATAGAAACAAGTCTCAGTAGCAGCCTGCCTAGATGGCTTCGATGCCAGGCAATAAAACAGTGTGAGCTTCTACCTATTTGAGTTGAGGTTCCTTTTGGCAAGTGAAACCAACTTGCAAAACAGGTAAGACAATGTGGGTATGCAACTACATAATTTATTGCATACATTCATTCAGTAAGACTCAATGGGAGATGCAATAAGCAGTGCCCAGAGACTCAGGAGTGTACAACTTCAGGCCAGCCCTTTCCCACTGAGCCAACCTCTTCGTCTAAAGCACAGACTTTTCCCAATGTCTCCCTCTGACCTGTTGCACCGAGATGGAGCTAGCTAGACCACATGTTGCTCTATGTCTATTTCTTGCTTTTTTATATGTGGTTTTCTCATTATAATATCATTAGAGTGACATGCTAGACATGGGTATGGGAACTTAGTATGTATGAGTCGTGTACTATTTAGCGTTAATTGGACTCCCTTCCCTTTATCAAACTCCATTTGTGTTCTTCACTCATATAACAGGGAGGAGTAAACATTATACAGTTTTCTGTTCCTGTTTTGTGTGTCTCTCCATAGGTTTAATGACCTGTAAATTTTTGTCAAAATCTACCGGCTTCACACACTCCATTTCAACTAGCCAGCCCTGATACTTTGTCCTAAACTCTAGATTTCTTCTCTGAATTTCCACTCTGATACCTACTGTTCACACAACAAAGAGTGGGTGGTGTAGATTAAAGCCACTGATGTAATCTCACAATTAATTTTAATTTTTGTTTTTTTATTAGTAGGTAGAAGATCTCATAATTAAGTTGATGTTCTTTTTATAGCTTAAAAATCCATGCAGATTTTTATATTTTACTACCATAAATATATATGGTATATATATGGTATATGTGATATATATGGTATATATATATCTGTGATATCTTGATTTTATATATATATTTATATGTGTTTGTCTCAGGCTGTTAATGTCTTAAGTCCCTTTCCAGCTAATTTAACATCTCCTTCCCATCTTTGAGGAAAACTGATGCTCCAACAAGATGTACCAAGTTTACCTCAAGGCTTCATCTTTCCCTTCACACAACTTCAAACTTTCCATGGGAACAGAAGACCCAGTTTAAGAGGTAAGACTTTTGACAGGTGGCATCCAGATATTTGACATTTATAATTTTGATTCTTTTCAAAAAATTCTGAAAATTCATGATGCATAGAACTATTTAATTTTGCTAGGACTTGAATAAGGCTCATAAGCCTGAGTTTCTAGGTTAATGGTTGGGAGAAAGTCACAAAGACATAGAGAAAGGCTGGCCTGTGTCCTAGCATCTACATCTTAACTTAGGTTTCTTCTCCTCTGATTCTCTTAACTGTTGGGTAAGGGATATTTAAGAAGGTCAAAGGCATACCATATACTCTCCAAGAATTTTTTCCAGCCCTCTCATATAATAAATAGCTCTCAGCTAAGACATTTGACTTACACCCCGAAGCTATCATTAGATTCATGTCACTCCCTTATTCAAAACCTGTAATGACTTCCCATCACACTGAGAATGAATCACCCCCTGTTAGCGGGCCCTTGCTTAGCTCTCTGACGTTGTTCCTTGGCATTCTCCCCTCTGAGCACTGATATTCTCACAACAGGCCAGGGGGCACTTTTCCTGACCACCTTCTCAGAAAATAAAAGCATCCCTGACACTAGTTAGCCTTGTACTCTGCTCTCTTTTTTACAACACTTGTATCACTTTCTGACTTCATACATGGCAAGCTTGTCCAACCAGCGGCTCACAGGCCACGGGTGTTCCAGGATGACTTTGAATGTGGTCCAACACAAATCCGTAAACTTTCTTAAAACATTATGAGATTTTTTTGTGTGTGATTTTTGTTTGTTTTTTAGCTTATCAGCTACTGTTAGTTTTAGTGTAATTTATGTGGAGCCCAAGACAATTCTTCTCCCAGTGTGGCCCAGGGAAGTCAAAAGACTGGACGCCCCTGAAGGGTATTTAATATTTATTTGTTTATTGTTTGCCTCCCCAGTTTAGCATATAAGCTCCGTGGAGACAGGAGTGTTGACTCTGCTGTACAGATATTGAGTGAGCATTTGTTATGTAAATGGAAGCTATGAGAATCCCCACTTGAGCTGAGCTCCAAAGACCAGGGTCCCAAAGCCTCTCATGCCAACAGACACCCCCCCTGAGAACCAACCTGAAGCATTGAAGCAGTATGTGTCATACTGGGAGGTGTTGGACGTGAGGATGTACACCCCTGTGTGGTTTGCTGCACAGATGGAGTTGGGCTGAATCCGGGGAATCACCACGTGCCCTTCTATGAACCCGTACCTGTAAGAGAAAAACAAGAGGATATTGACCTAAAAGGTTAAGATGGGAATTTCATAATATCCCACTGAATGACATTTAATGCCGTGCAACTCTTCACTCAATTCACCTCTAGGGATATCGGAGGTTTCAACAACTGAGTTATGTGAAATCCAAAAATAACAGCATAGAGAGGGAAAGAGATCAACAAGACTAATAGAAACAAAGTGATTTTATTTAGAGACCTATAAAGAGCTTTAAAAAAAATCATGAAAGGAATAATTAGTTTCAAATAAAATTTGTGTTCAGCAGTGTTGAGTCTATCTGAACAAACAGAAGGAAGCGTGAGTCACAGAAGAGAGAAGTTTTGATGTGAGATTCATACTGGCTCTGGATTACTTTCATGTTTTCCAGAAAATACACAAAATGGCCAGCTTCCATAGATAGGAAGGGGTGCTTCTTCATTTCAGTGCACATATTTCAGACCTGTCTCATGTCTCATTCCCCTGCTTCTTTCTCAGCCACAACTTTTCCTGCGAGTCCCCTTACTCCATACTCCGTTATCCTAAACACAAAGCCTTGTTCATATGCCAAGTACACAGCACAGCGCACGGCCTCCTGAGCATTGCAGGCATAATTCTATTGCCAGTGGGAATAAATTAACCATCATTACAATAGGAGTCATAGCAATTAAGTAAGCAGATAGCAATGGCTCATGTAGCTCAGGAACTTTCCAGAAGCAGCACAGCCAGAGAAACGCATAGCCCCTCTCTCTCCGCCAAGGTATCTCTGAGAGTGTGTTACAGCTGGAGGCCCTTTCAGATACAACATACACAGCCCAGCCTCTTCTAGCAGCATCCTGATGGCTAAAAAGTTGCTTACTTTTTAATTGTGCTAAAAACACAAATTTTTCTGAATATAAAATGCCTCAAAAAAATGAGATGTGGGCTGAGAAAATGCCATGTGCAAGAGAAGCTGTGGCAGAAGGAGGGCAGAGAGGAGGAAGCTAAATCCAGCAGGTTTTTCAAAATTCATTCCTGGCTAAAATGCACATTGTTGCTTTTCATCTTTCCTGCCAGGGGCAACAGCATGGAGTGCATCACCCTGCAAGACCCATGGAAATGTCCCTGAGTCTGCAGTTCCCAAGCACACAGAACTCCTATCTATGTGGCAATTGTAGCTCGCATGACTAATTTCTCATCTAAACAGACAAACTGGTTTCCCCAAAGCCTCTTTAGCTTGGCAGGGGATACAGGCACATTTAAATGGTAATAAGTTTTCATATATCTAAGAGTTGCTACCAATCAGGGTGGGGTAGACAAAAGAGAGTAGCTGCTAAGGTTTTATCCTAGCCCATGAGACTCTGCCATCTGTCCTATGGCAGAAAGCTGATTCATAGCTACTGGAGTGAAATTATGGAAATAAGTTTTGCAATCCTTAATACCAGTTATGGGTGAAATGATAGATTTCTTTGGCACAGTTTTTCTTTTTCTAAATAATACTTCTTGGTGAACCTACCTGCCAACTCACCCCCATCACATCATGTCATCAAGTATGGATAACACCGACATTCTAGAATCTATTGCATTCTCTTTGTAAGCTATTACTGAGTTTTTGCCACCTCATGTTGCCTGCCGGTTTTATGTGTCATGCTAACTGTAAATTGGGGATATTAAAGTTTATATGTGTGTATGTGGCATGAGTAAGTGATTGTTCACAAGGAGGAAAGAATATTTAGCAAATCCAGAGAGCATACTTTCCTCCCCTTTTAAGCCCCTGAGGAGGGCTTGGTCATTAAAATCCTGTCCTGGGCTCAGGCTAAGCAGAACCAGAATCCCAACTCCTCTTTGGGCAGACTGTGTGTGTAACTTCTCTAAGCCTCAGTTGCTTCATCCATAAAATGAGGTGATAATATTGATCAACAGTGCAGTTTGAGAATTAAGTGAGGGTTTGGCCAGGTGGGCAGTAGGGCTCCCAGCATCTAAGTGCTTGATGATTGGCCAGTGGCAGTTGTAAGAACTCCCCTGGTCCTCAGCATATGGGAGCATTTCTATATTTTGCAAGTATGCCTTGTTTGTATTTCACAATCGAAGTTCAGCACAATCGAAGTTCAGCTTACTAAATTCACTTTCTTAGGCCAGTGGCCTAGTCAGGGCCATAATTAAACAATTAGCCTTGGGAATAGAATAATGGATTTGCTAACTGGCCTTTCCTTATTGCATCTTACAGTATAAGTTCAGTAGCCACCAGAGCTTTCTCCCTCTCTCTGCTCCTTTCATATTCTCCCAGACCTAGCTCTGAACACATACAGATGTCTATGTACATCTGCTCTTTATTTTAGAGTGGTGCTGCTCGATAGAACTTTCTACAACGATGGAAATGTTCTCTAACCTGGGTCATCCAGTACAGTAGCCACTGGCCATTGGTGGCTAACCGAGCCCTTAAAATGTCATTAGTGCTAGTGAAGAACTAAAGTTTTAATTTTAGTATTTTAATTAATTTAAGTGTAAGTCACCACATGTGGCTAGTGGCTACCATATCAGACAGGGCAGTTTTAGGCAAAAGATTTTCCTTTCCCCTTTCAGCAAGAGTCTCAGCCATCACTCATAATGTGGGTGCATGACTATAATCAGTGTGGGAGGACAGAAGCACTTAACTTAAATTTCATGGTTTCCATAAAGAGTTCTGCAGCTTGACTTTTCAAAAGCAGTCTGTGTGCATGTGAGTGTGTGTTGCAGAGAAAGGGAAATCGTATCACCTAAAGACTCTGCAAAAGCACACCTGCAGGCTAGGGTAGAAGCTTAGAGCAGTTGTAGAGGTTACTCAGTCCTCTTCTAAAGAAAACAAACCGAACCAAAACAATTCACTGTGATTGCCATCATGGCTTGCTCTTCTTGTGCACTGCTTAACACAAGACCATTGGAAATTCAAAAAATAAAGTCCTTGCTTGTTGTGATTATCTTGCTTGGAGCCATAGTTTGAGGAAGGCTCTATGGAGCTCTAGAATACCTGGTATATATAATAATATAACTTGATATAATATAGCTTAATAGCTTTCATGCCTTTTTATTTACTTTTTCAAACCAGAGAAACATAGAAGAGAAACCAACAAAATTTTTTTTGAAGAGAGAGCAAGGTAGAGTAATTTGAAAAGTCTGCTTTGAGCCAAATCTGCAGGGCCAAGACTCTACCAGCCACATATTTATTTTAAACACTGTTATTTGGTTTATGTTTCCTTGTGGTTCTGACAATGATATTGCAGCTTCTTCAAAGCCAGGAGAGCTCTAATGGCTTCCTCTGGGTTCCCACTCTATGATTCACAAAGGTGTCTTTAGCTGACTTTAAACTCCAGTTGTCATACAGGTTCCAAATTGACTTGGCCAAATTAATAGGTGGGGTTGACTCTTTAGGCAATAGTCCATTCAGCTGTGGGAGAGGAGCCTTCCAGTTCTAAGCCCAGCTCCCTGGTCCCAGGCCGCCAGCTTTTGCCAGTGGTCGGGTGCTGGTATGTTACCTGCAGGTCTCAAATCCGACGCTCAGAGCTTTCTCCATCTGGGCCATTGTGGGCAAGGTGCTATTGAAAGCCTTGCAGAGGTCAGCAGCCTCCGTCCGAGAGATGCTGTAGCGACCATTTTTCTCCACGTGGAATACACCCGCAAAGCGGCAGGTTATATTCAAATCTATGAGAAGAAATAGAAATGTTAGATTCTTTTGCATAATTTGGAGACAGTAAGAAGTTCACTTTAGGACAGACTCCTTAAAAAGCCAAATAAGGCCGGGTGCAGTGGCTCACGCCTGTAATACCAACACTTTGGGAGGCCGAGGGAGGTGGATCATCTGAGGACAGGAGTTCGAGACCAGCTTAGTCAACATGGCGAAACCCCGTCTCTCCGAAAAATACAAAATTTAGCCGGGTGTGGTGGCACACACCTGTAGTCCCAGTTACTTGGGAGGCTGAGGCAGCAGAATCACTTGAACCCAGGAGGCAGAGGTTACAGTGAGCTGAGATCATGCCACTACACTCCAGCCCGGGTGATAGAGCGAGACTCCATCTCAAAAAAAAAAAAAAAAAAAAAAAAAAAAAAAAAAAAAAAAAAGAACAAACCAAAAGCCAAAGCCAAATAAACTTCTCTGCTAGCCAGAGCCTTCAAAATTCACTCCAGCATTCCAAAGCACCATGATATTAAGCTCAAATCTGAGGTAAGACACGGTAAAATAGTGTCACTCTTACATTCTCTCCATTGATTGCTCTGCAACAAAGTTTTTAAAAAGCAAATGATTTAATTTTGATTACTGATGTCATATGAACTTAGGGAAAACTTACACAACACAAGAAAGCAATGAAGGAAAATAAATCCACCACTACAAAAACTACAGCAAACACTTTTCTTTATCTTCTTCCAGTTTGTTTACTGAATACACACATTCACACGTGCACACACGCACACACGTACTTTATGCATATATACATAAAGTATGTATCTATATACACATACACACATATACATACACATATGCTTGCATAATTGAAATGGTACTGTATATACAGTTCTAGATTTGAGAGTCAATTTTCCACTTAATCTTATGAGCATTTTTCCACAATCAAGTGATCTCTCTTCCTGGCTTACAACCTCCGACAGTTTATGTTCACACCCAGTATATATGTTCTTATTATGGCTAAAACCAACATAATCTGGCTCCTGGCTCCCTCTCTAACCTCAAAGTAGCTTGCTCTGCTCGAAACACAAATCTTCTCTTCAATTCTCTCAGACACTCTGAGTTCCTTCGCATCCTAGAACATTTATATCTGCCTTCTTCTCTGTCTGGAATGTTCCATCCTCAAATGGTCACATAGGTGGTTCATTAATGGTCACATAGGTGGTTCATTATTTTGTATTTCAGAATTTTAACTCCACATCACCTCACTTTAGAGTGCTTCCCTAAACACCCTTATCTAATCCCCAGTCTCTCCCTCAACTCATTTGGCTTTTGTGTCTTCACAACAGCATGGTCATCTATTGTTGTGTGTGGTTACTCTCTTTCTCTCCTTCCTGGAATGAAAGCTCTGAGAAAGCAAGGGCCTTTTACTTGCTTGCAGCTGTTATCTCTAACCCCTACAACAGTACCCAATAGAAAATAGACGCTCAACAAGTATTTGTTATATAAACGAATGACTCATTGAAATTTCCTCAGAAATACACTTTTAATATTTTGGCAGACTCAAAGCCTGTCGTTTGCTCTCGGAGTTAATGGCATTGAAAATGAAGCCTAACTGCTATCAATTGGGTAAAGAATTATTCAATACAAAGACTTTAGTGAATTTTGTAGACATTAATCTGAAATTCCAGTAGAGAGCTAGAAATCATCCTATTCTTCTTGATCCTGTGTAACAATCTCAAAAGACTTCAAAGGCTGTAATTGAAAACTCCTGGGACTATATGATCCCCAGTTTATACTTGAGGAAATTGCATGCAAAGGGTTAAGACATTGAAACTCTCCTGGTGAAGCTTGATTCCTCCTGAACACTTCCTTAGGCCTCAATGATAGTCCTTCTCTAAGGAGACATGTTGACATCATCTTGGGACAATGACCCAGGTGCCTGGCCAGGCACCACTCCTTGTTGTTAGTTAAGAACCCAGTCTGGAATCAGACAGAACTGGCATTAACCAGCTCCATCCCTTTCTTACACAGGTCTAGAGGTGGGTAGGAAGATTCCACTTATTTACCAACAAGAAAGTTGAGGCTCAGGGAAGTGAGTTGCCCAAGGAAGTGAGTGATTACTTCTATCTAGAGCCTGTAGTCTCCTTCCTGAATCCCAGTTGCTCTGTTCTGTATTTCTGAGCTGACAGCAATGGGAGAAGGGACCTATTACTGCAATGTCCCTGGGTACCCAGTACCTTTGAGATTCTGTGTTGTATCATCTTCACCAGAACCCTGAAAGGTGAGTTTTGTGTATGTATGTATTATTTATGGGCACACCTAAACAATCGTTAAATAATGACAAAGATAGAGTCATTATTATTGAATTGTATGGGCAACCACTGCTTTCTCTTTCCTGAGCAGGAAGCAGGTCTCAACCACTAGGAAACAATGTCTAACACATGAAAATGAGATAAGAAAACTGTTAAAATTCTATATTATCTTCCTTGATTCTGAAAATAGTAAAAGAAGAAACAAGAAATGGAACTTGAAAATACATAAGCCAATGTCTATTATTTTTATTTTCTTTTGTTTGCGTCATTGGCACATGGGGGGAAATACCAACTAGGTGAAATGGAGAAAATGTGTTTTTGCAGTTCACTCTTTTTCAAGCCTAGTGGTGTTCTCTTAAGCCACTCATGCAACACTTGGCTGATGGGGCAATGAAATGATAGAGAAGGAAATGCATAAGGCCCTTTTGCAATACTATTTGTTTTTACTGACATTTTCAACTTTGGCCTCAGTTGGCCAGTCTTACAAAGGGAAACTGTCAATCTGCATGACAGACCTTCCGGGACCTCTCCTTCTCCAGCACACAAAAGGAAAACAAAGCATTCCTATCAGCTTCTTGAAGATAAGGCTAATAGGGGAGCCTCTGATTCCAGGAAAGGCAAACTACCTGTCTGCCCCTGGCCCAGGTGGCTGCTGTCACTCTCAGGTTAAAAATCAACTCTGAGGCATGGACAATAATTGGAGCTAAATGGTAATTTCTTTCTTATTACAGTCAATTCTACCTTGCCACCTGGCAGACAGAATATGCAAATGTAAGAGGAACCAATTAAGGCTGAGACTTTTCAGTAAAATCCTTTGAGTTTCATGAGTTTCAGTAAAATCCCTTGAGTTTCAGAAGCCAACATAACTTCATTGACAATACATGCATGCATTGTGTGAGTGTGTCTATATGACGGGTCTTCCAAAAGTTCATGAAAAATATGTGTTACGAAAAAAATTATACATGGATTTCAATTTTTTTTGTACCAAAATCAACTCTCACTAACTTGATATGTCTGAACAGGAACTAGTTTGAGGCACTAACAACGATAAGACATATTTGAAAAGATGCTCTCTCAGAGCAACATGAATTCTGTTAAAATTGAAGCAAGAACACACACCAAAATTTTTGGTGAAGCTTAGGTGGAAGAATGGCAAAATCATTGATGCTTTATGAAAAGTTCATCAGGACAATGCCCCAAAGAAATCAGCAGCTTACAAACAGATAACTTGTTTGAAGAAGGGACAAGATGTTGCTGAAGATGAAGCCTGCAGTGATATGCCATCCACATCAATTTGGAAGAACAAAATTAATCTTATTTGTGACCTAAATGAAGAGGACCAATGATTAACAGCAGAAACAATGGCCAACATCATAGGCATCTCAACTGGTTCAGCTTACACAAATCTGACTGAAAATTTAAAGTTGAGCAAACTTTCCACTCAGTGGTTGCCAAAACCATTGCGCCCAGATCAGCAGGTGCAGCCAAGAGCTGAGCTTTCAATGGAAATTTTAAACAAGTGGGATCAAGATCCTGTAGCATTTCTTTGAGAACTGTAACAGGAGATGAAACATGGCCTTATGAGTGTGATCCTGAAGACAAAGCACAATCAAAGGAATAGCTACCAAGAGGTGGAAGTGGTCCAGTCAAAGCAAAAGTGTACCAGTCAAAGCAGGTGGACCAGTCCAGAGCCAAGGTCATGACAGCGGTTGTCTGAGATGCTCAAGGCATTTTGTTTGTTAACTTTCTGGAAGGTCAAAGAATGATAACATCTGCTAATTATGAGAGTGTTTTCAGAAAGGTAGCCAAAGCTTTTGAAGGAAAAAAATGTATGAAAAAGCTTTACTAGAGAGTCGTCCTCCACCATGACAATGCTTCTGCTCATTACTCTCATCAAACAAAGGCAATTTTTTGAGAATTCCTAAGGAGAAGCCATTAGACATCCACCTTACAGTTCAAATTTGACTTCTTCTGACTTTTTTTTTAACTTAATCTTTAAAAATCTTTAAAGGGCACCCATTTTTCTTTAGTTAACAATGTAAGAAAGACTGCATTGACATGATTAAATTCCCAGGACCCTCAGTTCTTAAGGGATGGACTAAACGGCTGCTATCATAGCTTATAACAGTATCTTGAACGTGATGGCACTTATGGTGATAAGAAAAGCTTACATCTTTAAACTTTTCTCTTTTAATCTCATTTTTCCATGAACATTTTGAATTCTCCTCATACTCATAAGTGTGTATGCAAGTGAGTGTGTGGTTGTATGTGCATGTGATGAGCCAAGACAGGATGAAACAGATAAACTCAACCTTTAGCCTTCCTCGATGTGAAGGCTTAAGCAGGTCCTGAAACATTGTAGGTATTTGCAAAGGGCTACTGATTGGATGAAGAAATGCTATGCAAAGTAAAAATTCCACAGCTTACATTTATCTTGATCTCATGAGAAAGTCCAACTCCTAACCCTGATGCTATTTAGCCACTTAGGAGTTGCAAGAATGGTGTCAATACTTCACTTCTGGTCAACTATCCTGTGAGTGTTCACAATCCTTCTCCTCTAGGTCCCTCTTGACTTCAAAGGAGACAACATTTTCAAGGCTGTGTGTCATTCATATCCTGATAATTTATGAAGACATTTCAATAGGTTTCCTTGATACAAATGCAAACCCAAATTATTACCCTGCAGGATATTAATAATGCCAACAGCAAGAGCAGTGGCTAATATTTATTGTGCATTCATTATGTATATACCAGGCTCTCTTTTAGGCACTTTAGAATTATTTACTTATTTTATCCTTAAAACATCCCTATGAGGTGGGTAATATTAGTATCCTCATTTTCCAGATGGAGAAACTAATACACAGAGAGGGGAAGAAATAAAGAAACATGCCCAAATTCACAATGAAGTAGAGTTAAGGTAAGGTTAAGACGTGAATAGCCATGGACCACAGAACATTGCTTGACAGAGTGCCAGTGTCTCTGGCAATGGTGCTAGCCATGCTGCAAACCACTATAGAGAGGCAAGACTCCTCAGATGTCTGTCTGTCTCTCCTGAGAAACAGAGACCTCTGTGATTCAGGATCCACTTTGACTCAAGAGGCTGATACTAAATGGCTGATTGCATCTCTCAAACAAGCCTTTCCGGCTGGAAATAAATCAAGAATGTTTTCCGTTGAGCCCTCTGGTCTCCAATAAATCTCCTGTATCATGTAATGAATAAAGTGTCCCAAGTGGCTCCCTCTGAGCGATAAATGGGCTCAACAGAAAACACTGACTGTTTGAGGCCACTTTTGGATTCAGAGAGGAGACTTCCCATGGGAGAAATGCCACCAGGCCTTTAGAATGCTCATTACTACAGGGCTGTGGGCAGCATAGAGGGGTCATGGTGACCAGTATCTCAGTGTCTAGGAACCTTATCTCCCCACCCACATGGGAAGAGGTCTGCTAGGGAGCTGTCAGGAAAGCGAGAAAAAGGAGCTCTGAAAGAAGGTTTATTTGTCCTATAAAGCTAGTCTCTAGTGCCAAACTTTTGTGAAGGTTGGTAGTTCAACCTAGTTAGGACCTCCTCAAACCTGCTTTAATTCCTGACCCTGCCACTCGCTTCAGGTGACACAGGTTGTTAGTTACTTAACCTCTCTGACTCTCCACCTCCTCCTTGATGGGATGACAATGCTAATCTGTCAGGGTTTATGGGACTATTAAATGAAATAAGGTATGTCAAACACTTGATATGGTGTTTGACACTTAATAATCAGCGCCAATGAGCATTGCACACTTACTAGGTGCCTTATGTCCTTCAGCTAATTTAATTCTCATAAAAATGCTATGAGGTAGGCACTATTGCTAAACCTATTTTAGAGATGAGGAAACTGAGGAACAAAGTTGTGAAGTCCTTTGCCCAATGTCATCTAAGCAGGAGAGTCAGGGTTCTAACCTCTGTGCTATCTTGCCTACTCTCCAGGCTCCTGGTTACGGGTACTATGCATTCTCTCCTGGATAAACCATCGCTGACCCCAAATGCCATTAATCTCATCTATACTGTCCCCTAAGCCTCAGATCAAGGAAAACAGATCTCTAATAAAATTGCCCCAGCACGTTTCAAAGCTTTGCCTAGATTGTAGGGCCTGCGAGGAATAATAGATTCTTGGTCCAGCCCAGTTATTTCTGAAGTTGTAGAAAATCACAACATGTGGTGGGAAGAGAGCACTGTGTAATTTTCACCCACGTTGCCATTATCTACGTCTTCCCAAACTTTCCTGAGAGGTGAGTGGGCTGGTTCATGCAGTAGCTAGTGTTGGAGCTGGGCTGCAAGGGATTTTCAATATGGGATCCAGGAGCTGATCTTCAACACGTCCATGGACCTGTGAGATTATATGCAAGATTGTGTGTATGGATGTGTGTGTGTGTGTGTGTGTGTCTGTGTGTGTTTAGATGGGGCAACATCTCTGGTTTGCATTGGTTCGTAAAGTCTGTGACACAACCAGGTAAAGAATTGCAAGAAATTATTATCTCCAAGGTCGCTTCAGTAACCAGAAATTCCAGCATTCTGAAATTTTGGAACTTCCCTGTGGGCTTCGTGACAACAGAAATGGTGTTTCCCTTCTTCACAATTATATCCCCAGTACCCAATACAGCCACCCATGGTAAGCAAATTTTGAATGAAATAATGAATTAATAAATGCTCTCTTTCTGCCTCCAACCCCCAACAGGCTTCAGTCTTATAGAGTGCAAAAAGATCACCTATCAGGTTCCTTTCCCACATCATATCTGAAGAATCACCAGCTGGTGTTTGCTGAGAATTCCTTATTGGACACTTAAAATGTCTTTAACCTAGAACTCTGCTTCTGTGAACATTTGCTATTTTCCCAGAAAGCAAATGTTTCAGAGACCAACTTTTAGTTTTGTAACTGGCTTTATCTGTCTGAATGTGCAAGCCATCATCTCAGTAACAGAACAGTATGTTCACATACCATCACAGGGCCATTTCTGAGGCCAAATCTCCTAGGGAACATGGCAAACACAGTACGTTCCATATGAAGACCACCCGAAGACAACTTACAATTGTACTATGCCCAAAGAGAGGGCACTGTTAGTTCTCCAGACCAGACGTCTCCAGATTCTGCAAAATGAGTTAATTTGTTTTCTAACTTGAGCCACCCAGTTGTGCCTGATCCCTATTTGTCATCTCCTCAGGAGGGATGAGACAGAATTAGATTTTTGGTTCCAGATTAAGCTATATGTAAGGAGAAGTTGCTTCATCATGAAGATGAGAATAAAACCGGTTCCTACTACTCAATGGTGTTCTAATTCCTGCAGCTCGTGGTCCATGATAACCACAGTGAGCGCACACTGAGTGCCTAGTCTGGGTTCAAGGTATTCAGAACTTTACACCTAATATTTCACTTAATTTTCCTAACAATCCTATGTGGTAGGCATTTTTATTATCACCATTTTACACAAGAGGTAACTGATTCATTGAGAAGATGTAAGTAACTTGTGCGAGTCACTGTGGGACCTGGGTTTCAGACTGGGCAATCTGGCTGATCATTTTCCAGTGTTAAATTCCAACTTATGCACAGGTCAGACGCTGAAATGACAGGAGGCCCACTTACCCTTCATGTCATTTTTTAATAAAGTGTGGAGAGGTTATCATGAAGAGAGCCCTAGAGAGAAGAATTTGAGCTTATTGAATATTATTTTAAGATCAGAAATCCCTTGATTCTGGACCACAAGATAGGGGCCTTTACCAAGGCCTGATTAGGCTTCAGTGGAATAAACTTCACTAATGGAATTTTCACTCTCTCCCCAGAGAGGAGATTCTGAAGTCTTGACCTTGACTGGCTTTCCCCAACAGTGGGTTGACTGCTTTCTCTGATTCTACCTGTTGGTCTTCACACCCTTGGGAATGTAGAAAGCCCAAACCTAGTCATAACCCCCAGGCCTGCTGCCCTTTACAGCCTGAATGCTCTCTCTACAATTAGGCAGGGCTCTTAGGAGAGGACTCCAGGACTCAGGGTTGGCCCAGGGTTGGGTCACCAAGGACACAGGCTGTCCTTGTGACATCTGGAGATGTCTGCAGTCAAACCTAAAAATCTAGACTGACCAAGCTAAGGCTCCAGGTTGATGTAGCTGGAACATGACTCTTTGGGTGGACTGCACCCAAAGTTATCGAGCTCCTGGGAGTCAGCCACACACAAACCACTTGCGCAGTCAGAAGCACTGGTAAGCTCTCCAAATTTTTTATTTTTACAGTGTTTATCATTAAAAAGCCAGGATTCTATTTCTGTCCTCTGATTTGCTGAGCTCATGTCCAAAACAGATTGCACAACTAATAAATCTTACTGAGCTGGTTCTGATCAGAAGTAGGAAGGGAAAAGGACAATGTTTTGTTGTTTTAAAGCATTATTGCTAATTGGATTATCTACTTTTAAAGCCAGGAGGCACAATGGGAAGCTTCTAATCAATTTCTCTTGTGACACAGGAGAAAGTAAAATCAAGAATAGCCGAGCATGGTCCTCCAGCACATAAAAAAAAAAAAAAAAACAAACAAACAAACAAAAAAAAAACCAACTCAGGGGTTCATAATTGCAGATTCCTGACTCCTACACTAGTGCTCTTGCTACTGATCTATCTTTCATAAGAGGTCCGAGCAAGCTGTTCTCAAAAAAGCCACAACTCACTGTCTTAATAGGACACGAAGAAGTCATTTTCTTCTTCATTTGTTCAAAGGTTTCAAAGCCCAGAAGTTTTCATCTGGGAGTCTTTCTAGCTATTATGCCCTCTCCTCCCCACAGGCCTGCCAGTCTAGAGGGCCGACAGCCTTCCCTCTGCCCCCACATCACTCGCCCCCATCTCCTGACGCCCATGTGATGGGCTCCTTGTGAAAGGGTGTATTGTTTAGCATCCACTTCTGAAAGAGGCCAGAATCACACTTAGGGGCCGAATCGCCTTTGGCTGCCCAGTGCAGACCATGAGTCTTGAGTGACTCAGTCTCTCCCGGAATTGCCCTGGAGGCAGATGAGGGTTTAATGAGCAGAGAAAACAGTCATGCACAATCATACCCAGAGAATTTCCTCCAGAATGTGCCCTGGGTTGCTTTCAACTGAGCTATTCATCACTTGGCACGTAGAAAGGCACGGCATCCCAGCGTGTTGGTGCCTGGCTGGACCCCCTGATTTCTCTGCCTTTTTTCTGTGGAGCATGGAGCCTGTCATGGCAGCCAATGCAGAACCCACAGGGTCCTGTCACATTGGAGAAGAATCTTCAGGCTTCTCTTAGCTGTTACCCTGGCCCTTCAGCCAAAGCCACCAAATGACCAACCCAATGCACAGTCTAGAAAGCTCTGGGGTTGTTTTGAGAGTTTGGAGAGCAGTCCTGTCCCTGCCTCCTGATGGGATGATGGGAACTTGGAGGTGAGAGTATGGAGAACTGTTTAACCCCCGACTCCTGATCCTGGATCCGACAGAGTCTTTCTGGCAAAAGAAAGTATGTGTCCCAGAACTGTTGCTTCACTGCACTAGAATTCTGTAACACCAAGTAGTCTTTGACGAGTGCGTCTTCAGGGAGAGAAACCACAGTGCCTACCCCTGTGTGTTGCCATGGTGATCAGGAAATCCTCTGGCCTCATGATCTTTGTTTTCTGCTTTTTCAGATCTTATTGATTTAGCAGATTGACTAGCACAAACCCAGGATGTGGTAAATGAAATTTAAAAAGCATCTTGGGGCCCAGATAGGGTTTTTCCTCTTGCAAGTAGAAAATAAGGTTGGTCCACTTGGTTTTGTCATTGGATTTTATTTTTATGGGTAGTTACAATGACTGATACATCACCTAATCAGTAGACAGTTTCTGCTAATGTCTACAGCTGGCATTTTGTGGAACTGCTTAGCTTTAGTTTGAGGGAAGACTCTCACAACAGTTGAGGTAGGCTGAAAAACTGTTACTAACAGGTAATATCTGTATTTCAGGGGTGCTTAATGGTTGCTGACATGTTGAGTTGAGCTAGGGGCCCCCATCTGGGAGTAGGATGCACTGGTTCTAGCTTAAACTCTGTTAATTATAAGCTAATTATGTGACCTTGAATAACTCACTGTAGCTCCCCCAGGCACACCTTGCCTTCCTACCACCCAAGATGAAATAAAAAGTTATGAAACTTTTGGAGCTTGGGGGATAAAAGTGAGAGGGTTGATGTGCATACCTGGGACAGTATTAAAATCTCAGAAAGCTTCTCAAAAACCTCATATGAATTAAGACACATTGGGGTTCCACCCTCAGCAGAACAGAATGGATTAAAGTACATCAGGCTTTGCTATTCTTGCCATGTAGGAGTTTCCTTCACCAATTATAAAGCATTTTCACATCCAAAAGCAGCCTTGTGAGGCCCAGAGGGTAGGTACTACAGACCCATTTAAAAGATGAGGAAACTAATGGACATAAGTTTCACAGACTCAAAGTCTTACGGAGAGTTTGGTAAACCCAGATCTCAACTCAGATTTTCCAGTTCTGTTAATTTTCCCCATTCCCCAGTGGTGCTGCTTTTTCAACTTGGGTTGTCAACAGGCCCATGGGACCAGTGGCAGCACACAGAGAAAAGATTGATGGTTTTCAGACGTTTCTTCCTCTCCCTGCCATGATGTCTTGGGCACAACCACAATATTTCAAGTGGTTAAAAATCGAGCTGAGCTAATGGGGACTGGAGTGAGGGTGGAAGGGCAGACCCAGAGACTCAACCTACCAGCTGCTCATTCTCATCCAGCACCCACCCTACCCCATCAATTGTCCTGGCACCTGCCACAAAGCCCTAGGAGCCTCGGTGGAAAAGTCTGGAAAATACTGTGGTAGGGCCCAATCAAAATGCTGATGGCCACCACTTAGTAAGTCCTGCAATGAACCAGGGGCTCCAAAGCATTTGGAAATCTAGGAGGGTAAATCACCCCATGCAACAGACATAAAAACAGATGCTCAGAGCAATTAGCACAGCTCAAAGGTGCAGCCCAAATGAAATACATTGTGCAAAAATGCTATCCATCAGCCAGGCTTAGTATTATCATTTTTGTATTTTTCCCCTCAGTAACAAGAATACAAGTATCTTGCAACTTAAAATTTTTCATAAAGATTGTCTCTAGTTCACTCTGCAGAAGAGATAGCAAAGTCCAAGTTTCCAATCCTACTCTAAGGAGACTGGGGCTGGGTAAGTAGTGGACTTGGCCAGATTTATACTATCAAAAACTGCAGTAAGACTTGTCCTTGAAGATGCAGCCATCCAAGTGGAGAGAAGAAAAAGGCCACCAGTAATTCCACCAGAGCCCAACTTCAACACACGGCCCAGGGCATCTCCAAATTTGATTTTCTTTCCTCTTGCCTCTTTTAACATCTCCTTAAGTGAAAAAGAAAAGATTCTGCAATGTATGGAGCTGCTACTTTGTGTCAGATTGTAGTCTATGTGCCTTAACAGATGCTATACTTTGAGAAGTCAAATAATCACCCCCATTTCACAGATGCAACAAGTGAAGCTCAGAGTACAATCCACTCAGCATCCTGCTATGAATGTGGCAAGAGCCAGGAGTCAAACCCCAGGATAACACCTGGTCTCTGACACGAGTGAGCTAAGACTCAGTTTATCAAAGCTGTGGCTCTCTGCTTGGAATATGTGGATTCTCACGCTGGGCCATGAAATGCATGTGAATGGTGGGGTAAAGGATGTGGCTGTAACACTAAGGCTCTGGTAGCTTCTACTGCTGAGCCCCAGCTGGGCTTTCCAGTGATATTAATACTAATAGAGCACCTACTGTGTGCCAGGCTCTGTGCTCGGTTCCTCACATGAACTATCTCGTTTCCATTCCATAATAGTCACATGAGATAAGTACTATTTCGATCATTGAAACTTTATACACATAATAAAACTGAGGCTGAGAGAGGTGCAAGTTTGCACCAGCAGGGGGTGAGACAGACAAATCTCTTCTTTCTCAGGGGCCACGTGCAAATGTTTCTCTCCTTGCTGCATCTTTAGGAGAGTACAGACAAGAAGCAGAGTCATGCCTCTTCTCAGATAGTTTTAACATCTTGGGTTAGAATTTGCTAATACCATGCAAATTTAGCTGGCGGGTGGGAGCCGATTACTACTTTCTCCTCCCAGGAAGTAGCTATGAGACCAAAGGAGATAGGGAGGATTTCATAGAGAAATTGGTCTTGCACTGGGATTTAGGAGGCCCGAGCCTAAACAGGGCTGACCCTGTAGGGACCACAGCAAGAGGAAAAGCTTGACGAATGGACTGGATTTCTGCCTGACTGGTATAGTCCTCTAACTCTCCTATGAGGGACGTCTGTTCTTCCCAGGACAGATGCCATCCGGTTTGCATACTCCATAGATTGATGCTTTTTAACTCCTTTCCCCATACCACCACTATAATTCACAGGGTGCACAATGCCAGTCACACTCCAATGGGCACTAAGTGCCTTGTAATCCCAGTGGCCTCTTCTCTGTTACTCAAAGAAGCTTCTCCAAATGCAAGCGAGGGTGCATGCTTTTCGAGGAACAACCATGAGTTTGTTTCAGTTTAGAAAAAAATAAAAAGGTAAATCATTCATAACCCTGGCACTTGGTGGCCAATAGCCCTTATAATTTACCTTGCAACCAACACTGACCTATAGGTGGATTAAGACAGAACAAGATTCATGCCTTTAGGTTATCTTGCCTTCTTCAAATATATTAGCAATGAAGTGATGCAGTTGCAAAAATATTTATTTGCAACAACAAAGCATTACAAGTGACAAAGTAGAGCTCTAGGTTTCCACTGATTTCAAAGTCAGAGGACTCAGAAATCACCTGGTCACATGTTAATGACTCAATCTCTGTCTTTCCTCATGCTCTTCCTTTTCTATCAGATGCTAAAGCGAACATGGGTGTATGTGTCTGTGTGTGTGTGCACGTGTGTGTCTGTTTCTGTCTGTGCACACAAGAGCATGCACACAAGAAGCAGGGTCTCCGTTGCAGTCCAAGAACCCTACTGCTAGTCACTCTTTAGATGTTTTGGGGAGTTACATAAACCTCTCCAAGCAGAAGCGCCACAGAGGGAGAAGCTGGATTGTGGGGATATTTTTAAAATCCGGGCCAAAAGATTTCCAGGATTACTACAGTTCCAACTGCCCTGTGAACTAATTGCTTGTAATTCACACCTCTTCCTGAGGTTTCAATCTGTGAAATCTCATCTGGAAAAACAGATGCCAGTCTCAAATGCCAAGCTCCAGAGAACTCATTTCTGACAAGCTTTTAAATCCAACTCAAGCCACAGGGTTTGGACCAAAATCTTTACCATTCCATGCTCAGTTGAAGCAGGCCAAATGTAACTTCCTTCTTTTAAGGAGCATGATCCATACAAAGATCCAGAGGCTTGGAAATGAAGGACTTTACAAACGACCCTTGTGTGCAGTTGTCAAAGAAAATAAGTCTTGGTTTTCCCTTAAATAAATGACCCTCAAACGTGACATGAGACCATACCTCGCAAAAACACATTCTTTCACCATAGACATTGGAGAGCAACTCTAGAACCATCAGGATGGGAACAAGTGGGCCTCTTTCTATGAAATCTGTGCCTCTCAAAGCACCATTAGTTCCCATAAGGCATGGTGCAAGGTGTCAATTCACAGCACCTTCCCTATGATATGGATGATACGAGCCAGATATAATCTTGGGTGCTGGAGAGTCAGACACAATCTGTGCCCTCAAAGAACTTACCTCTAGAGTGAGGAGATAGTATACAGGTAAATGATTAATACATGAATATGGTAATTTCAGATACTGATAGTGTTACACGGAAAATAAAAGAGGATATCATAATAGAGAATGACAGGCCTCTTTTGACAGGTGGTCTGTATGTCTAAGGCTCACTCTTTTATGAACTCATGGACATATTTTACTTATTTATTACAGGCCTTTTTGTAGGCTCAGATACCTGGCAAAAGGAAATACACTCCTCCTCCCCCCAACACACAGATTAAATAAGATTTGGAATTCATCTTTGCCTTCCACAGTCCATAAGGAGATGTCCTTAGAATTCAAACTCAGTAGGGTAGACAAGGGAAACTTGGAAGGCAAAGGCTACAACAACTGAATGACCTGGCTTAAGGGATAAGAGTTCCATTTGGGTCACAAGCTGGGTAGAATTGGTGTTAGTGAAGCTACATCTATCCTTTCTGAGTCTTGACCAGAAAAAATTCAAGGCAAGATCCAACCAGAGATTTACAGAGCGGCCCAGCAGAGTGCAACTGTGATGTGTCCACTCCCAAGCCCTCTGAATGCTTATAAGGCTCTCCTGACCCCCTGACATCTATGCCATCCATTATTTCACAGTTGCTAGTGACTGGTGATTGCAAGGATTTACCCTCATTGTATTGTAAGATTGTAGTAACCATACTCCAAATATGGCTTGGATCAGAAAGATCCAAGAAAGACTTGGGTCCAAGTCCTGGCTTGAGCTCTTGTGGGATGTTATGCATGCTGTGTTTTCTTAACCTTTAAGCCTCAGTTTCTTCATCAGTAAAGTAAAAGTAATACCTTCCTTATGGGGTGCTTTTTGAGTATTAAATGAAGAAATATACCTAAATCATTTAGCAAAGAACCTGACTCTCTGCAAAGAGCCTGGTACTTAACAGATATTAGCCAATCATCTCAAAGATTAAAGTGTATAAAAGGCAGCTTAAAAGTAAAGTGCCCTTACTCTAACTTAATTCTTCATTGACTGGTCAACCACTTTCAGTATCCTTGGTTACAACCACTCAAGACCTCCAGGCTTCCTGATAATTAGGAGCCAGAAGCCTAATTATCCAGTACATGGGCTCTTACTCTACATTATATGGTTTTCTCTTGATAGACAGGATAGATTGGAGATAGATGAGAGAGAGAGAGAGAGACTTTATAAAACACCATTCTAAGGAGGATCCTGCCTCAAGTGTCCTAACTCATATAACCAAAGTGGATTCCACTGGGACCATGCCTTATTCATCTTTGTGTCCCCAGTGTCTGCCATTTAGTATGGGGCACAATAAACGTTAACTTGGTTTAGTGGAAAGAACATTAGGTTGAAGGTCTAGTGACCTGGAGTTTTAATATCAGGCTTCTCACTGATAAGCTGTGAGTACTTAGAGAAGTCACTTTACCTTCTGAGCCCTCGTTTACTTTATCAGACAAGGATGGAGTTGGATTTGAAAACCTCTAGGTCCTAGTCAACCCAGCCCTCTGCCTCTAGGAGAAGGCTACATATCTTTCTCACTTACTCTACAAACACTCAAGGAATCTGCGTGACTCCCTCCTGCCTGCAGAGAAATGGCATTTCACTCTGGTGTCAAGGTGGTTATGGTATAATGAATGTGTCAGACAGGGTGGACTGGCCAGTAAAAAGAAACAATTGGCAAAACACAAAAGAAAGTGTTGCCAGCATCCTGTTCTCAGATTACACCAAACAAATGCCTTTCAGCACACAGATATGAGAACCTGCCCCATCGAAGCTGGAGGGAAAGGTCTCAATTAACAGAAATGCAGCAGTTACCGATTCCCTCACAGAGAAGGCTCCTAAATTGCTACACACTGGCCCAATATTCCCTGCAATAAATTTCAGCATCTTGGGCCAGTTTGAACCATTCTTTAGTTCTGAGACAATCCGTGCCTTAGGAGCTGCTGAGTGGCCCCCAGTTGAACAATGAATGGGGAGCCGAGAGGCATCCCCCACCTGGCGCCCTGATCTTTGGTGGTCTTGGGGGCCCCATTGCTCCTAGGGAGAGTGGGGAGAGGGAAGTTTCCACCACCTCCTTTCCTGACGATGCCTCCCAAGAGTTCTGAATTGTTTTGAGCTCCTTAATTCTCAAGGAGACAGAAAAATCCAATTTCTTAGGAAAGGGAGATGTCTTGAACTTTCAAGCCTCCATTCTAGGGACAGAAGAACAGGATTAATCCCATGAAGCTGAACGGAAACTTGCAGTGTAGTGTTAAACGGGAGAAGGAGCTCTGAATTGAATTCCAGCCCCACCGCATAAGAGCTGAGACATCTCTGGCGGGTTACGTCCGCTTTATGAGCCTCAGTTTCTCTGCCTGTAAACTGGCTCTGATGAAATTCAGCCATTCATTTATTCAGTTGTCATTTGCTGCCTCTCTCAAAGAGAGGCTGATGGGAGTTAGAGAATAAATATACAAAAAGCACCAGTAGAGAGTCTGGATCATACCAGATGCTTAATAAATGTCCGTTTTTTTCCCTGCTCCTACAGGAAGAGGAAACCCTGGATGACTGGCCCCAGTCTTCCCCACTGCAAAGGGGTCTCGTAGGTTCTAATTTATGATGTGTTTGCACCATGAAAAAATCATTTGCACTTTGATAATCTGCTCTTTCATCTCAAACAACAGTCCAAAATCACACTCTCACGAAATTAAAAGCGGATGAGAAACTGACACACATGTAAATACTCCCATTAAAAGGTGCAAAAGCCTTACTCACTTCTAAGGTGTGGCTGGGAGGGGCCAGATCTTCCTTTCTTTAGAGGAGAGCAGAACTAAGCAGCTAAAGGCAATTAAAGATATTTTTGGAGATGAGAGAATTGATTAAAAACGATGGACACACTTTATGCACTCAGAAGCTGGCCCCTCATCAGCAACCAAGAAATTCCAAGCTTGCGCTTCTGGGGAGGAAGTGGGCTCTGGGAAACTCCAAACTTCTCGGAGTGAAAAGGAAGCTACTCTGGTAAACTGCCTCTAGAAAGGGCCCTTCTGTTCTCTGAGGCCAGAGAACAACACTGTAAAGAAACAATTGCATTTGAGAGGGAGGAAAGTACCATTTCTTCCTCCAGCCCCACCACCCACTGCCACTGCCAGGACAGAAGGCAGGAAGAGGCTGATCCTGCTGAGACAAGCAGCCTGGGAGATTGACTGTAATTGTGCAAGTAAAGACAGGACCTGGAGTGCATTTCCCAGTTCACTTTTACCAGCTACAGCAATACCCCTGCTTCCCGGAACGTTCCATGCTGCTTCATTGGCTCAGCAACAGTTGTTCCAGGAAGCCCGTATGCACATAGTGTCAGCTCGCTGGTGTGCCTGCCCTGCCAAATTCAATGAGAGTTTATTGGCTAATGTTTTGCCCAGAAACGGGATGAAAATCTTCCAGAGGCAGCTGGAATCATTTTCAAGTGCAGCAGGAACACAGTTGGGGCAGAATGGTGGATGGAGAGGCCCCAAGTGCAATCATCACAATGATCTTAATTATAACTGTTGAATGCTTACTCCATGCCAGTTGTTCTATCAAGGGTTTCAAGTCTGTGATCGCATCAGTCCTTACACAACTCTAAGCCATGGTTATATTACAACTCTATTTTAGAGAAGAGAAAATCGAGGCTCAGAAAAGTTAAGTAAACTGCTTAAGGCCACATAATTGGTGACTGGCAGAACTGGAACCCAGCTCTATCTCTGCAACTCACACAGTTTTCTGAGCACCCAGCACACCAGAGGCAAATCCCCCTAATGCGTCCTTGACAGCCCAGAGACTCAATTATGTGGGCTGGAGTAAGCCTTCTCAATTCTGGCCTTTGGAAGAAGATAGGAGAGCTGGTTTTGAGAGACCCTGGTCCCTGCTGGACTATTTGAAAAGGATCTTATTTCTGAATGTCTCCCAGGGCTCTGGGAAGCTAGTTTTGGAGAAGAAATCAGATGAGTTTTCCAGAGTTTTTAACAACGCAAACAATGCAGAATATAGAAGTGGCTGTTGACTTTAGCCTTCCGAACAATACAAAGAACAGGAAGTTCAAATAGATAATCAGGCTCCTTTCCTATATCATCAGAAACTATGCGGAAGGAAGCCTGGGGATGATCTGATGAGGCTTGTTTCAGAGGCGAGAGAGCCGCCCCAAACATGTCCCAGAGGGGAGCCACACTGAGCAGACCCGTCAGCCCCAGCAAGAACTAGCCTGGAGTATCCATGTCTTGCTTCCCCATCCCTTGCCCCAACTGCCCTGTCTCTAGAGGAAAAATGTTTCCTCCTTATCCCTCACACTCATCCTGAGTGGGCAAATGTTGCATGTGTTCAGCTTCCCTTGGGGTGATAACCGTGCAGGAAACTGTGGAAGAGATGATCTCTTAGATGATGCCAGCCAAATAAGTGGGTACAGGGACTGGGGTGGCTCACAGCCATGAGGAGGAAGGAGGGAGTGAGAGAAGATGTGGCCTGTGTATCGACTCTCCTCTGCTTTCCAAACACTTGTCTCTTATTCCAATAGAAACAGGTAGGTTAAAAGATGATAGATATAGATAGATGATAGATATAAATAGGTAAAGATAGAGATAATTAAGAGATAGAGATAGATATATGGCAGATAGATGATAGACATAAAGATAGAGATAATTAATAGAGATAGATATATGACAGATGATAGATGGAGCATAGAACATAGATAGATAGATACATAGATAGATAGATAGACAGATAGATAGATGGATAGCTGGTAGATAAACAAGGTTTTTTAAGAAGTTGACTTTGGAACTCACAGGCTGCATCCACCATGGTAAGCCACAATCCCACCAAAATCACCCCAATACTGAAGTGGATATGGGACCTTCAAAAACGAGAATCCCAATTCAGTGTCTCCATGTGCTGGGCACTGTGCTAGGAGCCAGGAAAGATCCAGGCATTGAATAAAGCAGACAAAGTCACTGTCTCGATAGAGGTTATGGACCAACAGAGTAGACAGGTTATTTATTAATTTTTTTAATTTTAATAGAGACAGGGTCTGGCTCTGTCACCCAGGCTGGAGTGCAGTAGCACAATCCTAGCTCACTGTAACCTCAAACTCTTGGGCCCAAGCACTACTCCCACCTCAGCCTCCTGAGCAGCTGGGACTACAAGTGTGTGCCACCATGCACAGCCAATTAAAAATATATTTTTGTAGAGACAGGGTCTCACTATATTGCCCAGGCTGGCTGCAAACCTCTGCTGTTAAAGTAAGTCTTTTGCCTCAGGCTCCCAAGGTGCTGGATTACAGGCATGAGCCACTGACAGACATTAAACAAGTTGACAACACAGCACAATAAACATAACACACACATGAAGTGTAGTAGGAGCCAAGCTCAGTGGAAAGGGAAGCCTTTCCTCTAAGAAGGACTGTGCTGTCCCCAAAGGAGATCTGTCTCTCTGAGGAAATGTCATTGCAGCTGAGAACTGAAGGATGGATTAGGAACCAGCTGGCCAGTCTAATGCTCAATAAGGCTCAAGATCAGGAAATTCACCCTCAAAAGAAAGCATATACCATTTTGGTTTAGAATCAAATGGTTTAGAATCCATTTCCTTTAGATCATTCATCATTAGATACTGAAAAGAACCAGCCTGCTTTCTGCCTAAGACACAATCACATCCTTCAGGTCCATCTTTAAACATCTCTGGATGCAGTCTTCACAAATCCTTTAACTATATTAGGTGATACAAAAGGAAAGGTAAACAAAATCCTGAAGACTTCTCCCATGATGTTGGATTCATGAGCTAACTCTGTGGAGGCAGGGGACTGGCTCAGAAAGCCCTCCTGTTCAGTTTTGGGTTTATTAAAAGGTTGAGATGCTAGACCCTTAAGCTTTGGACTCAAACTATTAGGAAGGACTTTTCCTGCCTATGAAAGAGCAATTTTTAATATAAAATCCAATAGTCAATTCCAGACCCCTTGAAAGTAAATCAGGTATAATGGGAGCAAATGATGTCCATAGTGACATGGACATCAGCTCTGGGGTAGAAACTAGGATTCAGATCCTGAATTTGCACCAATTAGCTGTGACCCTGACCTTTCATAACCTTGCAGAAGTCATTAAACTTTCATCCCATACAGGAGGACAATAATGCCAACCACGACGTTAATATGAGGGCTGCTTTAGATAATGGAACTGAAAACACTTCACACACATTAATACACGCTAAGAGTGCAGTAGAAAAGGGAAGACGGGCATTTCCTTTGAGGGTCATCATCTCATAATTTAGAGAGAGAGATGCTCACTCAAGGTCGTAGTAATTCTTTTTTAATGGATCACTCTAGAGCAGTGGTCCTCACACATGGTGTAGCTCCAGCAGTGCTGAGATGTGTTGCAAGTAATGAGTTTCTAATAATAAAGTACTCAAGTGTGCAAAAGACTGGCTATTTCTTGTAAATTGTAACAGATTTAAGATTATTCCCTAATATAATTCTCTTTTGTGGAAGAGAGGAAAGGATAAAGTTATAGCTATTATCGTTGAGTATAAGCCACAGACCATCTAAGCCTCAAACTGCAGTGTGTTCCCCATGTGAGCTCTACCCATGAGGCATGGCTTCTCAGAAAAAGGTTGAGGGTGTGGCATAGAAACACAAAAACTTAGCTTTGCCTTCTTTCCTTAGCCAAATAGAGTCTCAAACCACAACTCTAGAAGGTAGATGGACTCCCTCACTCGTTGTAGCCCACATTGTTACCAATGAAAAAGAATTATTCTACCTGAAGTGCAATTTTATTCAGAAACCCTGAACTTGTGCTACAGGAGAGGTGAGACCTCAAATCCCAGCTCCAGTGGGTGGATCATGATTGGTCTAAGTCAAACACTGTGGTCCAAGCTCTCCTTGCCAGTGATTGGTTAGGTGTGGGCATGTGACCCCATTCATCCAATGAAAAATAAGGAGAAGTCAATTACAGACTTCCCGAAAAGCCATTCCTCCAATTTAAGAAGAGATGTTTGTTAATATGCACTCTTTCTTCTGCTGCTAAATATTGATTTTTTTTTTCATAGAATGCCTGGAACTGTGGGATTTAGTTTAGGAATATGAGGGGTGCTAAATTGCAGGAAGACACTGGGAGTGGCAGAATTGAAAGTTGCAAAAAATAAACCTGAGTCTTGATAATATCATTGACTTTCTGGAATCATCCCAGACTTCTTGCTCTGGGAGGTAATATTTTACGAGGGTTGATTGTCCTGTTATTTACAGAAATATTCAGCTGGTATGTATGGATAGGGATACACAACAGGTAACAATCACACATGAGACACGTGATGGTTTGATGCATAGATGGGTTGTAGCTTAAGTTCAGTCATGATAGCTATAACTCCATCCCTGTCTCTCCTGCCCAATAAAGCCAATTTGAGTAAAAATGAGTGAGAAAGATATTATCATTGTCATTGGGAGAATAAACTTTGATCTATTCTCATTTACAAGACATAGTTGTTCACAACAAAGTATTTGAATTAGCTAGTACCTATACTCTACTAATTTTTAAATATTTCTGTTATTACATGTGCTTGCATCTGAAGGCATCTTAAATGATGTTTTTGTTTTTGTTTTGTCAGCACAACTATCTCACTGCTCTGAAAGAGTCTACTCTTGTCATCTCCAAGAAGTCACCAGCAAGGAGCTAAAGGAGTGAGGCCCTAGGAGCCAAATGGTTGTACATCCATATCCCAGAATTTGTTCTATTCCTCCCACATGACCCCAAAAGAGGTACCTGAATGACCTTGGAAGACACCCTGTAAACCATCCCCTACATACACACTAATAAAACCCTAGGCCCAAGCTTCAGCCACAAGATCAAGGAACTTCCAATGAAATGGATAAGATTTGACTCTAAACCAATGCTTGTCACTCAAGATCCCTAAGTAAATTATGACTTTTCCCCAGTAGCTTAAAATAACATCTATACCATATGGCACTTTTTGCTTCTTCAGAATTTTTGTTTCCCTTCTCCTCAAATGTGTGCTTCTAAAATCCTGAGTCAGATTAGAGGTTCCCATGATTTTCTCACCACTGTCTATTACAGGGCAGACAAGATAAACCACTTGCTTTCAGAATTTTGAGGAGTAAAATTTTTTTTTCTTGTTCTCTTACTCAGAAGACCCAATGGTGAGACAGTGAGAGGGTTGGTGCAGCTCTGCGAAGTCCGGCAAGGGGGTTCCTCAAGGAATTGTGGGGATCCTGGAGACACAGTTACTGCTATAGATCCAACAGGTCTTGGGAGGCTTTCCCTGGTGCTTTAAATCAGATGATATCTCTCTATTATGCTCTCACAAGATCCAGTGTTTCTCCTTCATAGCACTTACCACAAGTGTAATTAAACAAAAGTATCATTACTTGTTTACTGTCTGTCTTCCAGATAGACCGTAAGTTCCAGGAGAGAAGAGACTATGCCTCTGTTGTCTACGGTGGTATCCCCAGTGCCTAGCAGAGCACAGATATTGGTGTTCAACTAGTGTGCATTGAGTGAACAATTGAATAATTTGAAAACCATTGATTATTGACTCAAATCACAAAATTGCTCAGAGAGTCTGGGCAAGGCAAAGGTCAGGTTGCTCTGGGCCTTATGGTTTCCAAATGCTCATTAAGTCAAAAAGGATAAAAAGTATACCAAATATGGATGCACAAGACAGTGCGCAAGGAACCAGTTCCAAGCCCAGTGAGGGCCCCAGTGCAGTGTAAACACCTACTCCATTTCCCATTGTGCCACTAAAACATGCATTACACTTTTATCTTCTTCTTGTTTTGCATTCCAAGTCTTATTGTCCTGATCAGATCATTGTCTGCTTGTTTAGTTAGTGTCCTCTCTTTTAGCATCTCAAAGGATAAAATGAAAAGGAAACTGGACAAGTCAGAAGACCACGGTTTTGCCACTAACTAGTTTTGTGACCTTGGGAAAGTCACTTGCAGCCCTTGAGCCTTCCTTATCTTTCCAATCAAACAAGTGGGCTACAAAATTCCTGGCACCCTTTCCCATTCTGACATGCCCTCAACTTTGGCTTTTTTGTCATCAGCCCATAATAACTTCCCATATAGGGTCCTTTCTCTCTTTCTCCTCTTCTTCCTCTTGGAACCCATATTTTGGTGCTGCTGCATGGGCTCAGCTCGGCTTGTACCTTCTAAGCTGTCCCATCAGCCTTAGCAAAGAATCTGATGATTATCCCATTCCCACCTCTAGCCCTTTATTGAATTATCCCAGCAAGGGCACTGAGAGCCACCCTGGCAGGCTGAATGAATTTGCAAGCCTTAGGAAATGGCACAACCAAGAACCCTGAGCCAATACTGGGCCCACCTAGATAAGGAGGGGATGGCAGCTTGGAGGAGACTGCTGAGCATTCCAAAGAATACAGTTTCAATGATTGGGGTCAACCAGCAACAGGAGACATCGATACAGGCGAAAGTTATCCTAGGTAATAATAGGACCTTGTAGTTTTGTATCACGTGCTTCTGCCTACTAGCACAAAACACTTTCACACCAGCAGGCAAAGGTGGAGAGGTCTAGGGGAGGCAGAGGGATTATTATCCCCAAATGGTTCACACAGTATATTGAACCATTAGACAGATAAAGCCAATAGCCCAAGGTCAAACAATTAGGCTTTCACAGGGTGGGAATTAGAGCAGAGTGTCCTAATCTTACCCGGGGGCTATTTCTGGTAGACTTTTGATGGAGCCTTTTGTTTATACCTTGGTTCTATCTTATCTTACCTGCCCAGGTAGCTAGCCTACTTTTTCCCTTGGGGACGAGTAGTGGGAAACTTGAGTGGCCCAGAGTGAGCTAGCTGGCCAGCCTGAGCTCAAAATCCAGCCTTCTTGATTTGGATGCTCTAAGCAGGACTCAGTGAGGTCAGTTCGTGGAATGCGGCTGCTGTTTGCATTTGGGAGGCACAGAAGAGCTTCCAGTGGCAGCTGAGAATGCAGAGGCTCCAGGGCTGATAAACGTTGTAATTAACGTGCACATACCACCCTTTCATCTTCAAAGGCTTTCTTGGCATTAGCTAGTTATTCCTCCTGTCGCCACCACGAGTGAGGCATCACTTTTGTCTTCTCAGTCTGCAGCTGAAGAAACTGATGGGGAGAAGGGACCCTTTGCCAGGAAGTCTGGCCCTTGTTCAAACACAGGAGATATCTGGATCCCATCATCTAACTTCAAGTGGGTAAATGGGAATACAGAATGAGAATGAATGCTAACAAAAGGCTCAAGTGACTAAACTCTGCCCTCTGGGCAATAGACTGCTTTTCTACTGTTCTAGAAGGAGATAGAGTCTATAGTATGGCTAGCTGGCCAGATTCTAGAATGGCTAAACTCCCAGAGGACTATACACACAACTCTCAGAAACATTAACAAAGAAAGCCTGCTGTTCTTCTACGGTGATGTCCATGTGATGCATGGGGGTCAAATCGTTCATACTGTGCCCATAGCAGACATCACTAGTGGATCACAGCACTCTCTATACCTGAGCCAAGGTTTGACTTCTTAGCACAGCATTTTAGGAGGCCTCTAGGCAGTCAATGAGAAATGTTCCTTGAGCTAAAATCTATTTGTTATTGCCACAGTAGGTCTTGTTTGGGATTCATTTAAATTGCCACTCTCTAACCCAGGCAAAGTTGCCAAAGTTCTTTCTCACTGTTGGAGTTGGCCTGCTTCTGAACTCTGTCTAGCACTGTCTGAGAGGGTGATTCATGAGAACTTCTGAGTTTCTGGGGCAGAAAAATTGGGTCTTCTGCCAGTGGACAGTGCCACTGTTACTTGATTGCCTGGAATCTGTCCAACCTCATCTCTCACTGTTCTTAACATGAATTCTCTTATCCAAGCAGGCTGACCCCTCCCCCGGCCCCAGTCAAGCCATTCTTACTCCCCACTTAAAACTCCTGGCTCATGTTTTGCTCTTTTCTGGGTTTCTGTCTTCTCCCCTCTCTCTGTCCATCTTCTTTTCCACGTTCAACTCATCCTCAAATTCCTTGAAGCCTTCACATACAGTCGAGACGTCTGTTTTTCCTGATCTTCTGACACTTGGTTATGCTCTCTTGCATAATTCTTTCACCTGATTAACTTTACTTCCACCAAACGGTAAGCTCCCTGAGGACAGAAACTAGGTCTTCCGCTTTCCTCATTTCTGTCCACAGTGCTAATACATTTTAAGGAAATTTTAAATTGGTCAGTTTGTCACCATCTTATAACTGGAGAGACAGAGGCAACTAACAAGGGAAGGACCTTGCCCACAGTCACCCTGTGACTAAGAGGGAGAACCTCTCCTGGCTACGAGTGGGTTCTCACTTCTAGAATACTGTGTCTGTATGATTAGCTGGAGAGACAGATGACTGAACCGTATCTGCAATAATCGAGGGCATTGCACAGGATGTGAGATCTGGGCACATCTGTGATTTTATTTCAACTAATGGTCAGTAGATTCCAGATGGGTATAAAGTGAGCACAAGAAGAAGGAGCTATGATCTGACCAAGGACATTCAGTGACGGATAGAATGCCAGAAACTAGCCTTATATGATAGCCTCTGACACACTTTGACAAACTTCTAAGTCATGCAATCTCTATGATTTCCATTTTTTCTTTCTTTTTCCTGACCAAGAATTTATCTGGTTTTATGATGAAAAGAAATTTTTACTGGGGGTCTGGAGGACTCTCAGAAGAAGCAGAAATTCACCATCTCACAGGCCTACCTTGCTCAGTGCCTTGATTTGGGAGAAGATTATATATAATCTTTTGTTTTGTCTTGCTTTTTTTCCCCTAGATTCTCAGGCTACCCTAGTTGCATAGGATACTAGTGCTCACCCTGTAAGTACTGCTTTGTCTGAATATTGTGATTAATTTTGTACCAACAAGTTGCAGGGATTGCTTGCAGAAAGCTGGCAAGTCCAAGGTGCTCATGAAGCTCTGAGAGTGAAGGGAACAATTTTTCTCTCCTTTGGAGGTTGGTTTTTCTGGCCATGTGAAGCAATGTTTTTTAAAGTACAATATAAAGAGTACAGTGTTCAGATCCTGCAGGTAATCCCAGGACTGACTTCCTGCAGTTTCAGTTGTGTGACTGGGACATGTTGCTAACTTCTCTGGCTAGAGCTTCTTCATCTGCTCGCCTTCCACATGGTCTAGAGGATTCTATGGAGTACTATGGGCAAAGCACTTTCTCCCTACGAGTCACTCTTGCCGATTGGAGTTAAAGTGTAATTGGGTCCATATGTTTATTTCTGGCATGGATTAATAATTCACTTTTGACATTTAATACAAATCAGGCATCAATTTTTTTTGACACTGCATTATGGTGGTTTTATGTTATTCTTTCCATTAGGTTTTATGAGGCTTAGGTGTTAGTAAGCCCACAGAGTGACGAATTTATAGAACATGAGTCTGAAAAGGACTTCACAGATCAACTAGAATCCAACTCTCATTTTACACGTGGAAAAACAGAGGTAAATAGGGGTGAAATACTTTGCTTTGCAGCACATAGTGAATCAGTAATAAAAAGAAGCTAAGATATAATAATCATTTCTATTCTTGGGGTACCTTCTATGAAATAAACATTTAGCTTTAGACATTATGTGCTAAGTATTGTTCCAGACACTTAACAAGTGCAACTGCCCAAGCTCATGCTGCTGTTAAGTGGCAAGAGTGGAATCAACTGGTATGTGGGTCCCCCTGTCTTGTTCCATTGTCTTTATACCTTCTAAAGGACTCTCCTCAAAGCCAGACCTCCTCATTTTCATTATACCACACCAAGCATCTGATTATATGGAGGTGATTTTTAGTCTGGGAGGTTTACAAACCATTGACTGAAAGAAACAACTGCCCTTTTATTCCTCTGGCATGGTGACCAAAAAGCCAACAATTTTTCTCTGAGGATTGTTGAGAACATGACTCTAAGGTTTGGGGTCTTTTTATACACGAGGCCAGATTTGGAAGTAAAGGTGTAGACAAAGAGACAGTCAGACCTATAGGAAATCCAGATCCCCATTCTACTGGACAAAATACAATGAGCTGTAAACTTTCCCTGCCTTGTGTTACATTTCAAATCTCAAGAAAGAACTCTTTAGACTGAAGAGAGTGCAGAGAACAGAAATTTCAAGGGGGGAAGGGGGTTGAGGATTGCTACAAGCAGCAATGGAGAAAAATGAAAGAAGATTTGTATAGACCAGAAAGAAAAAAAAATGAAGAAAAAGAATTAGACAGAACCTATAAAAATCACGAAAAATAAGTAACAGAGATGGCTTTGCTAGCCAAGTCTAGAAACGTTATTAATTCAGTAAGCCATCCAAGTGTTTACTGAGTACTCACTATAATTGGGGAACTGTGCTGACTGCTCAGGGCTATTATGAATATGAAAATGTGTAGAGCGTTTGGGCTTTTCCCTAAGGAGCTTTTATGCTCACTGACAAAAGAGAAGAGATAGCCATTATACGCCACCCCTTAAACTTTCTCTTTTTAAATGGAGATGTGTTTGTGAGGTTTTTATGAATTTTCAGGGGGAACAATAGGAGAAAGTAAGTCACTTAAGGGAGTCTACAGGAATGTACCTGACCTCTAATGATATTGTAAAGACAACTAGTCTCACCACAGAGGATCCACTGCAAAAACAAACTCCTTAACAGGAGATTTATTCCCCAAACTTTTATCCCCTCTGTGTGAGCAGCACTCTTGTGGGTTACCTGAATTCCCCTCCCCCTCTTGCAGGCTAATGTGGGCCCAGCAACTCACTGGTGGCTGCAGAGCTGACATCAGCTGGTTTCCTGCAAGATGGTGCTTAGTTAGCTCTGTTGGATTCTGGTTTTTGGACTGCACACATTCAGCAGAGGCAACATCTCTGATTGGCATATAGTAGGTACTCATTTAGAGCGTGCAAAGACTGGGGCTAGAGGCTTGGGCAGAAATGTCCTTCTAAGCCACAGGCAGGAGACCAGGTGTTGGATGCATGGAATTGTTTATTTCCCTGGCATCTTTTTTTTTCTTTTCTTTTTAGACTGAATTTTGCTCTTGTTGCCCAGGCTGGAGTGCAACGGCGTGATCTTGGCTCACCGCAACCTCCGCCTCCCGGGTTCAAGTGATTTTCTTGCCTCAGCCTCCCGAGTAGCTGAGATTACAGGCATGTGCCACCATGCCCAGTTAATTTTTTTGTATTTTTAGTAGAGATGGGGTTTCTCCTTGATGGTCAGGCTGGTCTCGAACTCCCAACCTCAGGTGATCAGCCCGCCTCAGCCTCCCAAAGTGCTGGGGTTACAGGCATGAGCCACCATGCCTGGCCCTCTCCCTGGCATCTTAATGTGCATAATGGTGAACACTTACAAAGGGGCTTTACTGTTACCATGCTACTATCTTGGAAAGGAAGTGGAAAAAGATGCTGCCTAGTCCCATGATTGGTGTGTGGGTCCTCCGAGAAGTCACTGCAGGCCTGTTTAAGTGTAAAGAGATACATTAAAATTGAAAAAAAAAAAATCAAAAGTTGGGGGAAGGGGACTGGAATCTGGGATGAGTCCCCATTCCCAGGAAAAGGCCTGTGTTCCTTCCAGTGGACTGAACCAGATGTTCCCAGGGGGCCTTGCCTCCTCCCTTCCTGGGTGGCTTTTTTCTCAGTGAGGGGTACCCGGAGGAAACTCTCTTGCTCCCTGATGGGATGGTCACATGCTGGGCCAAATAGAAGCCTGGTTGTCTGGTTTAGGCTAGGGCTGGAGAAGGGCTATAGCACACTTCCAGCTTTTGCCAAATTCCTTGTGCCCTGGATATGTACAACCCTACTCTTAACAGTCTCTTTTCTCAGAGTTTCCCTCCCTCCCTCATCCATTCTAGCCAGTAGAGAGAAGACTCTGGAACCAAGGGCCTGTAGGCTGAGGGCAAATATTTTGCTGCTATTTGATTAGCTCATTTCCCAGTCAAAGTTCTAGATGATGGAGAACCACTAATCAGCCACCTTCACCTTTCATCCAGGTGACAAATAATGAAGTGATAATGAACAAACAACTCAATTCACATCCCTTTCAGCCCTACCTTATCCTAATGAACAAACAACTGAATTCACATCCCTGTCAGTCCTACCCTATCCTCAACTTTCCATCACATAGAAGAGAGTAGAGCTTCTGTTCAGAGATCGGAATGAATGAGTCAACTCAGAATATGCATTGGAAGAAGTTTCCGTTACAACTTCCTCCTCCTTCATTTTTGCAGTTCTAGCGCCTTTCTCTGACATCATATTTAAAAGCTCTGTGGATGTTATGACCTCACCCACAACTAGATTCCCAAATGAAGTTTTTGAAAACAACTACAGTACTTCCAGGTACAATCGTCTGGATTTCTGGGGTGCCTCGACATCTTAATATACGAAGAGAAGCACTCTAATGTAGTGACAAAGAGCATAAACTCTGTAGCCAGACGTGAGTTTGAATCCCAGCGCCATCACTTATCAGCTGCACGGCCTTGGGCAAGTTACTTCAATTATCTGTGCCTCAGTTTCCTCATATGTAAAAGACAGATAATATCAGCACCACCTTCATGAGATCAGTGTTTGGATTAAACAAGGCAGTACATAGGAAACAATTAGAATGGCGCTGGTACATGATCAACACTCTGTGTTTGCTATTATTACTAACAGTGGTGAGAGTTCTCAGAAACATAGAACTTATGCAAAGATGCAAGCAGAAAAAGCATAAGAGCTCTCAAAAACAAATGAATTTTCAGGCACTGCCAAAGGAGACTTGCAATGCCACAACAGCAGATGCTCAAAATGACTGGTGTATATGAATAATCTCTTCTCTAAACTCCAGAGTTTTGCAATTAACCTTTACTTTTAAAAGCTGAAGACCTGAAAGTTTTTCCTGAGTTTTGCAAATCACCTCCTTGGTGACTCAGTCCCTCCCCACCCACCTGAGATCTGTCTGCCCACACTTGCACTTAGCAGGGACACTTGCCTCAGGAGGACACACCCAGGCAGCCAGTGCACCTCAAACTCGGGGAGATCTGGCTCTGCGAGTTTCCATTGTTCCCCACCCCCACAAGACCCACCCCCTCATTCTGTGTTTGTCTCCCTGTCTCTCAAGTCTAGCTGGGCAGACGATCTTCAGGAAAACAAAACCTGCCCCAGTTATGGGTAATTTCTGACATCACAAGCTCTGTAGAGAGGAGACATGGTTTGCCATTGCCAAAGTGGCTCCCTGTTGGATGTCAGGATTCCCCATGGATTTGCCCCTGAAGAAGCTACAGTAGTATCCGGCCAGACAACAGCTTGATAATTGCCCAAAGAGACCAACAGAGAAGGCAAGAATCTCCTGTGTAGTACTTCTACTTCTGTCCTCTGCCACCACTTTCCAGAAGCAGGTGTTGGGGCTGGAGGAGTGTGGGCCTCTCACCCAAGGATCTTAACCTCATATCAGTATCTCCAAAATAACTAGAACTCCAATCTGGCTGCTGCTGGGGTGTGTTCTTGTTTTGAGGCTTAAATTTGGGGTTGGTGTCTTCATCTCATTGGCTCCCACTCCCTTCTCAGCCCAACTATCTAGTAACCCTGTCTTTAGCCAGATGTCCCCAGCGGTCACAGCAGGCAGCCACCAAAGCCACAAACAAACAGATGAGTGAGCTCACTGTTTGGGGTAGACCAAACATGAGGCCTGTGGTGGGCAGTCAGTCAGCCAAGCGCCCTCCTCAGCCCTGTCCCGAGCAACACAGCCGTCACTACGGTTCTCACTTACACATAAATGTATTTGCACCTTAGCCATACTGACAGCATGCTTCCATATATATAGATAGCATGACTTATATTCTAGACATTCGTTGAAGTTCAACAGTTATGTGTCAATACTACTGGGATCTGGGCCCACAAAAATGAATGTGACATGATCCTTGTTATCTGGGGACTCCCCCAGTGCTGCAGAAGACGGACAGGAGAAGATACATTGGAATTTGTTTTCTTGTGGTTATTTTCCCCTTTAAGGGGCATGAAAGTCTTTAGCATTTTGGCATCACCAATTCCCACCACACACATAGATCCATCAGGCACGTACTTACAGGCACACCTGCGATGTATATATGTCCACATCCAGCAAACAAGAATCAAACATGTGGCTTATCTTGGTACGTCACACAGTGGGGTGACTGAGCAATGGAGAGAGGAGGAATATGAAAGACTTATCTCCAAAGTACACATGTCCTGGATCAAACATTAATTTAATTGACACCATCCTAGTTAAGGAGTTGTAAAGATGTGAATTTCTTTATGCAAAAAGCATTTTTTTAAAAAAGCGTTTGACTTTCAATTACATGAAGTCATGTATTTGTGGAAAAATATATAAACATTTAGTCAAAATATACACTATACGTCAATTGGTAGAGTGTTTGCATATTTGAGATCCTGACTCTCCTGGAAAATCTGGAACACACAATGACTGTATCCATGCCAGACCAGACTCCAGAACCACAAACTTTAGAAAGCACCCCTTCTGGTTTACTCTGGCAAATTGGGCTTGCCTTCCAAACCCAGTTGGGCAGTCGTGGGGGCTACACTTAAAAAAATTCAACCTGCTAAGTGAGTGAAAAGTGGGATTCAAATTTAAGGTAGAAGGTATCAACCTACCCTGCCATTCTAAAGAATGCCTGCAACCTTCCCATTAAAGCAGGGACACAAAGGAAGTTGAGTCATCGGCTTCTTGCTGTTCAAACCCCAGAATTTCTCTCTGAGGCAGAAAAAGATCCCCTTTGAAAACTACACGGTGCCTGGTAGTATCTGCCACGTGCTTCAGCTCATTCTTTCACAAGAACTACTTCCCTTTCAGGCTCTTGGCTGGAGTGAGCTAAAGTGAAGGTGCTGGGGAAACACAAGTGCAGTTACTCTCTTATCCCCAGCCCCAGCCCCAGCCCCAGCCCCAGCCAGGAGGCAGTGCTGGGGAGGCCCAGGTGATCTCCAACCACCTCCTCTCCATCAGTGGACCCCAGCCTTGAAGCATCTGACACTGCAGGTGGATCCAAAACCTCACTTGGGTGGCCATGTGTCACCTAGAGCCACACACTGGGTTTCAGTTCAAGACCCATGTCAGCTTCCTGCCAGGGGTCACACAACCTACTAATGAGATGTGAGGAGTGGGTCTCTGGGTCAGTGCATGTGAAATGCTTGCCAGGTCAGAGTGAGAGCTCCTGTAGTGCTGCTTTCCTAATATTCAGGCAGAGGGCATTGCCCTAACTTGTCTCGTAGACAAGCAACCACCTCTCCCTTTATTCCAAGCCTGCAAATGAGAGCATGTCTGGGAGGGCAGCTGGACTCTGATAAGGGAAGTGACTTATTTTAGTTGCAAATAACTTGGTTGGCATCTCTGATATCTGTGGCCAAACCTGGGGAGACAGGCCAGGGCAGGACAGCCAAGAGTCCACAGCCTGCCGGGGTGGAGAGAGAAGCCACCCATGCAACGCTTTACTTATGCTAGCCACAGGAGACAGGGAGTGTGGGAGAGCCACGCAGAGTTTTCAAAGTCCTCCAGACACGTAATGAATTGAAGGAGCATAAGCACTGGAGTCTAACATAGGAGGATGTTAGATGGCAGGGAAATCCCAACTCCACCACTGGACCCTGGGGCAAGTCATGCCATCTCCACAAGTCTCGATCTCTTTATCTAGAAAATGTAGTTAAGAAAGTGCTAGGTGTATAGGGCTGTTGGGAGGCTGAGATAAGATATCCTGTGCTACCCCCTGGCTTCATGTCTAGCATAGAGTCAGTGCTCCCTGAGTGGTATTTCCTAGGGACTCAGGACTTAGGGCCCTGCTTTACATAGGACCATATGGTACCATAGCAGAGTGTCAGGCTTTTGAAACTTCGGTGCTCCTAATCATCTAGTGATGTTCCAGGAGGTGCTTTCAGGTTTTCTAAATGATCCTTAGAGTTCCCATCTCTGAGTCTATGACAATGAGTCAGGAAATAGTTCCTGAATGAATGGAAGGGAATCTGTCATTTGCAACTAAAATAAGTCACTTCCCTTATCAGGTGCTAGAAGCCCCAGGACAATACAGAGAATCTTTCTCAAACACCAACGCTGCTATATGGTCAAAAATATATGTCATGATTATTGCATTAAATTCAAATTGGGTATATTGTAGAGTAATATATAAAATTGTAATGACTGTGTAAGGTAGTATTTAAGGCGTGAAACAAATGTTGTTACCCCAGTAGATCACACCCTCCCCGCCCAGTGCAGGGGTTGGGGTTGAGGCTCCCACAGTCCTCATGATAGAGATATATGAGAGACCAGTGAAAAATGCCCTGCCCTAATATCTTAACAAGTCTCAGAGAGGGGAAGTCACTAGTCCCTCTCTTTCAGGTTTTCTAAATGATCCTTAGAGTTCCCATCTCTGAGTCTATGACAATGAGTCAGGAAATAGTTCCTGAATGAATGGAAGGGAATCTGTCATAAACTAAGAATTCTATGCTGTCCAGCATCCCCTCCTTTGTGGGGCAATTTGGGAAAAAACAAACGGAACATTTTCCTTCTGGCTGCCAGCCTCCCACACACGGACTTGTCACCATGCCTTTGCAGGAAGTAGATGTCCAATGTGTGAATGGGGAATACCTCAATTAATCAATGCTAGCCCCAACAGAGATGAAGCTTTGCCTCTTTGCTTCTTCACATGGGAAAACACAGCCAAAGTTCTAACTCCCCGCAAGGGGCGGAGTCTCTAATGCTCAATTAGAGAGAAAAGAGCAGAAAGGTATGTGCCAACCCCAAGCCCCAGGACTCTCAGACGTTCACCTCTTTCTCAACACCAGGCATGCAATTCCCAAGCAAAGAGCCCCTCGCCCACAGAGAAAAGGAGATGCGTGTGAATGAAGGACTCATCCCTGCTGGCCTCCGCCAAGGGTCACTTTCTTCCTCCTACACAGGACCCCTAATTCAAGATATCTGTTCCCCAACTCAGAGTTTCTGGGTCCAATGTCACTTAACTACATTTGGCCATTTCTCCACTTTTTGCTTTCCCATACAAAGACTGGATCCCCTTCTCTTCCCGAAAGCCTTGCTCCTTTCCAAAGTTTCCTCTTGGTTGTCCAGAGTCCACCACTCCCCAGAATGGGGCAACAAGAGCTCCTTTCCTTCCCCCTTCCTCCTTCTCCCTCCCGCCACCCACCCCATGCCCAGCCCCAAGCCCTGTGACAAAGTCATGTCTCCTTTCCAAGTCTCAGTTCCTGCCAAACAACTTTACAAGCACATGAAAGTGAGGGCCGGGGCAGTTATTGCTACTGGCACTTCATTGTGCTTCCTCTAAATGATGCTGCACAAAGGGGCCGTGGAAACTCGGGGCAGGAGGGAGCCTGCCGGTCTCCGGGAGAACCTCAAGGGTTAGGACGTGCCAAATATTTGGAGGTGGGGCCCTTTAGAAGAATCAGGGAGACAAGTTGGAAGGAGTCAGGAGTCAGAAAGCCCAAAGACAAAGCAGAAGATGGCACTGGTAGGTAACATACAAATAAACTTCCCTAGAGGCCATAGGGAAACCACCAGGGCCCTCTTCTCTGAGGCCAGGCCCAGGGCTCTCCCTGATCTCCAACTTGACTCTTCTCTCCCATCCTGAGTGTTTCCACTTTTCAAGGGCTTATTTGAACTCCAGTCCCTTTTGGAACTTTCCCTAAGGCCTAGAGTCCACCAAAATCCTTTCCTCCTTGAATCCTTTCCAAGTTTGTCCATCTTATACAGTCTAACATATTATAAGCCTAGGCTTTGGAGCTCAGTGCAGCTGGGTTTCCATCCAGCACTGCTCCTGGCTATGTGAATGCCAGCAAGTCACTTAACCTCTCTAAGCATCAGTTTTCCTCCTGTCAAACAGGCCTGATAACAGGAAGCTTCTTACTAGGCCATTGTGAGGGGAGAATGAGATAACACATGGAAAGGATTTAACATAATGCCTGGCACAGTGAAAATATACAGTACATGGTAGCTAGTGCTGTATTGCTTTTTTTTTTTAACAGAGTCATGCTCTGTCACCCAGGCTGGCTCACTGCAACCTTAGCCTCCTGGGTTCAAGCAATTCTCCTGCCTCAGCGTCCCAAGGAGCTGGGACTACAGGTTTGTACCACCACACTGCTAATTTTTGTATTTTTTGTAAGATGGGGTTTCACCATGTTGGCCAAGGCTGGTCTCGAACTCCTGACCTCAGGAAATTTGCTGCCTCAGCCTCCCAAAATCCCGGAATTAGAGGCATGAGCCACCATGACCGGCTGTGTTATTGCTGTCATTATTATTACTATTTCAGCTTCAGTAGTATAAATCCTAGATCCCCAAATCCCCACCTAGTAATGACCTCCTACTCACACAGAAAGGGAGATGCATGTGCACAAAGAACTCATCCTGCCTAGCCTCTACCTAGGGTCACTTTCTTCCTACTGCAGAAAGTAGGAAGATACAGAAAGCAGAAAGTAATTCAAGACAAGTTATACTGGGTACGCAATCTAAAGTAACCAGGTGGGACTGCGTTTCACTTTCTCAGTACCCCCGTGGAACTGGGTTAATAAATATTTGCTGAGTAGAATTTACTGCATGCAGGTTGAGCTGTCTTAATGACCCAGCTGGCACTTCTTAAGAGAAAAATTAATTTTGGCCAGCGATAAGCGAATTGGCTGTGTAATTATCTGTACATATATAGACAAAGAAAGAGAATGCTTGGAATTGAGCCGTGCTAGAATATACCTTACACGCAGCCCCTCCCCTTCATAGCACTGACCCTATTGGGATGAGATATTGGAGTCCTAGCCCCAGTGTCCCTGATGTCGCGCTGGTATCAAGGCTCTTCTCTCGCTCTGAGGCTGCCAGGCAGGGAATATGAGCCACGTTACCGTTGAGATTTCCCCCACACTGATTGGCAGAAGCAGGAGGTAGCAAGGACCAAGCAGCTGGTGCAGTGGTTGCCTCTCCTATTCATGCTCCCTGTCCCAGGCTGGAATCTCATGGAGACCCAAGACTTCACCGCAGAGCTGGTTCAGGCTTCCACAGCGCTAAGGTGGCAGTGGCAGTGCGGACTGTAAGCTTTGGAACAATGCTCAGTGGGTAGTTGGGAGAACCCAGGACCCCTTTCTGGAAAACCCATTGCCAGCCAGTCTCACACTTGCAATTGTGACCCCTTCTGTGACCACCTTGGTAACCGCCATTCGCCCTTTTCTAGCCCCAGTTCCTGCCCCGCCTAGCTCTGCCCTGCCTAGACACAGCCCGGTGGGGCTTGACGAGCCCTTGGGCACAGGAGCCTGTTAGTCCAGACACTGACTGAGCGCATCCAGGAGAACGGTTACTTTCTGCCATGTGCTCTAGCTCTAGCGACCTCGCCCAAAACTGCGTGCCGGCAGCCTGCCCAACAAACTTTCTTCTCTTTCTCTTTTTCTTTCAACCAAACGGTGCTTCCACAGACACATTCTCCAACGGTTTAGCGCAATCCCAGCCCTGCTTTCCGGAGCCCAAAGCACTTCGCAGGCAACTCACTTGACTCCAGTCCCCCAGCGCCGACTCAGCCGGAGGGGCTACCTCCGGGTCCGCGCTGCGCACCCCGCACCCATCTTGCTGCCCAGGATGCGGCGGGCACTCACCGATCTGCGCCAGGCTCAGCTGCAAGAGGCAGAGTCCCCAGGCTGCGTGCCACCGAAACTTGTCCATGGTGTCCAGAGAGAACGGAGGGCGCGGGGGAAAGGGGCTGGAGGATCCCTGAGCGCGGGGCAGGGGCCGGTGGAGGACGGGACGAGGATGGCGGACCGAACCTGGCAGAGGCTGGGGTCCGCTGGGCAATGAGGCTGCCTCGGAAGTTGGCTGCAGTTTTTATTCGAGGTTTAAAGTGACCTAAGACGGAGGGAGGGAGCGAGCGAAGGACACACCCAAGCGAGGGGGGCTGTGACTAAGCAGCCGGCAGAGGTTTAAAGAAGTAGCAGCCCTCCTGGGCGGGCCCCTCTGCCTCCGCCCCGTGCTCTGCTGAGGTTGTAAATAATCGGGGCTTCCGTGGACGTGGGTCGGGGAACCTGGAGTGTCGCGGGGTGCTTGTGCCTCCGAACCCCACCGGCCCCTGCGACCCGGGACGCACTGGCTTTCTTCTCCCGCTGGCCCTGAGACGTCAGGACAGAGGATGACTGCATCATAAAAGCTTGCACCGTTGGGTTCAGCCTTTGGCCTCTCTTTTCCCGCTAAATTTCTCTTTGAATCCGACTGGAGAAAGATCTCTGGGTTACACAGGTAGTTGGATATCCTGGGAGAGGAGCTGGAGACAGGGCGAGGTCTTGCCCTGGGTGGCGCAGTGCCTCCATGCCCACAGTGGGGAGTGACGGGTGGGGAGTTGGTGAATCTTCTAGGTGGAAAGAGGGAGAGCTCATTCTTTTCCCCCTCAAAAACAAGTGAAGTCCACATGGCTTGAATAAGTTTTTGCTTCTTGGCAGAACGGCTCAGGGAAAGCTACTGATGGCCGGTCATAGGGCTGGCATTTGGCTCGGCTAACCCATGTGTTCAAGCCAGTGGGTGTGGGCACCTCTCTCCACACACATGCTCATTCATCTTCCTAAATACCCTTCCATCCACCCATCCATCTATCCACCCATCTTTCCTTATGTCTTTCCGGGACTCTCGCATCCATGCATCCTCTTGTCCATCCACTAACCACTTAGGTCTATCCATCATCCCATTCATTCATTAATTCTTCCAGCCACACATCTTTTAATTTATTCATACACCTATTCTTCTATTCATCTTCCCATACAACTTCTCAATCATCATTCCACACTTCCTTTTTCACATCTCTTCATAAACCCACAACCATCCACCATCCTCTTCTCCACCCATCCACCCACATATCTGTTTATTGATATATCCACTCATTTCCCATCTGTCCATGATCATCATATCCACCTGTCATTTTATCCATTCTCTCATCCACCCATACATTCATCTGTTATTCTTTGCCCCCATTATCCTCCCAACATTAATTCATTTTCTCCCACCTCTTCTACCCAGCAGATCTTAAAGAGAGGAAGAGATTGTAATATTCTTCAGGGGAAGCCTTTTGAGATTGAAATATCATACTTTGAATGATAACTCTATATCTACCTATAATACACTATGGTTTAATGTTTGGAAATCAAACACAGTATTTATTTTTCTTGTGAACTACTAAAAGTAAATCTGCAAGGACTTCTTGCCTGGTGAGTTGCACAGAAAATGAAAGTCATTATCAGTGGCTGTGGCAAGACTGAAGGAACCATGCCAGAACTTCTGAGGGAAGGTAAGATTTTGTTATTTATTTCAAGAAATTGAAAAGTTGAGAGAAATGCACCCAACTATCCACCTATGCATTCATTCGTCAAACATGTAATGAGTGTTGTGGGGTATCAAGGTAAATGAGACCTGGCGCTATCTCCAGGGCCTTCACCCTCTGGTAGGGAAACTAACTCACAAGCAGGCCTTTACCATGCAAGGTGAAATATGTTGCAAAATATGTGTGTTCAGGGTGCTACCGTTCCTAGAGAAGGGAGTCACACTGTCTCCTGGAGAACACCAGACAGTCTTCACAGGGGAAGTGATATTTGAGGCAGACCTCAAAGGAGGAGGAGGAATTCTTCAGATGAAACTACAGGGACAAGTCATTCACAGGTGGTACTGTGTAATGATGAACAGCCTGGATTCAGGAGTCAGAACACCTAGATCCAAACCCTATTTTGACTGCTTCTTAGTCGTGTGACATTGACTAACGCAATTAGCTCAATTTTCTCAAGTATAAAATGGGCTTAATAATAGTATCTATGTACTCCATAGAACTGATGAGGATTAAATGACTCAAAAGCCCTGCATGTATTAAGCACTAGATTTATGTCTATATATGCATGTAGTAAGCACTTTAAATAAGTGTTTGCTGTCATTACTAAAAGCAAAATTATGTTTGAGCATAGAAAAGTGAAAGAACATGGCTTGTCCAGAGAATGCAGAACAATGTCAGCTGATCTGAACATAGATCAGATGAAGGGGCTGGGGGAAGATAGCAGACATGAGGTTACAGGTGTGGGGAGTACAGAGTGTAAGCTATGCCAGGGAGTTTGAACTTGATCCTGTAGGAAATAAGGAGCCAATGTACATAGTTAAAATTATTATCATTATTATGTTAAAATATGCATAAGATAAAATTTACCGTTTCCCCCTTTTAGAAGCGTATATATCCGTGGCATGTAGTACCTTAACAGTATTGTGCAACCACCACCATTGTCTAGTCCAGTGCAAACTTTTCTGTTTGACTAAAGACTACTCCTCTTGCATTTTCAGGAAGAGTGTTTGGGACTGAAAAATCCTTGTCTGGATCTAGTCCTCAGCCACTCAGAAGCTGGCATGCCATGACTCAAAGAGCTGCCAGTCTGGAATGAAGACAGTGCCCCGAAACTCCCACCTGAAGAGCCGGTGCTTGGAAAATGCTGCCAGTCCGCAGGAAAAAGTTGTTGCTGCTGCTGTCTGCGACCAAGAGGACACTTTATTTCTTGAAACAACTGGGGGCAAACTGACTCCCAGATAAGACTTCAGGCCCTACCCATGTGAGAAACCAGCCCTGGGAGGTTCCATGCACAAGAATACAGGACAATGAGCAGCTTTGCTCACCTCATGCAACCTCCAGGGATTTCAGCTTCCTTTTCTTGGAGGAAGAAAGTGAAGTGACATGGGGAGTCACTGGGAGCAATGTCTGTCTTACTGTGTTTCATGGAAACTGGAGGTTCTTTAGAGACCCCTCAGAAGCAGACATAGTGGTCAGAGTAAAAGCTTAAGAGTAAGCTGTGCCTCTCCCTCCCCAGGCCCCATCCCAACCACAGAAGTTCCACCTGCGTCAGTTTTATATACCAGACTACTGCATGAAATTACATTTTGACAGAGGATTATTCTTTAAAAATATATAAATCTACCAAACTAGGCCATATCAAGTCCTGGTCCCTTCTCCATTAGTGCAGTAAACAATTCCACCAAGGAATAAACAAGTCTGAAAGTGCTTTGCAAACTGTAGAAGGGCATGCAAATTCTAGGGGCTGTAATTAGGATTCTTCTCCCCAGCAGCGGGGAGTATTTTGTTTGCCTTCTTCCCGATAGTTTGGTGAGGGACTGAAGTCATTTGCCCCCATACCACAAATGACTCATTTCAAATAACAGACCCGGTGACTTACTGAGTCAAGGCCCACCTTTGGGAATTCCTGGATCACCTCTTTGAGCTCCCCTGTCATCCACTTTCCATTCCAAATACACCTTGCCTACTTCAGTGGTCACACAAACCCTTCCAAACTCTTAGATGCTTGATATCTATTGTGTGTTGCACCACCTTTCTTTCTAAGCCAAACCATGGGATGTGGGAAACTGGAAAGGAAACTTGAATTGATTTGAGTTGACATGAGGTCACACTATTTGGAAAAAATCCAGAATGCAATCAGCAGCCTTGGACTGAGAAAGCCCAGGTCTGAGCATTGTCTTTCCCCCTTATCAGAGGATGACTTAACCTATGGGAGTTTCGGCAATCCCAGCCACAAAACAAGGGTAATCAGACCTTTCCCATAGTTTATTATGAGTAGTCAGTGAAAGAAGACATCAAGACCATTTCCTGGGGTGCCTGCCACGTGGTGCGACTCAGTGACCTCTAAGATACCTGAGAACAGGAACATGTCTTCCTGGGGCACTAGCACATACTCAGCTCTCAGTCCCTAACATATACACTGTGCTCCATAAATAAGCATTACATAAATGCATGAGGGACTGTTATTTTTTTTCCTCCCATCAAAGCACATAGGGGTGTTTCAGGAATCACATGAACTAGTGGGTGGAAACACGTAGACAACTTGACAGTTTCTAAATAAATGCAAGCAATGACATCCTATTTGGGGTGACTGGTTCAGGGACACTTGAGTGTAGCCAGAGCATTACTCACTCTGGCAGACTAGTGTTCTTTGCTGAAATATTGGGGCCTGATGGCTTCTGACTGGTAGTAATAAATCCTGCTCCTCTCAAGCAACGAAAAACCAAATCTAAACCAAATGTGAGCAGGAGTGTGAAATGCAAAGCTGGGAGACCTTGGACCGAATCGTGGAATTCAAGGATTACAAATGCAGCAGGTCACAGACTTTTAAAGGAACAATATTTAATTATTTCATGGGATTGCTTCCCAGAAAAGGAATGATCTGGCACAGTAAAGAAAAAGTGACATTCCAGTTGAACTTTAACTCTTAAAAAAATTCATACTTAGTTCATATTCACAGTGTGAATTCTACATATACAAATGAGCAGTGGTGAAAAAAGCTCTTGTGAAATAATTATTAGTAAAGTCTAAATAAATCAGTAGCTGGGAAGCAAACTTCATGAAAAATAAATGACCTCCAAGGATTAGTCTCAAGCTAACCAAGTCTGATTACAGAGCTGAGCCTTTGGGATTAATAAGGCTTTCAAATTATGGCAGATAAAGAAATTGGTGTAGTTGCTGCACCCTGGAAGTGCCAAGGGGACAGATGCATCTGGATTTTTTTAGATAGGTCCATGTTAGCCACAAAATAGGTTTTACACAGACCTTTGGAGGTTAAAATAGTATGCAGATAGGACAAATCCTAGACTTGGATGATAATAAATTTAGAAATGTGAATTTGTGAGGATGAGATTTGAATTAATGGTATGTGACTTTATGTAGCAAGCTGTCTGGAAGGAAGACGAGTGAAACAGTCTATATTTTATGCACTACTATTTAAGGGAAATGTAATTATATTTATTTTTAATTATATTTCTTTTATGTTCATGTAGTAACTAAAATTCATATTTATTCCTCTTCACTTCATACAAAGTGGTTAAACATCTATTGGAAGGCTTTAGGAATCTGTTTTAATGAACATTTAAGCATGATTTGTTTTGGACATATCCATGGTTGATATGTAAATGGTAACTAAGAGCCTTGTAATTGTCTGATAAAGGCTTGTTCTCTGCACTCATTCAGTATATGACTACTATGTGCTGAGAACAATTTATACATTCTTGGTTCTGTCATAATTAATCATCACCACTCCTTCACTGCCACTATGGCCATCATCACACTACCACAACCACCATGACTACCTTGAAGACTAACACCACCTCCACCATCACCACTGCCACTATCATAACCACCACCATCACCACCACCGCTACCATTATCCACCATCACCACTAGAGTTATCACTACCATCACTACAACCACCATTATCTTCAACATCGTAGCTAATAGCCAGTACTTTTTACATGTCAAGCCTAATGTCATTTAATTGTCACAACAATCCTATGAAAAGTTAATTTCTATTTCACGGATAAGGAAACAAAGTCTTAGAAAGGTTACAAAACTTGTCCAAAGTCTCATTTTTATTTCACTTAGCAAATCTTTCCTGGCTTTAAGAGATATGGGGATGCAGAAGTTTAATCCCTTTCTGATTCTTGACGTAGCAAAAATGCTAAATTAATGGAGTCCTAATTCATTAGTCTTTACCAAATTTTATTCTGAATCATGGAAGTCAGTTTTTTTTTTTTTTTTTTAAGAAGAAAGATTTCCTTTGGAAGCTTTTGTTGAAGTGGAGGAGGTGAAAAGAGTATTGCTAAGGTAGAGGATGGAGAATGCTGACTCTCACAGCCCTCTGAAACACTAGAATCCTAGAATAAGACAACTTTAAATGTGTAGACTCAGACCTTGGCTAGTCAATGGAAAATTTTAGATTTGCACAGGACTATGCCTTGATTCCTTATAGTATCGTTGTGGGATGGTTGTATATTCTGACTAGAAATAACACCATTTTCTCTTTACAGCACCTGAGAGTTTATTCAATAATGATTATACCCACAAGACCCTTTTTGGATTGTTGGCCCAACCCACAAGTTATAGTTCCTTCTCTAAATATTTCATCCAGAGTGTGAAAAGCAGCTTCTGGCAGCCACAGTTTTACTATGTGACTCTCACTTCCCATGCCCAGGACTGATTCGACCCCGTAGTAGACATCTAAAGCAATCCCGATCAATCAGTCTTTGTTCCTGACATTTGGGATTAGAGCATGGCTGAAGGTTTAAGACGCAAACTTGGAAGCTGTGGGGCAGCAGTACACCTCCATGAGGACAGAGAAGCAGGGGAAATAAGAATAAAGCAGAAGCTCACAGAAATGCAGGAAATACTTCTTGAGGTCTAACACTTTTCGGGTTTCTTTTTCTAGTCCAATCTTGACACACGTGCCTTACAGAAACCAATGGCAAGAATGCAGTCAGATCCTGCCAATAAATTCCTTTTATTCTGTTTACATTAGCATAAGCTGGTTTCTGTTCCATGCAACCAAAAAGACTTGATGAATGTAGGAGAGCATCACACCATTTTACAAAAGGGTAAATGGTGGCTCAGGTGGCTGGCGGATGCCGCTACCATTGGGTCTTGAATTCAGGACTTTGACTCTAAACCTCAAGTCTTCCGATTCTGAGGTCTGTGCCCTTTTCACCACTTGGCCTCACCTACAATCCCTCCCCACATCATTCCATCCTACCCAAAGAACATAATTCTCTCTCCTTCACTGTGATAGAAACTAGACATCTCTGATACTTTGCCTACAGTTGTATGGCAATCCAAATGAGTGGCAGGTCTTCTGAGTCCTATCCTCTCAGATCTCCAGAGAGTCCCTTTCTGCCTGAACATGCCTCACAGTCTATTTTCAAAGGCAAGGCCTTTCATCTGGCAGATGGTAACAGCTGCTTCTCTTTAAAACACCCAAAGGGTAGAAATTCTGGGCTGTAATGTACAGGCATAAGGCTCCTGCCAAGTCCTGACTGGGCTTAGCATCAAATCCTGTAGAAAAGGAATAGGTACAGAACATGGATGTGAGTCCAGGCCAAAACGCATTTTATTGCTGGCTACTGTTTCCCAGCCACAGAAGAATGCTGCTCTAGAAGGCATGGTGTGGGTGAGAAAGAGACTTATTGAACTGAACTTTAATGGGAGAGGATGTGGGGAGAGCGGGCTAGGCAGAGAGAAAGGAAGAAACGTCTTGAGAGAGCCTATGAAGGTGAAAGAGGCAAAAAGACACAGATGTGACTCCATGATGATGCAATGGAAAATAAAAGTCTTCTAATCATCCAATGGGGATTTAATGGACACCTTCTGTATGCACTACATGGATTCACCACAGAGGACAAGCCACAGATAAGAAGGACCTGCCCTCTCTCTTCAGAGATTATGATCTAGATCAGGGTTGGTGGATCAGTTGCCTTCATTAGTTTAAGAACTATTTTGTATGTCCCTCTATATTCCAGGCACTACTCTAAATACCAAGAATACAACAGCACAAAAAGACGACTGGCATTTTATTATCATTGAGGAAGTGGGTGGAGGGTGCAGGCAATTTTAATAAGGGAGACTAGGAAGGTCTGGGCAAAGAGGTGACATTTCAGGCAAATTTGCACCAAAAAAAAAAAAAAGTGCATAGCAAATGTAAAGGCTTTGAGATGGGAGTGTTCTTAGTGTGTTTGAGGAACCAAAAAGGTTAATGTGGATGGAGCAGAGTGATGAGGAAGCAAATAGTAGGAAATGAGATTGAAGAGGAAGGTAAGGCTAGCTCTTGTGCCCCTTTTCAGGCCCCAGTAAGAAGTTTGGATTTTATGCCGACTGGAATGGAATGACTTTAGTGGGTTTCCCCTAATTTTCACAAGTAATCAATTAATAATGACTGCTTAGTTTACCATGATGAGAAAGATTCTAAGGCTTTACAGTTCAATGGATAAAAGTCCATTGATGAATTAATAATATACATCATGTCTGTAGCACGAGGCACTGGTAACACTGATGATTAATATTTGACATCTCTGATCGTGATGGAAGATTAAATTGTATTTGTCAAAATACTCTGAGTTGTGCTGCAGTAACAACATCAGCAAAGTATCATTGGTTTAACACCATTACCCAGGTGACTTCTTGCCATGCTAAATTGGCTGTGGGTTCAGGAAACTCTCTAAAAACAACCATCTTCCGTGCAGTTGCTCACTGATCTTGTGCTACCTCTGTCTCGTAACACAATTGCTGCAGCAGGGAAAAAGAATAGTAGAAGGTCTCATGCCAGTGATTAAATGCTTTGTCTCAGAAATAATAGATGTCACTTCTTTTCCCAGCCCATTAACTAGAGCTAGTCACATGATCCCACTTAAGTGCAAGACGATTGGGAAAGGGTAATCCTTTCATTTGCCTAAAGGTAGAGAAGAACCTAATGTGAGTAAGCAGTAAAAATCTAGCATATAAATCGACCTGAGAGCAAGTCCAGTAATACTCTAAGGAAGTTTGTAATGCACTGGATAAGGAGTAGTAAATAATAAAGAAATTCAGAGGCCGGGCATGGTGGCTCACGCCTGTAATCTCAGCACTTTGGGAGGCCAAGGCGGACAGATCACGAGGTCAGGAGATTGAGACCATCCTGGCTAACACGATGAAACCCCATCTCTACTAAAAATACAAAACAACTTAGCCGGGCATGGTGGTGAGTCCATGTAGTCCCAGCTACTTGGGAGGCTGAGGCAGGAGAATGGCATAAACCTGTGAGGCGGAGCTTGCAGTGAGCGGAGATCACACTACTGCACTCCAGGCTGGGCAACAGTGCGAGACTCTGTCTCAAAAAATAAAAAAAGAAAGAAAGAAAAGAAAGATATTCAGAGTGGTGATACTGACAAGTGTAGCTCAAAAAGGCTCTATAGAGAAGAAGGGTGCCTGAACCAGATCTTGATGGATGAGCAGTGTCCTGTTACTCAATCCTCACCATCCCATGCCCAATAAACACCCCCCTTCCTTTCCCTGGCTCAATCCTGTCCACTATTCTGCAAGTCACTTTAACTGGCTCTTTAGACTTATTATTTTGGATGTAAGATCATATGGTGTTGAAGAGCATTATTTATTTGCTGTGGAATTTTGGGCAATGTACTCAACCTCTTTGAGCTTAAGATCCTCATTTAATGCTTGATATAATTATTATGAAACTTAAAATATATAATATAATCATGCATCTATTCAACTTATCAAGACTTTAGAATATAGCAGGGTCTAAAAAACAGTCTTTGTTATTATTGACTCACCTTCCTTAAAATTATATTTTCCCTTGTCTTTACAGATACGGCTATAGCCTATCTTTCATTCTACCTTTCAGATGAATTTATCGTTCTGTGTTTTTGGTCCAATTTCAGCTACGAGGTAGAATGGCTTAAACACATACACATTTATCCTGTGGTTACCTAATACTTGTAAGGGTTTCTGGGTAGATAGGATGGTGAAGAGGGATAAACAATTCAGGCTGATAGAGACTCTGCAGTTTTCAATACATGACTTCCAAGTTCACTGAGGTCATGTCCATTCAGTTGGTGGAAGGAAAAAGAGTATGGAGGAGAATTGTTTGTGAGGTTTTTATGGGCTAGATCTGATAGTGGGACCTTCACTTCCACCCTCATTCCATTGGCCAGAACCCGGTCGTGTAGCCTCACCTAACTGCAAGGAAAGCTGGAAAGGTTTTGTGGTCCAGCTGTGAGTCCAGAGGAAAGAGAAGAACGTGGAGTCCAGGAAACTGTTGTCTTTGCTACATTTCTCTCTCCATCCCTTGCTCCTCCTCTGAGTCTTTTCTCCTGTTTCTTCTTCTAATGGGGGGTTATGCATGTTGATGTCTTGGTCTGTACTCATTTCTTCACTTATTTCCTAGGTCCACGGCACCTACCATGCCACAATGATAAGAATGGAGACACCTGGGTGAGCCTCACTCACTGAGCATGCCTCCACCTTCGAAGAGTTCCTGTTCACTGTACTCTGAAATAGACTGTGCAAAACATTAAAACTGACCAAATCAATAAGGTCTTGTTTTCATCATCTCTGTGTTTACCTATGAATAGGAAAAGGACTGACGTGAGGTGGGACCATTGGTGATTTTTTTCTCAAATAAGTGAAAGTTTAATGGAAAGATACATTTGGCACAAAAGGAAGATAAAATTCTTTTTTTTTTTTTTGAGTTGGAGTTTCGCTCTTGTTGCCCAGGCTGGAGTGCAATGGCATGATCTCGGCTCACCGCAACCTCCACCTCCTGGGTTCAAGCGATTTTCCTGCCTCAGTCTCCCGAGTAGCTGAGATTACAGACATACACCACCACGCCTGGCTAATTTTTTGTATTTTTAATAGAGATGGGGTTTCTCCATTTTGGTCAGGCTGGGCTCAAACTCCCAACCTCAGGAGATCCTCCTGCCTCGGCTTCCCAAAGTGCTGGGATTACAGGCGTGAGCAACTGCGTATGGCCAAAAACAACCTTTAATTATGGAAAAGTTCAATCATAAATATATACCAGTAAAGACAAAATTATAATGAATTTCCACACAGCCATTACCCAGCTTCTACAATTACCCACTCATAGCCCATGTTATCTGTCTGTACCTCCTACCTCCTCCCCAACTGCTGGATTATTTTGAAACAAATTCCAAACATCATACACTTGTCTGTAAATATTCAGTATGTATCCGTAAAAGATAAGGACTTTTAAACCCTTATCTAACCACAATACTATTAGTACATTATTGGTAATTTTAAACTCTTTCTACTAGTGATTTTGTACATGTATTATAAAAATATGTATATTACTTTTGAATCGAGCAATATTATTCTAAAAAATATTAAGATTCAGTAAACATCACACACACACACACACACACACACACACACACACACACATTGAGTGACTCTGACATCACGTCTATGGAAACACCCTTTGTCTTGAGGACAGTCTCCATCACATGCTAGGTGGACTTGATCTGTCTGCAGTAGAAGTGAAAAGGAAGCCTCCCATGCTCACACCAATTCTGTGGGAAATGGGAGCTGGGGATCTGGCCCAATCTTACATCCAGCCCACAGCACAAGTGTAGTGAATAGTCCCATCGGGGGACCTCTGAGTGACACTGACAAAGATGAGAAAGCAAGAGGCAAAGCACCCTATGGTGTCCTTCAGAGAAGATCCTTCTGGCCCCTTGTCTGCCAGCCAGCAGATGCCCCAAAGTCTACCATCTGAGCATTTAAAGTCTTATCAGTCCCTTTTGCCTTTGGGTCAATGAGTTTAGATGATCTTTTCTCATCAGGATGTTTGACCCAGGGTCGTAGATGTGGGTGAGGGCATGAGAACTCTGAGCACTCAGAAAAAAACAAGGGAAAACCCAGAAACACCCTTGGCTTGGACTTTAGCCCAAGTTACGCCTAAGTCTGACTTTCTCAGAAGTAACCAATGTCCTCTGTCCCAGTCCAGATGGAGCTGTACCAATGGTGGTTGTTAGTACTGTCCAAGTCATTGCTTGCCGTTTTCAGGGATGGAAAACTTCCTCTATTCTCACCTAGTGTTGTGGGTCAGGGGACATCCAGCATGGGGTAGTCATGTCTCCACAGACAAACCAACAACAACATTTCCATTGCTTCACCCCACGGAGAAGCCACTCCTCATCCAGTGAACATTACCTGCTCCATAAATCATCGCATTCAGTAGGTGCCTCTTGCTTTCTCCAGGTTGCAGAGGAATGATGGCGATTCTACCAATTTCCCAGACATTTTTAACCTTTCTCAAGCGCCCCATTCTTTTTGTCTTCTTTTAATTTCTGTTTTTCTCCCACTCCCACTTTTTCTCCCCTTCTCTTTTTCCCTGTCTCCCTCACTTTCTCATTTTGCATCCTCTCCTTATTTTCCCTTCATTCCTATCTCTTGCCCTGGTTCCCCTCCCACCAGTCACATATATGACTGTTTTGGGGAGTTTTTTGGTTTAATTTCACTCTTTCTTCAACCCACCTTGGTCTTGCTACAGCCTGCCACTTCCTCAGCCTGGGTTTGTCCCTTTTTCTTCCCCCACCCACAGAGTATCAGCTCCTGGTGGCCTGATTCAGACCTTTTATATTAGGTTGGTGCAAAAGTGATTGCAGCTTTTGTTTCCGTTCTCATCACACGCAATCAGGAAACTCACTTGCAGAGCAGAGCAGATGCTCGGGGGCAGCCCTCAGGTCACCTCTCCCTTACCTCTGGTAAGCAGTGGCAGGCTTTTCTGGTACCCAGTTGGAGAGGAAGGGAGAATGGCAGGGAGCTGTCCCATGGGATGGACTTGGAGGGCACAGGAAATGCTTTGCTGTCTGGGACAGAGCCTGGGTTTATGCCTGTACTGTGGATGGTTTCAGAAAGCCCCATCTCCAAGGGGAAAGAAGTAGAGAATAACTGAAGTGCCACCTATGTCATCAGACGGGCACTGGGAGAAGGGCTTTCTCAGAACATCTCACTCACTGCTGTGCTGGAGAAATGGCTATTACCACTTAAAGAATCTGAGGATCAGAGAGGTTAAGCCATTTGCCCACACTCACACAGCCAGGAAGCAGATGGAACCTGGTCTCACACCAAAGCCCCTTTCATTGCATTGCAATAAGGGCCTCTGTAGATGGAGGAAACCGACTAATCAATCATATTACCTTTTTCTGTCTTAACCCTCTGAGAAAGTCACTTACCATCCAACGCCTTAACATGTGTTTCTCTCTTCATGCCCTTTGCTCATTTGCATCTTATTTCCTCTAGAAAAGTTTTTGCTGTGTTGTCTTTCCCTCTGCCCTGTCCTGCCCCATGTGCTTCTCTCCCACGTCTCAGTGGTGTCACCAGCATCTTGGGTAGGCTCCTGAATACCTCAGGATACAAGCTGTCTGGAGACAGAGTTTTCCTTTTCTGTGGGATGATTATAGGAAACTGCACTTATGACTTCAGTGTCTACTGAAAGTTTAAAGAGACTCGAGAGGAGAAGAATCTCACCTGGCTGCAGCCTTCTTGAAGGTCAGGCTAATATCTGCAGGTCAGATGAGGCTGAGCCACATTTCAGCAGGGAGAAAGCCCTCTGCAAGTGTGCCCAGTGGCCCTGCTCCCCACCAATGAACTAGCCAGTGTACGCACATACACGTGATTCTGCCTGCAGTATCCCCTACCGATATGTTCTGCTTTTCTCTACAAAATAGGGCCTCTGCAATGTTAGAAACAACTTTAGCTAAAAGAAAAATATTCACCTAGATCCCACTTCTTATTAAACTTGTTATTTTTGTTTGTGCATATTTCCTTTCAGTGTTGGATCGCAGGTGGGCCTGCTTTTTTTAGACTGTTGCCATCTGGGCATACATGCCATTTTCTCCTCAGCTTTGTTCCTTAGCCTTACTAAGGAACTCATTTATTTTCAGCTTTATACTTATTTATTATTTACTGGACAAATTCAAAACTTTTTGTTTAAATTTTACTTTAAGTTCCGGGATACACATAGAGAAAGTGTACATACATACATAAAGTATACACCATACATAAAGGTTAGTTATGTAGGTACACATGTGCCATGGTAGTTTGCTGCACCTATCAACCCGTCATATAATTTTTTTTTCTCAGTTTTCTTTTTTTTTTTTAATTTTAGTTTAAGTTCTAGGGTACATGTGCACAACGTGCAGGTTTGTTACATATGTATACATGTGCCATATGTAATACATATGGCAGTTATGTATTGGTGTTATGTATATTGGCATATATATAACACCAGTGTTATGTATTGGCAGTTATGTATTGGCAGTTATGTGTATGGTGGTGCTGCACCCATTAACTCATCATTTACATTAGGTATATCTCCTAATGCTATTCCCCGGTGTGTGATGTTCCCCTTCCTGTGTCCAAGTGACCATCATATAATTTTAAGCCCCGCATGCCTTAGGTATTTGTCCTGATACTCCTCCTCCCCTCACCCTCTACCCTCCAACAGGCCTTGATGTGTGTTGTTCCCCTCCCTGTGTCCAGGTGTTCTCATTGTTCAACTCCCACTTATGAGTGAGAACATTGGTGTTTGGTTTTCTGTTCTTGTATTAGCTTGCTGAGGATGATGCCTTCCAGCTTCATCCATGTCCCTGCAAAGGACGTGATCTCATTCCTTTTCATGGCTTCATAGTATTCCATGGTGTATATGTACCACATTTTCTTTATCCAGTCTATCATTGATGGGCATTTGAGTTCGTTCCACGTCTTTGCTATCATAAATAGTGCTGCAATAAATATACATGTGCATGTGTCTTTATAGTAGAATATAATGCTCATTTTTAATGTAAATTCTGGAATTACTATTTTAAAATTACATCTAGCATTCTATTGATTGGATGTAACATAATTTATTAATATAGTTCCATGCTGGTGTGCATTCAAGTCACTTCTTTGGATCACAGCGATATAAAACATTCTAATGGAAAATTTTACACATGTAGCTTTTTGCTTCTGTGGCATTATCCCTTCAGAAAACTGATCGGAAATTGGAATGGTTATAAACAGTTTGATTGCAATATGGAGTTAGTATCTAAAGTGGAGTCCCAGTGGCCAGGTTAAAATCCAGGTTTGGTGCTTCTAGCTGTGTGACCTTAGACAAACTACTTAATCTTTCTAAGTCTCAATTTTCTCAAATGTAAAACAAGGCTAATGTAATACTTAATTCAAAGAGTCATAGTGAGGACTTAATAAAATGATAAAATAAAATAGCACATATCCAGCATACTTTAGTTGGTGCTAATACTACTGCTGCTCTGACTACTACTAACACTGTATTTCTATTCTTTTACCTTCAGCTGGCTCAACACTATGCGGCTGAAACCCAGAATGTTTCCTAGAGCCAAACGCAGCCTGATTTGCAATAATCCAACAGGTCAAATGATTTTAGAGCCACTTACGCCACTCACTCATCCCACCCATCCTAGCTCAGAAACTCTATTCTGAACTCAGTTCTTTTATCATCCCTTCTAAGGTTTTTTAAAGGCCTTTGTAGAATCCCAGCTTTTTAAATTTTGGAAACAACATCCCAGCTCTCACCAGGATATGAAAATATCCCTCACATTCTGCAGAAAATATAGCTACATTGGAGCAACAGACCACATAAAAGCAGTATGCTAGTAGATGGGATGTGAGGTTTTACCCTCACACCATTATTCATACCTTTATTTTTAGTTTTATTAAAACTAACCAATTTTGATTTCATGGTTTGAGTTAGAGTCTAAGGGTCCAATGAATAATGCCTTCCAAATATTTTTCTTATTTGGTTTTGAACTCAGGAAGAGATATGGAAGGAATTATATAGGAATCAGATAGATGGAGATCAGAATCTGAGCTTTATGACCAGGAAAAGCTGAAGAAAAGAATACAGCTTAAATATGTAGCCACAGCAGAGTCCCTAATCCTGTCCCCTGAAATGAACTTGCAGCACACCTCATAAAATTTCTAGCTTTCCTCACTTGCCACAGAGTGGATAGCAGCCCAGAATGGATCCTCACTGCGGGTGGCATATCTGAGAGGGAAACGGAGGTGCCAGGTGGAAAATGTCCAGTTTATCTCCAAACTCACCAACAGAGAGAATTTCCTCCTCCTTTTGTGGGGAGAAGGGAGCAAAGGATGGTCAGAGAGACCAGGAGCGTTTGCAGCTGAAGTTCCTCAAAATGAGAATATCAGGCCGGTGTACAACAGGTTGCTTTTGGGACCCAATATTTGATCTCGTGCTGACCTGCTGGATATGATGACAACAGGTTCATTCTCACCATTTGGACCTTTGGCGGTTTCTGGCAGCCATGGTTAGACCCACTGCCTTTCCCTCTCTCCTGGCTTTCCTCATTACACCTCTGGAACGGTATTGACCTACTACCCAACATGGGGATGCAGGGATGGGACATTTACGTGCTTGAATCATGTTTTCACACCACTTTCTTGTCACTTTATAATTTCATCCACCATTTAATAGGATTATTTCAGCTGCCAAACACCCCTAAAAAATCTCAATTCAGATTGGCTCAATCAGGAAAGAAATGTACTATTTCACACCACAAGAAGTAAGAAAAAAACATAGTGTGTTATTATTGACAACTCTGTGATATTGGACCCAGGTGCTTTCTATTACTCTGTTCTGTCATATGCCCCTGGCTTCATCCTAAGACTGGTTCCCCCTGTGGTCCTAAGATAGATGCTACAATTCCTGGCATCCCATCCGGGAACCACATCATCCAGAGGAAGGGAGAAAATTCCACCTTTTTTCTAAAGTTGTTTTAAAAAAAAAAAATGAAGAAATCTTTCATAAAATCCCTTTCACACTGTACTGACCACTGCTAAACCAATCTCTAAGCAAGGAGATAGAACTACCGTTATGGGAGTTATGAATACATAGGGTGGATACTCTAACAAAACTGGGACCCTGACGAAAGGAAAAGGGGAGAACCGATGTTGGACAGGCAGAAAGCAATACCTGTTGCGCATCACTAGGCATTTGCTTCTGTGGTTATGATTTTAAAGAGCCGGTCTCCTTCTTTCTCTCTTTTCTCATCTCTGAACCTCAATTTCCTCATCTGCCTTCTGCACCTTGTCAGGCTGCTGTGATAATCAAGTGAGATAATGTGTATAAACTACAAAGTGCTGTGTAAACCTTGCATCTGAGGAACATGAGTTTCTCTACTACTGCCAAGGCATAACTCACTCCAGACACTAGTTGTTGTTTGCAAAGTTGGTGTAGTTCTTATAAGATTGGAAACCAGAAACATCTCATCACTAGGATGGGTTCTTCTGACCTCTATATATAACAAAAAATGTGAATTAAAATTTAAAGCATATTAGGTGAACATGAAAAAATGATTAAAACCACAAGGAGATACCATCTCACAACCATTAGGCTGTCTACTGTCAAGAAAACCCTGAAACAAAGCAGAAAGTAATACCTGTTGGCGAGGATGTGGGGAAATTGGAACCCTGTGCATTGCTGGTGGGAATATGAAATGGTATAGTCACTATGGAAAACAGTAGGGAGGTTCCCAAAAAATTAAAAATAGAGGTACCACATGATTTAAAAATTCCATTTCTGAGTATATTTATCTCCCAAAGGAACGAAAACAGAATCTCAAAAAGATATTTGTATATCCATGTTCATAACAGCGCTATTCATAATAGCCAAGAGGTGCAAGTGCCCATCAATGGATGAATGGATAAACAAAATTTGTGTTGTAAACAAAATATATACACACACACACAATGGAATATTAGCCTTAAAAAGGAAGGAAATTCTAACACATGTTGCAACATGGAGGAATTTTGAGGACAATATGCTAAAGGAAATAAGTCAATCCAAAAAGACAAATACTGCAAGATTCTATTTACATGAGGTATCTAGAGTAGTCAAATTCATCGGAACAGAAAGTAGAATGGTGGTTTCCAGGGGATGGGGGAGGAGGAAATGAGGCGTTGTTGTTTAATGGACATAGAGTTGAAGTTTTGCAAGATTAAAAACTTCTGGAGATTGCTTGTACAGCAATGTGGACACACGTAACGCTACTGAACTGTACTCTTAAAATGCTTAAGACGGTAAATTCTGTGTCATGTTTTTACCACAATAATTTCTTTGTAATGAAATAAAATTTTAAAAGTTTGATAACATGCAGTACTGGATAGTAAGTAGGGAAATAGGCATTCATGTCCACCCCACAAACATATAATGGCACTTTAAATGGGCTTTCCTTTGTGGATAGTGGTTTGGCAATATCTCTCAAAATTAAAGGTAGAGGAAGGAGGAAAATCAGAGGAGTGTTATCGAAGAGGAAGTCCACAGGGCTTAAAAGGAGAGCTGTCAAATAATAGGAGCAGGCAGGACCTCATGAACAGCACTGAAATCAGTGTCCAGAGACTGCCCAGCCTCTGCCCCGCAGGTGCCGTTTGCAGCCAGCATTAGGAAGTTTAAAGCAAACTATCCCTTGCCAGTGGAGCAAACACTGAATCTTTCCAGTACTGAGGGTCTGTATTACCTCTCCTTCTCATGAGCATCAGGTAAAAGCCTCCTACCTATCACGTGCTGATCATCTTCATAGGACTGCGTTTACACATGCCCTCAGATGTTGCTAAGCCATCTCTTTGACATCCATATTAATCGGGGTAGGCTAGCTAACAAACAGACTCAACATTTTAGGTGTTAATGTAGTAGTAGAATTTTATTTCTTTCTCATACGAGGTTCAATGCAGGTGTTCTTGGCCAAGCAGCTCTCTTGAGCTGTTTTTCTCCAAGCAGTGAAACTCTGGGATTCAGCCTTCCTTCATCTGGTGGGTTTGCCTTGTCTAAGTCCTCCTCAGAGTCTTCCACTGGAACCTGTAGATTCAACCAGACAATGAGAGAGAGAGAGAGAGACCATGAAAGATTGCATGGGCCATTTTAGGGGCTAGGCTTGGAAGTAGAGTAGTACATTATTACCACCTATATTCCACTGGAAAGACCCAGTCACATGGCAGCACTTGTAGTCTTCTCGTGTGATCATGAAGAAAATGAGATAATAAGAACACATAATGTGTCCACCATAGTACCTTATATGGATGGACAACACTCTTTATAACAGCCTGAACACATAAGCCCCTGAAACGGAAGGAATCTCTGGATACCTGGAGGAACATGGTGATGAGTTCAACATCCCCTCTGTCTCACAGTCATACTTTGTTGGGCTTATAAAAACCATCTTGAGATGCTCCCAGCCCATCCCCAACTACCACTTGTGTTTTATTCATTTTATAATCATAGAAAAAATGAAGAATTCATTTCCACTTGGACGAAACCAACTTTTCTCCTCTTCCACCCACCAGAATTTTATTACGGAGACCACATTTCCCAACAATTACAAAGAACCCCTCAAACATACTACAATGAGTAGAGGAATGAGAAACAGATCCCTGCATCTGCTTAGTCCTCTCCACGGAGGAATTCCCCCCAAGTCAACCTATCCAAATTCTACCTGCTAGTTGGGGCACATCCCAAGACATAAGTAGCACTGATTTCTTCTTTACTTCCTTTCTTTCTTCTTATTTTTTTTTTCTTTTTGACAGAGTCTCACTCTGTTACCCAGGCTGGAGTACAGCCTCAGACTTCTGGCCCCAAGTGACTCTCCCACCTCAACCTCCTGAGTAGCTGGGACTACAGTTGCATGCTACCATACCTAGCTAATTTTTTAATTTTTTTGTAGTGGCAGGGTCTTGCTGTGTTGCCCAGTCTGGTGTCAAACTCCTGGGCTCAAGCAATCCTTCAACCTCAGCCTCTCGAAGTGCTGGGATTACAAGACATGAGCCACAGTTCCCACCTTCAAGACATAAGTATCATTTCTTCACTGCTCCAGCCCAGAGAGATCCCATCCCTTTCTGTCTTACTTAACACTGATTGTTTTTGTTACCATCATTTGACATTTGGTTATCATTTGTATTGAATTCCACATCTTAATGCAACACATATCTCCTAAGCACACTTTGTTCCAAGCTAGGGGATTCAAAATGATAAAGAGAAACAGCCTCCCTGGAATATGCCATCCCGTGAAGGAGGCAGATGAGTGTGCTGTAGAGCTGGACGTTTTAGTGCTATCAGGTGTACACAAAGCATCTTGGAGACTCAGGAGGGCAGAGAGTCCTTCTGAATGAGAGGATAGGTTGGTGCCTTTGAATCTGGACTTTGAAGAGTGTATAAGACCTTAACAATATAATTTGGGCAGAGCATTCCAGGTGAAGACAAGAATGAGAGAAGACACCAAGGTAGGACTCTGAGGGGAAATTTCAAGACAAACAAGTTATCCTGTATGGCTGGAGATAAAGCTGGAAAGATGAGTGTATCCATTGGGATTCTTCAACCTGCAAGTAACAAAAGTATGTCTTGACCAGGCTTAGGCAATAAGGAAATGTATTTTACACACTGGAGTCCAGAAGCAGCGGCTTTTCAGAGCAGTTCAGTCAGGGTTCCTGGTCTGTTTCTTGGTTCTTCTCTCAGTTCTCCTTTGACTTCATGGTGGCCATCCTTGTGGTTGCAAGCTGGCTGTCAGCTGCACCTGGGGCAAAAGGTGTTTGCATTGAAAAGCAGAGAGGGAAAAAGAAAATAGTTTATCATTCCCAGAAGCCCCAAGCAAACTTCTCCTCAGATCCCACGGACATGAAGTAGCTTAGGACTGCCCATTCCTGAACCCATCACTGACTAGCGACCTACCATGAATGGTACAAACAAACTACATGAGCGAAATGCAAGGTCAGGCATCATCCATGGTGATTCCTGTAAAATGCTTGTACCAGACTGTGGAAAGCCTTGAATCCCAGACTCAAGAATCTTTGTGAAAAATAAAAGGCATGGCGGTGGGGCGGTGGTGGGGGGGGCCGGGGGTGGGTGTGGGAGGGGTATTGATTGTTTTTCAGGAGAGAAGTAAACAGAATTGAGTTCAAGGAATAATTCTTTGGATGCCTTGATGAGAAACGACCAACCATAGGAGAGTGGATGTGGAAGAACCACGTGCCCCCTCCCTTCCTGGCTTCTTCTCATCAAAAGTGGCTCCCAGGGAAGGAGCTGCGACACTCACCTACACCAACTCTAAATGACTGCCAGTGGGAATGGAGAGGAGGGTGTTGATGGAAGAAACAGTCCCAGACAGTACTGACAGGGTGATTGTGGAGGGGGAAAGGAAAATTTTAAATAATTCCAAAGTTACAAATTTTGATGACTTAAATGTGCAATGCCATGAATACGAATATGGTCATCTAGAGGAGTGAGCGAGGTGGTTTTGAATCCATAAATCAGATGCATGACTAATAGTCATGGTAATAAATATAAAATTATGCTGATAGTAGAGGAATAATAATAATGGAAAATAAAAACCAGAACAGTTAGTATGTGCCAGGGACATAATAGATACTTAGTAAACATGTGTTGCTCTGAGGTATGTGTGTGTATTTGTATACTTATATACATAGAAGATACACATTTACTCCTTACAACAATCCTATTAACTGAGGCACAGAGTGACAAAAGTGAGCTATCCAAAGTCACCCAACTGCTAAGTAGTTAAGTTAGAATAAAACTCAGGCATCTGACTCAGGATACCATTCTTTTAGTCTTTATAATAAGAGCTAACATTCATAAAGCACCTACTAAGTGACGGTCCTTTACATACCTTCTCTTTAATCCTTAAGAGTCATCTCTATAAAGTGTATAGCATTCCCCCTGTTTAAGAGAGGAGGATTCTGAGGCACAGAGAGGATAAGAGACTTGCCCAGAGTCACAGGTAAGTGGCAGAGCTGGGATTCACACTGCAGAAGGCATAGCTCAAAACACATACTCCACGATGCCATGAAAAATATAAATGCCCCCTAGGACCTCAGGATCTGTTATCACTCACCTCATCAATGAAATGTTAAACTGCCAGCACTTGAAGACCAAAGCTTACACATTTTGGGTACGCTGTTGATGAGTATGGGACCTAGCACATAGATGCCTGGAACCGATAGAATTTCTAAGCCTCTGGCAATCTCTGCATATAAGTAAAAACTGAAACTACAGTGGGAGGTTCCTGCCCAACTGAAGCATGAAACTTTGAGGAGGTAGCAGGGCCAGGTGGGTAAGAGACCAAGCTTAAGAACAGACGTTCTGAGTCCAAATTGTAGCCTAGCAACTCATTGCTGGGGAGCCTTAGGCAAACAGCTTAACCTCTTGGAACCTTTATTTCCCCAGCTGTAAAATAGAGATAATACCAGCAACAGCTCATCTCAAATAAGATGAAGAAAGTAAAGCATTGGGCTCATTGCCTAGAAGACAGCAAAAGCTTATTACATGGTAGCTGTATTGCTATTATTGTTGTTGCTGTTTTTGTTGTTGTTGTTGTTGTAATTTCTATAAAAGAGTATGGAAGACAAACAACCCAAGTGCCACAAAAAAAAAGACTCTGTTGTTTATATTTTGTGATGCTCCCATTCCTCAAAACCTTCACACAGCAGCTGCCTCAGCCTCCAAGTTTCTTGGCAGGACTCTTCACATCAGTTTAAGAAAAGCCAGCTGCTGTTCCTGGACCACAGGAGGAAGGGAAAACAGAGGTGAGGAAAGCCTGTCCACCCAAGGCCCTTTTCCTAAGCCCTTTGCAGCTCCCAGAAGCTCCAGCTCCACCACATGCCCAGCCCCCCAGACACTGGCCCTGGCACTGCCTGAGATGGTACTCTCTGCCCAGTCACCTGGTTTGCATTTCAGAGAGTGACCGGTAGCTATTGGCTGCTGCAGGTTCTGACTGTTAATACCATGACCAAGAAGCAGTGGAGTTGTGAGCTCGGTGCTGGCACAGGACAATTGCTTCCCTTTCCCCAGAGGCAGGGAACAGGAAGGTGGGGAGAACCCAGTGATTTGTGAAGCCCTGGGGATCACAGCATAGGGTGCTGGCTACCCCAGAGAGGTTTCAGATCATCCAGGCCAAGACCCCTATCTCCTTGGTTAGCCTTGAGCTGGATGCCAGCTTACTGACTGGGAAGAGACAACTTCCTCCCAGCAGCCAATGCTCCCAGAGGCTTCTGGAATCTTCCTCAGTATACAAGTGCTTAGTCATGGACATTAGAGCTGGCAAAGCCCTCAATCCAACCATCCCATTTTATAGGTAAAGAAACTGAGGCCCAGAGGGATGAAGTGACAAGTCTAAGATGGCACCATGAGTCAGAGCAGGGCTGGGGCAGGAACTCTTGCGCAAACAATGAGCCTAGGGCTTTTTTTTATTACTCAAAGCCACAGAGCTGCCCCCGCACTCTTACCTAAAAAGGGCTGGATCCGGTGATCCTAAAAAGGACTGGATCTGGTGATCCAGTTGGAGCCTAGGACCCCAATACACAGAAATCCTCTCCAAGTTCCACACACCTTTGGAAGAGGACTTGCCAAAAACAGATGATAGGCAAAAATAACGGCAAAGAAAAGTATGCTTTGGCATGGAAAGATGTTCACTCTACAGTGTTAAATAAAAAAGAAACAAATTCCCCAAGCAGCATTTATCCTACGATTCCATTTGGATAGGGAGCACACATGCATAGAAAAAAAGACTGGAAAGAGAAGAAAAACAGTTACTTTTAGGAAGCAGGATTATGGGTCATCTTCATTTTTTCTTTTGTCATGCATATTTTCTAAATTTTCTACTTCGAGAGTGTTTATTTCTGAAACAACAATTTTAAAAGGATATAAAGTAAGTAGGCAAGTGTCAGGGTCCCCAGTCGCCCTCACTCAGACAGGCTTGGTTTGCCACAGCTCCCAGGACAGACTGCACCCATTGCACAAGGCGGGGGCATTTTTCTTTCCGGTGAAGCCTAAACAAGCTCAGACCTGCAGGCAGCCACAGCTGTGGTTTTGCTGCAGTCTGGGAACAGCAGCTTCAGTGCAGGCACTCCTGGGTCTTCAATGTGCACCAGGGAGGAAAGGCTGGATGCTGGACCCCAGTCTCACAGCTGGCTCAGCTGAGAGTGTGTCTGGCAGGTGGGGAAAGAGGCCAAGTCTGAGGTCTGAGATGCGGGATGTGAGGAAGAGGGAGATAAAGCCTAGTCCGCTCTCGGAAAATCTCCCAGTCCCAGGCTACACCCTTCAGGAAACATCCTAGCCCAGTTTTATCTTTCAGACATGCACCTTTCTCATTTTGCTGCTGCTTGTCCAGTATGATCCAAAGCCCTTGAGACCAATGCACCTTTCTGTGTTATCTCATGAAGGTGATCTGTCATGTGGGAACCTCTCAACCTTCTTCTTGCTGACCACAAGCCAGAGAATCAAGAGTCTTTTCACCAGTACCACAGAGCTGGGGCAATGACAGAACCATTGCCCTACGCCACATACCAAATGAGTACTAGGCACCTTCCCCATGCTGTGGCTGGGATCTGCTATTTCCTGAAGCGACATGTCCTGAACATCAACTGATTGACGTTGTTTCCTTAAAAGGCTTGAGTATGGCAAATGCCATCATCACACATTGAAGAGGCATGTCCATTAGGACAGTTTCCCCTGTCCTATAACAAAGGGTCTTGCAACCTCTTCACACAGTGGTGACAAACGCAGAAGGAACAACTAGGTCCAAGGGCATCACAGAGGAGATGGAAAGAGGAACTGAATCCTAGCTCTGCTCCTCACTAGTCTGCCTTGTAAGCTGGTGATGGAAGCCCCTGAGCCTCAGTTTACTCATGCACAAAATGAGTCTCAGCAGTGCTGGCAGGAGTAAGTTAATCTCAGCCTCTGCATCAGGGGTCAGCCAACCACAGCCCCCTGGTATCTGTCTTGCTGCTTGCTTTTGTACGCCCCTCAAGCACAGAATTGCTGTTTCATTTTTAAATGGCTGGAAAGAATCAAAAGAGAAATATTTCACCATACATGAAATAGAATTCTACCTAATTCAGTATCCATAATAAAGAGTTACTGGGACATAGCCATGCCCATTGATTTACATATTGCTCATGGTTGTTTGTGAACTACAATGGCAGAATTGAGTGGTTTTGACAGAGACCAGATGGCCCACAAAGACTAAAATATTTACTGTTTGGCCATTTACAGAAAAAGGTTTTCCAACTCATCATCTAATAGTCCAGCAGATAGCCGAATGTTAATAAGCATTGCTCTCCCTTCTCCTTGGGGCTTCATCACCTGCTTTTTAAGTCCTCTCTGCCGGGCAATTTTTTTGTCATATTTAAAAGAAAGGGTCTTCACAATGATTATCACTGCTTTGAGAGGGTAGAAGAAGAGGGAGAGCTTTCCTCATTGTGATCGTCAGGCTTCAAGTTGGAAGACCAAATGGCAGAGGTTAAATCTTCATTCTGCCATCAACTGGTGGTGTGACCTGGAGTAAGTCACTTCACCTCTCTGAGCCTCAGTTTCCCACACCTATAAAATAGGATAATGATAATTGCTAATGTTTACATATCACTTGCTGCATGCTAGACATTGTTCCAATCACTTATATCAGCAGTTTATTTAATCATAGCAGCCCTCCGAGGTAAGTACTATCATCACCCCACTTATGGGCAAAGAAAACTAAGGCACAGGGAGGTTATGTGGGTGGCCCCGGGTTTCATAGCTACTCAGAGATGGGATTCAAACTCAGTCTGGCTTCATCACTTGGGTGCTTAAACAACTACATTCTAGAGCCCACCATACTTCATAGACCTATTGGAGGATTCAACAGATACAAGGAATTGAAATCCTTTTTAAATTTATTTTTTTAATTGACAAGTAAACTTTATGATGTATAGCATGATGTTCTGGTGTTTGTATACATTGTAGAATGTCTAAGTCAAGCTATTTAACATAGGCTTTGTCTCACACACTTGCTTTTTGTGGTGAGAACACTTAAAATCTACTCTTTCAGCAGTTTTCAAATATACAATATATTGCTATTAACTATAGTCACCGTATTGTAAAATAGATCTCTTCAACTTATTCTTGCTGTCTCACTGAAACTTCATGTCCTTAGACCAATATTTCCCCAATCCTCCCAGTCCCTAGTCTCTGGTAACCCCATTTCGCTTCCTGTTTCTATGAGTTCAACACTTTTCTTACATTAGACGTGAGTGAGGTCATATGGCATTTGTCTTTCTGTAGCCTGGTTTATTTCACTTAATATAATGTCATCCAGGTTCATCCATGCTGTTTCAAATGACAAGATTTCCTTTTTTTTTTAAGGCTGATGTATATTTCATGATGTATATGTACCGTATTTTAAAAACCCATCCATGAGTCTCCATGGATACTCAGGTTGATTCCGAACCTTGGCTGTTGAGAATACTCCTGCAGTAAACATGGGAGTGCAGATAGTTCTGACCGATTTCATATTTTTTGATATATACCCAGTGGTGGGGTGCTGAATCATATAGCCATTCTATTTTTCATGTTTTGAGGATTCTCATATGTTTTTCAGGAGCCTGAACACTTTTTAGTCACCTGTCAAGGTCTATAGTTATGCAAACTCTTTTCATCTTGAATGAAGAAGAAGGTTCAAGTTTTTAAATCCCTTACTAATGGTGGCATTTCCGACAGTGTGACAGCATCTGAATGGAGAGGTGACATTTTTGCAGCAAGCTCTGCTCACATGGGTTCTATTTCTTCTCTCCAGGGGTAAGAGAAAAACAAACAAACCAACCTGCCCTCCTCCCAAAGCCAAAGCAGTGTCTTACTAAGACCTGTTCTTAGTCAAATATTTGATGGATAAACAGGAGCCACCTTTCTTCCCATGTGGTCAGGAAGCTGGTGATACCTTCCCACCTTGGCTTTGGGTCTCCTCCCAGTCACTGCTCCCACCTCATCTTGGCGAGATGGCCATCGGACAGCCCATGCTCCTCAGCCATGTGTGCTGGTCTTGGCTCTGCTTGGCCCCAAGTTTAACTGAAGCCAAATGCTTCTAGTGGTTTCATTTCTATGCATTCCTGAAACTGTGGCTAAGTTCAGCCAGTCCCCTGCAAACGTCTTCTTGGAAGAAACCTGAAACGGGTTGCTCACCCCACCCTGTCCCCAGCCCCCATCACCTGCTGGTCCTGCTCCTCCATGTCTCTTAAGCTGGATGAGGCACACCTTTCTGTGGAAGTCCTTTCTGGCTTTCCCTCCAGTCCAGTCCTCATCATTTCTGTACATTAGCATTTGGGCAATAATTGAGCATTAATTGTTGGGGCAGGCCCTGTCTTGCTTTTTCATCTAATTGATCCACTTGAGAATGTCTAGCCTATAATATGGGTTCCTGTGTGGCTGGGAGGGTGGGGAGGTGGTACTAAGGACACAACATGCATGGCACAGGGTTAAGAGCTTGAGTGTGAGGTCAAAATCCCTCTATCTTGTCCTACTGTGGGATCTTGAGCAAGTTACTTAATCTTTCTTAGCCTCTGTTTTCTCATGGGCAAAGTGAAGACAGCGCCTACCTTGTAGGGTTGTTGTGAAGACTCAGTGAGCAAATACACAAAGTATGCAAAAAGCCATACTAGTGCCTGGCAACTGTCAAATCCTCAACAAAAATGTGCTACTAGGATTTCCCTCCCTCTCTACAAGTACCTCACCTTAAGCTACTTCAGGAATGTGATAAAAGCTTTCTCTACATGTTCCTGTAATGTTCTGCACCAGGGCACATCCTGGATTCACCCAATATGTACCGAGGGTTTACTAAGTGCCAAGGCACTGTCAGAATGCAAGGATCTCACAGTCAAAAGGAGGGAGGTGAAAGACAGAAACAGATGTGTCCACTGGAACCAGGGGTTCAGTGCTCTCAGACCTGTGGGATGTGGGAAGGGATCTTCCAGCTCTGGAGAGGATGTGGTGGTGGAGTGGGCAGGGAGCAGGGAAGATCTGCCAAGGGAGATAAACTTGAACTGACTCCTGAGTCATATGCAGGCCTCGGAGGCAGGCAGGAGCAGGAACAGTGGTGGAAAGACATGACACAGCACACCCCGTTCACACAGCCCCCTCCGTGAGCCTCCACGAGGCCCCACCTTGGTGCCCAAGTTTAGTGCCCCAGTGCCAGCCCATGGGGGAAGGATGAATGCTCCTTTTGGCATCTAACATGAAGGTCATTGCTGCCCAGGACTGCGCTGGAGGAGGGAAACTCTGTGAATGCCACAGCTGGGAGGGAATGAAGGGAAAGGGAAAGTGCCGGGGACAAGGCCTCTCCCTCTTAAGGTAGTTCAGAGCAACTCCACCCTGAACCAAGCCAATGTGCTACTGGCAGTCCAGAAGGCCCCACAGGAATCAAGAGCCAGAAGGGACCATAATAAGGTCAACCCTTCCAATCCTGCTGCAGAGGGAAAGGAGCCAGCTAGGCCTGACTAGGAGAAGAGAGATGATTTCAGGGAGGTGCTGTGCTAGCAGATGTACGATGGAATTCCTTCCTGATTGCGGGGAAAACCACCACCACTTCCTCTTGCAAGAATACGATGAAAACAGAGCAGTGGCTCCTAATCAGGCCTTCTGGTTCAGAACATGTTCAGTTGCTCTAATGCCTGGAACCACAGCACCTTCTCTTCCAGTTCTCTCTCTCACCAGACTGAGGCTTGGGGTAGGGGTTGGGGAGCAGAAAGCGGTTCTGGAGAGGGAAAAGCACTGAACTGGGAAGCAAACCCTATTCCATTCTTGACCAGTAGTGTGAACTGCACAAGTTTCAACTCTCTCTGGGCTTCCATTTCCTTATCTGTATAATGAGACACTTGCTTTCCCTACTGTTGGCTTGGAGGAATGAATATAATATATAAAATTATCGAAAGGTCTTAACTGAGAATGGTTGTGTTATCTGACTTCTTCACTAAATGTGACTTCTCTGGAGGCAGGAGTTGCTTTGTTGGGGTCACTGCTGCGTGCCAACGCAGAGCATGCCTCCCTAGCATGTTTGGAGGCGATTCTGCCTGAAACGGCAGGGGTGGGAGGAAGTCAGCTTCAGGCCTTATCGAGTCCCACTTCCCTGCCTTGTGATCACCTACAAGGCCAGAGTGAGACTTGGTCCAGAGTGGCAAAAGGGACCCCTGGGGGCAAAAGCAAGGTGTCTAGGAACTCAGTGCTCACTTCTTCCTTCTGTTCTGACCCATGGGGCAAAGAATTATAATTGCTTCTGCAGTAGCCATTTTGCCTTCCTGATTAACAGAAATCCAGTTTTGTCTGAGTTGTCGAAGTTTAGAGCCAGAAGCTTTATTTCTCAGCACCCTTGGATCCAGAGCAGCCATGGGACACAGGTGTAGCTAAAGAGATAAAACATTAGGTTGAGATCCTGGAAAACCTCTGACAGGTTCACCTAGTGTTTGGCCATTTGTTCTTCCTCTTTTTCCTGCCTGGAATGTAGAATTAATCCCTGGAATTTAGGAGCCATTTGCCACCATGAGGACAAGCGCCATTTGCTAAGGATGACCAAGTAAAGGCCCTGATGGCGTTTTTTGAGCTGCCATATAAGCATGGACCACCTCCTTCTGGAAGTATATAATCTCTCATTGTTAAAGTCACTGTTTTGTGGGGGGACACTCAGAGGGTAGGAGATGAGTAGAATTTACTATTACAGACAAGCACAATTATAAGCAATATATCCTTTCTTCCAAAGATTGGGTCAGTGCCTTTCTCACCTCTGTCCCTACATCAAAGGACTTACCACACAGCATTTTAAGAGCCAGTTACTTGCATGTACTCCCCACACACTGCAAGCTCAGCCCATGGGGGACTACACATTCTGCGTGATTGCTGTTGCATGCCCCAGAGCACCACAATTTCTGGAAAACATTAGATGCTCTGTGCTTTTCTTGAATTGGTAAATGAAAGAACACTTTGAGTTCTGATTCCAGCAGATATAGCTAATATTGGGTTTCAGTTGACATGTGGAAGCAAATATTTATTGAGCACCTTGTACGAACATGGCACCATGTAATCTTTCTTTACTTTTGTCCTTTAGTGAAGGGAGTTCTACTGTCCACATTAACAGGTATCTGGAATCCTCTCCCTCTTCTGTAAATAGAGGCATTTCCATACGTCCTCTGAAATCTAGGCACAGGCACCCAAACCTCAATTCTTGACTTCCGTGTACCTACAGGCCCAATACCATGTATAAGCCACCAAGGCTTGAAGCTTGCACCCTTTGAAGGAATGGCCTGAGCTGTCAGTTGGCTTCTTTTAGGCATAGCTGGAGTTGAAGCAACTGAGACACAGGGTCCCATGTCCTGGGCTACATAGAGCAGGCGCCCTGATCCTGATGCACAAGACTATTTTACCTCCCAGGCCTCCAGGCCTGTGATGGGTGGGTGGCTGTGAATGTCTCTGACATGCCCTGGAGATATTTTCCCCATTGTCTTAGTGATTAACATTTGGCTCCTTATTACTTATGCAAATTTCTGCAACCAGCTTGAATTTCTCCCCAGAAAATGGGATTTTCTTTTCTATTGCATCCCATCAGGCTGCGAAGTTTCCAAACTTTCATGCTCTGCTTCCTCTTGAATGCTTTGCTGCTTAGAAATTTCTTCTGCCAGATACCCCAAATCATCTCTCTCAAGTTAAAATTTCTACAGATCTCTAGGGGAGGAGCAAAATGCTGTCAGTCTCTCTGCATAGCAAGCGTGGCCTTTACTCCAGTGCCCAATAAGTTCCTCATCTCTATCTAAGACCAACTCAGCCTGGACTTTATTGCCTATATCACTATCAGCATTTTGGTAAAAGCCATTCAACAAGTATCTAGGAAGTTCCAAACTTTCTCACACCTTCCTGTCTTATGAGCCCTCCAAGTCTCTAGAAGTTCCAAACTTTCCCATGTTTTCCTTTCATCTTCTGGGCCCTCTGAACTGTTCCAACTTCTGCCTGTTACCCAGTTCCAAAGTCACTTCCAAGTTTTTGAATACCTTCACAGCAGCACCCCACTACCCAGAACCAATTTACTTTACTAGTCTGTCCTTACACTGCTAATAAAGGCATATCCAAGACTGGGTAATTTATAAAGGAAAAAGTTTTAATTGACTCACAGTTCAACAACACTGGGGAGGCCTCAGGAAACTTACAATCATGGCAGAAGGGAAAGCAAACATGTCCTTCTTCACATGGCAGCAGCAAGGAGAAGTGCCAAACAAAGGGGGAAAAGCCTCTTATGAAACCATCAGACTTCATGAGAACTCACTCACTATCATGAGAGCAGCATGGGGGAAACCACCTCCGTGGTCCAATCACCTCCTACCAGATGCCTCCCTTGACACATGGGAATTATGAGGATTACAATTTAAGATGAGATTTGGATGGTGACACAGCCAAACCATATTACAGACATTTAAAAAGAATAATAAATCTGCATGTTAGCCCCAAAGTAGCCAGTATTTCCTTGGCATGAAAAGTACTTTCTCAAAGTATCTGCATCTTGAGGAGTCCAAAAAAATTGATTCTGTGGCTTTGAACATTTTAATAAGAAACTAGTATGTGGATGGTGGGTAGAAACAGTAGACCTTGTCCAGACTACTTATCTGGAGTTTAGTTCATTATATGTTCACTTTTGAAAATTCACGAATCTTATCTATCAGAGTTTTAGCACAAAACAGATCCAAAGGATGATTGAAGAGAGAGTTAGGAGGAGCTATTACAAAGGCATAGACCTCCTTAGAGGAAACAAAAAAGAGATAATGAAATACCCTGGGACTAGTAAGGACAGGATGTGTTATGATTACATCTGAAACAGCAAAGAGAAGAAGCAAACCCAGGAGTCCTGCGTCTGTCAGAGGGCAAGAAGGTGCTGGTGATGTACCACAACATATACCCTCAATCTGCCTGACTTTGGCAACACAGGGTGGACAGTTCCACACACTTTACCTGAGTCCCTCCTCAAGGGCAAGCAAGGTCTTTCTCAATTGTGTTCCTTGGTGCTTTTTCCAAAGTTTCAGAAGGCCACTTAGCCAGCATAGGTACAATGGAGAAATTTCATGGAATATATGTCTCCAGGCGCAAACTCAATAGATAGTGGGTGAAAGTCCATGGATAAATGCCCAGAGCCCATCAGCCTCTGTGGAAATCATTCTGAGGCACACGATCACAGTTCCTCAGGGAGTCCCCAGAGTGATTGCACCCCAATTGCCCACAACAATTACCAGATAATTTTTAAACACTCCATTGGCTTTTCTTTCTTATTTCTGCCTCCTGAGTCAACCCCCAACACTCAAGTTGTACTGTTTTCAAAAGAACCCAAACTAAGACATAGAAAATCAACTTTTGGCAGAGCAGCCCAATCACTGACAATCTGCAGCCGAACATGGAGGAAACATGAGTGATAAATAACCCTATCTATCTCCTTCCACCCTCTGATATCCTGCCAGTTCCTCTCAGAAACCAGAAGTGAAAACATCTCATTGATGTGCTCTGTAGAGACCAGTCTCCCAGGGCCCAGAGAAAGACAGAGAAGGGCAGAGAGTAGACTGGGAAGAGCAGATAGTAACTCTTCATCCTAGCCCATCTCTTTTGCCTTTTGGCCTCCATAAAGTCCCTCAACTACTGTATCATGTCAGGGTGAGTTCAGTCACATTGTCACCTGCAATCTGAAACTTTAGTCACTACCTGCGTTCTTTTAGAAGGTAGTGGGAGGAAACATAGGCAAAGATATAATTAACATAAAATATAGCTTCTACAGACCCTGTTTCTGTGCCTAGTCATTGGGATTAAGGTTATAACCATACTTCTTCTATGACCCATTCTATGCTCTCTATACCTTCTGCCAGCACCCTGGTTGAATTCGGTCATTTACCTGTTGTGACCCAAACCTTCATGGCCACAGGATATGAGTCCTCGGTAGTACTCTCTTAATTTTGAAACTATAGTTTTCCAAATGATCAGGATCATGAGGCAACACTACCAGAAGGCATCCCTGGTTTTTTATGTTTGAAATCTTCCAAATTTGTAACGTAGTCCTTCTTGCTTCCATTGTGCAGCAGCACCCAAATTCTTCCTTGGTAATATAGTGACTCTCTTCTCCATTGGTTTAAGGATAGATGCTCATCATGGCCAGAAGCAGGCCTAGCTTGTAATTTGTTAGAACCATGGCTGTGGTCTCTAGAGGAAGCTTTCTATCCCTGGGCATTAGGTCCTCTAAACCCATTGAACCAAAGGACACAGGAGAGAGAGGTAACATTTTTAAAGTAGATTATTTCTTAAAATGGGGAGAGGGGACACTTTTACCTCTACCCCTGCTTTTCCAGACATGTGCATTCTCTGGATAGAGGAGATAGTACCACATGCTGGCTGTTAGCCATATACTGCATACTGTAGGGTAGCACCCAACCCTCACAGGGTGTTGCCTGTCAGAAGCATAGCTGAGGCTTTGGCATGCTATTGTGCTCCTATTTCCAGGGTGATAGGCAGCCTCTAAAGGGGCTCCCAATGATCCTTTCTTTCAGGTGTCCTTGCACTTGTGTATTTACATCTCCTTGAATGTGGGCTGGACCTAGTGACTTGCTTCTAATGAATAGAATATAGAGAAAATGAAGAGATGTCACTTTCAGAGATTAAGTTACAAAAAGACTCCGGCTTCTGACTTTCTGCTCTCTCTGACTCTCCTGCTTGCTTGCTCTGATAGAATCCAGCTGCTCTGGTGTGTGTTGCTCTGTAGGGAGGTCTACATGGCAACACACTGATATCTCCAGCCGGCAGCCAGTGAGGACCTGAGCCCTGCCAACAGTCACATGAGTGAGTTTGGGAGTGCCCACTCCCTTAGTCAAGTATTGAGATCACTACAGCCCTGGCCAATGTTTGCAGCCTGCGAGAGACCCCAAGTTAGAGGTCAGATGCCTGACCTACAGAAACTGGAAGATGATGTTTGTTGTTTTAAGATGCTAAGTTTGGGGTAATTTGTTATGCAATAATAAACAACTAATACATAAAGTCAGCTCCTTATAGATGAGAGGATCAATGGAAACACCAGGGAATTCCGCAGTCATGGGCCCCATGCTATACTTTTGTTGTTGTTATAAAATGAGCTCCTTGCTTGGCACCAATGTTGTGTGGAATACTATGGCAATAGATAAATCTCTCAATACAGCCCCCAAAAGATAGTGCTGTTAGAAGTATTGTGGGTAAGGAAAGCAAATTCTGCAAGTGAAGTAGATATATTTTCTTATGAAGACAAAAACCTTGCCTTCTCCGTAACAGGAGGGATCCAATGAAATCATCTTGCCACCAGGTAGTTAGCTGATCCCTTGGGGAATGGTGCCACATTAGAGGCTTATACTGGCTTCTTTTTTTGTGGCAGAGCGGTCTTGGCAATGAGGATAGCCTGATAAGCCTTGTTAAGGATGTGTCTTTTTGTTATCTACGTGCATAAATATCATCCATCTTTGCTGGCATGAGCACTTTGCACATGGAGTATGCACACAGTTATCCAAAAGAGAGACTGACATCTCTTAGACAGATCATCTTGTCCATCTAATTACTTGGCACATCATCTGCAGTAAATGCCCTCAGTAGGTAGGTATGTACATGGAACGCAGATATCTTTACACTTAGTATCTATTCCCGGGTATCCATATACAGACTTCTCCCCAGACCTCCTTGTCACCAATCTTCCAGTTCTGTTCTTTCCATGTCCTTGAACTTCTGAAAGTTCTACCCACCTGGAAGATTCACCATCATCACTATTTTTTAGGGCCACCCCTGAGTAGGTCTGTAGGTAGTGGCCAGTACTTCTGGTTGGTTCCAGAACACCTTGTAGACCCCTGTATAAACTGGTCTGTCATTGCCATCAGAAACTTCTCATGAGCCATAGACATGCTTTCAAGGAGAAGGAGTAAGTGTCACGGGAGTCTGGGCCATCTGCTTATCCAGGTTACTTGCATCATTCAGACCAAAGAGGCTTTCTGATTTTCTATTTGTATTCTCAGTTGGATATTAGAAGCTTTTCATTTGTTCTTTTCTCTATGAATATTCTGTAGGGTTTTCAGAGGCAACCAGCTCACACCATAATTTTTGCAATCATCATTGTCACCAGACTGACTAAAGACCCATGGCTCCTGGTCTCAAAACATAATGCCCTTCATGCATATTCCACACCATCCCAGGCCATAGCAGGTGATGTTTTAAGTAATCGTAAGGTCACTGCAAATGACAATAACAAATGCCCCTCCCCATGCCACAAAATAGAGTGTGCTAATGTGTGCTTAATGAATGTGTGAGCAACCCAATCTCAGAATCCCATTTTGAGGGATGTTTCTTTGGGCTTCTTCCAGTGCCATTTACTATAAGTGTCCTGGCAGGAAACAAATGATTCCTTGATAAAAGAGATTAGGAAAGTCTAACAATGGCATTAGTTACAAATGTATGGCTGGGATAGTAAAGAACTCTGGGGATGACAAATGAGGAAGCCACTACACTCCTGGGTCTGAGGAGAATGAGAGCATGGAGTGGTTCCCAGAACCTAGTAGATCTCTAGCTGTGGGGTCAGCCTGCTTTGGTAGAAGAGCACAGCCATTTCCAACATGAGGCCTGGCAGGGAGGGAGCTGGGGGAACAAATACCCTGACCACACTCCCATCCTGCCTTCCAATTCCCTCCCTTGCTTGCCATTGGTCAAACCCAACCAGAAGTCAGAGGGCAAGGAAGGCTGGCTATGCAGTACACAGATATCAGTCTGCAGGGTCACAGAGCAGGTGGGTAGGGTGGCAGGTGTGTCTGGAGGGCAGACAGAGACTGTTGAATACACTTCGAATCCCACCACAGACTAGTTTATCCTACCAATAAGTAGGAATGGAGTTCTCCTAAAGGGAAGATGCTCCATTTATATTGCCGTCTCTGTTGGGCCTTCAGTATCCTCATTTGTTAAAGGATACACTGGATAAGATTTCCTGCTTTCCAAGCTGTCTTAGTACCAGTGGGTATATGGGCCTAGGCAAGAGTGTGCTAAGGATAGAGGTAGATTGTGATTTTTGCTCAAAGATTGCAGATGTGTAGTTGCCATAGCCACACATTTTAATGGAAAAGGTTCATTATTTCTTTAAAAATATATTATGAGATAGAATACAATGTTCTAATGGATTATTAAAATAACATGAAGTTAGAGTGGTGTAGTTTAAGTATCAACCTCATTCCCTCCTGGGGAAATGTGTCACTGTTATCGGCTACTAGGCTAGTTTTGGTGGGGAAGTTTGAGAGGTGCTAGATGATTCCTAGGAGCTCCCCCATATCTGATAGCCAGAGCTTCTTAGATTCAAACTTCTCCTGGCCCTGGAGTTCTATTCTCTGAGAGCCCAAATTCATTTTTCAAGTGGTCCCAAGTAGAAAGGCTCACTTAGGAAGGTATGAAGCTCCCTCAAACATGTGTCTGAGTTTGAGTCCACCAGACTTTCAAGTCCTACCCAGAAATACCCTAGAGGAATGCACTGTTGCCCTTTGGTTGGTTTTCTAGCCATGAGCTCTTCCCTGGAGGGCTGCTGGTGTCATGGAGGGTTAAGAGCAGATTAGAAAAGTATAAAGAGTGATAGGGCAAGAAGACACTGGTATCTGGGGGTGTCAGAGCAGAATCAGAAAAGGACACAAGATGAAGGTGGGAACAGAGAGAAGCTTGACAGTTGGTCAGGGGGGTGTAGAAAGAACTGTGGAGGTGGTGGAGTTTATTTTACGATTTGCACTGAATTTTGTTATTGCTTCAACAGAGCAAAAGGAAACAGACCTAAATCCATCCAGCTTACCGTTATGATTGGCTCTGTGTCAGGCGCTGTGCTAAGAACTAACAAAAGCACCGGGATCAAGATAGATGAGTTCTTCAACTTGCAGGCACTTACATCCTAGTGGGGGAGAAAAAGAAGACAGAAAGAAGCAGATTGAGTTAGCAATTCTGAATTCTGATACTGATAAGCAATGTGAATAAAAGATGCTATGGGATAGGCAGGGATTCTTAAACTTTCCCTGTAAAGGCCAGATGGTAAATATTTTCAGCTTTGTGGGCCATCCATTTCTCTTGCTACTCATACATGGAACTCAACTCTGCTGTTGTAGCCCAAAAGTAGCCAGAGAAAATGTGTAAATAAATGAGAATAGATTTGACCCACAGCCAACAATTTGCCAGCCTTTGAGACACAGCAAGTTGGCTGAAAGTGGGGCAGATGTCAAGCAAGGCACCTTGGGGACCCAAATGGTAAGAGGTCTGTCATGGGTTACCTGGGAGATGAGCATCTCAGGTGGGACAATGAACACTTGCAGAAGTTCTGGGGTGCAGGGGTTCAGCACATTCCAGGATCAGAAAGAAGACTGGCCATCTGGAGTATATTAAATGAAAAATGAGAGAAGAGAATGAGGTGAGAGCACTGAGGTAGGATGCCACTGAGCCTGGATTTTTTCCAAAATATGACAAAAAGTCACTGGAGGGTTTTAAGCAAAGTGATGACCGGAGAGGCTGGGTTCTTGTCAGAAAGGTGAAAGAAAATAGCAATTTTCCATTTACACAGCACCTAGCTAGTGCTTGATACATGGAAGTACCTAATATATCTTCTTGTGTATCGCTTGATAAAGCATCATGCTTCCAAGGGGTCATCAAACCCTGGAATAGAAGCGACTCTAGAAGATATCTAGCTCACCTCCCCTATTTTATAGATAAGTAAATTGAAACACAGAGAGGTTAAATGCTTTGCCCACCATAAGTCATCAGATTGGGACTGGAACTCTAAGGAGAGAATTTCAGCAGAGAAGCGGGCCCAGATGACAAAGCATTTGTTGTGTAAAGGACAGGATGATTTTGGATCCAGGATGGTGACATCATGACTATGTCAATACTGGGTCCGGCGCCATGTGGACTCAATGTGAGAATTCTTGGGAAAGACAAGCTGTGAGAAAAATCTGAGCAGCGGAGATTTCCCATTGTCATGGAGCTAAGCCTTGAGTGCACAGAGGAAGCCCTGGGTATGAGGGTTCTTCCAGTAGTTGCCAGCTGAAGAATCATGGCCATGAGACTCCACTGAGGGGCCAGAGGTGCACAAGAGGAAAATGGCAGGCACCAAATGGAAATGGCAAGCGTTTGTTTAGGAGCATATTTGACATACCCCTAAGAATTCTCAGAAATACTTGAGTGACACTTCGAGAAGAGGTGAAGTATGAATAGCAGGTGGGGCCAGTGAAACACGATTTATGGCTGTCTACTGCACCCCACCTTTGCCACCCAGACTCATGTCCTCTTGGGGAAACACAAGTCATGTTTCGAATTCATGTGAGACTATATGGACCCACATCCTGTCCATCCAGCAAATGTATCTGTCACCAACTTAAATATTTATCTATTACCTCTTCCAAAATATTGGTTATTCTTGGAGCTAGTACAAGTTGTATTAATGACCCCAGGTCTGTCCCAACAGCAAGCTTTAGCAACCTAACACACTGGTCTGGGCAGCATGGTGAGAGATGGAAGGGTCCCACCCTTCCTGTGGAATATAGCTGGGCTGGGCAGCAGGAGGGCTGGGCTCAGGGTCTTGAAGTCAGATTTCAAGAGATGAGGCTCCTACTGAAGCAGGGAAGTGGTGTCTCGCAGGTTGAGACCCTGCTGCCTTGCTGACTAGGACAGCCTTCCTCTCACCCCTGAGCTAGAGCCCTAAAATCCCATCTCTTGAGCAGCAAAGCTATCTTTCAATTTTTTTTTTTTTTTTTTTTTTTTTTTTTTTTTTTTGAGATGGAGTTTTACTGTTGTTGCCCAGGCTGGAATGCATTTGTGCAATCTCAGCTCACCACAACCTCTGCCTCCCGGATTCAAGTGATTCTCCTACCTCAGCCTCCCAAGTAGCTGGGATTACAGGCACACACCACCACGCTCGGCTAATTTTGTATTTTTAGTAGAGACGGGGTTTCTCCATTTTGGTCAGGCTGGTCTTGAACTCTCGACCTCAGGTGATCCACCCGCCTAGGCCTCCCAAAGTGTTGGGATTACAGGCGTGAGTATCATTCTATTTTTAGAATAAAAAACTGCTATGAACTATACTTTCCAATTTTCTGGCCCTTGCCTGGGCTCTATTTCTAGTGACCAACTGGAAAAATAACTGTCATTCTGCATGGACATACTTGAAATTTGGCCAGTGGTTTTACAGTCCACTCCCTGGAGAGGGTTAGCAAGACAGAATTGTTTCCCAACAATGACAGGGCTGTGCTGTTAGGAGAATATCATCCTGTAGTTGGCAGAGAGAATGTTAACCTCCACAGTGCCAGTCCCACTACCTTCAAGCCACAGGGAAATTTGAATTGTATTGTTTCTCTCAAAGATTCAGTTACAGACTTGGGGGTCTCTGCTAATGAAGATGATGAAACTTCAGGTCATGTAAATAAGAAAAGTTGAAGTTCCCAGAAAAGAGTGCTTGTTTTTTTGTGACTTTTTCCCAGTGGGTTGTATTTCTAACAGGAATTATTAGCCGTGGTAGAAGAGGGGCTTGATCCTTTACTGTAAACAAAACTGGACATGAAATGTGCTGAATGGACCTGAATTCCTCTGACTAGATAGGAACTAAGCCTGCACTGGGAAAAGATGGGACGAAGACATGGAAACCGACATCAGGGAAGCATTAGGAGATGGGTGTTCAGAGTGGGACTGGTGATTCTAAAGCAGTTAAAGGGTATCAGTTTCGTGACCCTAATATGACAATTTCGTATCTGGAATTATTCAAATTATTTTGAATGTGCCTCCACTCCTAGGCGATGGAAACTGTACTCTCTTTCTGAGGATGACTCATCTCTTTAACCTCAGGTACATTCCATGAAAATGGGTAATGCCTCTGGAGGGCCTAGGGCCTGCATTTTCAAACTGCAGTGCATGTATCCTTGGGATTACACAGATTATGAAAGATACACAAAGCTTAGAAAAACAGGGCGTATGTTTCCAGAACATTCACTTTACTTGCAGATAGGTGGTTTAAAAAGAATATTAAGATATATAATGTTTATGACCACTAAGTGTGCATTGAAAGTCTTTTAGGTATCAGGAAAATGTCCTACCTTGTGAATTCTGCCTTCATAAAGTAGAAGCTGGAATTTACTATTCCATCCTCCCTTGTAGCTGGGTTATAGGCTGGGTCTTAGGCTATACCATGCAGACACAACCACAAAAGACTTCAATTTGGGCAAAAGTGATATGGGGAAGGGGCCTTGAGGAATCTGTTTGGGGAGCACTGTGACAGAGCCATACGCAGCAGTGGCAGAGCCTCTGCATCCAGTCCCCAGTGGGATCAGAGCAAGCACCTCTGTCTGGGGCAAGCTGGGGTGTTTGTGTCCAAGGCCAACACCACTGGACATTTGCTGGGGCGGCCCCTGGGTACTGGCTTCATCATGTTTCCAGCACGTGGGGAACCCAATGCTTTAGATTTCCTAGAAGATCCATGGTTGCCCTTAAATTCTTGTTCTGCCTAAGCTACCTAGAATGGACTCCATTATTTTCAACCAAGAACTAAATGTAAATGATTCACATGAACATATTATGGAATCAAATGCAAGATTCACATGCATCTTAAAAATAAACATTAAATGTGAATGAAATTTCACATTTGTGTCAGGCACTTTGGGCTAAACTTTTTACGTCTTTTTTTGCTTGTTAGGGGACTTTTGGTGGAAACATTTGAACATTTCTGGCCTGAGGTATAGGCACATGGAAAAAAAAGAGAAATAGGGATTAGGTAGGACAAAAGGAAAAGTTACAGAGAAAAAGACAAATAAGCAAATGAAATATTTGTGCACATAACTGCCTGCTTTAAAAAAGTCCAAGACATGCATTATTCCATGTGATCCTCGTGTCAATTTTGTTATTGTTCCCATTTTACAGATGTGGAATCTGAGTCTGCACAGAGAGACTATGGGACTTGCAGGAGATTATGCAGGTGGAAGACAGCAGCGGCCAGTACTGAAGCTGAGCCACCGCCATCAATTCCGATTCTTTTCCTATTCTGTCACACAATTGGAGAGGTGCTCTGTTTTCTGGTCTTGTTTTTCCAGACAAGCTCAGAAAGCAAGAATCAAAGTGTTTCTTTCCTGCCTCCCTCTCCAATGTAACTTCTTTCTAAAACTTGGCCCTACCACTCTGTCCAGGTCAGTCTGACAGAGGTGGCTCTGTTTGTGCCTTGTGGGGTCACATACTGATATCTTCCTCCCCTGAACAGCAGGCCTCGATGTCTGCAGCAAAGAGTAAACAGCCTTTGGCCAGATGCAGCAGCTCCCAGGATGCTGTTGGCTTTGGCTGGAGCAGCCTACTCCCTCCTCTCATTATATAGTGTCACAGTGGCCTGGGTCTCGCACACACTGGGCTTTTTCTGGAGTAACACAAGCCAGAGGGGTCTAGAAATGTGAGCTGGGCTGCTGAGAAAACAGCATGACCTTTTTTAAAAAACATTTTAATTTTTATTTTAAGTTCCAAGGTACATGTGCAGGATGTGCTGGTTTGTTACAAAGGTAAACATATGCCATGGTTGTTTGCTGCACCTATCAACCCATCACCCTGTATTAAGCCAGCATGCATTAGCTGTTTTTCCTAATGCTCTCCCTCCCTCAACCCCACTGCCAGACAGGCCCCAGTGTGTGTTGTTTCCCTCCCTATGCCCATGTGTTCTCATTGTTCAACTCCCACTTATAAGTAAGAACATGCAGTATTTGGTTTTCTGTTCCTGCATTAATTTGCTGAGGATAATGGCTTCCAGTTCCATCCATGTACCTGCAAAAGACAAGATTACATTACTTTTTATGGCTGCATAGTATTCCATAGTGTATATGCACTACAATTTCTTTAGGCAATCTATCATTGATGAGCATTTGGGTTGATTCCATGTCTTCGCAAATGTGAATAGTGCTGCAATAAACATGTGCATACATATATCTTTGTAACAGAATGATTTATATCCCTTTGGGTATATACCCAGTAACAAGGTTGTGGAGAAACAGGAATGCTTTTACACTGTTGGAGGGAATGTAAATTAGTTCAGCCACTGTGGAAGATGGTATGGCAATTCCTCAAAGATCTGGAACCAGAAATACCATTTGACGCTGCATGACCTTTTGGAAGCCAGTGTACCACCACATGGCCAGTGCTCACTGGGGCAGCTTGAGGCCAGGCTGGAGGAAAGAGAAGAGGAGAGACTCAGTCCCCCTCAGGGCCTGTACCCAGAGCTTCTGGCAAAGGGGCATTAAAGCCGAATTGACACAGTATATATGGACCACTATAACAAAACATCATAAACTGGGTGGCTTATAAACAACAGAAATTTATTTCTCACAGTTCTGGAGGTTAGGAAGTCCAAGATCACCGCACCAGCAGATTTGGTGTCTAGTGAGAGCCCACTTCCTGGTTGATGGACAGCCAATTTTTGCTGTGTCCTCACATGGCTGAAAGGGTAAGGAGTCTCTCTGGAGCCTTATTTATTTATTTTTGTTATACTTTAAGTTCTAGGGTACATGTGCACAACGTGCAGGTATGTTACATAGGTATACATATGCCATGTTGGTTTGCTGCACCCATTAACTCATCATTTACATTAGGTATTTCTCCTAATGCTATCCCTCCCCCTGACCCCCGCCCCATGACAGGCTCTGGGGTGTGATGTTCCCCCGCTGTGTCCAAGTGTTCTCATTGTTCAATCCCCACCTATGAGTGAGAACATACAGTGTTTGGTTTTCTGTCCTTGTGATAGTTTGTTCGGAATGATGGTTTCCAGCTGCATTCATGTCCCTACAAAGACATGAACTCATCCTTTTTATGGCTGCATAGTATTCCATGGTGTATATGTGCCACATTTTCTTAATCCAGTCTATCATTAATGGACATTTGGGTTGGTTCCAAGTCTATTGTGAATAGTGCCACAATAAACATACGTGTGCATGTGTCTTTATAGTAGCATGACTTATAGTCCTTTGGGTATATACCCAGTAATGGGATCACTGGGTCAAATGGTACTTCTAGTTCTCGATCCTTGAGGAATCGCCAAACTGTCTTCCACAATGGTTGAACCAGTTTACACTCCCACCAACAGTGGAAAAGCATTCCTGTTTCTCCACATTCTCTCTAGCATCTGTCGTTTCCTGACTTTTTAATGATCACCATTCTAACTCGTGTGAGATGGTATCTCATTGTGGTTTCGATTTGCATTTATCTAACGACCAGTGATGATGAGCATTTTTTCATGTGTCGGTTGGCTACATAAATGTCTTCTTTTGAGAAGTGTCTGTTTATATCCTTTGCCCACTTTTTGATGGGGTTGTTTGTTCTTTTCTTGTAAATTGGTTTAAGTTCTTTGTAGATTCTGGATATTAGCCCTTTGTTAGATGGGAAGATTGCAAAAATTTTCTCTCATTCTATAGGTTGCCTGTTCACTCTGATGGTAGTTTCCTTTGCTGTGCAGAAGCTCTTTATTTTAATTAGATCCCATGTGTCTATTTTGCCTTTTGTTGCCATTGCTTTTGGTGTTTTAGTCATGAAGTCCTTGCCCATGGCTGTGTCCTGAATGGTATTGCCTAGGTTTTCTTCTAGGGTTTTTATAATTTGGGATCTAACATTTAAGTCTTTAATCCATCTTGAATTAATTTTTGTATAAGGTTCAAGGAAGGGATCCAGTTTCAGCATTCTACATATGGCTAGCCAGTTTTCCCAGCACCATTTATTAAATAGGGAATCCTTTCCTCATGTCTTGTTTTTGTCAGGTTTGTCAAAGATCAGATGATTGTAGATGTGTGGTGTTCTGAAGCCTCTGTTCTGTTTCATTGGTCTATATATCTGTTTTGGTCCAGTACCAGGCTGTTTGGTTACTGTAGTCTTGTAGTATAGTTTGAAGTCAGGTAGCATGATGCCTCCAGCTTTGTTCTTTTTGCTTAGGATTTTCTTAGCAATACAGGCTCTTTTTTGGTTCCATAGGAACTTTAAAGTCGTTTTTTCCAATTATGTGAAGAAAGTCATTGGTAGTTTGATGGGGATGGCATTGACTTATAAATTACCTTGGGCAGTATGGCCATTTTCATGATATTGATTCTTCCTATCCATGAGCATGGAATGTTCTTCCATTTGTTTGTGTCCTCTTTTATTTCATTGAGCAGTGGTTTGTAGTTCTCCTTGAAGAGGCCCTTCACATCCCTTGTAAGTTGGACCCCCAGATATTTTATTCTCTTTGTAGCAATTGTGAATAGGAGTTCACCCATGATTTGGCGCTCTGTTCGTCTGCTATTGGTGTATAGAAATGCTTGTGATTTTTGCACATTGAGTTTGTATCCTGAGACTTTGCTGAAGTTGCTTATCAGCTTAAGGAGATTTGGGGCTGAGACAATGGGGTTTTCTAAATATACAATCATGTCATCTGTAAACAGGGACAATTTGACTTCCTCTTTTCCTAATTGAATATCCTTTATTTCTTTCTCTTGCCTGATTGCCCTGGCCAGAACTTCCAACACTATGTTGAATAGGAGTGGTGAGAGAGGGCATCTCTGTCTTGTGCTAGTTTTCAAAGGGAATGCTTTCAGTTTTTGCCCATTCAATATGATATTGGCTGTGGGTTTGTCATAAATAGCTCTTATTATTTTGAAATGCATTCCATCAATACCTAGTTTATTGAGAGTTTTTAGCATGAAGGGCTATTGAATTTTGTTTAAGGCCTTTTCTACATCTATTGAGATAATCATGTGGTTTTTGTTATTGGTTCTGTTTATGTGATGGATTACGGTTATTGACTTGGGTATGCTGAACCAGCCTTGTGTCCCAGGGATGAAGCCAACTTCATCATGGTGGATAAGCTTTTTGATGTGCTGCTGGATTTGGTTGACCAGTATTTTATTGAGAATTTTGCATCAATATTCATCAGGAATATTGGTCTAAAATTCTCTTTTTTTTGTTGTGTCTCTGCCAGGCTTTGGTGTCAGGATGATGCTGGCCTCATAAAATGAATTAGGGAGTATTCCCTGTTTTTCTATTGGTTGGAATAGTTTAAGAAGGAATGGTACCAGTTCCTCTTTGTACCTCTAGTAGAATTCGGCCATGAATCCATCTGGTCCTGGACTTTTTTTGGTTGGTAGGCTATTAATTATTGCCTCAATTTCAGAGCCTGTTATTGGTCTATTCATAGATTCAACTTCTTCCTGGTTTAGTCTTGGGAGGGTGTATGTGTCCAAGAATTTATCCATTTCTTCTAGATTTTCTAGTTTATTTGCATAGAGGTGGTTATAGCATTCTCTGATGGTAGTTTGTATTTCTGTGGGATTGGTGGTGATATCCCCTTTATAATTTTTAATTGTGTCTATTTAATTCTTCTCTCTTTTCTTCTTTCTTAGTCTTGCTAGTGGTCTATCAATTTTGTTGTTCTTTTCAAAAACCAGCTCCTGGATTCATTGATTTTTGAAGGGATTTTTGTGTCTCTATCTCCTTGAGTTCTGCTCTGATCTTAGTTATTTCTTGCCTTCTGCTAGCTTTTGAATTTGTTTGCTCTTGATTCTCTAGTTTTTTAAATTGTGATGTTAGGGGGTCGATTTCAGATCTTTCCTGCTTTCTCTTGTGGACATTTGGTATAAATTTCCCTCTACACACTGCTTTAAATGTGTCCCAGAGATTCTGGTACATTGTGTCTTTGTTCTTATTGGTTTCAAAGAACATCTTTATTTCTGCTCTCATTTCGTTGTCTACCCAGTAGTCATTCAGGAGCAGTTTCCATGTAGTTGTGCGGATTTGAGTAAGTTTCTTAATCCTGAGTTCTAATTTGATTGCACTGTGCTCTGAGATACTGTGTGTTGTGATTTCTGTTCTTTTACATTTGCTGAGGCGTCCTTTACTTCCAACTATGTGGTCAATTTTGGAATAAGTGCAACGTGGTGCTGAGAAGAATGTATATTCTGTTGATTTGGGGTGAAGAGTTCTGTAGATGTCTATTAGGTCTGCTTGGTGCAGAGCTGAGTTCAAGTCCTGGATATTCCTCTTAACCTTCTTTCTCATTGATCTGTCCAATATTGACAGTGGGGTGTTAAAGTCTCCCATTTTTATTGTGTGGGAGTCTAAGTCTCTTTGTAGGTCTCTAAGAACTTGCTTTATCAATCTGGGTGCTCCTGTATTGGGTGCATATGTATTTAGGATAGTTAGCCCTTCTTGTTGAATTGATCCCTTTACCATTATTTAATCACCTTCTTTGTCTCTTTTAATCTTTGTTGCTTTAAAGTCTGTTTTATCAGAGACTAGGATTGCAACCCCTGCTTTTTTTTGCTTTCCATTTGCTTGGTAGATCTTCCTCCATCCCTTTATTTTGAACCTATATGTGTCTCTGCATGTGAGATGGGTCTCCCGAATACAGCACACTGATGGGTCTTGACTCTTTATCCAATTTGCCAGTCTGTGTCTTTTAATTGGGGCATTTAGCTCATTTACATTGAAGGTTAATATTGTTATGTGTGAATTTGATCCTGTCATTATGTTAGCTGGTTATTTTGCCCATTAGTTGATGCAGTTTCTTCCTAGCATCAATGGTCTTTACAATTTGGCATGTTTTTGCAGTGGCTGGTACCAGTTGTTCCTTTCCATGTTTAGTGCTTCCTTCAGGAGCTCTTGTAAGGCAGGCCTGGTGGTGACAAAATCTCTCAGCATTTGCTTGTCTGTAAAGGATTTTGTTTCTCCTTCACTTATGAAGCTTAGTTTGGCTGGATATGAAATTCTGGGTTGAAATTTTTTTTCTTTAAGAACGTTAAATATTGGCCCCCCACTCTCTTCTGGCTTATAGAGTTTCTGCCGAGAGATCTGCTGTTAGTCTGATGGGCTTCCCTTTGTGGGTAACCTGACCTTTCTCTCTGGCTGCCCTTAACATTTTTTCCTTCATTTCAACCTTGGCAAATCTGAGAATTACGTGTCTTGGGGTTCCTCTTATCAAGGAGTATCTTTGTGGTGTTCTCAGTATTTCCTGAATTTGAATGTTGACCTGCCTTGCTAGGTTGGGGAAGTTCTCATGGATAATATCCTGAAGAGTGTTTTCCAACTTGGTTCCATTCTCCCCATCACTTTCAGGTACACCAATCAAGCGTAGATTTGGTCTTTTCACACAGTCCCATGTTTCTTGGAGGCTTTGTTCATTTCTTTTTACTCTTTTTTCTCTAACCTTGTCTTCTCGCTTTATTTCATTAATTTGATCTTCAATCACTGATACCCTTTCTTCCACTTGATTGAATTGGCTATTGAAGCTTGTGCATGCGTCATGTAGTTCTCATGCCATGGTTTTCAGCTCCATCAGGTCATTTAAGGTCTTCTCTACACTGTTTATTCTAGTTAGCCATTCGTCTAAACTTTTTTCAAGGTTTTTAGCTTCCTTGCGATGGGTTTGAACATCCTCCTTTAGCTCGGAGAAGTTTGTTATTACCGACCTTCTGAAGCCTACTTCTGTTAACTTGTCAGAGTCATTCTATGTCCAGCTTTGTTCCCTTGCTGGGGAGGAACTGTGATCCTTTGGAGGAGAAGTGGTGCTCTAGTTTTTAGAATTTTCAGTTTTTCTGCTCTGGATTCCTCCCCACCTTTGTGGTTTTATCTACCTTTGTTTTTGATGTTGGTGACATACAGATGGGGCTTTGGTGTGGATGTCCTTTTTGTTGATGTTGACATTATTTCTTTCTGTTTGTTAGTTTTCCTTCTAACAGTCAGGTCCCTCAGCTGCAGGTCTGTTGGAGTTTGCTGGAAGTCCACTCCAGATCCTGTTTGCCTGGGTACCACCAGTGGAGGCTACAGAACAGCAAATATTGCAGAACAGCAAATATTGCTCCCTCATCCTTCCTCTGGAAGCTTTGTACCAGAGGGGCACCCGTCTGTATGAGGTGTCAGTTGGCCCCTACTGGGAGGTGTCTCCCACTCCTCAAGTGAATCCCTACATGGGGGTCAGGGACCCACTTGAGGAAGCAGTCTGTCCGTTCTCCAAGCTCAAACACCACGCTGGGAGAACCACTGCTCTCTTCAGAGCTGTCAGACAGGGACACTGAAGTCTGCAGAAGTTTCTGCTGCCTTTTGTTCAGCTATGCCCTGCCCCCAGAGGTGGAGACTACAGAGGCAGCTAGCCTTGCTGAGCTGCTGTGGGCTCTGCCCAGTTTGAGCTTCCCTGGCTGTTTTGTTTACCTACTCAAGCCTCAGCAAAGGTGGGTGCCTCTGGGGCCTCTTTTATAAGTGCCCTAATCCTATTGATGAGGGCTCTACTTGCATGGCCTAATAATCTGTTCCAAAAGGCCCCACTTCCTATTACCATCACCTAGGGGGTTAGCATTTTGACTTATGAATTTTGGGGGGACATAAACATTCAGACTACAGCACAAAGCCTTTTTGTGAGTAGAAAAGAGAAGGTGGAAAGGAGATGAGGTGAGTGATGATTTGAGTGTCCAAAACTCTACTGTTAATCATTACATCTACCATTCGTTGAGTACTTACCATGCGCCAGACTTTCTGTTGGACACTTTACACGCTCATTCAGTCTTCAACAAAACCTGGAGACAAGGATTATTATCCCTGAGGGTTTTAGATAAAGATTCTGAGGCTTATGGCATTTGCCCAAAGTCACACGAGTAAAGAATGACAGAGCAGAAATTTGAGAACGGGTCTTGCAGATGGCAAAAGCCATATTAGATTAAGTTCTCAGCCTTTTGAGTTCTTACTGGCTCACAAAACAGATCTTCTAGAACAGAGTAGTAGAGTGAATTGAAAATCTTTTGTCTCCCCACAATTGTCTGAGTATTAAGCATCTAAATCCAGGTGGAACTTATCAGTGAGACTACTGAAGAGTCAGCTACAATACTATTAAATGTGCTTTGAGAGCTCTGCCCATCACTCTATAGTTCCTGTAGGCTCCCAAGCTGTCAACAGATTAACCACATTCATACCAGACAAACCTGGCTGATTGGATTTTATTTCATTGTCCATACACCACCAAGTCAACATGGGCTGGTACTATTTCATGCTTATTTTCAAGGCTAGGTTATGGTCTCTCACATCCTCAAATCCTTTATCACTCTGTAGGTGGAAGGGGGAGTACTTTTTGTCATTGTACATGGATTTTTTTTCTCCACACCCCACCCTACCCACCCCATCCTAAGGATTATCCTTCTGACTTACACGGGAGGAGTGGAAGTAGAGACAGAGAAAATATCATGCTCTTTTGTTTGTCAAAAAAAGAAGAGTGCCAACTTGGAACCTCCTCTCTTGAGATCAGTTCATCTCTTTGGCCCTTAGGCTCAGAAGAGGAAATGGGAGAGGGATTTTTCATATAAGACATGCAAATGGCCTAGTTCATAGGTCTCAAACTACATGCTATTTATGGAGCCAGACGGAAACCCAGACCATCAGGGTTACAAATATGTGGCCAAAGCAGACATTGCTAATCAATCACAGCACTCCTCTGCACCAGGATGTGGCTCTCAAATGTTCCTGGAGTGCTGTAAGCAGTCATTACCAATCAATAAGAGAATGCAAGAGAAAAAGTATATTTTAATATGAACCCGTCTTTGGGCTTCTTATGGATAGGAATCCTACCTTATGAATACATTTGCTCCCTGCTCATCATAACCTTACATAAAGTAATTAGGATAGCCCTCAATGTTTGTTGAATGCATAAATAAATGAAATAATAAATTAATGTAGCTATTTAAACAAATGTTACTAAGTCTCTTTCTGCTGGGCACCACCTTCTCTTCCGGGGCATTGGCCTTTGACTAAGATGCTGAAATCATCTGGGTGCTGAACTTGTAGTTTGTTCACAGAGATCCTCTCTTGCTGCAACAGCTTTTATTTTTATTTTTTTGAGATGGGATCTTGCTCTGTTGCCCAGAGTTCAGTGGCATGATCATAGCTCACTGCAGCTGCCAACTTCTGGGCTCAAGCAATCCTCCCACCTCAACCTCCCAAGTTGCTGGGTCTACAGGTGAGTGCCACCACGCCTGGCTATTACTTTTTTTTGTTTTTTGTAGAGATGGGATCTCACTATGTTGCCCAGACTGGTCTCAAGCTCCTGGCCTCAAGCAATCCTGCCACCTCAGCCTTCAAAAGTGCTGGGACTATAGGTGTGAGTCACCACACCCAGCCTGCTGCAATTGTGTTACTTTTTTTTTTTTTTTTTTTTTTAACACTAATCTTAATGCTGTGGAACTTGTCTCAGAGTCCTGTGGAGCTGTTAGTGAAATAATCCTTTCTATCTATACCTTCTCTGTACCTTCAACTGTAAGAGTCAGACAAGAATCTATTGAGCCTAAGCCAGAGGACCCATTAGAATGACAGACACCAGGGTGGATTTTCTCAGCCTCTCTATGACTAAGTCTTTGCTCCCTGGCCAACCTTCTCTCCTTGACTTGATCTTGCCTTGGGATGTTCTCTTCCTGGAGGCACCACATGCAAATAACCTTCTAACAGACCTGCCCCATCAGTTTCTCAGAGCTTCCTAGTCAGATTGAATGGCAACAGTGAACATAGTTTAAGCCCAGTCTATGATCCCTCCCTCTTTACCCTTACATGAAGAAGACCATTTTTACTAGTTATTGCTAAATAACAAACCACTGCAAAATTTAGTGACTTAAAACAACAACCATTCCTTATTTCTCATAATTCAACAGGTCAGCTGGGTGATTCTGCTGATCTTGGCTGTACTCACCTTGTGCTGTGGCCAGTTGGTGAAGTGACAGGGAACAACTGGTCTAGAATGGCCTTGGCTGAATGTGGCTCTCTTCCCTGTGCCTCTGACTTCCTTCCAGCAGACTAGCCTGGGCATGGTCTCATGATGAGGGCAGGGCTTAAGGAGGGCAAGCAGAAATGAACAAGTGTTTTTCAAGCTTCTGTTGGGGGTTAAAGCAAGTTATATGACTAAACCAAGAATCAGTGTGGGAGGGTACTATCAAATGGATGGCCTCAGGGGAGAATGAAAAACTGGGGCTGTTAATGCAATCAACTTACCATACCATGAAAGGGAATGTAACTTCATCAGTGCGAAACATTTGAAGTAGACTCAGTCCCTCTCTTATGATGGGGAAAGTTTCAAGCCAGTGACAATCATGCTTCAGATGAATGTCTCAAGATCAATAGCAATGTCTCAAGACCTATAGCAAGCCCTCAGTTGTATCTCTCGGTAGTGAGCAGCTTTGGCCTTGGTCAGTCTGACAGGTGTCCTTCTAGAGCCTCAGCAGAAAAAACAAGAATGAAGAACTTTCCTGGATAGCCCAAGCTGCCTTTAAAGTCCTCAGTCACTTCCTGTCTGTGTTTTAAAAGTACTTCCTTTGTATCCACAGTGACACAGAAAGCTGATCTCCCATTGTTCCCAAACTCTTAGCTCTTGTACCAAACTTGGCCAGCTCAATCTGGACATCCCTCCACTTGCTTAGATTTCCACAGCAGCTGTCAGCATCTGCTGGTTTTGATGCTGTGGGTATCAAGAGTGGGAGTGACGGTTCATTTTAGTGCTTCCAGAAGCTTACTTCCTCTCTGGTTCCAGCTGCAAGTCTTCAGCCAATGCTAGTTCTCAGCCTCAACCTCAACAGGGAAAACATTCAGAAAACCCAGATGATTTTATCTTTCTAAATGCTTCATTCCACTCACTCCCGCATGGAACAGCTGAGTCTTATTGGAGATTTGATCATTCTCATGGGATGGGCTTGATGGCCCTGCTAGCATGATTGTTTGTAGCAAGATTGCAAATTGGCAATCACCTTTTGGGAAACATTTCAGTCGGAGAGATCTGAAAAAAGCAGTTCTTTGTAGGTTTCTCACTTTTGGGTGGGGTCCTTGGTTCAAGGATAGACAGTAGTATTTTTTTAAATCTCCTGTTTCTCAGGTGGGTTGAACCAATTCCAGTTGCCTTTCCCACTAAAGGGAAAAAGATGTTGACTCACATGTCTTCATGCAACACTCCAGGTAATGACTTCAATTGATCAGATTTAGCAACTGAAATGAAAACTATTTACTATCTTGAGTCAGACTGGACCAAAGATTCTAGAAATAAATAAACCAGGTTGTTATGGGTTGAATTTTGTCCCTCCAAAATTCATAAGTTGGAGTCCTACTGCCAATACATCAGAACGCGACCTTATTTGGAAATTAGGGTCTTTGCAAATGTGATTAGTTAAGATGAATTTATAATGATGTAGGGTGGGCCTGTAGTCTAATATGATTGGTGTCCTTATGAAAAGGGGAAATTTGGACACAGATACACAGGAGAACATCATATGAACACAAAGACAGGGCTCTATAAGCCAAGGAATGTAAAAAATCTCCAACAAACCAGAAGCCAGGGAAGAGTCATGGAACAGATTCTCCCTCACAGCCCTCAGAAGGAACCAACCTGCAGATACCTAGATCTCCAAATTGTAGACTCCAGAACCAGGAGACAATACATTTCTGTTGTTTAGGTCACTGTTTGCTGTGCTTTCTACGGCAGCCCTAGAAAACTAATACACAGGTCAAAGGAAAGCTTGCCTATGGGGTGCAGATTATTTCTAGGAGGTTCAAAGAGTCAGGGAATTTTAACAGAAAAGTCAACTTGGAGACCAGATAGACAAGTTCTTTCTCCTCGGCCACACATCCATTTTACAAATCAAGAAACCAGAGCCCAGAGAATTTGCAGGCATTGATCAAATGCACTGGGCCAGCTGAAGTCAGAGCTGAGAGTTAACTGACTTTTGACTGTCACCTCCCCAGTGCCAAGTTCCATACACATTTTAGTCATTTGTTTACATATCTTTTACAATTTTCCATGCTGCCCTGAGAACAGGGACCATAGGCCTGGAATCCAGCATGGTGCCTCACCTATAGCAAGCCCTAAATAACACCTGTTAATAATAGTTAGTATTTCCAGCATCTACCACAAGGGTAATCTTCATGCTGACCCAAGAAATGATGCTTTTCCAAAAGCAACTTCTATAATAGAGAGAGAACAGAAAGGAAGGCACTCTGTGTGTCAGGCTGCAGACAGCAACTCCCAGTGGACCTCAAGTAATCAAGACTTGTCCACAGTCAGCCTGGGCCAAGTGGCCTCTTCTGCTGACAATATGCTGCTCAGAGAGGGGTAAGCCACTAAGCAATGCCTGTCAGCCTTGCTCCAGCTCTTGGCCATCCCCTTCAGCAGCTACAGATTTATTTCTATTCAGTAACTGAGGGTCTTAGATGCTTTTTAAGGGCATGGACCTTCTAATTTATCTGTATATTTTCCATATTTCCTGGGAACCAGGGTTTGGCTCACATCATGGCAGATGTCCAATGAATGTGTGCTGGCTTGGACCGACCTCCTATGCAGTCGCCTAGCTGTTGAGCAAAAAGAAAGGAAAATTTACCAGGTGCTAAATTGCTAGAAATATACCTTTGGGGGGAATCTCATGCCTTGTTATTTGTAATTTTTCCTTCGAAAGCTGGAACAGTGTTGAAAAGAAATCATCAAAATGATACTTTTCAACACGTAAAATGTCTGCCCAAGTTTAGAGAACAAAGCTTCAGCCAGTCATGTCTCTGCAGGAAAATCCCTCCTAAGCCACACGTACGATGTAAATTTTACATTGTGCTTGATTTTCCGTAATAAACAAGTGCCTTTAAGAGTTGAGCTGTGAAACCCATTTTATACAGATAACAAGTTTTAAAGATCATGATTATATCAAATATATTTATGAAGTGATGTTATACTGAGATCAAAATCAATTTTTCATGTTTTTATGGTTGGAATGGATTCTGAGGAACATAATGCAATTTTAAAAAAATTGAACTGATAGGAAATCAGAAATAGCTTCATTCATTACAGTTGTGCAAGACCTGCTTAGATGGGAAAGTGAGAGTCATTAGAGGCTATCTGGTCCAGGACCAGAGCTGGCTACATAACTGTGGGACCTAAATGCAAAGTGAAAATGAGGCCTAGCCATGGAAGATAAGTTAGTTTCTCCTTCCCACAGCCTGTCTCTCCTCAACCTACAGTGCCCCTACCAAAGGATTGCAACCTCCACACCAGGACACACCTGTTGCCTGGATGGGAGTGGGTGAGAAGGCCCCATCCAGTTGCCTTCCAAATACACCACCATGCTGCCAGCCCAGGGTAGGGACAGCACTGCCATGCTCTTTCCCAGGATGCCACGGCGTGCATGCCCAGCAGAGCCTCTCCCCACAACTGCTCCCAGGCCCCTGCAGAGGGTGTGGGCAGAATGTTGCCTCCCTGTCTGCCAACCTGACCTAGTAGCCACCCTGAGGGAAGGGTAGCAAGTGTCGTGGAGCAGAGGGTGGGGAGGAGGTAGGGTGGAGCCTGGGACACTAAGGGCCCAAACAGAGGGCGGGTAGGAGGCAGGACCACGAGTGAGCTTCCTTGTCCCAAGAGACTCCTCTTTAAAAATATACATTGAAAGATAAATTAAGAGTTGTGCATTAAACCCCAAGCGAGGCCTTCTGAGGAGGGGTCCCTGTGCAACTGCTCTGGTTACCTGCCCATGAATCTAGCCCTCCCTGGGAAATTTGCATAGGTGCTCAGTTTTTCATGTGGGCTTCAGTATATGTGTTGGTCACGTGCTGAGTGTGCAATAATTGGCTCAATACTATACAAGAGCTTAGCTAAATGGGTTTTGTAAGATCCTTGGTGGGATTGCAGGGTGTGGGGTGCGGTTAGGAATGCTTTTATTCTTGTTTCTCTCAAAGCACTTAGAAAGGTGCTTTTGACCATAATGCACTAACAAACATCTCATGAATCATATAAGCCACAAACTGAGATGCTGAGAGATAAAATATTCTGCTACACACATGTTGAGTTGAACCCCAGTTTTAATTGCTGCAATATAGACTTTCTGACCAAGAACCTTTGGGCGTCTCTGGTAGAAGGGGTAACTTCAAGGGGCAACATGGGAGAGGAGAACAAGAGGGAGGTTTCTGAGAAAGATGTTTGCTGGCTCAGAACCTCAGCTCACATCACTAATGCATATGCATCATAAAGCAATTTCGATTCTTCAGGGAGAATTAGGTAATGATGTACACTTGGAAATTATAAGAAAAATGGAGCCACGCCTTCAATGTTGTGGTTAAAGGCTAGAAACCACAACCTCTCAGCCCCTTACTCTGGAGACTCCTTGAATAACAGAATCCTCTCCTGACTCCATGAATAATTGCCTGGAAGAGGGAGAAGGAGATGAGGGCTCCATTCAGTACATTTCAAATACTTATCCAGTGGACTCACTGGCTCCCTGCTGTTTGAAATCCTCATGCCAAACGGCTGCTAGGAGAAGTCACGAAGCCATGGATGGAAATAGCCCTGCCCACTGGGAGAAAGAGGATCTCGGAGGGCTCTCTTCTCATCCTCTGACAAATACCAATGAAGCATTTTTGCACCTCTGCCAGTTGCTATGGAGACCAAGTGGGGAACACATGTAAACATTCGACATGCGTGAGACACGCTGAGGTCCGCCAATGCAAATGTGGTTCCTCTTCTCCTTAGCTTGTCCCCTTTCTGGCTTAGAGCTGCAGCTTGTACCCACATCAGTAAGCCCTGTGGTTTCAGGCCTCAGACAGCAGTGGCTCGTTTTTAAGGAACTCATTTACCATGAGCCACTGGGAAATACCCTACATTTAGGGTCATGAGACTTGAATTTGAAATACTTCCCTGCTAGTTCTTTAGTAGTAGAAAGTCACTCCACCTTCTTATCTGTAAAGTGAGCCTCCACCTTCTTATCTGTAAAATAGGGGAAAGAAAGAGAAGCCACTCATACCGGGGGGAGAGTGAGATCAGACAGGACAGTCTTTGTCAAGATGAAAGCACTCGGCGTGTTTGGGAGTGCTATTATGTAATTACTGTATATTCCCAAAGGCTTGTCAAACTGTGGTTGGATTTTGACATTGGCGTGTGGAAACGGGCCTGCTCACCTTCAGAATTAGCAGTTAGACCCACTGCTCCCTCTTAAGGTTTGGTGTGGATGCCTCCACCCCACAGAGAGGTTAGAGGAGTAACCCCAACCTTGGGGCTTGCTGCTAGCACCTCTCCTCCCAATTTCTCAGGGCCTCTAGGCCATCACAGGCCCCGTCTCACAGTCTTGCATCCAAATGAGAGCAGAACAGCTCAGCCGCCAATCTCTTCCTAATCGTGAAAACACCCAGGTGTTTTCTTGTTACAAAAATGCACTCTCAAGGCGAAGAAGGCAGCAGATCCAGCGGTAGGAACCTCCCTAAAGAGGCGCAGAGGGCCAGGGAGTGTGTGTGGACAAGCCCTGGTGTGCATTCCAGAGGCAGCCCCTCTCCAGCTCCCTGTGTGGCTTCTTTTGGGGTGTGGGAGGAGGGGCGGAGCCAAGGATTGGGTGAGGTCCTCCTGGCTGACTGTGGCTGCCACCCACCGTTGGAGAGGTCTCAGAAGGTTCCTCCCTATCTCCGTGGTAACCCGACACAGTGCTGTGGCGAGAAGAGGAAACTGCAAACAGAGTTGGTTCCTTCCACCAGACCCGTTTCGGAGTTCTAGATTTCTGCTTGTGGTTTGTCAATCATTCAATCAGACCTAACAGCAACTCCAGATTGTGACTGTCAGAAGCCATGGCCTCGCACACCTTTCGTACATCAGTCCACCAGTGCAGGCTGGACACATGGAGCCTGTGACTCTCCCCTGCCCAGCCCAGCCCCTGCTCCACTGCTGAGGAGCAGAACTCACCACGTAGGAATGTGAGCAGCCGGGATGGGAGGGAGGTGAAGGATGAACCGGGAGCTGGGGCCAAAGAAGAGCCCAGCTAGGTCAAGAATTCCCCCAGTTCTCTTCCTTTGATACTCTACGCCCCAAATCGCACATCTGGAAGGAAAAATGAATCCTGTATATGTTTCAGAATTTCCATGAAGTTGAGAAGGGAGCACTATAGCATCTTGCAGGTTTTTTTGTTTTGTTTTTATTTTTGTTTTTTTTTTGAGATGGAGTCTCACTCTGTCACCCAGACTGGAGTGCAGCAGTATGATATCCGCTCACTGCAACTTCCACCTCCCAGGTTCAAGTGATTCTCCTGCCTCAGCCTCCTGAGTAGCTGGGATCACAGGTGTGCACCACCACACCTGGCTAATTTTTGTATTTTTAGTAGAGACAGGGTTTCACCATGTTGGCCAGAATGGTCTTGAACTCCTGACCTCAAGTGATCCACCTGTCTTGGCCTCCCAGCATCTTGCAGATTTTTGTTTGTTGTGTTTGTGTTTATGTTTGCTTTGCCAGGAAAAGCAGGGGGTGAAAGGGAGCCTTGAGGGAGAGAAGACATGATATTGACCATAACAGATAGGAGGGGCTGGTGGGAGCTGGGAACATTCATTTGTTAATTAGTCCATATGGTGTGAGTAACCACTAAGTACCAAGCTCTGCTTTAAAGGTTGAGGGGACAGCAATGAAGACAACAGGCAGAAGCTCCTGACCTCATGGAGCTTCCATTCTAGTGGCAGAAGTAGGCAATAAAAGTCACACATTTATTTAAACAACAAAAATACAAGTAAGTAAATGATATTGTGCCCACACACATACACATGAAGCAGAGCAAGGGATAGAGTGGAGGAAGGTTTGCAATCCAAGACAGGATAACCTGGGGAGCCCCCACAGTGAAGGTGGCATCTGGGTTGTCTTGACAGAAGAGGATGTGAGCTGTCACTGTGTCTGGGGAAAGAACATTCTGAGACCAATCAAGAGGTCACTGAGGCTGAAGCAGTTAAGTGAGGGGGTGGGAAGCGGTTGAGGCTGGAGTGTGAAGTGCCAGGTCAGGGAGGGCCATGAGGGCCACTGGGCTTTTCCTCTGAGTTAAATGAGGAGCCATGGGAGGTTCTTAAGTGAAGAATAGACACGATTTGACGTCTCCTTAAGAGTCACTTTGGCTCCTGCATGGAGAATAGATGCAGCATTGGGATAGGGGGTGCTGCTGAACCTCTGAAGTCTGATTTAATTGTCAAAAAGGGGAACTGGAGCTGGGCACAGTGGCTTACCATGGCTCGTACCTTTAATCATGCCTTGGCTCTTTGGGAGGCCAAGGTGGGAGGATTGCTTAAGCTCAGGAGTTTGAGACCAGCTTGGGCAACATAGTAAGACCTCATCTTTAATAAAATTAAAAAAAAAAGAAAATTAGCCAGGCATGGTGGCACATGCCTGTAGTCCCAGCTACTCAGGGAGCTGAGGTGGCAGGATCGCTTGAGCCTGGGAGGTTGAGGCTTCAGTGAGCCCTGATGGTGCCACCACACTCCAACCTGGGTGACAGAGATAGACCCTGTCTCCAAAAAACAAAAGGCCGGGGAAAGGACAGGAATTGGAAAGTTTTAGAGAGACTGAAGACCAGAGTGCCACAAAAACTTTCTCTTATGTCATCAGGACTGATAGAAACTGGAAATACTTTGGGCGTATTCAGTGTTAATTAATGGTGTCCACACACCGCCTAAAATCATCTTGGTTATCACCAGCGGTTCATTTCCCACCGCTTGGAAAATGTGGTCTAGGGAAAGGTCAAACGTTCACCACACAGAGAGACTATAATTTTGTCTGCCCATGGAGGTTCTCTTCAGGTGGCTGTTATTCAGATGTGACTTAAGATGCCCTAAGTTTGAGCCTCCTTAACTCTATAGCTTGGACTAAAATTCAAAATGTAAGCTGTTTTTTTCAAATGCAGTGTGGTCACTAATTGATTCACATACTGCCAGCTGTGCAAAAATAAGCTGTGCAACTTTTTTGTTTTCTGTAACTGATCAAATCTTCCCTGTGCACCCTTAACCCTGTGGCGTAAAGAGGAAAAGACTGGACTTACACAATCAGGGTATCTTGGTCTCTTCCATCATCCTTAAGTTCCCCAACGTTAGCATCTGCGTCTATGGTTGATAGGAGTGGCATTACCATGTGACTGTACATGTGGAAATCAGTATGGTAATCTCTGGGTTGGTTTAGGTCCTATGCTAGTTCCCCTGACGTAATCCTGGTTTAGACCCTCCACTGGCATGCAATGGCATTCATAGCTGTGGAACACTGATAATGTCATTGCCCCTAGAAATCAAAGTCCTTGATCTCAGTGGCTTCTACTTCCCAACCTCAGGCCTCTACATTTTCAGCAATCCCCCCTTGAATTTCCCTGACCTTTACCAGAGCCTGTAGAAACATAGAGAAACATCACATTGCTGTCTATGAAGGTTCCTCTGTCTGCTAATGGTGCACTATTTCATTCAAGCCATGCTAGACATGGCGCCAGGACAAATACGGGGCTTCTCCTAGGTGCTTTCAGCCTTCTCCAGGCCATGTGTGGGAAAGTATGTCACTCGCCCAATGTTCTTAGGTTCCTACTACCTTTCTAAATGCTTCTATAGCCTGCCCCCAACAAGACTTGACCCCAGGAAAGAGTGGAGGCAAGACCCTAATATTTGAAGATCATACTCTGCCTCTATTTCTTTCTTACTCACAGTCTCTCTTGGGCAGGAAGGACTGAACTTACCCTTTTGTCCCCTTCCTTTCTGGTAAGAACTTTCCCCATCAAAAATATTTTCTTTTGTTAAAATGGCACCCGTTCTGCCTGCTTCCTTGGGGCCATGATAGTGTGTCAGATGTGCTCTCAGGGAAGTGGCCAGGAAGGCACAATTAGGAAAGCAAGAGGTTTCTTGGGTGTCTTATTTCTGGCTGCTATAACAAAGTATCACAGACTGGGTGGCTGAAACAAAAGAAGTTTATTTTTCATAGTTCTGGCGGCTGGAAGTCCAAGATCAGGGTGCCAGCATGGTTGGGTTATGGACAGGGCCCTCTTCTGGGTTGCAGATTCCAACTTCTCATTGTATCTTCCCATGGTGGAAAGAGTGAGAGAACTTTCTGGGGTTCTTTTTTATAAAGGCACTGATCCCCATTCATAAGGGCTGTATACTCATGACCTAATTATCACCCAAAGGCCCCACCTGCTTATACCATCACCTTGGCGGTTATGATTTCCACATATGAATTTAAGGGGACACAATCATTGAATCCATCGCATTGGGAAATGAAGACAAAATGAGGAGGAAACAGGATTGGACTGCAAGAGCGTCAGAGCACAGTACAGATCTGACAAAGTTTTGGCTTGCTTCATGGGGATTTTGAAAACAAATATTGCCCATTTGAGGAGCCCCATGTTGAAAGAAATGGACAAGCCCTAGCAACCCCTTTGTGCTCAGCCCTTCTCTGGGGTCTGCCCAAGAAGAGGATGGCCTTAGCTTCAAAGATGAGACAATGCTAAGGTGTTAACAGCTGGAGGCTATAAACTAACTGCACTCCTTATAGCTGAACAGCAAGTTCTTTCTCAGAGGGAGATCCACATGGGTGCCTCCAATACTGTCACAGTGGTGGAAAGGTTACTAGAGAATGATTGGTAGGGAGGAATAATGAAAATCCCATCAGTTTAATATTTTATAAGTGTTCTTTACATATTGCCCAAGCTTTTAAAGTCATCACTGAGCATCATCTTAGCCCACATCCTCTTCACTGCAGGTGAGGTTTATCCACTGTGACCACAGCATACAGCAAGTTACACAGATTTGACTTCCTTGAACCTTTCCCAAGAACATTTTCAAAGAATATAGTGCTGGGATGATGCCTGAAAACCATGAGCACGGTCCTCACAGAGTCTTCTGCTTTTCATCTCAGAGATTTCTGTGAAACCCAAAAATCTCCATTTTAATTGAATGTTTGGAACCAGAAAGTGCCCAGCAGTTAATCTAAACCTGTTTTTACCAAGACAGCATTCTGTGTACTGCCCGGGAAATGTCAATGGTTTGTTGATACCAAATTAACGATGCATATCTCTAGCAAAGAAACCTCCAGTGAGTCAGAAACCAATCGTCAAACTGTCCGTCCACCAGGTTTCCTTCCTGTGAGTCACTTTAAGAAGCTTGACTTCTTCTTTCTCTGTTTCCAGCCTTTCTCTGGTTTAATCAATGAGAGTTAAAGCTACATTATAATTCTTGGAAGTATTGAGAGATGTGACTGGTCCTCCCTTCTGGACAAGCCTTGAAATGGAAATGATAGAGAGGAGATAAAAGGAGGTGGGAAAGGAAGTATGTAGACAGAGGGAGAAACAAAAAGGTCCAGAGGTCTAGAAATTTCTTACTGCCCCAGAAGTTAAAACATTGTTTTGTTAATCATAATTTATCACAAAGGCGGCCAGTTTCCAGAGAATTGTTTTGCCAGACAAAATGCAGGACTCTCAGTGAAATTTGAATTTCAAATAATAAATAATTTTAGTATAATAATGTCCAATGAAATATTTCAGACATACTTACATTAAATTTTTTTCTTTGTTTATCTGAACTTCGAATTTAACTCGGTGTTCTCTATTTTTATTTGCTAAATCGGACAGCCATATCTGGGAGATATTTTAATTTCCATTGCATTCCTTTTGTTGGTGAGTGCGATGAGCTACCATATTGAATAGGAAGTAGAGAGGATAGCGCCATCCTCCTATTGTCTAGCAGAAAGATCCAGGATATTCAGACTTGATAGTTCCTTACTCTCGGGGCAGCCTCTGCCTTCCCAGCTCCACTCAGCATTGAGCATTTCAAACTGACCATTGACTGAAACTCATCAGCCAGTCATTGAAACTGGACTTGCTGTCCTTGCTTTGGAATTGTCTATATCTGTTATAAGGTGAACTTGGATTTCACAAGCCTAATGAGCCTTATTCTTGCTGTAATCCTCTCCATGTGTGTCCAGGCAAGCAGAGTGATCTTTTGCTTTGGTTTCTGCTTATACCTGGGGTCCTGGACTCTAGACTATTCAGATATGGTCTTGACATCCTGCCTAAACCTTGCCATTTCCCTCTGTTCAATGGTTTCCCTCAGCCCATGACAAACATATCACTTGAAAACACAATACTGACTCCAAGTCTCACCATCTTCTAGAACAGAGGTTGCCAAACATTTTCTGCAAAGGGCTAGATAGAGTATATTTTTGGCTTTGCAAACCCTGCAGTATCTGTCACAACTCCTCAGTTCTGCCATTGTAACATGTGAACAGACATGTGTTTCTGTACAGCTTTATTTATAAATAAGGCTGTGATAGGTCACAGGCTATATTTGGCCCAAAGGCCATAGTTTGTTAACCTCTGTTCTAGAAGATCCTGGGATCTTGCTTTTCTTGCCAAAAAGGTTCCACTTAGATATAGATGTTGGCCTATTAGCTCAATGAGGTTCATATTGTTTACTTAATGTGATGCTGATGGCCTCTCCATGCCTCCATCAGAGACCAGTCCTATTTTACAGTCTTGCCACCCTCATCTTGGGCTTGAAAATTCCCAGCTTTCTTCTCTTCTCCTCTACCACCTTCTGAGGTCCCTGCATGACTTGATGATGAGCACACTCAATAAGCCAACTTCTACTTGTTTCCACACTGTATCTAGGATCCACTACCCCCTTTATTTCCACAAATGCTACCTTACTTTGAGACTTAGTTGCCAATGCTTTGGACTAACTCTGTCTCAAATTGGAATTCTACCTGAGAAATCTTCAACTGCTCATCACTGCTGATGTGATTTCCTTTGCATAATAAGTCCACAAAACTACCCACCAGTGCTGAGAATGGTTTGCCTTATAATAGCTATGGATTTAAAGAAAAACCCTTCTCTCTCAAATGATTAAAAATACCTTGCAGTAACCAGGCAAAGGTAGCTAGTAAATGGCTACAGGGATACATGTAAAGTGCTTTAGCATGAAGAAAAATCAACATTATGAATTGTATTAATGCTGTTCTTAAAAGTAATTCTATGACCTTAGAATGACCTTGCTATGGTGTGAACATGCAAAGCAGATTTTATAAACAACTAAATATGTGTATGAATACATCCATTTATTCACAAGGACAGGACTTTGGAACCTAATGAATGAATTTCAAAAATAAAATTTTAAATTAGGAAAAAACAACAATTTTGAAACCAAGTCCACAAAAATCTATAAAAATAATGTTGATTGACTCTGGCTACTGTTCCAGGTCAGTGTGACCACTTTGACTACATATCCTTTTATGGGATAAATATTTCTCACAAAAGTTAAGTGCAATTGAAGGTTTTGTAAGCCAAATCCTATTTTAAATACAGAGAGCTCATTTTTTAATTTTGGAGATGTCCTTCCCTCATTTTAAAAAATGTGTTTTTAAATTATTTTCTTACATTATAACAGATTTTCAATAGCCATTATATCTCTCAGTTGAAATTCTCTATACCTTCCTAGGAAGAATCTGCTTTGAGTTATCTGAAATCCTTCAAACCAGTCAACTATTATAATTTAATTATGATGACTCTTGAAAAAAATCTAAAACCATCAGATATTTACATTACTACCATTTTGTGGTTTGATTACAGCTATTTGTGTTACACCAGTGGTCCACATATACTGGTGAATTGAGGTAAATGGCTATGTAATAATTGTGATCAATGGTCAAAATTTTATTAACACACTTTTTAACAGGTGTATTTGGGATAATCATTATACAATTGGCTGCACATATTTAGAGCATACAATCTGATAAATTCTGACATAAGTATAAACCAGTGAAACAATCACTACCTTCAAGATGATGAACATATCCATATACCTGAAAAGTTTTCTTATTCCCCTTGGTAATCCCTCCCTCTCATGCCTTCCCATCCATTCCCTACCCCTATACCCATGTAACCACTGATCTGCTGTCACTATAGATTAGTTTACATTTTCTAGAATTTTAGGTAACTGGAATCCCATACTATGCACTCTTTCTTGTCTGGCTTCTTTTTTCAAATTCCTCCATATTAACGTGTGCATCAATCATTCATTCCTTTTTATTGATGAGTAATATTCCAATGTGTTTGATAACTGTTTAAATACAGTTTGTGCATTCATCTGTTGATGGCCTTTTGGGTTGTTTCCAGTTTGGGGCTATTAGAAATAAAACTGCTATGAACATTCATAAATGTTTATATGGTTGTATGCTTTCATTTATCTTAGGTAAATACCTAAGAATAGAATGACTATTCTTAGGTATTTAAGAGAGACCTGGTAGGAGGTGATTGGGTCATGGTGGTGGTCCCTTTCATGCTGTTCTCATGACAGTGAGTGAGTTCTCACGAGATCTGGTGGTTTTATAAGTCTTTGGCAGTTCCTCTCTTACTCACTCTTCTCTCTCCTGCTGCCATGTGAGAAGGTCCAAGCTTGCTTCCCCTTTGCCTTCCAACATGATGGCAAGTTTCCTGAGTCCTCCCCAACCATGCAGAGCTGTGAGTCAATTAAACCTCTTTCCTTTATAAATTACCTAGTCTTGGGTATTTCCCTATAGCAATGTGAGAACAGACTAATACAATTTCATTATTACATTTCATTGTGTAATTTGCATTGACTAATGGTGTTAAGAACTTTTTCATGTGCATGTTTGACTCTGATGTTTTCTTTGGTGAAATGTCTTCCCAAACATAAAATTTTTTAAATTAGGTTTTTTGTTTTCAGTTTTGAGAATTCTTTATATATTTTGGATCCAGATATCATAACTATATAATTTGCAAATATTTTCTCCCAGTCTGTAGCTTGTCTTTTTATCCTCTTAAAGTTTTTCACAAAGAAGTTTTTTAAATTGTTGATATAGTCCAGTTTTTAAATGTTTTATTTAATAGATCATGCTTTTGGAATTCTTTGCCTAGTTTTAGATCTCAAATATTTTATCTTCTGTTTTTTTCTTTATGTTTTATAGTTTTATGTTTTATATTTAAATCCATAATCCATTTTCAGTTAATTATTGTATAAGATATGAGACTGAAGTTGAAGTTGTTTTTCTGTTTTGTTTTGTTTATGCTTATAAATGTCCAATTGTTTCTGCTTTTTGAAAAGACTAATTCTTCCTCCATTGTATTGCTTTTGCACCTTTGTGAAAAAATCAGTTGGCGCATCTGTTTAGGACTACTTATGGGTTCTGTTTCTTTGATCTATGTGTCTGTCCCTCAACATGTCACACAGTTTTGATTACTATAGCCAGATAAATAGTCTTGAATTGGAGTAGAATGATCGCTGCCACCTTATTTTCTTTTTAAAAATTGTTTTAATTATTTTGGTTATGTTGCCTTTTCATATAAATTTTAAAATAATGTTATCTGTATTTACAATATATCTTGCAGGGATTTTGATAGGAATTGCGTTAAAACTGTATGTCAATTTGAGGATAACAGACATCTTTACCATGTTGAGTTTTCCGATGCATGAACACAATATATGTCTGTCCATTTATTTAAGTTTTCTTTAATTTCTTTTATCAGGCTTTTGTAGTTTTTAGCATACACTTCTTGCACATGTTTTGCTGGATTTACACCTAAGTACTTTACTTCTTTTTAGCAATTGTAAATGATATTGTATAGTTAAATTTTATATCCACATGCCTATTGTTAGTTTGTAGAGATAAAATTGTCTTTTCCTTTTCTTTTCTTCTTTCTTTCTTTCTTTTCTTTCTTTCTTTCTTTCTTTCCTTCCTTCCTTCCTTCCCTCCCTCCCTCCCTCCCTCTCTCTCTCTCTCTTTCCTTTCTTTCCTTTCTTTCCTTTCTTTCCTTTCTTTCCTTTCTTTCTTTCTTTCTTTCTTTCTTTCTTTCTTTCTTTCTTTCTTTCTTTCTTTCTTTCTTTCTTTCTTTCTTTCTCTTTCTTTCTTTCTTTCTTTCTTTCTTTCTTTCTTTCTTTCTTTCTTTCTTTCTTTCTTTCTTTCTTTTTCTTTCTTTCTTTCTTTCTTTCCATCTCACTCTCACCCTGGCTGGAGTTGCAGTGGCACAATTTCAACTCACTGAAACCTCTGCAACCTCTGCCTCCTAGGTTCAAGTGATCCTCCCACCCAGTCTCCAGAGTAGCTGGGACCACAGGCGCACGCAGCCACAACTGGCTATTTTTTTTGTGTTTTTGCAGAGATGGGGTTTCACTATATTGCCCAGGCTGGTCTCAAACTCCTGAGCTCAAAGCCATCTGCTCACCTTGGCCTCCCAAAGTGCTGGGATTACATGTGTGAGCCACCACGCCCAGCCAAAATGGCTTTTTCTATATTTATCCTGTATCCTGTAACCTTGTTGAACTCACCTTTCAGTTCTAGGAAGTTTTTGTAGATTCCCTGGCATCTTCTACTATACATTCATGTCATAAGGATGATTTTACTTCTTCCTTTCCAATATATAGGCCTTCTATTTCTGTTTTTGGGGGTTTTGTTTGTTTGTTTTTGCCTTAATGCACTCACTAAAACTTACTGTACAATATTGACTAAAGATGATGTTGAATAAGGGTGGACATCCTTGCCTCTTTTCCAATTTTAGGGGTAAAGCATTCAGTCTTTCACTATTAAGTATAATGGAAGCTGCAGGTATTTCGTAGCTGGTCTTTATCAGGTTGAAGAAGTTTCCCTCTCTTTGTATTTTTCTGACAGTATCATGAATGGGTATTGAATTTTATCAAATAGTTTTTCTGCATGATTTTAATATGATCATGTGATTTTTCCTTTTTAGCCTGTTAATATGATAGACCACCTAGATTTTCAAATACTGAAACAGCTTTTCCTCTGTGGAATAAATCCCATTTGGTCTAATCTATAATTCTTTTTATATACTGTGGATTGAATTTGCCAATATTTTGGTAAGGGTTTTTGCATTTATATATATGAGAGATATTGGTCTGCAGCTTCTTTTTTGGAACTGTGTTTCTCTTGTTTTGGGATCAGGGTAACACTAGCTTCAGAAAATGAATTAGGATGTGTCTTCCCACCTTACTTTTTCTATTTTATGGAAGTTATTGTTATTCTTTTTCAAATGTTTGGTAGAATTCTTCAGTGAAATCATCATCAGTATGTGAAAATTTCTTTGTGAGGGACAGTTTTTATTTTAATTACTAATTCAATTTCCTTAATATTTATAATGCTATTAAATTATCTATTTCATATTGGATAGTTGTGGTAGTTTGTGTTTTTTGAAAATTTGGTCCATTTCATTGAAGTTGTTCAATTTATAAGTGTAGAGTTGTTCATAGTATTTCCTTATTGTCTTTTAAAGTCTGGAGGTTTTATAAAGATTTCCCTTGTTTCATCCCTGATACCAGTCATTTGTGTCTTCTCTATTTTTTTCTTTATCAGTCCTACTAGAAGTTTGTCTGTTTTATTGATCTTTTCAAAGAACAAACTGTTTCAGTGATTTTTCTCTATTGTTTTCTGTTTTCCACTTCATTAATTTATGCTCTTTATTATTTCCTTCTTTCCACTTGCATTGTATTTATTTTTGCTCTTTTTTATTGACAAGTGAGTTTAGGTGACTGATTTGAGGACATTTCTCCTTTCTAATTTATGCCTTTAGTGCTATAAATTTCCCTCTCAGTACTGCTTTGGCTGTGTTCCACAAGTTTTGATACTTTGTATTTTCATTTTCATTCAGGCAGGTGAGCAGTTTTTTAAAAATTTTCTTGAGCCTTCCTTTTTGATCCTCTTTCTAAATAACCAGGTTTATTTAAAAGTGTGTTATTTAGTTTTCAAGTGTTTGGATAATTTTCTGTAACTTTCTATTGTTTTTAATTTCATTCCATTTGGACTAGAGAACACACTCAGTATGATTTCAATTCTTTTTAATTTTTTAAGTTTTGGGTTTTTTTTTTTTCTGTTTGTTTGCTTTGTTTTTATACACTAGGATATGGCTTATCTGGCTATATATTCTGCGCACACTTGAAAAGAATTTTGTATTCTGCTGATGTTTGGTAGAGGGCACTATAAATGTCAGTTCCATCCTATTGGTTGATGGTGTTGAGTTCTGTTGAGTTCTTCTATATCCTTGCTAACTTTTTGTCTAAGTAGTCTATCAATTGTTAAGAAAGGAATATCGCAGTATTCAACTATAATTGTGAATTTGTTTATTTCTTTTTTAAAATTCTATCAGGTTGGGTAATTTTTATTATTCCCCCTTCTAGTTCACTGATTATTTCCTCTTTCCTCTTTATTCTGCTGCTGTTTAGCTCATCCACTGAGTTTTTATATCAATTATTGTATTTTTAAGTTCTAGAATTTCCATTTAGTAATTTATTCCTTCTATTTCTTGCTGAGACTTTCTGTTATTTTCCTGAGACATTCTAGTTTTACATTTTTTCCGAGTGTGTTACTAATTGCTTCTTGAAGCATTTTTATGAGGGCTACTGTAAAATAATTGCAGATAATTCTAACATTTCTGTCATCTTGATAAGGGCATCTATTGTTTTGTCTTGTTCCATTGGAGATCCTGGTATGATGAGTGATTTTTAAATTAAAACCTGAATATCTGTGGTATTATGAGACTCTGGATTTTATTTAAACCTCTGTTTTCACTGGTTTCCTGTGACATTGCTCTGGCAGGGGAAAGAGGATCACCTCTCATTACTGCCATGTGGGGATAGAAGTTCATGCTCCAATTTAACCTCTATGGACACTCAAGGAAGCTCCTCATTACTGCTGGCTGGTGGACAGTGTTTTGGCTCCCCAGTAGGGCTCCACTCATACCTCCCTGGCTGGAAGGAGTAGGAATGCCTTATTATCGCATACCCTATGGCCTCCACTGATGCCATGGGGAGAGTCACACTACTGCTGTGACAAAGGTCCTGACCCTGCATTAGGCCTCCTCTCACATGCCACCATTTGGGGAAAGAGGGAGGGAGAGGCACCTCTTCACTGCTGGGCAGAGGTAAAACTCCAGGCTCCCACATAGTCTCCACTGATACTGTGGTGTGGATACTTCTTCTCACCAAGCAGGAATAAAGTCCTGATTTTTCTATTCAGCATTTTCTGACACCACCCTGGAGGAATGGTGGAGGTAAGGAATAGTGTTGGGGGCCTAATCACAGCCTAATTAGGGTAGAAATCTAGACTCCCCATTAGGCCTTTCCAGGTATGAGTGGAGATGGGGCTACAGTGTTTTTTTGTTGTTGTTCTTGCTGTTTTGTTTTGTTTTGTTTTTCTCTGTTGTGTCTGACTGGAGTAGAGTGGTTCTGGTCTAAAAGTCCTCTGTCTTGCTGGGCTACTCATTTCCTATTCCTTGGCTAAAGAGAACAGTCTTTTGTTGTGGCTTTTTTTGTCTGTGCCCATTGGCATTTCTAGGTTATCATCTTCCTTATTCCCAAGTCTGGAATAGCTGCGGCAACAAGAAAGCCCAGGAACCCAGGGAACTCAGCACTGTTTTGTTCCTTGGTCCCTAAGTCCCCAGCCAATCTACCTTCTTTTCTTCCCTTTAGAGCCTTTCTACCTTTGTTTTATATATAATGTCCAAAGTTTTCCATTGTACTTAGAGGGAAAAAATAGGAAAACATGTACCTGCTACACCTTTTTGAAGCAGAACCACTCATTTGGTTTTTAGGGAGTTATTCTCAAATTTTATTGTGAAAAATAATGTTCCAGGAAGCAATATTTTTGTCCCAGGTTTAAAATAATTAAACACTGGCTTCTGTTTTCTTTTCTTTTTTTCTTTTTCTTTCTTTCTTTCTTTCTTTTTTTTTTTTTTTTTTTTTTAAGCACAGGGTTTCACTATATTGCCCAGGCTGGTCTTGAACCCTGGGCCCAAGCAATTCTCCACCTTAACTTCCCAAAGTGCTAGAATTACAAGAATAAGCCCCCATGTCCTGTGGAGACCTCTGTTTTAAAAGCAAATAGTTAATTTCCAGTTTACTAATCTTTCTTTTTCTCTAATAAAGCTTTCATATTGGGTTTTCTTTAAGTATTATATACTTGTGCCCAAAAAGAAAGTTCTCTCAACAACAATATATTATAGGAGGTCACATAACAACTGCATAATCATTCCCCAAAAAGGTTCTTTAAAATTAGTTTGACCATTGTGGAAAACAGTGTGGTGATTCCTCAAAGACCTAAAGACAGAAATGCCATTTGACCCAGCAATCCCATTAGAGTTCCCAAAGGAATACAAATTGTTCCACCATAAAGACACATGCATGCGTTTGCTCATTGCAGCACCATTTACAATAGCAAAGACACGGTATCAACCTAAATGCCCATCAGTGATAGACTGGATAAAGAAAATATGGTACATATATACCTTGGAATACTATGCATTCATAAAAAAGAAACAAGATCATGTTCTTTGCAGGAACGTGGACGGAGTTGGAGGCCTTTTTCCTTAGCAAAATAACACAGGAACAGAAAACCAAATGCTGCATGGTCTCACTTGTAAGTGGAAGCTAAATGATGAGAATACATGGACACATAGAGGGGAACAACAGACACTGGGGCCTATCAGAGGATGGAGGGTGGCAGGAGGGAGAGGATCAGGAAGAATAACTAATGAGTATTAGGTTTAATGCCTGGGTGATGAAATAATCTGTACAACAAATCCCCGTGACATGAGTTTACCTATATAACAAACCTGCACATGTGCCCCTGAACTTAAAATAAAAGTTAATATTATAATAATAATAATAATAAAACAACTATTGGTAAAATTTTTTTTTAAAATTTTTTTATGTGACAACTTTTGTTCAGACGTGGGATCTTTCCCAGATGAAGTAGCATGTTCCAACAAGAGCAGATTCTAGATGAGATTCTAGGTGGCCAAGAAATACAAGATGATATTTCTATTAAGACACAAAATTGTTCTATAGTGGAACACCAGCCCCTCCAATTTCCCCAAGTGGACTGTCCACTGGCTGCTCTATTACCTACAGTACTCAGTGAACTCTTTTCTCATTTCTTTCAACCACAGAGTTTATCAGCCCAACCTTGTTCTAATTACTGGCTTCCAAGTTTTCACACCTAGAGGCACAACTATGTACTAATGAAACTTTGGGGTCAGATGAATTCAAATTTGAATAGTATGACTGATCTCACTCCCACTTTTGTGGCTAGAGATGGGCTAGATCCTGTGACTGAGCAAAAGTAGAGAGAGAGGGAAGTGGTTTCTCTCAAAGAGTGCTCAGCAGATAAACACAAGCCCATTTTGCACTAGATCAGGAGAGAGAATGTTGGTTCAAATCTAAGATGCAGAGCAGGTTGGTTAAGGACTAAGTTAGTTGATCATTTCCTAAGACAAGACTAGGACTAACAGCAAAGGTGATATGGATACTATCAAGATGAGAGGAGAAGTGGGCAAACTGAAAACTAGTTCAAGGTCTAATTTTACAAACATGACCTACCCACTGTGGCATCCATCTTATGCTTAGCCTGATGTGCTTTGGTAGAGGAAGCACCAGCCATAGGAGTCTGCATTTGCCAATGGTGCCTTAGAAGAAAGGGAAAGCACTGGAACAGGTCAGCAAGTCCCATGCTAATGGGATTCATATCAAGCTGGGTCAAGTTGGGGTGTAGATCTCTCATTGAGAGCTAAAGCATGGCTCTAAAATCAGGGAAAGCAGAGCCATAGAAAGCAATCAAATCTGAAGAAACCAGAGGAGGGATGGAGATGGAGGCTGTAGAACAAGGTGGACATGGAAGCTGGTGGAGAACAATAAGGTAAGGACCTGATCAAATCCCTCAACCATCAGGGGTTGCTGCTGGTTTGGATATGTGGACAAGTTGGAGTGTAAATCTGGTTTGATCTGGTGGGACAATTTAACAGACCAGGAACAGAAAAAAAAAAAAAAAAAAAAAAAAAAAAAAAAAAAAAAAAGATGTACTTTACAGACCTTTCCTTCTACCCTAACATAGGAAAGCTTTAGTTTCTCTTTCTTGTCCTGGTTTACCCAAGGGTGAACTTAATGGTTCCATGAAAAGGATACATACACTTTCTGTTGATCTAAAATCAAGTCAGGTTTAGACGAAGTCTCTAAAGAGCCTTTGTCACACTTAGAACTCCAACCATGTGAGGTCAGATTGGGGAGGCTAGGGGAAGGCAACTAGGGTTTACAGGTCTCTCTAAAATATGATCACTTACCCTTTCCTCACCAGGCAGAGCCTCAGTTACCAAAGAGTAGGAAAATAGCCACATGTCTGGGTTGCTACAGAAGAGGATTTGTGGCTTGAGTCCTATTAAGAGGAACTGAGAAGTCATAGGCCTATGGTATAGATTTCGTTCTCTTAGTCCAGGGGAAAACAATTTAAGAAGGGCAAGCATCAACTTCCATGCCTTTATTTGGACCTCCCAATATCTCCTTCAAGTAGATGACATGATCCACTTTTCCCCAAACAAGTGCCTACTAGTGAGCTTTAGACCATTCTCTCAGGCACAATGTCACAAAGACGTCCCCAGACATGTAAAGGGGATGGGGCAAGGAGAGAACAGCTGTTGAGCAGAAAACCAGTAGTGTCTGTTGCTGGGGCGATTGGGCTGTCCTTTTGATTTATTTCCTGAATAGAGGCAAACCCACATCATTTGAAAGGCATTTTAGGAGATGAAATCTGCCTCCATGAGATCATGGATATTGTTGATGTCCTAGCTCAGGAGTAAGCAATTCCATTTTAAACTCCTGCTGTGATGTGACTCTCCAAAAAACATTTCCTAAGTTACATGTAAAAGCAAGTCATTAAAAAAAATGCAACTTGCTTTTATTTCTATGTTTAGCCTGCAGTTCATCAAACCTCACCCTCTGGGCTAGCAGCCCACAAATATCTCATAGCACTTACTAAAGTGTGTAATGATTTGATGAATTTGTTTATATCTCTGCCTCTCCCTCCACCTTTACTGTAAGGCTCATCTGTCTTGTTCACCATTCTGGCTGAAGCATGTAGCACCAAACCTGGCCATAGTAGTCATTCAATAAAAAGGCTGAATGAATAAAGGAATGAATGAAAATTTTGGGTTGGTAAATTGCAAGGCCTCTCTTTAGAGCACAAGAGGCACCTAGCACTAGCGGCATCTTCACCAAATTTTTATTGAACCCAAAGGACTGTTTTTAATGCTTGCCCCTGTAGGTCCTGCTGAGGATCCCTGGTGTGCAGTAGGGAACACCATGAGGAGGAGGACTAAGAAAGGCACCCTTTCCACTGATTTACATCACCATTTGTACATGGAGTTCGGCTACAGCAAAATCCATTGCTATCTCACCAGCTACAAGAAGCAAAGAATCAATTGTAATTCATTTTTGTGCTCTAGGACTTTGGTTGAAGGTAAGAGAAAAGAAGTCTTGTCTTTCCAGTTCTCAAGGGACCTCAAACTCCTCATTTTTTTTTTGCTGTGTACCAAGCTCCCAGAGACGACTTAAAATGAACTCCATCCTGAAACAAATGAAACACTGGCTACATAAATACTGCCCCAGCTTTGAGATGTGTGGTCTTTGGACCACTTTTCCTTCTGGGCAGAAAAGCAAAGAGTAGAGTCTCTAGTGAATGTGAGAGGATGAAAGAATGGGAGGGCTTCAGATGGGTACTAGGCAGTTGAGACTCTGATGATCATGGAATAGTTGTATCTATTCAGAGAGAAGGAAAAAGGGATCAAGCTGAGGGTAGGAGGGCATGGGTAGGGAAACCAAGTGTATGGAAGAATCCTTTAAAAGAATGACAGCTAAGGTGGGAAATGAGTGAGTATCTGGACAGCAAGCTGGGGGACCAGAAAGTTGAGTACAGTAAATGCTATCTCTGCTGCTATTGTTTCTCCAGCTTCTCTGCTCTTCCATGGGTGCTTTCTGTGGCTGGGATTCCCTCAGGCGAGTCCTGGGGAGCCTGAGTGGTGACACAAAAGATGAGGAAGAGAGAAAACTGGGAGGTATTTCAAGAGCTTCTTCCCCCACACTCTTCTTCATTTCCTCCTGCAATCTGGTTTCAGGATTTCCTCCTGCAATCTGGTTTCAGGACTAAAGATCCACTGTGGAAAAAGATTCGGATTCCCGCCTTCCAGGGCCCCAGACTGCCAATTTTTCTCTTTGCACAGACCATAAAATCCTGTATGGTTTTTATTAACCTTCCAGCAGGGGCCCTGCTTATTTGATGATTCATTATAAGGGGAATGGAAATCGTTAGAAAAGATTTTCAGCTAATGGGTAAAATGTGTGGGGCAGCTCCTAGCCAGGCTGCTGCTGCCTCGGAGTTCACTTTCTTTCGGTGGTCAGTCTCTGGCTCAGTGTGGAAAGGACACCCTGCTTGCCTAGAGACCAAGCTCTCTTTTGGGGAGCAGAATGCCCTGGGCTGGACTAGCATGAGCAGGCTGAGGGTGCTTGGAGAGCCAGTAGAGGCATGAAGAAGCTTGTCTCCTAGGTTGCTAGTTCAAATCTCAAACTGAGCTGAGGACAGGGAGAGGAGATGTTCACTGAGGATGTTTCTTTGTTTCCCTCACAGAATGGTTGGTCTCCAATGAGGTTCAATTTCCAGGAGGTGGTGTTGCCTCATTTATCCTCACACCTTAAGGAATCAGCTATCTGGCACAAGGCAAAATGGGGCCAATTGCTTCACCATGAGGATATTCTCTTCTTGCAGCGGAAGCAGGATTTAGGGCAGGGCTGATCTCAGAGGACCAAGGCCTGGATGACTTCTCTTTTCTGTCTATATCCTCTCCCAAGGTGATCTCATCCAATCCCATGGCTTTAAACACCAACACCCAAATTTGTATCTTCAGTCCCGACTTCTGCTTTTCAACTTCAGCTTCATTATCTACAATTGCCTCCTTGTCATCTCCATTTGGATATCTGAACATGTGCAAACAGCCTTCCGGAACCGTCTACCAACATCTCAAGAACATCCTTCTTCTAGTTGCTCAGGCCAAAAACCTTGACTCCTCGGTTTGTCTCACAACCCACCTCCACAGTAAATCATTTTCACTGCCATGAAACACATCCAGCTCTCTGCCATCTGCACTGCTATCCCCCGGTCCAAGGCACCGCCATCTCGCCATTGTCACTGTCATGGCTTCCTAGCAGGTCTTGCTTCTGCTCCACCTGTCTTCTGTCTATTCACACCCAGCAGCCTGGGTGACTCTTAACATTTGAGTCAGGTCATGTCACTCTTTCCATTCAGAACCCTCCAGCACCTCTCATCTAATGCAAAGAAAAAGCCAAAGTCCTTACAATGGCCACAGAGGCTCTGATGATCTGCCCTGGCCCTTCCCTGTCTGACTTCATCCCCCATGGCTCTCAGCTTTGCTTATTCCCCTTCTGCCACTCTGACCTCCTAGCTGTTCTCACCTCAGTTTCCCTCCACGGGAGTTCCCTCCCGGATATTCACGTGGTCACTCCATCTTTTCCTTCGGGTCCCTTTCCTTTGGGTGAGATCTTCCTTGACCATCCTCCATACAACAGCAAAATCATACCTCTGGAACTGGTCATCCCATCACTGCAGCATAAACAATTCTCTGTGGCATTTCCTCGTCGTTCATATATGCTTTTCTTCTTTTAGTGATGGTCAGTCAGGTGTGGCCACAAGAGGAGGCACAAGAGAGGTTCAGGGAAACAAAGTTTATTTTACTCACAGGTTCTGCAGACAGGAGATACACCACTCCATGAAAGACCACATGGGGAAGCGTTGAGGTAGTCAGGAGGCAGAGGACGAAAGAAAGGCAAACACATTAGGCCAGAGCCTTTTGGGGGCTTTCCATGGGAAAGGCAAGCAAGGGGGGTAAACTGTTCAGAATTGGCTAGTTTGACTCTTTCCAGCAGGCTTTAAACTCTAGGGGTGGTGCCTAGTTGCCTGATGCCTGGCTCTGGGATGATTAAGGCAGATGGATATTGCTTGTTTGGGGGGCATGGGCAAAATCAATGAGCTATAGCTCTGGATTCATTAGTTTGCATAACAAAAGCTTGTGCCAGATGAGCATTTTGCTACCTTTTAAGAATCAGCTAGGCCTAGGAGGGACAGTCTGTCCCCAGCCAGAAAAGTTTTTAAAGATGTCAAAGCATCATAATATACAAAAAATTAAAAATACTTACAATACAGTATATTCTCCATCACTACCACAATGTAAGTTCCATGAGAACAGGGACTTTTTCTCTTCTGTCCACTGTTCTAGCTGCAGTGCCTAGAATAGTGCCTGAGATACAATAATTGCTTAATAAATATTTGTCAAGTGAATGAGTGAATGAACAAATGAATGGATTTCTAATCTCCCCCCACCCTCTGATCCCAGGAGCCCTATTGTTTCTGGAGCCACCATTTCAGCTTCCTTAAAAATAAAGGGAGGGACGGTGAGGTTTGATAGTTTTATTTGAAGGTAGAGCTTCTAATGACCTTATAAGGACAACATTAAACTTAGAAAACATCTATCAAGATCCATTAATTTTTTTTTTTTCCATTTTGCCTGACTCATTTGATGAGAACAACAAGTTCACATGCAGTGAGGAATTCAGATGTAGGAAGGGTGTCAGAAGCAGGGCGGGAGAAACATTTTATTGTTTACTGAAATACAGGTCACCTCACCTGTTTCATTTTTTTAGATAAATGTTTTTATCTTTTCTTTTCTAAAGTAGAGAATACATACAGAAAAGTCCACAAAGCTTAAATGAATTACTGCTGAATCGTTGCAAAGTAAACACACCCATACAACACCACTCAAGTCAACAAATAGAACATTGCCAGCACCCAGAGCACTCCCTGTGCCCCTTATGGAATCACATGACATGTATTCTTCTATAACTAGCTTCCTTCATTCTACATGATATTTGTGAGGTTCATCAATGTCGTGTGTAGCAGTGATTAATTTATGTTCATTGTGTACAGTATACCATTTTATGAATATACCACAGTTTATCTGTTCTATTCTTGATGAACTTTGGGTTGTTTCTATCTGGGGCTCTTATGAATAATACTGCAATGAATATTTTTGTGCATGTCTTTGATGAACACAAGCTCTCATTTCTGCCCGATATATACCAGTAATGGATTTGAAAGGTTTTGTACAGACTACATTTAGGTTTAGTAGATATGCCAAACTTTTCCCTAAATGGTTGTTTTATTCTAAGTTCTCACCAATGAGAGTTTCAGTTGTTCCACATTCTCACCACCATGTAGTATCATCTGAAATTTTAATTATTTTCATTATTGTGGGTGTATAGTGATACATCAATATGATTTTCATTTGTATTTTTCTGATGACTAGTGAGATTGATCACCTTTACATGTGTTCATTGGCCGTTCTATTTCTATGAGGTGCCTGCTCAAGTATTTTGCCTGATTTATTTTCAGTTAGGCTGCCCGTTTTTTTTTTTTTTTTTTTTTTTGTAGAATTCCTTAATGTCTGAATTTTGTAATTAGAGATGGAGTATCACTATGTTGCCTAGACTGTTATCAAACTCCTGAGCCCAAGTGATCATCCCACCTTAGCCTCTCAAAGTACTGGGATTACAGGTGTCAGTCACTTCGCGTGGCCTAAGAGTTCTTTATATATTCTGAATGTGAATCCTCTATCAGTTATATGTATAGTGAGTCTCTTTTCTCACTCTATGACATCTTTTAAAACATCTTCTTAATGGTATCTTTTGATGAACCAACATTTTTAATTTTATGAAATTTAATGTATAAATATTCTTCTTTATAATTAGTACTTTTTTGTGTCTTATTTAATAGTATTTGCCTACCCCTAGGCCAAGAAGCTATTCTCCTATATTAGCTTTTAGAAGCTTTCATATTTAAATCTACAGACCAAATAAAATTGATTTTTTTTTTTTTGCTGTGGTGTGAGGCAGGAGTTGAGTTTCATTCTTATTTCCACTCGGATATCCATTTGACTTAGCACCATTTATTGATTAAGACCCACTACTCTGAGGTGCCACCTTTTTCATAAATTAAGTGTCTGTATATGGCATGAGTCTCTTTCTGGGCTCTCTATTCTGTTCCACTGTTGCATTGTTCTTTGTTGTGCTGATGCCACATGGTCTTCATTACTGTAGCTTTACAATAGATCTTGATGTGTGGTCATGTACATCCTCCAACTTTGTTCTTTGATGTGAGCTTAGCTATCCTTGGCTCTTTGTCTCACTACCTTACTTTTATGTAGGATAGAAAGCATTTTTTTTTCTTTCTGAGACAGAGTTTCACTTTTGTTGCCCAGGCTGGAGGGCAATGGTGCCATCTCAGCTCACTGCAACCAATGCCTCCCAGGTTCAAGCAATTCTCCTGCCTCAGCCTCCCGAGTAGCTGGAATTACAGGCGCCCGCCAAGATGCCCAGCTAATTTTTGTATTGGTAGGAGAGAGAGAGTTTCACCATGTTGGTCAGGATGGTCTTGACCACTCCTGACTCCTGACCTCAGGTGATCCACCTGCCTCAGCTTCCCAAAGTGCTGGGATTACAGGCATGAGTCACCACGCCCAGCAGAAAGCATCTTTAAAGGTAAAGTGCCTTCTCATTTTGAGGTGCCCTCACATCCACCTAGACTACCATCTCTGGAGTAATAAAGTCATACCCACACTTCATTCTTCAAGTGGCCCCTAGCATAGGCCTCACTGCCATTCCAGGCAGTGACTGGCCCCTGGTTCTTCTCATCCTTCCTGCGTTACCTCCACTGGCACTTTCTTGTGTGCAGCAGATATATGCACCACAATTCTCTGCAAGTTTCAGCTACTAATACTAACTCTAGTATTTCTAGTAATAAATAAAATGTATTGTGTTCTGACTGTGTCAGGCATTGTGTTAAGTGCTGTGCCTGAATTACCTTATTTAATCCTGACCATCACCCTAGGAAGTAAATATCCTTTGCCTTCCCCTTAAGGATTTACACTATCCTCTCAAGGATCCTGATTTCCCCAGCCATTTTTTTCCTTCTCTGTTAGTTTCAATGTTTCCATAGAATATAGCTTTTCTGAGCTAGAAGGGACCTGAGAGACATTTGATTTGACAAATGAGGAAATGAATGCCCAGAGAGAGGACGGATTTACCTTGGGCCTCCTCAGCTCATTATTGGCAGAAAAAGGATTAGAATTCAGGTCTCTTGACTCCAGGACAATGTGCTTCTCTCACACACATTTCCCAGGTTCAGCACCCGGCAAACAGACTAGTCTCCTCCTACCCAATTTACTTCCTTCCTGTTTCCATTTAAATTTCTTCAGTCTTGTCTATGATGTTAGCTACTTCGACTTCCTCATCTACTGTTCTCTCTTTGACCACTCCAATCTTACTTCCTCACCGCAACTGCTCTCACTGACTTCCACCCATGACTTCCATGTCACACAGCCCTGTGGCCTCCCCTCTCTCTCATCTTCCTTAACCTCTCAGCTAACTTCAACCCACATGATTTTTCCCCTCTTTCTTTTTTTTTTTTTTTCTTTTTATTATACTTTAAGTTCTAGGGTACATGTGCCTCACAAACACCGTTGAAGGTGATTGAGGAGCAAAGTAACATGTTACATAGTGGCAGGCAAGAGAGCTTGTGCAGGGGAACTCTCATTTATAAAACCATCAGATCTCATGAGACTTATTCACTACCATGAGAACAGTATAGGGAAACCACTACCATGATTCAATTATCTCCTCCTAGTCTCAACCTTGACGTATGGGGATTATTACAATTCAAGATGAAATTTGGATGGGGACACAGCCAAACCATATTGATAGCTCCAATCCTGACTTTGCTCTTGAGTTCTAAGCTTTGAACTTCTTACTTGATATCTTTGTTTGGATGTTGTCATAATTGGGTTTTCTATAAAACAAAGCCTGAAGCAAGAATTAAGGTGCCAACAGTTTAATTGAGAGGTGCAAGTTCAAGGTATTGCATGTAGGAGCAAAAGGGAAGGGAGGTCAGGGAAAGTACATAATATATGTATTGTGATATGATGAATGATATGATGTGGTGAGCCACATTACCATTTTGCCCACCTCTTCACAGAGCTGCAAAGAGACCCAGCAGGTCACTCGGAAGTTGTGTTCAGTCAGCATGTGGGACTTCTTCAGAAGAGTTACTGGAAGATGTTGAGAAGGGAATGAAGAATGTAGCTGGATGGCTCCCTTTTGGATCCCATTGTCCTTTGGGATTTACCCTTGAAGAGCTAACTCTATACTTCCCGTATGCATAATCATTATCATAATACTTATTCCTTTACTATGCATGAAGCCACCTTGTCATGTGATGTTTTATTCAAGTCTGAAAGTGAAAAAGTGACCCAGAGCTTATTCTTTCTCTCTCTCCTGGCCAGGCCTCTATCAGCTCCATAAGTGTTTGCTGAATGAATGAGTGATAGGATGAACTGCAGGTGAACTAAGGGATTAACTGTGTGGCAAGGAATACATGTTTGCCTGAATTTTTATCTGGTTAGGTTGTTCTACAACTAAAAAGTCTTTGGGAATAGGGAATATGGGCAAATTGAAGGGTATTATTTAGGTCCTGCTAGCATTCAAGGTGAGCTTAGGGATAAGTTAACAGCCTTTCTCCTGTCCCCAATTTTTAAAATTAGACTTTTAAAATTGAGATAGTTATAGGTTCACATCTAATTTAAGAAATCATACAGGGATTCCTTGTACCCTTCTCCAGTTTCCCCTAGTGGTACATCTGGTAAAAAAAAAAAAAAAAAAAAAAAAGATGTAATATCACAACCAGGATGTTAACATTGATACAATAAAATACAGTGCATTCCTTCACTGTAAGGATTCTTCATGCTTTCTTTTTACAGCCACCCCCACCTCCCTCCTGACACCACCTCCTTAACCCCTGGCAAGTCCTAACCTGTTCTTCAGTTCTACTATTTTCTTATTTCAAAAGCCTTATGTGACCGTTTGAGATTGGCCTTTTTCACTCAGCACAGTTCTCTGGAGATTCACGCAGGTGTTTGCACGCATTGGTAATTCATTCCTTCTTATTGATGAGTAGCATTCCATGGTATGAATGTGTCACAGCTTGTTTAAGCATTTGCCCATTGAAGGACATATGAGTCATTTCCAGGTCTTGGCTATTTTGAATAAAGTTGCTATACATATTCAAGCACAGGCTTTGTGTAAATATGTGTTTTTATTTTTCTGGGATAAATGATTAAAGACAACCCAACCATTGTTGGGTTGTATATTTATTTAAGAAACTGCATATTGATTTATAGGGTGGCTGTACCATTTTACAGTCCCACCGGCAATATATAAGTGATCCAGCTTCTACACATGTTCACCACATTTGGAAAAATTGAGAAGTGTTATGTAGATCCTGCCGGAGTTCCAGGTGAGTTTGGGGATTCCTTAACAGCCTTTCTTTTCCCCCAACTTTTAAAAAGACTGATGTTCCATCCCTAGTTTGGCTCAGATGGGGGATTACATTAACGATAAAAGCCAACCACCATCTAGATAAAACAGTCCACCAAGCCAAGTCCATCATTTTCCTTTAGGACAACATGAAAGGAAACTCATACACTTTCTGAACTTCCTAGTTAACTGTAAATAATGTCAGAAAAGATGAACCATCCTTTGAGGTTTTTGAGGAGAGTATGTGGCAGGACTCAGGCTGAGACCTTGATAAGCCATAGGATACCACACACTTAGGCCAAATCAGGCAGGGAGGAGACACCTTGTATTAGTCCACTCTCATGCTGCTATGAAGAAATGCCCAAGACAGGGTAATTTATAAAAGAAACAATTTTAATTGACTCAAAGCTCTGCAGGGTTGGGGAGGCCTCAGGAAACTTATACTCATGGTGGAAGGAAGAGGAAACATGTCCTTCTTCACATGGAAGCATCAAGAAGAAGTACGGAGTGAAGCTGGGTGGGGAAGCCCCTTATGAAGCACCTTATGAACTCATTCATTATCACAAGAACAGCATGGAGGCAACCGCCCCCAATGATTCCATTACCTCCCACCAGGTCCCTTCCATGAAGGGGGATTATGGGAACTACAATTCAAGATGAGATTCAGGTGGGGATACAGCCAGACCATATCACACCTTGACCACGTTTTTTATAAACTCCAGGTAGAGGGACTTTGCAGATGGAAGTGGCAACAGCAGAAATGCACATTTGAATGTATGTTACCTTGCCTGAGCCCAACCTGGATTAAAGGCTGCTTCTAAGAGGGAAAAACTTAGCTTTAATGTTTGAAACCACGGTCATCTTGGAATTTTCTTTTTTCAGGGGCTTCAGAAGACAAAATAGAGAGGCAGAAAAGTCTGTCTTCAGCTCCTTTCATGGTGGCTCACAGTGTCTTAGCCTTGTTTCTACTTTCTCTGGGTGTCTAGCTACTCCTGAGCCCTCCCTCTCTTCCTCAGCCTTGCCCTTCTCTCATCTTCTCAAAGTAATCTGTTTTCCAACACCTTAATGATTACTATTTTATTTAACATATACTTATATAGTGATTACTATTTTCCAGGCATTGTTTTATGGTTTTATAAATATGAGCTTCATTAAAACTCATAACAATCCTATGAGGTAGAAATTATTAATTTCCCAATTTCACTGATGAGGGAACTTAGGTACAGAGAATTCAGGGATCTTGCTCATAAGTGGCAAAGATGAGATTCAAAACCCAGGCAATCACTCCAGAATCCATGCTCTTAATCACTACAGTATGATGACTTTCTATGGCTGACAAATATGCTTTAAAACAGCAGTTCCCAACCCTTTTAGCACTAAAGACTTGTTTTGTGGAAGACAATTTTTCCATGGACCAGGGGCAGGGATGGTTTGAGGATGATTCAAGCACATTACATTTACTGTGTACTTTATTTTTATTATTGTTTCATTATAATATATAATGAAATAATTATACAACTCACCATAATGTAGAATCAGTGGGAGCCCTGAGCTTGTTTATCTGCAACTAGACAGTCCCATCTGGGGCTGTTGGGAGACAGTGACAAGATTATCAGGTATTAGGTTCTCATAAGGAGCATGCAACCTAGATCTCTCGCACACACAGGTCAAAATAGGGTTGGCGTTGCTATGAGAATCTAGTGCCACCGCTGATCTGACAGGAGGTAGAGCTCAGGTGGTAATGTGAGCAATGGGGAATGGCTGTAAATACAGACGAAGCTTCAGTCAGTCATCCAGGGGTTTGGGACCCCTGCTTTAAACTATTCTCTTTCTCATGACCTTTGGTATTTTGGAAAGGCAAAAAGCCTTCAGCTGAAAGAGTGAAACATTTGGGACTTCAGATGGCAAGTGACAGGTCTATCTGGGGCCACCCCTGCCTTTCAGGTGCCCTTCATACATATCATATCCTATCACCCAGGCTGAGGGATGCCCAGGTCACCCACATGGAAGAATTTAGTGCATACAGCGGCTCTATCTTGTGCAGGTTATTTCAAAGAAATGCAACTAACATTTAGGAAATGGAATTACTATGTGCCAGAGATTGCGCTAGGAGGTGTACTTGTGCTATATCATCATCCATGTAGGGCAGGTAGTATTAACTCTCTCTTAAATAAATTAGGAAATTGAAGGATCAAGTGGTAAATGGCTAGGTAATTAACGTAAGTCACACAACTTGAAATGGCAGTCCCAGGTCTGCCTGAACCCAACATCTGGTCTCTTTTTACAACACAAACTTGATTATAGAAAGGTTAGAGCTTCTAGTTTTGTGTTCTTTAATTTTAGTCAGAATGCCAGTTTTGGCAAATAACAAGGTAAGAATAGAACTTTCCATTTCCTCGCCAGTGAATCAGTTACTCCCCCAGATTTTTTCATTTTAGACCATGGCTCTACCACTAGCCCAGGGGCCCAAATAAAAAACTCAAGACTTGGCCGTTCCCTTTCCCTTACTCTATTTTCTGTTTCTGCAGTTTACCATCAAGTTATGTCAATTCTATCTCCAAAGTACATTATGACATATCTATTTCTGTGCACCCCAACCCCCAGCAGACCTGAGTCCAGGCCTCATCATCCATTGCCCACACTACATCAACAGTACCTTCCTCTGCACACCTTGTCCACCCCACAATTTATCTTCATAGAGATGTGTATGCTTTTCTTAGGATGTGTATTGGATCTTGTCCCTTTGTTATTTAAGAGTTTTCCAGCTGGATTTGATGTCACTTTCCCATGCTGTCACTAATTCCCAGCCACAACAGAATGGGTCACACGCTTCTGCACTTTAGACCCTTCGCCCATGCCAGAGTCATCCCCTGACCCTCTTCCCATGGCTGTCACCTCTTCAAAAAGGTCCACTGAACCTGAAGTAGATGTCCTCCCTCTATTAAGATTCAGTGTATCAAATCCACCCCTTCAAAGTCTTAGACTAGCACCTGGCATACAGTAAGTACTCAATTAATGTCAGCTTTTGTTTTTGTTTTGACCGTTGTTATAGTGAATATTCTAAAAATACATGCCTAGATGATGAGATAAATGGAGTAGGGAAGAGAAATCACATCAATATCTGGGCCCCAGGGGCTTCTAAGAGAGGCAGCTTAGATATTTTTAAAGGAGAAACAATGTAGTCTTATAAATCCTCCTTCCTGCCTTAAAAATAAATGTTATGGCTATGATTGTCAAATACACAAGTACTACATGCATAATGGAGGCATGTTTTACAATAGTAGTGTAAAATATATTTAAAAAAATGCAAGAACACTTAAACTATATTTTTAAAAGCAGCATTGAGACCTGTCTGATTGATTTTCCTAAACAGGTTTTGCCCCAGTTCTTGCAGATCTTCATCAGGTTTTTTTCTGACTTAGCAACAAATATCTAAAATAAAGTTTATCTTTTTAATTTCTAGTCTCCTTGCTGACAAAATAGGAAATGACTTCTGAAGACATGAAAAAAAGAAACAGGGTGAAGATAAATTGGGTTAGAATAACCCATGACCTAGATCATTAAACTTTGTCTAATGAAGAGCTGCCTTTTAACAGAGTTAAAAGTGATAGCACCATGGCCTCTCACCCAACAGGGTTTGAGGCTGGACCCTTCTTTGACAAACAATGCCCTGATTTATGCACAAAGATGCCCATCATAGCATTATTTATAATATTCCCTGTCCAATGCTGGGGTCCTAGTTCAATTAGCTATAGAACAGCCATTTGATTAAATATTATAAAGCTGTTAAAATAATAGGAACAAAGAAATTTTGAAACATGGGGAAAACCTTGATGTTGTAATATTAAACGAATGAAGAAATTCTATGAATGAAAGTCATTAAAACACATCTTTACAGTAGCTGCACTGACTGCACATTTACTTTCATTCAGGCATCATTTCCGAATGTGATACAGGAGGGCCAGCCTGGCAACAAGACGGGAACCTCTCGATCCATGGCACAGTGCTGTCGACCCCTAAGTTCTTCCTCTTGATCTAAACTCAGGTTTGGAAGTACACCAAAATATTAATACTATACATCATTGCAAGCTTTCCTTCTTTGATCCTCTGTATTTTGCAAATGTTCCAACACCTTTTAAAGTACACTTCTGTTCTCTTTTAAAGTCTCCTTGGGAACTTCTAAAAGGCAGCTGCTGTGGGCTCGCATCATCCATCCTTCCCCCAGCAAATGTGTAAATAAAGAAACGCCTCTGTGCCTTTAAATTGTAACAGGCTAAACTTTCTCCTGTAAGTTGATACTCAGACCAGAAGTCTGTGGGTAGGATGAGTGTTGTGTTTTTTTGTTGCAGCTTCTTTTGGCTGATAAACTAGCATTTAAGTGTTTCCCTTTTCCAAACCCCCAAATGACAAGTATCTTTGTGGTCAAATGATGGCCCAACTGTCATGGCCAACATGAACGGTGCTGAGGACACTTATTTTTAGTTTACTGCCTAAGGAAGCACTAGGCTTGCTAACTAGAGACCTTGGGGCCCAAACCCCTAGAATCCCCAGAATGGAGCTTTTAAAGAGAAAGAAAGGTGAGGCAACCAAAGCTCTTCAGGATGGCCCAAGCTCCTTCTCTCCAGATGGGCCAGAAAGACAAGGCAAAGATCTTACTTTTGATGAGAAAACTGTAATCCCCCCTTTTTACATAGTTTAATTTTACCAGAGATGCTATGAAACAGAAACTTGTTGACTCCATTTAAATAAATGTAAACTCTGGCAGCCTTGGAGAGCTATTACAGCAATGAGGCTGATGACAAGAAACAGAGACACTTCGGCAGACATCTGTTCCTATGGCCTCCTCAGCAACCTGTTCTCCTATCAGCTAACACAGCTTCATTATTTCACTGAGGAGCTGCTCTTCTCTTTGGCATTCACTTTTAAAGCAAGGTACCTTACCTTCCCTTGTTCAAGTAATTGGCATGTTACCAAGTGTATTAATTCATTTTCATGCTGCTGATAAAAACATACCAGAGACTGGGAAGAAAAAGAGGCGTAATTAGACTTACAGTTCCACATGGCTGGGGAGGCCTGAGAATCACGGTGGGAGGTAAAAGGCACTTCTTACATGGCAGCAGCAAGAGAAAATGAGGAAGCAGCAAAAGTGGAAACCCCTGATAAACCCGTCAGATCTCCTGAGACTTATTCACTATCATGAGAATAGCACGGAAAAGATGGGCCCCCATGGTTCGATTATCTCCCCCCGGGTCCCTCCCACAACACGTGGGAATTCTGAGAGATATAATTCAAGTTGAGATTTTGGCAGGGACACAGCCAAAGCATATCATTCCACCCTTGGCCCCTCCAAATCTCATGTCCTCACATTTCAAAACCAATCATGCCTTCCTAGCAGTCCCCCAAAGTCTTAACTCATTTCAGCATTAACCCAAAAGTCCATAGTCCAAAGTCTCATCTGAGACAAGGCAAGTCCCTTCCACCTATGAGCTTGTAAAATCAAAAGCAAGCTAGTTACTTCCTAGATACAACAGGGATACAGGTATTGGGTAAATACAGCTGTTCCAAGTGGGAGAAATTGGCCAAAACAAAGAAGTTACAGACACCATGTATATACAAAATCCAGTTGGGCAGTCAGATTTTAAAGCTCGAAAATGATCTCCTTTGGCTCCAGGTCTCACATCCAGGTCACACTGATGCAAAAGGTAGGTTCCCATGGTCTTGGGCAGCTCTGCCCCTGTGGCTTTGCAGGGCACACCTTCCCTCCCAGCTGCTTTCACAGAGTGGCATTGAGTGTCTGTGACTTTTCCAGGCTCACAGTGCAAGCTGTCAGTGAATCTACCATTCTGGGGTCTGGAGGACAGTGTCCCTCTTCTACAGCTCCACTAGGCAGTGCCCCAGTAGTGACTCTGTGTGGAGGTCCTACCCCACATTTCCCTTCCACACTGCCCTAGCAGAGGCTTTCCATGAGGGCCCCGCCCCTGCAGCAAACTTTTGCCTGGCAGCATTTCCATACATGGCTTTTCCATACATCTTAGATGACATCCATAGATGACATTTCCATACATCTTCTGAAATCTAGGCAGAGGTTCCCAAACCTCAGTTCTTGACTTCTGTGCACCCACAGGCTCAACACTATGTATAAGCTGCCAGGGCTTGGGGCTTCCACTATCTGAAACCACAGCCCAAGCTCTATGTTGCCCCTTTTAGCTATGGCTGCAGCAGCTGGGACACAAGGGAACCAAGTCCCTAGGCTGCACACAGCACGGAGAACATGGGCCCAGTCCATGAAACCACTTTTTCCTCCTGGACCTCCAGGCCTGTGATGAGAAGGGCTGCAGCGAAGGTCTCTGACATGGCCTGGAGACATTTCCCCATGGTGTTGGGGATTAACATTAGGCTCTTTGCTACTTATGCAAATTTCTGCAGCCAACTTGAATTTCTTCTCAAAAAATAGGATATTTTTTCTACGGCATCGTCAGGCTGCAAATTTTCTGAACTTTTATGCTCTGTTTCCCTTTTAAAATGGAATGCTTTTAATAGCACCCAAGTCACTTTTTGAATGGTTTGGTGCTTAAAAATGTCTTCTACCAGATACCCGAAATCATTTCTTTCAAGTCAAAGTTCCACAGATCTCTAGGGCAGGGCAAAATGTTGCCTGTCTCTATTTTAAAACACAATGAGTCGTCTTTGCTCCAGTTCCCAACAAGTTCCTCGTGTTCATCTGAGACCACCTCAGCCTGGACTTTATTGTTCATATCACTATTAGCAGTTTTGTCAAAGCCATTCAACAAGTTCTCTAGGAGGTTCCAAACTTTCCCACATTTTCCTGTCTTCTTCTGAGCCCTCCAAAGTGTTCCAACCTTTGCCTGTTACCCAGTTCCAAAGCTGCTTCCACACTTTCGGGTATCTTTTCAGCAACGCCCCATTCTACTGGTCCCAATGTACTGTATTCATTCGTTTTCATGCTGCTAATAAAGACACACCTGAGACTGGGAAGAAAAAGATGTTTAATTGGACTTTCAGTTCCACGTGGCTGGTGAGGCCTCAGAATCATGGTGGGAGGTGAAAGGCACTTCTTATATGGTGGCAGCAAGAGAAAATGAAGAAGAAGCAAAAGTGAAAACCCCTGATAAAACCATCAGATCTCATGAGACTTATTCACTATCATGAGAATAGCATGGAAAAACTGGCCCCCATGATTCAATTATCTCCCCCTGGGTCCCTCCTACAGCACATGGGAATTCTGGGAAATGCAATTCAAGTTGAGATTCTGGTGGGTATACAACCAAACCGTATCACCAAGCAAGGCCAATTAACTATCTCCAGAAAAGAGAATCCCTGAGTAAAGTGACATGAGGAACCCCTAGCTAATGAATAGTCTATTAATGTCTCCAACCTAGGTTCCTAATTTCCTGTCCCATATGCAGTCAGATTCTTTAGCTTTTTATTTGATTCTGTGAGCTATCCTGTAGCCTTCTAATATGTATGTGTGTATGGTATAATATGTGTATGTGTGTTTTAATTTTCTTTTTCTTAAATGAGCTAAAGTTGGTTTATTTTGCTTGGAATAAAAAATAACCTATCTAAAAATGAGAGTCCCAACATATTTCACTGCCTGTGCAAATCTGTGCCTAGCTCTGAACTGAAGAGTTTTGCTCCTCACTAAATATTTTCAACTTAGGGGAAAATGAGCCTTCTTCCTTAAACAGGAAGTGCGTAATGCTGAATTTGATAAAAGCATTGGTGCTTTGTTTTCCTTCCTTTTTCTATGAATGAAAGCTCTTTACCATTTCCTAACCAGCAGCAGCCTCAGAGGAGTCCTCCACCACAGACAGAAGAGGGAACAAGGTCTTCCCCATCACTTGAGTCTGACGTGGTTCTAGGACCCCACGGTTCTTGAGCTGGAAACCAGATCCTGGCATCGACCTCCCAGAGACTGACAACCCCTGACAGAAGGGCTTCAGACTCCATGATAGAAATACTGGATGTCAAAAGCAATGCTCTCAACAGCACTAAGTTCTGTCAAAGACAGTGCAGTGAGAGCCAGCTTCCACTACCCCTAATAAAACAGGGCTGCCTCAATCCCACTCACACACAGAGACAGACTCAACGTAAGTGCCAAAAGGATGGACAATGATACTCGATCACCACCACTGCCATTGCTGCTGTTACTTTGTATGAGATGAGTACTCCAGTCTGAATGTTTGGGTGCCCCTACATTCATATGCTGAAAGCTAATTACCAAGGTGATAGGTAGGAGCTAATTACCAAGGAAAGGAGAGGAGGTGATGGTTAGGAGGTGCGGCCTTTTGGGAGGTAATTAGGTCACGAAGGTGGAGCCCTTATGAAAAAATTGGTGCCCTTGCAAGACACCTTGAGGACTGCCTTGTGCCTTCCATCCTGTGAGGACATAGTGAGAAGGTGTCATGTATGATGAAGTGGACCTTCAGCAGACAAAAAAATCTACCCTCACCTTGATCTTGGACTTTCCAGCCTCCAGAACTGTGAGAAAGAAATTTCTGTTGCTTACAAGCCACCCCATCTATGGTGTTTTGTTATAGCAGCCCAAATGGTCTAAGACAATGGACAACATATCATATCTACAATAGTATAAATATATTTTTCAAGGCATCTTTTACTTCACTTATGTATTAATATATCATAATCCAGTAAGGCAGGAAGGGCCAGCAACATTAGTCCTATTTTATGGATGTGGAAAATGAAGAACATGCCAGTAGTATCATATTAGATCTTGTAGACAATGACAATGATAGTCATAGATGTCAAATTATCAGATCCGCTCTCCAGAAATATTTTAATTTACTCATTATTTTTAAGAGATATAGTCTTGCTCTTTTGTCCAGGCTGGAGTGCAGTGGCACAATCATAGCTCACTGCAGCCTCAAACTCCTGGGTTCAAGCACTCCTCCTGCCTCAGCCTCCCAAGTAGCTAGGACTACAAGCTTGCGCCACCAGACCTGTGATTTTTTTTCTTTTTTGTAGAACAAGGGTCTTGCTATGTTACCTACACTTATCTTGAACTCCTGACCTCAAGGGATCCTCCTGCCTTAGCCTCCCAAAGTGCTGGGATTAAAGGCATGAGCTTCCTGGCCCAGAAATATCTTGAAAGCACAACAAGAACAATAAGAGTTCACATTTATTGCATGTCTCCTATGTGCTTTGAATGCATTGAAGTAGATGCAATTGTCCTTATTTGAAAGTTAAAGAAACTGAGGTTCAGAAAGATTAAGTATATTACCTACAACCACATCATTAGTAAGTGGTTGAACCAGGATGTGAATCCACGCAGTCTGACTCCAAAGTCATGCACTAGACTAATAAGTGACACCTCTGTTAGCCCATTTTTTCAAGAAAACTCCATTAGAATATGTTGATAAGACCCTTAGATCTTGTTCTTATAACATTTATAGCAATTTTTAGTCTGAGAGTAAATATATCATACCTGCTAAGGACAGAAGTGGCTCTTCACTAATATTTTCAACTCAGAGTGAAAAGGTGGAAGAACTCAAAGAGAAGAGTGTTTAAGTCCATCCCATAGTCCTAGATGGCTTAAAGGACTTGGGTAAACACTCAGCTGTGAAACACTAACAAAGCTCCCAGCCTCGGTGGGTTACCTCACCTGCATATGCCAGGTCAACAGAAGTATCTGTAGTAGCCTGGAAAATATCAAGGATCTAATAAATCAACTGATGCTGAAAACAAGCTTGACTTCCTTCCGCAATGTGTAGCTCTGCCATCGCAGTCTTCACAGCACGGCAGACACTAAAATGTGACAGGAAACCCAATCGTCTAGCCTAGCAAGTTATTTTCAAAGCGTCGCTAGGGTGATGGGGAGGGAAGGCAGATCATAGACACAAAAATCAAAGGTTTGATAAGACTTGGTGTCATTCAAGTGATACCCACAGACATATGAAAGGTGCTCTGCTCACATGGACAACGTGGAGCAAATTCAAAGACAATGGTCATGGCAGCCTCCATCCTCTTTCGTACCTTCTTCCCTTGGAAAGTCCTCTCTCTGACATTCATGCCCTCAACCACTATCCATCTCCAGTGCTGTTCCCCCACCTTGGAAGTGCCTCCCATATAATTCTGTCCCACTTCACTAAACCCGTGGGCTGCTTTTTTTTTTTTTTTTTTTTAATTAGAGAAGGAATCTTAAAATTAATTTTTCCCCACAGCTGTTTAGTCCTTCGAAACATTAGTTACTAAATCAAAACTGATCAAATAATGTATGATTTATATGCTATTGGGTGATAATGACTTAATAAATTAATACTGTCAGAGAACTTTTGCAATTTACCTTAACAATAACTAATGGAATTTTCTAGCTCCCTGGGAAGTTGGTATGGTGGAGATGTTTAGTGCTTCCTCTCATCCCATTCTCCTCTCTTTTTGGAAAGGGTCATGTGCCTGTGGTCTGTGTGTCACATGTAGACCAAGGCATTTAATTGCCAGTGAGTGACCCTCCAATATGCTCCCTCTCTGCTATGACAATTGTAAACTTTTTTTTGTTGTTGAAATGGAAGTGGTGTTAGACTAAAGCAGCCTGCATCACTGAGGCACCATGTGGAGGACCAAAGTCTTAAAGAATCATCCCAGGCTACAATGGACTTTGGATGAAACAGTAATAAAATTCCCTTATGTTAACCCATCAACATTTTTTTGGTTATTTTTTATAGCAACATAATCTAGCATATTGACAGATAAAGCTAGTAATTTTTGATCACTTCAATCACAATCCACAGTTTGATTCTGATAAAAGACAAAACTACTAAAAATTACTTCATTAAAAATCAATCAAGATCTACATAACTAGGTTTGTTGTGCAGATCTGAATTGGCTTTCATTTGCCATTCTAAAATTGGGCAGCATGTCAGACCAAAAATGCTCTGCCTCACCATATGTGCAGGTTATACTTATCTCCAAAGAAAAGGCAGTGACATACAAAAAAAATGAAGTGGCCTACAGAGGCAGACTGATTGGTTACAGCTTGTGTCTGTCTTACTTGAACCTAGTTTGATCAGTTGGCAGCCATGATTGGCTAAAGCTCAGCTGCTGTAATTGGCTGAGAACAGTTTGGCAGCTGTGATTGGTTGAAGTTCAGCTGCTGTAATTGGCTGAGACTCAGCTATATGTTACAAAGGCAAATTCCTAAGTTAGGTTTTCAATTTGTTTACATACTAAATTAGGTTGTAGTTTATCACATAAGACTTGGAGGAGGCTTCTTAAGCCCAAATTTAGTTTGATTTAACAGTTTTTGTCTGCTGTTAAGAGAAACATGCTCTGCTTATTAGCTGTGTGGCTTTGGACAAGTTGTTATACTCCCCAGAATAAGTCTGTGTCTTCCTCTGTAGGTAACTGGTCCTTTTCAGCTATAAGATTCTATTTAACTGACAGTCCAAAATTACATGGTATCTGCTCCCTAAAAATAACTCTTCTATGCAAAGACCAAGCAATTTGCCCCAAAACAAGCGGAGATGTTTAACTCAAGTCAAACACTTTTTACCTGTCCTCTCTCTCTGAACAGGAAGGTCAGGATCCCAGGCTGCCAGTAAAAAAAGCACATGTTCTAAGAGGTCTGAGATTGAACTAAGAGGCCACACAACGTCTCATTATCCTCTAGAATTGGTCATTCTGCACCTCTTAGTTATCAAGATTTATCAAATTAGAGCTGTTCAATTTGGGAATTAGGTAGCCTTTCTCAAAGATTTTGTTTGTTTTTTTTTGTCTTTGGGGAAAGTCTCCGTTAATGTATAAAAACAAGAGGGTCGCATCTGAAACAGTGGTTCACAGCCCTTTTAACATACCTCTTCAAAACAAAAACTTTTCCTGGATGTATGTGTGGTGTGTGTGTGTGTGCGGGCGCACGTGAGTGTGGTACTATTAGTACCCACTGATCTAAAAATGCAGTATTAGAAAAACTATTTTAGTGAATTGTTATTTACATATTTGAAAAACAGAACGCACATTATTCAATATACTTAGATATATTATGTATTCAGTTTACAGGCAATGTTGGGCATGTGTGTATATTTGCAGATCTCTTGCAATACCTCTGAGGCTCCCCAGAGGCTATTCATAGCCACAGGTTGGGAATAGTATACTTCAGGAGTCTAGGAGCATACTGCAATCTATATTTGGTTGTCACTTCCTCTCCCTCATCCCCAACCTCTTATTCTCAGGGAAGCAGATGCCAAGGCAGAATTCCAAGTGCATAAGGCTTTTGGGGAAGTAACAATTATGAAAGGAAATGGGAGGAAGTAGGATTGGGCATGGGAGAGCCACCCGATCATGATACAGTCTTTATTAGACTAACCTGCCTAATTGCCTGTTGGAGCCGAGTTCCCACCGGACGGAAATAGTCAAGCCCTCCCTTCGTGGTCCTGCTCAGTCATGGGACCACTCTGAGCAGAGTATGACATGGGCTCAAAAATTGCTAACAGGGACACTGTCTGCTGATTACCCTCTTAGTAGCTGCACAGTGAGTCCTTTCTTGAAGAGAAGTGATGTATCTCCATCTGCCATACCCAACATTTCTCCCTAATTCTACAAGGTAATTTTGCCCCTTAAGGTTATTCACAAAGACAACATAACTCTATAAATGATAGTGTAACGTGCTCTTGGGAAACAGGCCATCTCTAAACCAGCAAAATCAAAAATAAAATCATAGCCAAACATGAGCCTAATTGCACTGACCAGGGGGCGAAGTGCGCCTAGGATATGGGATTGCATTTAGGTTAAGCAGACTCTCCTTCTGCAGAGGGAGCTAACTGAAATCTGAAATAAGATCAGACAAATGCTTGCTGCAGGAGTCTGGTTATACTCTGCAATGCACATGATCATGAGTATTGACTGTTCACTGCAGGGAAATAAACTGTGCGAGAAAAACGAAGCAATAAGGGAAGACAGGAAATGACATGGGGAGAACAGATTCTTTTAGAAATAGGAATCTATTCCAAGTGTCAGACCCGAGCAGCTACAATCCTTTCTCTTATCCTGAGCTGCGATGGTGAACAGGTGTTTAGCACGTGCCATGAAGAACAGCGAGAATGAATACAGCTAGTGGGAAATTCTATAAGATCTAATTGTGTTGTTAGTCCAGTTTCAATAACTGAACCAACCAATCTCCAAGGATGCATCTTTCAGTAGTTTCCACGGTGGTTTCCAAACAAGAGTTTACACTGACCACAGAGAGGAGAGGAGAGAGCAAATGAAAGGGGAACCCTGGAGGACTGGACCATCCCAACCCTGCCTCTAGCCCTCCTGCAAAAGAGCAGCCCATCTTGATCTGTTTTACATGGTAAGATTTTGTGTAAGGTTACCTCAAATAAAAGGTTCTTTAACAGAAATAAATGAGCCTGATAGCTATCGTTTCCTAGGTTTCACCTAAACCTGCTGGAATAGAATCTCTTATGGATGTGTATTTCTAAAAAAACTTCTCAGTGTACTTCCTGATAGAAGGATGGCTAGATAGATGACATATGGCAGATGTGATAGAGAGGTGGGGGACAGACAGAGAGAGAGAGAAGGGATGAGTAGATAGATAATATACATTTACCAATATACTAATACACAAACATATAAACATATACACAAAAATAGAAAATGTAAAAGGATAACATAAAAAATAAATATAATAGAAGCTCTAGTATTTTCTCTTGTGTCCAAGGGATCATCTTGATTTTCCCTAATGTAGGCACAGCTTACATTAGAGGATTCTCATGGTATTGAATGTAATAGAAATAATGCATGGAAATAAGGGAATGTCCTACTGTGACTTGCAGATGTATATCTATCCCACTGATTTTTAGTGGCTTCTGAGCCACTGAAATAGTGGCACTCCCCATCCTCGCCTATTTCTTCTATGCTAGGGGTAGAGGAAGCTGGTAGAAAGGATAGCAGTTGTAGTTGATTACTACAAACTGAGAAGAGGGTACTTGTTTTTCTTTTCCCAACAAGATGATTCTTCCTCCCACACATAAAATCCAATGTAAGCACAGTTGAAATTCCAAAGATGAGCTCCGTTTAATTCCCAGTGTTTGGAATAATGAGCGGAATTGCAGATGCTTTAGTTGATGAAATGCCCTATAGCTCAACTCTGAACATCAATTATAGAAACAAAGTCACTTATATCTGGGAGAATAACTAGTGAAGGATCAGTTTGAGGGGCATTTGCACTGAGCAAGGTGAGTGGATATCAACCAAGGATATTTCAAGTCTTGAGCAAGTAAAAGCAAAGATCGCCAACACCATGTGGAGTTTGAAGGCATGAGACACACACCAGATGTGTTTGTGTCACTACTGTGACTCAGCTTCTATTTCAGCTACTGATAAATAAAGGACCATTTCCAGGTATGCTATGTTTGGTTAAGCCCTAAACTCGGACATAAGTATAGCCCTAAGGTTACCGAAACTACATTGCTCTAAACCACAATTATTTCACGTGTTGAGCTGAAAAGAAACTAAAATTAGAAGCATGAAAAAAATGAAATGAATGTCTGTGTGTTCCCTATACAATCTTCAAATCTCCCTTCACTATCAACACGGCACTGAGTTCTGCTTCTGCTTTGATGGCTCCTTCTGCCTCAGAGACCCACTTTCGGTACTATTTCCCCAATGTGTTTTCCCACTTTTCATTCATTCACATTCTCTCTTTCCCACTGCTTTCCTCCAAATACCCATGTGCCAATCTCTCTTTCCAACTCCACCCCCAGATACATGTACAGACGTTGCCCCAAAGACTCCCCAGTGAGCAATATCTTTTTCTGGCGATAGTAAGCACTGACTCATTGCCTCCTTCTTACCACAGTTTCCAAAACACAGTCTTATTTCACCTTGTCTCTATGCAGATCTCGGTAGGTCTGGGCCACGATGTACATAAACAGACTCTTGATGGGGGATTCCCTCCTCATCTTTCAATGAGGAGCCCTCTTTCACTCTCTAGCCCTCTTCTGTTTTAATTTTTTTATTAATTTTAATTTTTGAGAGTACATAGATATATATCTATGGGGTACATGAGATGTATTGATACAGGAATGCAATGTGAAATAAGCACATCATGAAGAATGGGGTTTCCATTCCCTCAAGCATTTATCCATTGAGTTGCAAACAACCCAATTACACTCTTTAAGTTATTTTAAAATGTACAGTTATTATTAACCATAGTCACCTTGTTGTACTATCAAATAGTAAATCTTATTCATTATTTCTCTTTTTTGGTACCCATAACCCTCTTCTGATGCTTATCCTCCAAAAATTCTGAAGAAAGCAGAGTTTAAGGAACTAGAATCTTTAGAATTTGGGATTTTTTCTGCATCTGAAAATTTTGGTCAACAAAGGAAAACAAACTTCTGCTACTAAAATAAGACTCCAAGACTCCTAGAGAAATGGCATTGACAAAAACAGACAATAGTGCAGTCAATTCCATCTTACCTTCACCTGGGCAGGGAAAATATAACCTAAGGAGGAGTCAGCACTTTTCTAGGAATCAGGTAGCTGGCATGGTTCTCCCAGGCTCAGTGAGAAGCAGCAAGAGATTTAAACGTGGGTAGCTGAAAAGGAGCTGGGTAATTCATATCCTTGAATAGGCAGCATGTGAAGGTTTTCAAAATTTTATGTTAAATGTAAACATATTTATTCTTCTATCAGGTCCATGCCAAGAAGTACCTTTAGGCCATGGTGGGGTAAGAGTCACTCACTTGAGGATGACGTTATACATGAGATAGGTGATATTCAGCAAAATCAATCAGATTATCATCTTTGGTTGTTCTCACTGGGTCTTCCTACCTCCAGACACTCTCTTTTCTCTGGATTCTTTAAATCTTTCCCCAATCTGCAAAATCATTTTTGGTGACTCAGAATTAACTTGGGATACTCCCCTACATCCTGCCTCTCTGAACAAGACTGAGCCAGTTCCCTGTCGATTTCCAGCACTGACCCCAGCACACTCTCAGGTTTTATTTCTACCAAGATGTGCATGGCTCTGTCACCTGGGAAGCAGGTGTGGCAACCTTTGCCTTTAAAACTCCAAAAAGGTGTTGATGGTTCTGCACTGGCCTTCCTGAAGGAATTTATTGACAATTTTTTTGATCCACCACACCTTCATTTTCCAGAAGAAGAAATTCCTTCTTGTTTTCCAGAACTTCTCTATGTCTTGGTTTAGATTTTAGAAAAAAATGTTGTCTATAGCATTTAGCAATGGATTCTCGTCTAAGAGAACTGTAAGACCACTGAAATAAAACAAAATGAACAACAAACTAGGATGTATGGGAGAGTCCCCTGTGAGCAAAATAGAGACATTTCAACTGAAATGATGCTGGTGGGGCTGTTGCTGGGACGGGACCCCTGGCGGCAGTTTGCTTATTGAGTCACCAGGTCTCAATGAAGGACTTGCATTTCATGTGGCCTCCACATGGCTTCCAGATAGTACACTGCAGATCAACTAATGTTCTTTATCAACATGTTCCATCATATTTGGGAACTAGCTTCTGACTCTGGGTAGTTTCCCAGCAGTACAGAAGCCTGTTTCAGGGTTGACCCATAAATACTACATAAGCCCAGTGTTAGAGAGTCCTTCTGATCCAAGGAACCAGAGACAAATCAATCCATTCTCTGATGCTTTTTTTTTTTTCCAGAACCTTTGAAGGATGCAGCCCTTAAGGAATCAGGACTTCCAAGATCCAATTTTCTTGTGTGTCTCAAGACATTTATCAGATAAAGAAGGAGTATTTTTTGCTGTTCAGTAAGATTCCAGGGCACTTAGGCAAATAGCACCATAAAAACAAAAGGTATTCTGTACCATTATTTCCCACTTATGTTCACTACATGGGCAGAAAACTCAAAGACAAGCCAAACTTTCTCTGAAGAAAGATTGTATTCATCACTCAACTAATATGATTTGTATAGTTCTGTAGACCTGACAATAAATAATCACCAATTCCTCCTAGCTCCTTGAAGAGCATTGGTCATACAAGCACCTCTCCAACCTTTTTTTTTTCCTCTAAAACCAGTTACTTAAGTACACCATTGAGTCTTTCTAGTGTTCCATTTAGAAGAGTCCTGAGAAGGAATGATTCATCTCACCCACATGCTATGATCTAGATTCTTTAAGCACAAGCAACCAAAATCAACTCTAGATTAACTGAAGCAGGAAATAAATTTATTGGAAGAATTTAGGGAAGTTCACAGAATAGACAGAAAGGCAGGAGAATGAGGCTTGGAAAAATGTAAGAACTGAGCCGCTCTGGGGAGTCAGGGAACAGCAAACATGATCAAGATCATGTGTTAAGAAGAACACGTCTAAAATGTGCTGTGGATGCTGCCAGTGCTGTAGCCATTATCTGCTGCTGCTGTCACCACCATTACTGCTGTGCCATTATTGCTGAGATGATCCTATTTCCATGTACACCTGCAGCCTTGTGTCGCATTGAAAAGATTCCAAGTCCTACATATCCAAGTATCTGATTAGCTAAGTGTAGGTCACAAACCAACACTGCCAGAATTCAGGAGAAGAGACAAGTTTCCTCTTTCCAACTTCTATAGCAGGAAATAGGGCATTGGGTTTTACCAATACAAAACACAATAGGGTAAGAAAATCTCCCCAGATAGAAGGAGTAGGATGGTGGACAGCCAAAAATAGAAAAGGGAGGGAACATCTACCACATATTTCAGTTTTGTCCAAAAAAGCCAAATCTGTAGTTCATTCCTTAGACAACGGTATCCAAATCTCGTCCTCTTTTAAAAAGATCCAATGTTGAGCATAAGAAAAACTCTTCGCTCAAAGGATCCAGTTTTGAGCTGTATAGTCCGTGCTTCTCACATGATTTGGTCTTCTTTGGCAAATTCTGTCACATTAAAGACACTGTTTGTGGTCTCATCTATTTATTCCCTGATAAATAGGAATATTTGTCTATTTCTTCTGAGAAATATTTGAGGTGGCTCACAAATTTTAATACTCTGAAAAATGAAGACAGATTGTAGCAATGGGAAATGCCCTTGGACTCTGTGTGATGGCTGCTTCTCATTATTTCTAGGGTAGAGGAAGCAAACAAAGAGGATGGAAGTTGTCTGGGCTTTTGTATTCTCTTGGTGGTCAGAGAGGTGTGCTGTGCTGATGGGTAAGCCTTTAGGCAATGGGCTGCTGGGTTGGTTGGGTCTATAGGTATTGGGAATGGCCAATGTGTGTTCAGGACAAGCAAGAACTATGCTAGTAAAGGGGTCTACAGTCAAGTTAGAGGTTGGCCAGATGACTAACGGGGAACCACAGGCTGGAGGAGGAACCCCAGCAGGTTGGCTGGTGGTGGAACCCCAGCAGGTTGGCTGGTGGTTGATAAGTCATGGCTGAAACCAAAATAACTAAAGGGTGAACTGAGGTCAGAGGACAAGGCCGGGATTTCACCTAGAAGATATGACTTTTGCTGACAATGGCTTCTGCCAAGTGCTGCCTCTTAGAAAGGCAGCTGGAAGTCATCCTTCCAAGGTTTGACAGAACCCAGAACACCCAGAAAGACAGTTGTGAATCTCCTCTACATATTACTCTGTAACCAGAAAAAAACAATCAAATGGTATTTTGAAATGGACCTTCCAGACATGGAAGTGTGATAAAAAGAGACCTGGCTTTTGTCTGAATCCCGCTTTTCTTTCCTTTCTTTTTTTCTTATCTTTTTTTATTTCAGACATCAGTGTTATTTGCCAATAAATCCAGCTTTTCTATCAACTAGTTATGTGACACTGGGAAAGTCAGATTTCTCACAGCCTCAATTTCCTTCTATAAAATGAGAAGGTTGGGCTAAATATTGCCTAAAGACTCTTCAAGCTTTAGAAATGACTAAACCACTTATAGTGCACATGTGTTCATGCACACACGCATACAGACACAAACACATCAGGGTGATTCTAGAATCACAGAGCATGATTCTTGCTGTGCATCTCCTTTTCCCCTGAAGCTGGCTCTGGGAGAGAGGAACTTCCTCAAAAACCACAGCTGTTGAAATGGCCCCAAGGGAGTTATACTTAATTCCTGTTTCCTCACATCCTGAACGTGAAGCCCAGAAGAATTGATAATGGGGTTAGTTCCGCCATATTGCAACCACCAACTGAAAGGGGGAAAACCATGCTAACCAATGACTTATTCAGTAGTGTATAACTGTGGCCAGAAATAACAAGTCTGGCCAGTTCATAGCTCAAGAATGTATAGTGGCAGCGCAACGAGGATTTCCCTTTTTTCAAGACAAACCACGTCAGCTCTGATTAAACTCCTGATTATGGCTAAATCCCTCTCCTTTACTCATATTATTCTTCCCAAGATTGTGTTCCATCGTCTGGTGTTGTTTTGGGAAATCTTTGAAATTATTTAACCACTCTAAGTGACATGCAATTAGCAGCCTCTTCAATGAGTGATTTATTGTCTTTATGCACCAGGCACTGTGCAAAACTTCAGAGACCCCACAGTGAACAAGCCCTGTGGGACTTACAGTCTAATATGGTAGATGGAAAACATGCAAATTGGCACAAATGTATATATAAATACAATGAAGAGTATAACAAAGGAAACGGTATGGGGCATGATGGAGAATAATGGGGGGAACTTATTTGCATTGGGTGATCCAAGAAAGTCTCTCCATGAAGGTGATATTAAAGCTGAGATCTGAAGAATGATAAGGAGCCAGTTTTGTGACATGCAGGATGGGGTAGGAGTAATATGTAGAATGAGTGTGTGTGCACGCATACACGCACACATGCATGCTGAGGAGAAGGAGAAGAGACAGATTTTCTGTCACAGGGAAGAACAAGTTGGTTGAAAGTTCAACTGATTCCAGAGCTGAAAGAACTCCCATATGGGTTAAGCAAAAGGGAAGATAATATGAGATGAGACTGAGTTTGGCAGATGCCAGATCACACAAAGCCTTTGTAAAAATCTCGTACTTTTCCCTACATTTTAAATAAATCTGATAGGAAAGTATTAAGGCATTTTAGATAGAGAATAACATAATCTTATTCCAATTTTCTGCTTGCTTTGTGGACAACTGAAAAAAAAAAGAAATAAAAGTGGAAGCAAGAGGACAGGTAGGAGACTAGTGTAGTTCAGGCAAAAGTTAATGATGTCTCAGACTAGGTTAGTTATTCTCAGTTCCTAGGGGACACTTGGCAATGTCTGGAGATGTTTTGATGGTCACAGATGCTACCAGCATCAGCTAGGTAGAGGCCAGGGATGCTGCTAAACATCCTAAAATATGCACACCAAATAACTATCCAGTCCAAAGTGTCAACAGTGCCAAGGTCAAAAAACTCTGGACTCAGTGATGGCAGGAGAAATGGAAAGAAGCAATTGAACTCAAGATACACTGTGAGGCTGAAAGTACCAGGAATTCTTAATAGATTACTTGTGAAAGTAAGGGAAACAAAGAACCTAAAGATGGTTTTCAGATTTCTGTCTTAAGTAACATCTCATGAGACTATATTGGAATGATATATAAAACAATTTCTGTCTAGTAGATAGATTTTAGTTCTCAATCTACTGCTTATCAATTGTAGGTTGCAAGATACACAACTATGTATCTATACCTCCATTTTCCCATCTATAAAATGGGGATGACAATGTATCTACTTCAAAGGTACGTGATAAGTATCAATTATCCAATCATGTAAAGTGCTCCAAATAGGCCTGGTATGTAGCATATCACTTACTTTTGTTGTTATTTACTATTGTTATTATTAGAATGAGGATGTCAATACAGCCATCAAGGTTGAGAATACATGAATTTGAGAGTGGTCAGATGGCATTTAAATCTTTGAGATGAGTGTATAGACAGAGGAGACAAATTGTCCTGCACTGAACCTTGGGTACTCTACTGTTAGGATATTGAGGGAAGGAGAAGAAACAGCCTAGGAGACTGAGCAGGCGTAGGCAGTGAAGTGAGAGAAAAGTCAACAGAAGAAAGCATTTTGAGGAAGGTTGAGTAAGAAGAGGTTCTCTTGAATTTCAAGGTCCTGGGCAACTCCAAGAAAAGCAATTTCAGTTAAGAGGTGGAGACGGAAGTCAGGCCTGAAATGAGTTGAGGATTAAATGGGAGAAAACATGGAAACGGAATATGTGGGAGCTTTTTATGAATTTTGGCTAAGAAGAGTAGAACAGGTGGAGGAGTGTTCAGTTAATGAGGGATGAGACTTTTTGTTTTGCTTTTTTAGAGAAATACCATTACATAATATTTACATTCTGATGAGAATATTGTAGTAGAAAGGAAACATTTATAGCTATCAGAGAGAAAGAAGGCAGTAAGACATCAACGTCTTTGAGAGGACAGGAGGAGATAGGAGAGATTGGCCTTTGGTGGGATGAGGGGCACTTTGTGCTTTGCAACAGGAGGCAAGTAGCAGATCAGTGCCACATGGAGAGGTTTGTTGTTTTTGTATTAGGGAAATCAGGTGATACGTGTCTGCCCACTTTTATTTTCTTAGTGAGGTATGGGGAAAGGTACCCCCAGAGGTAAGTGGAAGAAAGCAGGATGTGTTTTGGGTATAAACAGTCACCTTGAAACTGGAAAGGCTAGATTTCTAGAGAAAAATGATAGGATTGTTAGACGTCTTTTGAGACTGATGATCATGAATGTTACGTGAAACCAGTGAACTTCATTCTTTGGTTTTCTCTTGCAATGTCCAATTATTCAGAAGGTGGAGAAGACATAATTCCCCTCTCATTCTCTTTGACAATGAAATTTGGCCTTGAGAGGAAGAGAGAGGTTTAAGTCCTCAGAGAATGAGGTGGGACCAGCAGGTTGAGGATTGAGGGCAGAAAGGAAAGAGGGTACAGGTAGCAAGGAAGTATACCTTCTAAAGGGGCAGGAGGGATGAGGAACGAGATCTGGCACCTCCTCTACTTCCTGAACCTGAAGTATGTGAGGTGTGAGCAAATAAAGATCCTCTAATCATGAGATTTGGATGTCAAGTGGTGGACCCAGGGACTGCCGGGTCCTCATTAGGGCAATGAGATGGAGTTCAGGGAAGAGGTCACTGCCATCTTCAAGCCCCATTGGTGCAAGGCAAAGTCTGTTCCACAATACAAGGTCAGGCCTGCTTGGTTAGAGCTTCTCTTATTCCTACTCCTCCATTCCCTAATTTTAGTGCAGGGGGAGGATTTTCAAAAATTTTCAGACTAAAAATAATGATTGAGCAAGCTAATTAAGTGGTATGAGTGGTTTCAACAAAACCCCACACTTAGCGGCCAACATGGATTAAGGTGGAGGCTGCTTTTAGGTAATCCACATTGTTTTCCAAGCATCCCCTCCAGCATTCAGGCTCAAAACACATTTTAAAGTTTTGTTTTAAGTACTCTTGGTTCAAAACACCTTTATAGACATTATCAGAAAAAGGGAAGTTGTCCAACTAACCCCAAGTTTGCTATGCCCTTTTAAATCTGATCCTCATCCTTACATATTGCAGATACTCCAAAGCTTTTCATAGCAAGTGTTCAAGACCAGGGATAGCACTGTCATAATAGTTAACATGTGTTGAGCAATGACTGTGTCCCAGGCATTGTTCTAGGCAATGTTTCTACGTAATTCCATTTAATGTTCACAAAACCTTTGAGTTTTTACCCATTTTTCAAGCTGGGAAAATGAGACAATGAAGAATCAAGTGACTTGCCCAACATCACCAGCTATAAGGGGTAGAGATGCGACCATCTGCACAGTTTGCACTTGTAAGCATTTGGCCGTAGTGCCGTAGACTGCAATATACAGCACTCATACATTTACTCTCCTTTCCTCATCCAGAGCAGACGCCACTGGTCATTTACATGACAATCCTACCAAACTTAATCACTAATCCATTGATCTGGGAACTCCTACCAGTTGATGAGTCTGAGCACTAGAAAGGAAATCTCTTTGCAGTTCCCTAGACCCTCCTTCTTTGCTTTCTGTTCTCCCTCAAACCTTGTCTCTGCTCTATTCCAAAGACTGGTTCTACTCTCACTCTGGGTCTCCACACTTGATATGTAGTCCTGGTCTCTTCCCAAGTTTGACTCAGGCTAAGATTTAGCCCCAGGCCCCTCTTGCCCTTTTTCTGGTCCACTCATCATCACATTCCTATCATGAGCTGGCTCTGTGATTCAGTCAGTGTTGACAGGTGTCTGAGATGCAGAGATAATGTAGTAGCGATAGGCAGGACAGAAAAGCAAGCCTCCATAACAAACTCATTCAAAGAATCCTAAGCTCTGCACCATCAATACAAATTTCTGTGTGAAAACCGTAAAGACAGAACTAACTTTACATGTTGAATCCATCGATTCAAGTAAACTTTTAAAAGAAAATTTTAAAAAGAAAAAAAAGAACTTTAGATGTGGTGTCAAATTCAAAAGATCTTACAGTTGGAAATATACCACTGAATGATTTTCAATGTCTTTTAAAATGGCAAAAAAAAAAAAAAAAAAAAAAAAAAAAATCCTCAATTTTAATCACCTGAATCATAAATGCAAGGAAATTTTTTAATTTTGGAGGAATACTTACTATTTGTTGGGCATCAAAGATGCTAGATGGAGGGTTGAAAAGCTATAGGTTCTAACTAGCTGTGCAATACTGGAAAATCACAGCCTCTCTGAGCTCTAGTTGGTCTGTGAAATGTAGTGGTTAAATTTAGGGCCTCTCAGGCCTCTTGCAGTCCCAAAGTTCCGGGTCAATGCAGTTTTTATTTCAGAAGCTCTTGTCCTTATCTGCTTTGTCTTCGAGGAGTCACTAGAGGTGCCCCAAATGGACTTGCAAGGGACCTGTTCATTTTCGCGGGTGGGAAACACATAGGATCCTATGTTACTTTCCTTCTCTGCTCTGCCCACTATTTTGCCCACTGCTGTTCCCTGTGGGGTGCCCTGGGGAACTGGTTCTGTGGGGTCTAAAGTCTATTACCCATCATTACCACCACAGCCACTGGGCATTATGGGACATTAACATCCTCGGGATGCCAAAGCTCTTTTAGGGATCGTACGCTCTAGTGTTGGAACCTGAAGCAGGATTGCCAAGCTCTGGCAAAGACCATTTGCTTAGAGGTGTATTCGAGATGCTGTGACAACTTTCAGGGGCACCACTCAAATTCTTGAGAGCTTGTCAGTCTCTTCTCTATTTCCGCCCAGAACACCACAGGCTGCCTAAACACTCAAGTCCCACAAAATATAGGACTGGTCTAATCTGTCCCTGGAAACTATTGATACAAACCCATTATCTGAGAAGACAGGACAAGTTATAATTAGAAGCCTGATGAGTCAGAGCTCATGGGCACTAGCTCAGAAGCCCTCATTCATAAGAGGACACATCAGCTTGACGTCCACTGGAGCTCATCCTGGTCGTCAGAATTCAGCCTCGTACAAGGATAGAGGGAATTGGCTGGAGACGAGGGAGAATCGCTGAGCACAAGGACAGTCCTGCTGGGGCCAGCCTCGCCAGGAACACAGAACATCTCACACAGGAAGCCCAGGGAGACTGATACAAAATTTCACTAAAAAAAAAAAAAAAAAATTCCCTTTACCACACACAATTTCTCTCTAATTTTTCTTAAGGTGCTACAGTTGCTAATTTAAGCATTTCACATAATTTCCCAATATTGACTTAAATTTATGATCTTTACCGCACATCCTCCCCAGTCTGGTGGATTCAGAAAGAGTAAGGGGGTTAAAATCCTATCTCTGTTACCTACTGGCTGTGTGACTAAGATCAAGCCTGTCGAATTTTCTAAACCTTAGTCCCCTTATTTATAAAATGGGGTTTTTATGAGGATTAAAAAATAATAATGTATGCAAAGCACCTGGCGTAAGATCTCCACGAGTCATGATCAATAAATGTCAATTTCCTTCCTTCCTGGTAGAAGTCATCAGATGATACTAACTCTAGGTTTTCTGTCTGACACAGAACACACCCTTCAAAGTGCCAATGCTGTTCTGGCTCAGCAGACACCTCGTCTCAGGAAAGCCATTAGAAACCCCCCAAAATACTACATTTTTCTCCTGGTAAGTAGCTCACTTCCCACAACCGCTTTGCATTAAGTGAGCTCAACAAATGAGTCACACTGCTTGCAGAAGCAAATTCGGGAACCACACCCAAAACAGAGGCATCTTGACTTTTCCCAAGAAGCTGTCATTATCACCAGAAAGAGGGTTTGGGGGATCTATAGTTAGAAAACCTCAAACTCCCAAGCTACCTCTGAATTCATATACAAACCTCAGAGCTCATTTTCTTTCAGGGATTTTTTTTTTTTTTTTTTTTTTTTTATCCACAGCATTCAATGACAGCTAAGAGTCACTGGCCATTGATGATTATTTACTTTTTGAAAGCTTTTATCATAGCATTTAAGCTATAACTATGATTTTCAAGAAAAATTTCAAGAATGTATTCGTGGCATAAAAATAGACACAATTTCATTTAGACCAACCCTTTCTGACCTGCAGGCTGCAGAGTAAAGTAGACATGCATGGGGTTATAGTCAGAAGACCAGGATTCAAGTGATGGTTTTGTCACTTACTGAATGATTTAGGGCAAGCCTCTGAGACTCAGAGGTGTATCCATAAAGCAGAAAGAACTATATATATTGTACAATTCAGAAACAATGAAATATATGAAAGTACCTAGAAAACTTAATGCAATACAAAATGTTAGATTTTTTTTAAAAAGTAATCTGTAATCCTTACATTTGCCCAATAGTCCTGGTACTAATTTTTTTGAATTAATTTTGTTGGCTTACTTCTGCATCCTTCTAAATTAATATATATATTTTAAAGCTATTGGCTTTCAAAATGAATGGAAAACTCAGCACTCATGGTTGATTGGCTAGAATAAAGACTGTTAAATAGTTTTGAATGATTATATGTCTAAAAATTCAGTTTTCCAATGTGAGATACAGTGTGGCCAAAATGTCCACGTTGTTCCCTTCTTGGTACAGAGCTCTTTATAATGTTACTGTGCAACTCTTCCTCATTCGTTGAATCTGGGCTGGCTTTGTGATCTGCTTAGGCCACTATAATGACACAAAATTGACACTGTGACAGTTCTGAGTCTTGGCATCAAGGGGCTGTGCACTTCCAATCTTACTCTCAGAATCTTGCCAATGCCACATGGATGAGTCTGGGCTAGGCTTCTGGTTGATGAGAAACATATAACCTCATTACCAGAGACTTTAAACGCAGTCAATAAATAGCTAATAGCCATACATGTGAGTGAGGCCATCCCAGACCAGGCAGCACCCAGCTGACCTATCAGCTGAGCACAAACACATGACTGATCCCAGCCAAGATCAATTGGGTCAGACCCTGAGAATCAGAACCATCCCCTTATTTGTGAGGAATGATTGTTTAAGCTACTATTTTTTTTTTTTTTTTTTTTTTTTTACACAGCAACAGATTAACAGATATACAAGGTTTCTATATCATTAAAAAATGAACTCCTCATAACATGCCAGACTAAGGTAACAGAAATGGGGTCCTTCCCTTTATAAACCTAAAGAAATGCTGGCTGAAATACATGACCAAGTTCAAGAGACATAAAGGAAATCTCCAAGGCAAAATAAAGAGAACTCAAACATACTATATGGCAGTAAGCAAAAGCCGATATTGTCACCTGTGGGCACATAGTTTTGCACATGGTTATAGGCATTAGTGACCGGGGGACACATATTTTTTATTATTATTATACTTTAAGTTCTGGGTTACATGTGCAGAACATGCAGTTTTGTTACACAGGTATATACGTGCCATGGTGGTTTGCTACACCCATCAACCCATCACCTACATTAGGTATTTCTCCTCATGTTAAACCTCCCCTAGCCCACCACACCCTACAGGCCCCAGTATGTGATGTCCCCCTCCCTGTGTCCATGTGTTCTCATTGTTCAACTCCCAGTTATGAGTGAGAACATGCAGTGTTTGGTTTTCTGATCTTGTGATAGTTTGCTGAGAATGATGATTTCCAGCTGCATCCATGTCCCTGCAAAGGACATGAACTCACCCTTTTTTATGGCTGCATAGTATTCCACGGTGTATATGTGCCACATTTTCTTAATCCAGTCTATTATTGATGGACATTTGGGTTGGTTCCAAGTCTTTGCTATTGTGAATAGTGCCACAATGAGCATATGTGTGCATGTGTCTTTATAGCAGCATGATTTATAATCCTTTGGGTATATGCCCAGTATTGGAAGTGCTGGGTCAAATGGTATTTCTAGTTCTAGATCCATGAGGTATCGCCACACTGTCTTCCACAATGACTGAACTAATTTACACTCCCACCAACAGTGTAAAAGTGTTCCTATTTTTCCAGAACCTCTCCAGCACCTGTTGTTGCCTGACTTTTTAATAATCACCATTCTAACTGGTGTGAGATGGTATCTCATTGTGGTTTTGATTTGCGTTTCTCTAATGACCAGTGAGGATGAGCATTTTTTCATATGTCTGTTGGCTGCATAAATGTCTTCTTTGGAGAAGTGTCTGTTCATATCCATTGCCCATTTTTTGATGGGGTTGCTTTTTTCTTGTAAATTTGTTTAAGTTCTTTGTAGATTCTGGATATTAGCCCTTTGTCAGATGGATAGATTGCAAAAATTTTCTTCCATTATGTAGGTTGCCTGTTCACTCTGATGATAGTTTCTTTGCTGTGCAGAAGCTCTTTAGTTTAATTATACCCCATTTGTCAATTTTGGCTTTTGTTGCCATTGCTTTTGGTGTTTTAGACATGAAGTCTTTGCCCATGCCTATGTCCTGAATGGTATTGCCCAGGTTTTCTTCCAGGGTTTTTATGATCCTAGGTCTTATGTTTAAGTCTTCGATCTATCTTGAGTTTATTTTTGTATAAGGCGTAAGGAAGGGGTCCAGTTTCAGTTTTCTGCATATGGCTAGCCAGTTTTCCCAACACCATTTATTAAACAGGGACTCTTTTCCCCGTTGCTTGTGTGTGTCAGGTTTGTCAAAGATCAGATGGTCATAGACTTGTGGTGTTATTTCTGAGGCCTCTGTTCTGTTCTATTGGTCTATATAGCTGTTTTGGCACCAGTACCATGTCGTTTTGGTCACTGTAGCCTTGTAGTAAAGTTTGAAGTCAGATAGTATGATCCCTCCAGCTTTGTTCTTCTTGCCCATGATTGTCTTGGCTAGGCAGGCTCTTTTTCTGGTTCCATATGAAGTTTAAAATAGTTTTTTCCAATTCTGTGAAGAAAGTCGGTGGTAGCTTGGTGGGGATAGCATTGAATCTATAAATTACTTTGGGCAGTAAGGCCATTTTCACGATATTGATTTTTCCTATCCATGAGCATGGAATACAACAACAAACAAAACCTTTCTAATGTCAAAGTGTTTTCCCCTTCATATCTTTCTTTAACGGTATATTTGCAGCTGTTTCCTGTTAATCCTTTGTCTGTCTGGCTTCCTTCTTTAGGGTGATGGGATCCTTAAGACAAGCACAGAGTATGCCTTGCTATGGTGTCCTGTGAGACAGGCCACACTCTCGTCCTTTAACGGTGTTTGATGTGGCAATGCACATGAGACCATGGAGATCTATGTCTCAGTGTTTGCAGGTTGAAGATGGAATGATACATGCCATCTCTGAGATTTTTATTTGCTCAGACCTTCCCCTGTTCTGGCCCAACCCCACTTAATCCCATCTAATAAGTGATGGTGGGTTTTGGGGGGCCTAGTTTGTTTGTGTCCTCTCTTATTTCCTTAAACATTGGTTTGTAGTTCTCCTTGAAGAGGTCCTTCACATCCCTTGTAAGTTGTATTCCTAGGTATTTTATTCTCTTAGCAATTTTGAATGGGAGTTCACTCATGATTTGGCTGTCTGTCTGTCATTGGTATATAGGAATGTTTGTGATTTTTGCACATTGATTTTGTATCCTGAGACTTTGCTGAAGTTGCTTCTCAGCTTAAGGAGATTTTGGGATGAGACGATGGGATTTTTAAAATATACAATCATGTCATCTGTAAACAGAGACAATTTGACTTCCTCTCTACCTATTTGAATACATTTTATTGCTTTCTCTTGCCTGATTGCCCTGGCCAGAACACTCCTATGTTGAATAGGAGTGGTAAGAGAGGGCAACCTTGTCTTGTGCCCATTTTCAAAGGGAATGCTTCCAGTTTTTGCCCATTCAGTATGATATTGGCTGTGGGTTTGTCATAAATAGCTCTCATTATAATGTCGAGATATGTTCCTTCGATACCTAGTTTATTGAGAGTTTTTAGTATGAAAGGCTGTTGAATTTTGTTGAAGGCCTTTTCTGCATCTATTGAGATAATCATTTGGTTTTTGTCGTTGGTTCTGTTTATGTGATGGATTACGATTATTGATTTGCATATGTTGAACCAGCCTTGAATCCCAGGGATGAAGCCAACTTGATCGTGGTGGATAAGCTTTTTGATGTGCTGCTGGATTTGGTTTGCCAGTATTTTACTGAGGATTTTTGCATTGATGTTCATCAGGGATATTGGCCTAAAATTCTTTTCTTGTTGTGCCTCTGCCAGGCTTTGGTATCAGGATGATGCTGACCTCATAAAATGAGTAAGGGAGGATTCCCTCTTTTTTGACTGATCAGAATAGTTTCAGAAGGAATGGTACCAGCTCCTCTTTGTACCTCTAGTAGAATTTGGCTGTGAATCCGTCTGGTCCTGGACTTTTTTTGGTTGGTATGCTATTAATTATTGCCTCAATTTCAGAATCTCTTATTGGCCTATTCAGTGATTCAACGTCTTCCTGGTTTAGTCTTGGGAGGGTGTATATGTCCAGAAATTTATCCATTTCTTCCAGATTTTCTAGTTTATTTGCACAGAGGTGTTTATAGTATTCTCTGATGGTAGTTTGTATTTCTGTGGGATTGGTGGTGATGTCCCTGTTATCACTTTTTATTGTGTCTATTTGATTCTTCTCTCTTTTCTTCTTTATTGGTCTTGCTAGTGGTCTATCAATTTTATTGATCTTTTCAAAAAACCAGCTCCTGGATTCATTGATTTTTTGAAGGGATTTTTGTGTCTCTATCTCCCTCAGTTCTGCTCTGATCTTAGTTATTTCTTGTCTTCTGCTAGCTTTTGAATTTGTTTGCTCATGCTTCTTTAGTTCTTTTAATTGTGATGTTAGGGTGTCAATTTTAGATCTTTCCTGCTTTCTCTTGTGGGCATCTAGTGCTACAAATTTCCCTCTACACACTGCTTTAAATGTGTCCCAGAGATTCTGGTATGTTGTGTCTTTGTTCTCACTGGTTTCAAAGAAAATCTTTATTTCTGCCTTCATTTCATCATTTACCCAGTAGTCTTTCAAGAGCAGGTTGTTCAGTTTCCATGTAGTTGTGTGGTTTTGAGTGAGATTCTTAATCCTGAGTTCTAATTTGATTGCACTGGGGTCTGAGAGACAATTTGCTGTAATTTCTATACTTTTACATTTGCTGAGGAGTGTTTTACTTCCAATTATGTGGCCAATTTTAGAATAAGTGCAATGTGATGCTGAGAAGAACGTATGTTTTATTGATTTGGGGTGGAGAGTTCTGTAGATCTCTATTAGGTCTGCTTGATCCAGAACTGAGTTCGAGTCCTGGATATCCTTGTTAATTTTCTGTCTCGTTGATCTGTCTAATAGTGTTAAAGTCTCCCACTATTATTGTGTGGGAGTCTAAGTCTCTTTGTAGGTCTCTAAGAACTAGCTTTATCAATCTGGGTGCTCCTGTAATGGGTGCATATATATTTAGGATAGTTAGCTCTTCTTGTTGAATTGATCCCTTTACCATTATGTAATGGCCTTCTTTGTCTCTTTTGATCTTTTAAAGTCTGTTTGATCATTTGTCTCTTTGATCGTTTAAAGTCTGTTTTATCAGAGACTAGGATTGCAAACCCTGCTTTTTTGCTTTCCATTTGCTTGGTAGATCTTCCTCCATCCCTTTATTTTGAGCCTATTTGTGTCTTTGCAAGTGAGATGGGTCTCCTGAATAAGACCATTGGGTCTTGACTGTTTATCCAATTTGCCAGTCTGTGTCTTTTAATTGGGGCATTTAGCCCATTTCCATTTAAGGTTAATATTGTTATATGTGAATTTGATCCTGTCATTATGATGCTAACTGGTTATTTTGCCCATTAATTAATGCAGTTTCTTCATAGTGTCAATGGTCTTTACAATTTGTCATGTTTTTGCAGTGGTTGGTACTAGTTTTTCCCATCCATGTTTAGTGCTTTCTTCAGGAGCTCCTCTAAGGCAGGCCTGGTGGTGACAAAGTCTCTCAGCATTTGCTTGTCTGTAAAGGATTTTATTTCTTCTTTACTTATGAAGCTTAGTTTGACTGGATATGATATTCTGGATTGAAAATTCTTTTCTTTAAGAATGTTGAATATTGGTCCCCACTCTCCTCTGGCTTGTAGGGTTTCTGCAGAGAGATCTGCTCTTAGCCTGATGGGCTTCCCTTTGTATGTACAAGACCTTTCTCTCTGGTTGCCCTTAACATTTTTTTTCCTTCATTTCAACTTTTTTTCCTTCATTTCAACTTTGGTGAATCTAACAATTATGTGTCTTGGGGTTGCTCTTCTTGAGGAGTATCTTTGTGGTGTTCTCTGTATTTCCTGAATTTGAATGTTGGCCTGCCTTGCTAGGTTGGGGAAGTTCTCCTGGAAAATATCCTGAAGGAGTGTTTTCTAACTTGGTTCCATTCTCCCTGTCACTTTCAGGTACACCAATCAAACATAGATTTGGTCTTTTCCCATAGTCCCATATTTCTTGGAGGTTTTGTTCATTTATTTTCACTCTTTTTTCTCTAATCTTGTTTTCTCACTTTATTTCATTAATTTGATCTTCAATCACAGATATCCTTTTTTCTGCTTGATTGAATCAGCTATTGAAGCTCATGTATGCTTCACGAAGTTCTCGTGCCATGGTTTTCAGCTCCATCAGGTCATTTAAGCTCTTCTCTATACTGGTTATTCTAGTTAGCCATTCATCTAACCTTTTTTCAAGGTTTTTAGCTTTCTCGCGATGGGTTAGAACATGCTCCTTTAGCTTGGAGAAGTTTGTTATTACCGACCTTCTGAAGCCTACTTCTGTCAACTCATCAAACTCATTCTCCATCCAGTTTTGTTCCCTTGCTGGCGAGGAGTTGTGTTCCTTTGGAGGAGAAGAAGCATTCTGGTCTTTGGAGTTTTCAGCCTTTCTGCTCTGTTTTCTCCCCATCTTTGTGGTTATATCTACCTTTGGTTTTTTGGAGACCTATGGATGGGATTTTAGTGTGGATGTCCTTTTTGTTGATGTTGATGCTATTCTTTTTTGTTTGTTAGTTTTCCTTCTAACACACAGGCCCCTCAGCTGCAGGTCTCTTGGAGTTTGCTGGAGGTTCACTCCAGATGCTGTTTGCCTGGGTATCACCAGCGGAGGCTGCACAACAGCAAATATTGCTGCCTGATCCTTTCTCTGGAAGCTTCATCCCAGAGGGGCACTCATCTGTATGAGTTGTCTGTCAGCCCCTACTGGGAGATGTCTCCCAGGCAGGTTACAAAGGAGTCAGGGACCCACTTGAGGAGGTAGTCTGTCCATTATCAGAGCTCAAACGCCTTGCTGGGAGAACCACTGCTCTCTTCAGGGCTGTCAAGCAGGGATGTTTAAGTCTGCAGAAGCTGTCTGCTGCCTTTTGTTCAGATATGCCTTGTCCCCAGAGGTGGAATCTAGAGAGGCAATAGGTCTTGCTGAGCTGCGGTGGGCTCTGCCCAGTTCAAGCTTCCCTGTCACTTTGTTTACACTGTGAGCATAGAACAGCCTACTCAAGCCTCAGCAATGGCAGACGCCCCTCCCCCCACCAAGCTCTGGCATCTCAGATTGATTTCAGAGTACTGTGCTGGCAGCGAGCAAGGCTCTGTGGGTGTGGGACCTGCCAAACCAGGCACGGGAAGGGATCTCCTGGTCTGCTGGTTGCAAAGACTATGGGAAAAGCACAGTATTTGGGGAGGAGTGTACTGCTCCTCCAGGTACAGTCACTCACGGCTTCCCTTGGCTAGGAAAGGGAAATCCCCCAACCCCTTGTGCTTCCCAGGTGAGCTGATGCCCCACACTGCTTTGACTTACCCTCCATGGGCTGCACCCACTGTCCAACCAGTCCCAGTGAAATGAACCAGGTTCCACAGTTGGAAATGCAGAAATCATCCATCTTCTGTGTTGACCTCCCTGGGAGCTGTAGGTCAGAGCTGTTCCTATTCGGGCACCTTGGAACTTGTCCCTTGGGGGGCAAAGGTTTAATGCTCACACGGCAGAATGATGATGGCCAGGCTCACACAGGGGGCCTGCTGCTTCTGGCACTACCACTAACCACACAGTTTTGTTCAAATCAAATAACTGTTATTAACTCTTTCAAGGAACTCCTCCCTCCCAGAATAGCATTGCAACCCCAAATCCAGCTCACACCACTACCAAGGCAGGCAGCACAGCTGGAGGTCACAGCCCATCCACGTGATCTCCTGCTCCTGCTTCTCTAACTGTTAAACAGAGACTCAGACCAAGAAACTTCAATACTTGCCCATCCTCTAAACTTAATCCAAATGTCTTCTAGAAGTCCAGTGTGGCCAGGAAAAGCAGGTCTTCATCAAATTTCATTCCATACCTTATTTTATTAATACAGAAAATGTTGAGAATCCTAAGTTTGATTGAAGAACGTGTAAAGGGTTTGACCAGATGATAAATGCCGATATTAAATCTGCTGGAGTTCCATGTACAGAATGAAGAGACAACACCCAAAATTAGTTAAAGACATAATTTCTTTAACTGCGGCTTAAGAAACAATGAATACTTAAAACCCTACCTTACAAATAAGAATAGATTTTATCTTATCTAGAGATAAAGAATGAGATGTGGAGTGGAGGTTCAGTTTTATTTGGTTTATTAAATCTATAAGACCACAGGAGAGGCAATATAAAAAGTTCCATGATTCTATTCATATGTACATTAGAAGGAATTTCTAGATGTTACTGTAAATCCTCAATATACTGTTTCAGCAGTACTAATTTAATGTTGATATACTTTAGTTTCACACTAAGTTATCACTGTTCTCTTGGAAATTGGATTCTTTTTTTTTTTTTCTCTGAGGCTTTGGATTTGACATTGTATTTGACTTTCTATGTGGTAATTGACATGTGTTAGGGCAATGATGAATTGGAAGCTACCCCAAACTCACACATCATGGGTAACTGTTGCTTATAGACTTTTAAAGTCAAATGGTAGACATTTCCCATCGCTTGCTCCCATTCAACGAAAGCAATAGGTTCATCACGCTACAAAATTGTCCTTATGGTTGGTTAAAAAAAGATGTAAGCCATCATTTTGTACAAACAAGCTACAACATTCTGCTAATAAAAACAGAAGCTGTATTTGTCAAAATTTATACACACACAGCAACTAAACTATCAACTTTTTTCCACAAGGTTAATGTTGAATTAGAAAAAAATCTTGGCATAATGATATGAGATTTATCTCTTCACTGCCCATAATCAATCAGATATTAGAAATTTTTAAACCTTTGAATTATTGTTTTGGAAATCAACCTAAGTGTCTTATAATGTACTGAAATTTTATTTATTTACTTATTTTAAAATGAGAGCTCTAAATTCAATTTAATTTAAAATCAGTTGGAAACCTTTAATTAAAGTATACAATAAATGGAAAGTAGCCAAAGTGTAGCTCTTGAAGATTTTGGAGAACTGCCATTAATAGAAACAAAGCTAGTAAACAAGAAGACACTGAAATGTATTCTTATTTGGGAGGCTGAGGCAGGCAGATCATCTGAGGTTGGGAGTTTGAGACCAGCCTGGTCAACATGGTGAAACTTTGTCTCTACTAAAAATACAAAAATTAGCTGGGCATGGTGGCAGGTGCCTGTACTCCCAGCTACTTGGGAGGCTGAGGCAGGAGAATCGCTTGAACCCGGGAGGTGGAGGTTGCAGTGAGCCTAGATCATGCCACTGCACTGCAGTCTGGGTGACAGAGCCAGACTCTGTTTCAAAAAATAAATAAATGTACTCATATTAAATCAAAGTGTTTCTAAACACATAAAATAATGATCAAACAGTATATGAGATTTTATTTGGAAAATTAGTCATTGAGCTTCAAGTATCTTGACATCTAGAAAGAATATTTTGATGGGCTTCTATTGTTAATTAATTAGATAAATTAGTACTCTGTGCTGGAATAAAGTAAAATTCAGAAAACCTACTGTTTTTCAGCATCTAAATTTGATAAAGCATTTAAAACAGAGACAACCTTTTTGCTAAATTTTGTTTTTAAAAATATTTGTGGGGGAGGTAAGGATAGTTAATGTGTACAAAAAATAGAATGAATAAGACCTACTGTTTGATAGTACAATAGACTGACTCTAGTCAATAATAACTTAATTGCACATTTTAAAATAAAGAATGTAATTGGATTGTCTATAAAATTGAATTGGATTGAGGGAATGGATTGAGGGGATCATTCTCCATGTGTTTATTTCACATTGCATGCCTGTATCAAAATATCTCACGTACCCCGTAAATATATATACTATATACCTACTATGTACCCAAAAACATTTTTAAAATTGTCAAAAAAGTTACTCTAAGTGGAACAGTATCTGTGAAATATTTAGTTTTATCAATACTAAATACAGAATTGAGAATATTCTCCATCCAGCATAAATTGCCCTGATCTTACCAGTTACCTCAGCATCTGTAAAACTGGATATTTTCTCAATTGAAAAACATGCTTTTTGCTACAAAGAAGAGTCAATTGATATATCAATAATTTTAAATTTATTAGTTATAGATTATAACTTTGAAGATCTCAGTAACTTTATTTTTAAAAAACCACAAAACATTAAAACATACTAAAAAATAGAACCTTCAGAAAAATATTAGTGACACACTACTAGAGTTAAAAATGGCTCAGAATGAATAGGTGAAGAGAAAATGATTTTTAGGACAGTGAAATTACTCTGTATGAGTAGATACATGTCATAGTGTATACATGTTATTATACATTTGTCCAAATCCATAGAATGTATAACACCAAGGGTGAATCCTAATGCAAACTACGGACTTTGGGGATAATGACATATAAACTATTTTGATCAGTTGCAACAAATCCACCATTCTAGTGGGAGATGGTGCTAATGGCAGAGACAATGCCATGTGTAGGAGCAGGGGAGATATGGGAAATCTCTGTACCTTCCACTCAATTTTTTTGTGAACCTAAAACTGCTTTTTAAAAAATATACTAAAAAAATATTAAAGCATAAAAAAGTTGCTAAAGGTATGACCTAATAAATGAATTCGCAGAAATGCAAGCGAGAAAAATTTTATCATCAGTCAAGATATCACATTAATAAAGTACTACTACTTTTTGTATTGTATAAAATTCGGACACCAAAAATAACATTTCTGTAGGTTTGTTTTGTTACTTATGTATCACAATTACACATAATACATTTTAGAAGTAGTAAAATATTTTTAAAGAAAAAAATAACTAAGAAAGTGATTACAAAACAAGAATAATTTCTGGTTATATTATTTTTATTGGTCATAGAGCCAATATATAGATGTTTAAATTTTTTTACATTAATGTACAAGGATATATAATTTGGTTTATTAGAAATTATTGTTGAAAATATTTTAATACTATAGTTCCTGTCATTCCACCAATAAAACAAAACCTTTCTCATTTGATAAATATTTCAAAAATATATAACAAATTATTTGAGCATTCTTTCTCCTCTCAAAAGCGTGCTGTCACCCTATTTTTGAAGACAGTTAAAAGAATTCTATTTCTGAACACTGTTAAGAAAAGTAGGGGAGTCCCAGCAGAGTTTTGAGCAAAGGCAATGGAATAAACATGGCATTTCTGAAAAGAGACACTTGAAAAGGCCGAACACTCGCTTAGCATACCCAGCATAATGTAAAAAGGAAAAAGAAACTATTCAATTGATTCAGTTCATTTGTAAAAGGAGTTTTCCCAAAGTAGACCACCAACAAACCAGTCTATGTGAATCACTTGCAGAGCTTTGAACCCTGAACCCAGCATTCTGAGAGTGGGACCCAGACATGTGCATTTTAAAAGATTCCCCAGGAAATTCTGATGGGGAGCCAGTGAGCCTGCTGAACCAGGTGACTACTGACATCTCTTCTTTGAATGACTTTCGACAATCCCACAAATGTCTGCTCGACGGTGTCCTGAAAGAGCTGGGTCATGGCTCTCATTACACACTACTGAGCATCTGTTGTGTGCAAGACACCAGGCTGTATCACACTTCGTCCGGACCTCATGTGTCTTACAGTACGGTGATGGGACGTAGGCGTTCTACACTTGCCTATAGGCTTCTCTTCTTTCCTAATGAAGCTCCCACTCATCCAAACGTCCTTTGAGGAGGAAATCTATCCAACTTACTCCACTGCAAAAGCTGGAGAACTGACAAGATTCTTCCTGACCACTTCAATGGCTATGATCATAGGCAGTACTGTGATTTACATTTGCAAAATGAGGAATAAAGCTGGAGACATTTCCAGTACTAGAAATGGTCTGTTTGTAGCATGAAGGAGTATACTCATTTCTTTTTCTTTTTTCATGTCCTTTAAACATTTGTTATATTTTTCTCCTGTTAAACAGCTATATAGGCTTAATACAAAGAAGTCTGAAAACACAGAAAGGTAAAAAAATTAAATGAAATTAAGATCATCTGAAATACACCAAGAGCAAGTTAACAACTGTGAGCATTCTGGTTTGTATATTCTTGCAGTCTTATTTAATTAACTGCATTTATGCACTTTAAAAAAACAAAAGTAGAATTATATTGTATATATGGCTTTGATGTCTTAAAAATTAACATTGCGAACATGTGCAAGGAGTGTTTCTTAAATTGCTCTTTCCATTGTCACTTTTACTGGAGATTAAAGTCTCAAAGTAGATTTTTTGACTTAGCAGAGGGAGAGCTGAGATGTCTCATTAAAGCTTGGCTGAGCGCCTTCTGTTACTGCTTATTTACATAAGTAGCTTTCGTAAAATCAACAGCTCCCACGAACAAGACATATACATTAATGCCTCACAGTCCAATACATGATGAGACAAACAACCACTGCTTCCTAATATAATGCGCACACAGCAAACATTGCCTGAGATGAGTCAGCTGTTCTGAAACGTAAGATTAGGAAATTAAATTTCATGCATACATTTCCATGAATCAAAAGTCAAAATCAAAAGACAACCTTCTGTGTTACAGTGAACTCTGGAAGTGAGTGTAAATAAGATAATAAGATATGCCCTACTTTGTTGTCATCTTTTTTTTTTCTTTTCTTTTTTTTTTTTGTTGTTGTTTGTTTGTTTGTTTGTTTTGAGATGGAGTCTTGCTCTGTTGCCCAGGCTGGAGTGCAGTGGTGCAATCTCGGTCCACTGCAACCTCCACCTTCTGGGTTCAAGCAATTCTCATGCCTCAGCCTCCTAAGTAGCTGTGATTACAGGCGTGTGCCACCATGCCTGGCTAATTTTTTTGTATTTTTACTAGAGACGGGGTTTCACCATGTTGGCCAGGCTGGTCTTGAACTCCTAACCTCAGGTGATCTGCCTGCTTCAGCCTCCCCAGGTGCTGAGATTACAGGCATGAGCCACTATACCTGGCCAGATATGCCCCACTTTGAACAAACACTGCTAGAATCAGGAAGAATCTTCCGTTAGCCAAGGATTGCTTTTGAGGTTCACTCCAAAAACTGAGCTACCACTGGGGACGAATGGTCTCATAATTTTGAGTGTAAAGTGCAACGATTCCAGCTCATGAGCACCAATATAATTTTTGAAAACAATACATCCACAACAGGCATCATCTAGAAAACTAACAGGATCTCTTTTCCACTAGAGTGTAATGTTGTTGACTAATTGCTTCCAGTTATTAAGCTGGAAGAGACATGCTGGGGAGAATGTTTTGGAGGAGCAAGTAAGGGCAGAACACAGAGAACCAGGTAACTTAATTATTTCTCACCTTTCTCTTTCCTTTGTAGTTAATTAGCAAACATTCCTTTCTCCACCTTATCTCTTTGTTGAGGTCATATCAGCAATTATCTGCCCTTCGGTTTATGCAAAACTACCTGAATAACTCATAATGCAGAAGAGCTTATCAATTTTCTTCCATGTCCTGTTGCCCAAAAATAATCAGCAATGAAATATCTCAAACATACAGAAAAAGAAAAGTAAATAACCCACCTAGATTTATGAGCAGTTCACTCTCTACCATACATGCTTAATATATTTTTAGTAAAGCTCTTTAGTCATCACTGCCACATTTACAAGGGTACTTGGCCTTTTGCTGTAGCTTGTCTTCTGAACATATTTTTGCATGTAAGTCTTTTACATATTTCTCTGAAGTGGTTAGAAATCCATCAGCTCGATGGTCTTTATTGTTTCAATATGGCCCAATCCACAGGGCAGAGCATGTGACTGGTGTAGTGGTTGCTGCATGGCTTTGAAGTCACATGGATTCGAGTTCCAATCCCTGTCTACTAGCTGAGCAAATGTGGTCAAGGGTCTGTGACTGAAATTCTTATTGATAAAGCAGGGATAACAATACCTACCTTGCTGTCGAAATGTCAGGAGGTGATGTAAGCAAAGCATCAGAACAGTACCTAGCACATAGTAAGTGGTTATCATCAGCTTGTGTGTCTGCTGTATATGCTGAACTGCTTGAGCCCATCTCCAATTGAAGCTGTATTTACCAGGATCCACTCAACCACTATCCTGATCATTAGCAGCTCCTTATTTGTGGACTCATGAATACAAGTCACTTTCATCTGCGGGGCTTCAAACTTAGCCCAGTGAAATGGCAGTCTGTTTTATTTTTCTAAATACCTGGAGGCGACTTTTTCCCTGCCTCTGACTTTAAAAACATAATGAATTTTACAGAGTTTTATAGCACTGAACTTTATGTAAAATCAAAAGAGCCTGTGAAATAAGAGAGCAGTTGGTTACAAGCAAGCCCCTTCATGAACACGGGCATTTTTTTTAACATGTTTGTATCTGTGAGCATCTCCTTCTCTTCCTATCCTTAAGTTTATTATTTGTCATGAAAACAAAGTACTCTTAAAACATTGTGTTTGAGTCCATGGTTTCCAACAGTGAGCTTCAAACTCACCTGTGGTGCTTCAGATTATAGATTTGTATACTTTGGTTTAAAATGAATATTATAAAAATTTATGTTTAAAAATATGTGTGTGTATACATACATAGCTACATACACCCAAGCCTCATATGTGCATGTGTATACATAACATATACACATACATACATACACACACACCACCACCACCAAAGCCCCACTAAAAAAATACCGCAATCTCTGGGAGTAATGGGGGCAAACAGGAGGAGTTAATGTTCTACCCAGGTAAGACTACTATGGACCCAATGTTGAGAATCACAATGGGTTTATTACTTGAAACACTACCTATCTAAAGGACAGTTAAAGACTTTGGTATTAATCAGAAAGTCTTTTTTTTTTTTCTTAAATAATTTTGTAGGCAAGATGCTGCTGTTACAAGTTTTCTGTTACGAATTATGTCTTCCATAGCAATGAAGCATCCACGCGGTCCATCCAAGCATACTGTGAATCAAAACATACGTTCATAGCTGGAACGAAAGCATTGGGACCATCTAACTGGATTCCACTGGAATGAGTCTCTGTGAAACCATGCCGAAGTCTTTGTAAACAACCACCCTAAAGAAAGCTACATGAAAAATAGCCAATAACAAAAGCACTGGATTTAACTCAACTTTGTAAAAACACAAAAAACACAAATACGATGCACACACTTCATCCTTTTGTGAACAAAATGCCACCAAACATTTGAAACTGGCCTAAGGCTACATTGACATGAAGCCCAGCCTTATTGACCAGCGTTTCCAATACTCTCCCCCCACCCCCATTCTTTATTCCCAATAGATACGTCTTCTCACAGGTAGTTAATTAGCAAACATTCCCATCTCCACCTTATCTCTTTTTTAAATTTTATATTTATCTCTTTTTCAAAATAATTTTTATATTTATATATATTTTTATATTTATCTTTTTTTTTTATTCCCAATAGATACGTCTTCTCACAGGTAACTGGGCAGAAAAATGCTTATTGACTGATCTTGAAAACTATAATGCATCTAAAGCTGGAGAACATTAAAAAACCATGCTTCTCTTTATTTATTTCAGTTTCCATGGCAAGAGGAAAATAAAAGGCAACTCTGTTTGAAAGCAACAGCAATAAACAAAGCAACATCTCTGGCAAGCAGGCAAAACTTAAAGAGTAAAAGTTATAAAGCCCCAGGTAGACAATGCTACCTACCTTCCCCCATCCATGGGGATGACTCTTAATGGCGCTGACTAGGTATAGACACCAATTTGAGACCAAGAAGTTATTCTTAGAAGGTGCTAACTTTTATATTTTCTTTTAGGTTCTTGCTGTTAAGTTTCTCTTTCAACTGACTTCAGAAATCAGACAGTGAAATCAATGGGGTTTTCCAGGCCACCAAATTCAAAGTAATCAGGGCAGGGTCAGAATGCTGGTTGACTTTTTTCAACACACAGGGACCTGGAATTGGGGTTCCAGGTCTATCTCTCAGCACAGAGTCAGCAGATACAATGCCCTAGATGGTTGGATTTTCCAGTGTCTGTGACAGGCATCTTCAAAGCTGATTCCTCTCCCTCTGAAAAATCAAGGCCACCACCTTTAATTACTGACACAGTAGTGTACTTCCTGTACTGCAACCTCAGTTCCTTTTGTCACTTTTGCTTTGCATTCAAGTGCCCTGGCCAGTGTTAACTGCAGCACTTTGATTTCTCTTTCTATAAAGACTATCAATACCAACTCATTTGTTTCTGCAACCATGTAACCCAAGGACATATTCTCCTGGGTGAAACTCTAAGATCCCCCTCAGAAGTCAGTGGAGAATAGGCACAGAAAAGACGATGAGGGTCATAGTTTCTAATAAGTTGTTTTCTTTTTTTAAAAACTTTTAATTTTTATTTTTTTGAGACAGAGTCTCACTCTGCCACCCAGACTGGGGTATGGTGGCGTGATCTCAGCTCACAGCAACCTCCACCTTCCAGGTTCAAGCGATTCTCCTGCCTCAGCCTAGCTGGGATTACAGGCATGCGCCACCACGCCCAGCTAATTTTTTGTATTTTTAGTAGACACGGGGTTTCACCATGTTGGCCAGACTGGTCTCGAACCCTGACCTCAAGTGATCTGCTTGCCTTGGCCTCCCAAAGTGCTGGGATACAGGCATGAGCCACCGTGCCCAACCAGTTTTCTTTCATTTTCGTTTTTTCTTTTTTCTTTCTAAGGGAGGGGATTCCCTCAGTGGATTTACTTAGAGTGAAATGGTATCTTGGCTTTGGACTTGCCCCTGCCTTCATTCATGTGGGTACTTTTTATTTAACATTTTATTGTAGGTGGGCTCCCCTCTACCTAAAAAACCAAAGGGAAAAAACCCAATTCTTTAATTTACTCACATCCTGTTACGCTTTCACAGGCTGTTCATTTTCATACCAGGCCTCATCTTCTGTTGCCAACATCCTAGTTTGAAGGAAAGGGGGAGACAGGTCAACTGGAAGTGGTCCTGACCTCAAAGGGAGGGAACTCCTGGGTACCTCTTCCCAGCAGTCCTAGGCTATTTCCAAATGTCAGCAGGTCTAATCCTAGAAGAAAACACCACTTACTTCTCAACCTGCTGGGGTGCGGTGAGGTCTAAACAATACTAACTGACAAAATCTGCCAGTTCCTGAGAACTGCCGGAGAACTGCCTGAGAACTCAGAGATAAACAGTAAGAGGTATGGTCAACCTTCAGGGGAATGAAGAGACTATCTCGATGCAACAAAAATAAAGGAATAATGTGCTTTGCAGCTTTAGAAAGAACTCTCCTTCCTGCGGGTGCCTCCGTGTCCCAGGCTCTAGGAGGCTACCTAACCAGCAAGGTTGATAGCATGACCCTGGCTCCACTGAAAACTTGGGCCTATAGGCTGGCTTATTCTAAAGGGTGCTTTTTAATTCTAAATTTTTTTTTTTTAATGTTTAATTTTTTTTTTTTTTGAGACAAGTTCTCGCTCTGTCGCCCAGGATAGAATGCAGTGGTGCCATTTAGCCTCACTGAAGCTTTGACCTCTCAGATTCAAACAACTCTCTCGTCTCAGCCTCCCGAGTAGTGGGGACTACAGGCATTCACCACCATGCCCGGCTAATTTTTTGTATCTTATTATTATTATTTTTTTGTAGAGACAGGGTTTTGCCATGTTGCCCAAGCTGATCTTGAACTCCTGGGCTCAAGCAATCCACCTGCTTCAGCCTTGGAAAACTGCTGGGACTATAGGTGTGAGCCACCGCGTCCACCTGAACCACCAATCTTTTAATTTTTTCAGCTCCAGCTGGCGAACCCACTACCTGCTCTTCTTAGGCAGCATCCCTTGGTCACTATTCAGCCATCTGCTACTGCCAAAGCAAAAGTCCATGGCCCTCAAAGGATGGGAGCTCTGGCTATTGGCCACTTACCATTTTGCCTTCTGAAATCCTTGTATTTCTTTCTGAATTCACACACTCAGAATTGGCAGTATATTCTTAAGCTATAAAGTCCTCCACTATATGCCCATCCCAAAAGCCTGAGTAAGATTATTTAATCTAAGAAATGGTTATTTATGGAAATCTGATCTTCTCATTGCCCAATAACCACAGAATACTGAAGAGTTGCCTCAGATGGCAGGGAGCCCGCATGCTAGCTCACACACTATCCCTAGTAGCCATTTAACTTTGGGAAAAGACCTGTTTTTTCTCTGGACTTTAGTTTTCTCCTCTTTAGAAATGAGAAGCTGGTTAGCCAATCAGTCATGTCTATGTCTCTTTCAGGTATATGTTCTACGCTTTGCAAGTGCAAAGTTGACAATCTGAGAATTTGTGCATGCCAAAGGGGCTTAAAAAATCATAGTACCTAACACTTAAGCGCTTGATGTGTATTAACTCATTTAATCCTTCAATAACCATATGAGGTAGGTGTTATAATTATTACCCCTATATTTTAGATGAGAAAAGAAGAAATAGAGAGAGGTTGAGTAACTTGACCCATTATCCGGTAGTTTTAAGGATGGGGTTTGTATTTTTAACCACCATATGCAGGATAATGGGCAGATCTGAGGACTAAGCTTCCTTGACGTTTGCATGCTTAGAAGGTTTCAGAGGGAGTGTGAGAATCACAGTTAATCTGCCAATCAACGGTATTTACAGAAAACCAGGACTGGAGCCAGAGAGTGTCCTCACTGTTACCTGTTGGATTCTCTTGGCATTATTTAGTGCACAACATTACTATAGAGAAACACAAGCACTTTTATGGCAATGGTGTAAATTAGGAGGATTCTGACAGTAAAGCCCAGAGTCACTCCAAGATAAAACCATCAGTTTGGGATCTCTTGGCCACCTACTGACCTGTCAGTGTATTGAGGCAGTTTGGGGTGGGAAGTACGTCAAATGATACTTGAGGAGGGAATACAAGAGGCCAGGCAGAGTGACTTACTTATTATTTATTTATTTATTTTTGGTAGAGACAGAGTCTCGCTATGTTGCCCAGACTGGTCTCGAACTCCCACCTTGGCTCCCAAATTACTGGGATTACAAGTGTGAGCCATCATGCCCAACCCCAGAGAGTGACTCTTGACTAGTTTGGAGAAATAAACCGACTTCAAGGGTCTTCAAAACACAGCCACTTGGAAGTCCTGACTGCCCTTCTCTGATCTCCAGCATGCGCCTCTGCAGAAGCAAGTGCCTTTCACTGAGTCTGACCCTAGCTGAGTGAGATATTTGCAGAGGAAAGGACAACATTCTTATTTTTTTCCTGAAACCAAACAAGAAAACCAGGAAAGTTGCTTGCTAGTCTACTACAGAGAGGTAGTGATGAGAACTTGTAATACTATCTAGATTCTGAGCTCATTGCTCTAGGGCCCAGGGTCCCAAATGGTGCCTCTTTTCAATGCTTATTCACCATAGTTTCATAGAAACATCACCAAGAGTCAGTTAGTTCTTTAGCCTTTGGGTTTTTTCCATCAGTAATCCTCTTGGCACAGGGTGGGGCTGAGCTGGGAACAATATCATATAACTCTGGTTGCAGCTGTCCTTATGCAAACCAGCATATCCATAAGTTACCACCACCTTTTGGGGGAAACCAACATAACAGTGCTGGTGGACACAGCTTCAGGTTGCTAGTGGTCACTGATATGTACCATTGCAACTTGGAAGGAATTCTATATGTTGATACTTTCTTTGATTCTGTCAACCAAACAGCTTTGTGGCACACATGCTACAGTACTGAATGAAATACCTTTCTTTCCCTTGAGCCAAAAGCACATAATAAGCTATAGATTCTTTGCTGCTATGCCATTGATTTATCTACTGTACTTTGTAACCCAGGAGGGCTATGAATCATCCTAACTTTTCAGCTTCACAGAACAGGTTACTTTTAATACAATCTCTTCTTCATCTAGATTTATTTGTTCTGAACCCTAACACATTCTTAGAGCATTATTTCTTACTGAAGACAACTCTCCCTTAGTGTTTGTTTAATGATAATTTTTGTTCACACGCTCTTCCTGGGTGTCCATTTGCCCTTTTTCTTTTTCCAAATGCTTTATATTCCTAGGAATACCCAAGTTATAAGTGGTCAGATTGCCAGCATTCAGCAATCCCAGGCAGGGGGCAGATTTTACTGCCTTTCTCTCTTCTCTTCCATGGGTTGCTGAACAGTGTTAACATTCTGATTTCTTTTAGTAGTAGAGCTCCAAGACAATCTCTTACCCTGTCCTTCTTACTCATTAACTTTAATTTCCAAAAAATGCCACCGATACCATTCAAACACTAGTTCAGGAATTACCATGGGCTGGGCACTGTACTGGGTGCTGGAGATACTGAGAAAAAACATGATCTGTTCTCAGGAAGCTCACAGTATGGTGAATGTGATCATTAAGGTCATGATTAAGCAAAGCAGGAAGTACTCCAAGGAAAGGTGAGCAAGGCATTTACAGGTATGCAGAGGATTGCTTGACCCAACCTGGAAGAATCCAGAAAAACTTATCCAAATCTGGGCACGGTGGCTCATGCCTGTAATCCCAGCACTTTGGGAGGCTAAGGTGGGCAGATTGCCTGAGGTCAGGAGTTCGAGACCAGCCTGGCTAACATGTTGAAATCCCATCTCTACTAAAAATACCAGAAAATTAGCTGGCTGTGGTGGCGTACGCCTGTAGTCCCAGCTACTCAGAAGGCTGAGGCAGGAGAATCGATTGAACCCCCTGGGAGGCGGAGGTTGCAGTGAGCCAAGATCATGCCACTGCACTCCAATCTGGGCGACAGAGGGAGACTCTGTCACTCGCAAACAAACATACAAACAAAACCCATCCAAGAGCCACAAAGAGGTTATACTTGACCTGAACCTTAAAAGACAAGTAGCAGTCATGTTGGGGGAGTCCAAACAAGGGATGGGTTGATGTGGATACAGCAAAGGACATAAAGAGTCATGGCCAGATCATGAACGGTTTTGTCCCTTGGGCTAAGAAATTTGAGCTTTATCTTAAAGTAGAGGAGCCACCAATTCCGAGCTACAGCAAGGAATTGTAATATAGCATTGTATCATGTATGAAAGGACAAAATTCATGCTACTTTCCTAAAAGTAAGATTCTGTGTCCCCGTTTGCTTCATCTAATATTGCTTCTTGGCCCCAGCGATAGCACACAGAGCACCGGAAAACTAGTTCAGGCTTAGCACCAATTCCTGAAGCCAGTTTACCTCTCCAGGACACTTACAGCTATGACCTTCTCCAAGCTCTCCAAGACTGCTGTGCTTGTTCCATATTCTGGTCTGCAGAAGGTGAAAGGGTACTAATCATCCTGGAAGCCTTCCTGGAACAGGATCTCTTTGCACAGGGTCATAAAATGAGGGATCCAGATGGTACAGGGAAGTGTAAATGGCAGCTGGAGATGGGACAATAGTAAGAGCAGAGGCAGAGACACAAGTCAGCAGACCCCACATATGACATGCCAAATACAGGGAGTAGGGGAAGAAGTGGGAGACATGGTACAAGAGGTCAAAAGATTTACTGGTTCCCTGTATTACATGAGAATGTTACTGCACAGAGGATTACACATTTCCAAGTTGGAGACACTAAAGCACAAAGGTGTAAATTGTCTAAGCACAGATATGAGGCAGCGGCAAATTAATAAAACAAATCACATGCCTGTTTCTAACCTGTCTGCCATGGCCAAGAAGAGTCTGTGAAATCAAATTAGACATTCTGTCTTTGAAATAATGCATTTACAGAGCTTACGGAAGCTTTCAGGTGGAAATGTCTTTACTCTTAAAAAAAAAAAAAAGAAAGAAAGAAAGAAAAAAAAAACAGCTCAAGTAATGCCCTAATCATCTCCTATTATTGTTTGTATCTGCAGGATTTGGAAACTGCTTGGGAAAACAACTGGATTCCTAATAATCCCTGAACAATTATTTTTATTTTTTTCTGTGGACATTAGCCTTTTAATTTTTCCACAAGGAATTCTGGGCTAATAAATAATAACATAATTTTCTGAGTGCATGGTACTTTTGCTTCATCTGATTTCATGGCTTTCCTGCTCCATGACAACCCACTGTCTTTTCCCTCACCTGTATGTTTTATGATGGTTTTTTCAGGCACCTGAAAGAAAAGCTTTAACACTTTCACTCAAGCTAAGATGCCTCAATTTTCATTAGTGTCTTCATTGGCTAGGAGGTGTTACAGAGACTACCAAATAGTTTCAAAATTACTTGCTCAGTCACGATGCCCACAGTTGACTCTCAGCCTAGCAAAAGAGAAGAAAAAAGTTCTTGTGTTTACTGTCCTGAACATAACCTTACGCTAGTATGCAACCTCCTCAGGTCCCCTCAATTAGGATCACATTTCCTATTTTACAGTTATAATGCAATGGACTCTGCGTACTGTTCAATGAATATAGGTTTAATGTAATAGGTGTATTTCTGCAAATATATATGTAAATGAGGATTTTGCAAGCACCATTTAAAATTACCTGAGGGGTATTTTCTAAGTAACTGAGAATCTTTTTGTAAAGCAAAAGCCCTTTTAAAAATTAACATCATTCCTTATTTCGTGTGTTCTAAGTTGAGGTTTTCATGGACTAATTTCAAAAAATGATGGAGGTCACCATTCTTTTTCATTTGTTGAGTAAGCTTTACACCAACACAAGAGGCCATCACGCTTTGCCCTTAATCTTTACTAAACAACGACATTTGAGCATGTGGGCTACTGAGACAGAAAAGTTCCCCCATGAGTCAGCAGCCAGCCCCAGCAAAACATCTCATGGTTCCAACTAACTACCCCACAGCCTTTCACATTCAGTTCTGCTTTCTCAGTGGTCTCTAGGAGTCTAATTTCTGGTTAGGAACTGAGAAATTGGGTTGATTTCCACTTCCATAGGATAGCAAGATATCCGCAGGATGTCAAGGGGGCTGGGCCAGTACCCCAAGTTAGCAGTAGTGAAAAAAGTGGCTGAGCCCCAGGATCTAGAGCACATGAACTCTTTCCCACCTCAAACCCCCATTCCACCCTCTATCCCATGAGGTTCCAAAGGAGATGAGCAGAGAACAAGACCTGGCAAAGCGAGGTTGTTAATGGGGCTCCGACCTCAAACCCTGATGTCTCACCTTAGACTTATCTCCAGGAGTGGGGTCCTGGGTTTCATATTTCAAAAAGCATGGCATATTGGCATATGTCTCCCCAACCCCCAGCACCACTGCCAGTGGAATGCCTAAGGCCAGTGGTGTGCTGAAGCTGGCTTGTACCAGCTCGTGAGAGCTGATTGTTAAACTTTTTAAGAATTTTGCAAGTTGATTATTAAACACAGTTATTACTAAAAGTTAAATTATATAAGCTTAGGATTCAATAAATTACACCGAAAGCAAAGATGATAAATAGCCAAAGCTCACCACTTCCTAGTCATTTACTATTATCTATGTTCTTGAGGTTTTTACCTCTATTGTATCTTTAATGGTGGAAATAGTAAAATAATGTAGAGCTATGCATCTCTTCCTAATTCTACACTCAGTAACATTACATTGGAAGCTTTAAATCAGAGCATTTATACCACAGAAATCAACAAATACTACAAATCAGGGATTGATTTATTGTGGATTGTCTCTAGACTTAAGAAAATAATAGAGAAAATGTAAATAATGCAGATTAAACTTAAAATGTCATGTTTATAGTTGGTACACTGTGAATAGCACAGAATTTGAGAAAATATTCTTCTAGTATTTGAAAATTTTCTTATTCAGTAGAGAAAGTACTCTCTTCATTGACAAACAAGTGAACTTCTATGTCATTGTTGTTTTAACTTTTATCTTATTCTTTTGTGTAAAGGAAAATATCAACCAACATTCAGGTCAGTAACCTACTTATTCATCAACTGCAACCACAGTTTGGCTGCAAATAAAAGCGTTCTATAAAATCAGGTTAAGCATTCTGTGATAACATACAATAAGGAGTATTGTATGTTCTATAATTCTTTTAAGTTGTATATTTTACTACTTGTAAATCAGTAAAATTTATAACAGACTTATAATTGGTTATATATCCACATGCATTTCTTCTCCAAAGAGCTGGTTGTTAAATATTTACCGGCACACCGCTGCCTAAGCCAAGAACAGAAACAGGTTAAACAGCCTCCTGGGCTTCTATCCCATAGGTTCACACCCTTATCTCAGCTCTTTAGTTTACCATTCTCCTGTCAAGAAGAAAACAAAGAATAGAAACGTTTGTACAATTAAATCAAAAGGAAAAGAAATAAATAAGATCTAAGGCAGATAATTTAATCTGCCTAATTCAGCCTTTCCTAAGAAGGCCGCCTCTCAAGTAGGAATGGCTTGAGGCTGATGTGACCACACCTACCATGTGGAAAAGCTGAGAGCAATCCTAACAGATGGCAGCCTTGGCACTGTAGCCTAATAAATATTCTCCCTTTTAATGAGTCCACATCAGATGGCTCCTTGGGGACAGTGGGGGGAGAAGCAGGGAACAAAAGCAGTTTCTCTTGCTTCCTGGTGGGATCTCATACATGTCTGGGGGTACATAACAAAAGATCAGTGAGCATTTCTGCCTTCTACCAAATGGAGTACACATGAACATCACAGCTTTGTGTACAATTATTTAAAATCATCAATACTTGTATTTGAAAACATCTTTGTAGACTTGGAACCAACCCAAATGCCCATCAATGATAGACTAGATAAAGAAAATGTGTCACATATACACCATGGAATACTTTGCAGTCATAAAAAATGATGAGTTCATGTCCTTTGCAGGAACATGGATAAACCTGGAAACCAGCATTCTCAGCAAACTAACACAGGAACAGAAAACCAAACACCTCATGTTCTCACTCATAAGTGGGAGTTGAACAATGACAACACATGGACACAGGGAGGGGAACATCACACTCTGGGGTCTGTTGGGGGTGGGGGGCTAGGGGAGGGAGAGCATTAGGAGAAATACCTAATGTAGATGACAGGTTGATGGGTGCAGCAAACCAACATGGCACATGTATACGTATGTAACAAACCTGCATGTTCTGCACGTGTATCCCAGAACTTGAAGTATAATAAAACAACAAGAACAACAACCAAAAAGAAAACGTCTTTGTAAAGGTGAAATAAAATGCAAATACCAGACAAATATATGGAATCTTTAAAAATCCTGTTACTCAATGGTGTTGTTTGGTCTTTAGGCCAATGCTAATAACCAACACTAACCAGTAAGGAGTGTCCTTTAGTGCAGGAAAAAAAAGAAAAAAGAAGAACGCAGTGAAACTTTAAATTTTTCTTTTTGAATGGCCAGCTCTGTCTCTCATTAAATCAGATGACTGACTGACCATATTATTCTTGAGCTCCTGTGCATGTACCTATTCAATTTTTTTACATACTTCCACAAAATTGTATGTTCTATAGTTTTCATGAAACATACCATGAGTATTTTCCATTTGTTAGTCTTATTCCCCCCTACACGTTCTCCTTAATAATTTTTCTCTTTAAAAAAGCAAAAGTCCACCAAATATCTTTTATCTGAGTATCGTAAGGTAGAAACCTTGGGTATAAAGTCATTCCCAAATTAAAGGGAGTGCAGTTTTTCATTTATGAAAAAACACAACTGGGGGACATTTTAAAAAGGAGTCTTCAGGTTAGTTGCTTTTCAATGTCTTATTTACGGTATCATAAAAAATAAATATACAAGATGACTTATCTGGCCTCCAAATAAGAAATGAGTCAATGCTACCAGCATAAAATGTTCACATACCCACCCACCATAAAAGGGAAACTGGCCTCAGAACATCTTACAAAAAAGCATAATGTTATGGGCCAGTCTTGACAAATAGTGCTTTTACTTAATCAGTATGTTTTTGACAACTAGGCACAGAACACTCCAGCAAGATTCCCCCAGTCCCTTAAAAAAGGAATGCATTTGGTGGGGGTCAGAAGGACTCACTGAAAGGGTTGGAGCAGGGAAGAGTGAGAAATCCAATCAGCCTGGCATCCTTACAAGGTGTGAGCCTTGTGTTAATACTGTACAAAACAATTGTGTTGGTGATAGTAAGGATGAAGGAACAAGTGACATACTTTAAACTAGCAAAATAATCCGGGGAAAACCAAGGAGGTATTTCTACCTGCCAAGCTCTGCTAATTGCATAGAAAGAACATGTACTTTCAACCACAAAGACATTACATTTTCTTTTTAAAAATTTATTACTTTTCCTCCTCTGTAACTTGTCATCCCAGAGCAAAACTAAAGAACTCTTTGGTCATCACCCAATAACATGCCCTTTAAATAAGAACATTGAGGTATTATTTTCCCGTTTGGCTCTTGATTATTAATTCACACCAGCTACCACGCCTTCATGAATCAGAAGGCTGAAGGAATACACTATACATTAATATTAAAATCTAAAGGAAACCAAATGTCAAATTACTGTGGTTTTAGCCACAGACATTTCTATGGCATGTGCAATCCCTGTAGAAGATGCTCCCGAGAAGTTCGACAGGCTGTGTTCACTACATCAAGAGAGAGCTATTACCCAACTCATAAAAATCTTTTTAATGTGCTGAACTCCAAAACTTTCTAAGAAATAAATGTTTTTAAAAAGGAGACTTGTGACTCTCAGCTTAAAATGGTGGACATCCAGTGGTGCTTTGACCCTGCCGTTTGCCCAGAATAGCAGTCCCAGCTTGGCCTTCTCCACACCTTTGCGTGGTCTTCTCAACAGACACCACATATGCCAGGCCTCCCACCTGCAGTGGTACCCTGACCCTCTCAGCGTGCCAGCTGAGGCTTACATGTGCCCTGGATGGTTGCTTCCCGTTCACTTGACAACTATGAACAGATCCAACCTGGTGACCCAATGAACTCCACCATAAACTACTGAACCCTAACTGTTTAGACCATGGCTGATACAGTAATCAATATAGAAGCCTGAGGCCTCGGAAATGAAAACTATGGTAACCACTTCTGGTCTTAACTTGGACAAGAATCAACCTATTTATTAAAAGCAGCAGCTTCTAGGTCATTTTTTTAATACCTAGAGGCACTAAGCCCCATAAGATTCTATTTTTCTACTTAGAGGTACAAGTGATGACACTTAACATTAGTTATTTCAGGTTAAGAGCTGTCCATAATGAAAACAACAACAACAAAATCCCTCAGTACTTTCTGCACACTTACTAGAAAGGCACAAAGAGAGCCACTACAGAGAAAATATGAATTGATTTTAAAAGTGGTTAGGTCATAAACACATTAGCTTTAATACAGAAGAACAGGACCTCAGGACCTTCAGTTATTATAGGTGGAAAACACTCTTTGCATACAGAACTTCCAGCTGTAGCAACACAACTCAGAAGGCTATATATTGCAATGTAGTGAGCTTGAGCTTTGGTGCTGCACAGATCTGGGTTCAAATCCCAGTTGTGGCACTTTTGAGCTTTGGTCAATTTACATAATCTCTGAATTTCTATGTGTAATCTCTGAAATTCTATGTGGGAGGTAAACGTTACATCATCCATGATGATTGATAAGTAGCATACACTTCCCACATATAACTGAGGAAATTTAAAAGATAAGCAACCAGTACAGTGATTAATTTCCCCCTTTGTTTCCTCATTTTATAGGTAAGAATACTGAGGCACAGAAATAAGGTTTTGCCAAGAGCACAGTAACTTACAAAGCTGAAATTAGGCTTAAAATAGTCTTGATTTTAAGAGTATGCAAACTTGGGAGACAAAGTTATGTACAACAACTAGTAGTTCTACTGGGAAGAATAACTTATTAAGTTATGGTATTAAGTACCATCTTATAAGTTTCTGATAAATACCATTCCCCATCAGACTGATGAGCTACTAAGTGCAATTTATGAGATTAAAAATTTAAATTTAACATTTTACATTTCCATAATACTTTATGCTTTATAAAGTGCTATAATCAATGTTATTCTACTTGATCACAAGAGTCTCATCTTTAAAAAAGGCTCATCTTTTAGTAATAGGAGTGACAGAATTTCATAAACTAAGAAATTTTAAAATATACATTTTAGGTATGGAAAAAAAAAACAAATCATGACTAATTAATGATTTTGCTAAGTTTCTCAACTTTTAATGAAAACCCATTTTCCTCAGTGGTATATATCATACAACAGAGGTTAAACTGAGAGATTTACAAAACATTCATTTTCCCAGGAAGAAAGCTGCTTGGACTTCTTGCAAAAAAAGCAAAGATAAGGATAGAATGTGAAAATAAAATTCATATGATCAAAGAAACAAAAGACTGCCATTAAGAGAGGGTAATAATTTTTCAAAATACATCTGCATACCTTATAGTTTCAATTAAATGGTGCTTCAATATTACAAGTCTAGACAAACTATATCCTCCCTCCAACCCTGCCTGCCCCCATCTCCTGAAACCAATGGAAACACACACACACACACACACACACACACACACACACACACACACATTTTTGTAATATAAAACTAAGTAAAATGATTTTATAGAAAGACTATTGCCTTTTCTATTCACGAAAAGTTTAAATGTCTACTGAAATATACTATTTGCTGTACATAACTTACTGGAATCTTACTCCTTTTCATACTAGTGAACGTGAGCCATGGAGGACTGTGTTTTGGATGGGAAATTCCATCACTTATCTATAGTTTAAGTGCATTATCTGACTGAATACATCTACCCTGTATATTCATAAGACACCATAGCATGGTAACATGTCAATTTTTACCCATTTTCTCCTTTAAAGACACTGACCTAGTACAGATCCTAATCAACTTACGCTTTCATTATGGCAAAATCTTCCAGTTCTTTTCTGATGACTGCTATCCTCTCCCTGTTTTGACCTACTGACTTGCACATTATGGCCAGACTGATAAAAGTAAATCTGCACTGTCACTTCCTTCTTCAAAAATCAGTAAAAGTTTCCCACTAATAGCATCCCATTTAAATTAATGGTTAGTTCTTACCGGCCATACACTTGATTCTTTCACTTCTTCACTTCACCTGAGACAAAGTCCATCATAATGCCGTATGTGAAGGACACGTTTTCCTTGAAAACTAAGATTTAAGCGCCAATTTAACTTTTCTCCCACACTTTCACTACAATATATTAACTTACAGCACCACCTATCTTTCAATAAAAGCTTAACCAAGAACTAGATTTACATTTAGCATAATGCCCGTAGGCTGGCCGATACAATTTAGTGTAAAATTAAGCCCAAAGTGCAAAATATTTTTTAAAAATCTAAAAATGAAAGTTTCGTTCAACACTATATAAAACACCCATTAACAGTATATATAAAGTTCTTAGTAATGTTTCAAACCAAGGGGTCTGGCCAGTTGTATACCAATGACTTAAATTTAGCACAAAATAGTGAATGTAACTAAAAATTGCAATCAGTGAGCAGAGCCATTCTGACTTATAAATTCTAATATTCACTGATATTTTCACATCTAAGTGTTGACTGGAATATGTGTTGACTTTTCCTTAGAAGTATTCCCAATATTTTAGTCATTTTCTCTGTTCAAACAAGAAACAAAAATGAAGAGGTAGAAATTATTTTTATATCCTCTCGGTGTGATACCTATTATAAATAAATTAGTAGTATAATGTGAAAGGGGCCTGATAGTGTAGCACACAGTTCAAACCAAGTGTACCAAACTCCTTTCTCAGTGTTATTCTTTGATCTCAAACTACAACGAAATTCTTTTTAGAAATGAAAACTTCCTTATCTAAACCACCTCATCAGTATAGAAATACCAGAGAAAATATTTTTGGTCATAATGAACAAGCATTTGTACCAAAAGTTGAGAAGTCAAACCATGAGAGGCAGGTGATTATATGAAAAGCCTGACTGTGAGGTCCATGAAGAATTAAAACATCTTAAATTTATACAGCTATTTCCCTTGTACAGTTCAACTCTCTAAAGCAGGCTGAGTAAATATTAATGCCCATTTCACCTACAGGGAAACAGATGCACTACTGCTTATGTATGTCAGTTCATGAAAAGCAGAACTCTGAGCCAGGCTTATTTAAGGTTGCCTCATCATGTTCTGTTCCTCAGATATAAAAATTAAAACAAACAAACAACAACAAAAAAAACAATGGCCCAGCACAGTAGCTTATGCCTGTGTAATCCCAGCACTTTGGGAGGCCAAGGTGGGTCAACTGCTTGAGCCCAGGAGTTTGAGACCAGCCTGGGCAACATGGCAAGACCCTGTCTCTAAAAAAAAATAGAAAAATTAGCCAGGCATGGTGACACGTGCCTGCAGTCCTCAGCTACTCGGGAGGCTGAGGCAGGAGGATCACTTGAGCCTAGGAGGTCGAGGTTGCAGTGATCTGTGATCATACCACTGCACTACAGCCTGGGCCACAGAGCAAGACTCTGTCTCAAGAAAAAGAAAAAATAATAATTTCGATTAAAACTGACCTTGGAAATAATGTAACATAAAAATTATTTTGAAAATAGCACTTGGTTATAATTTTCAGTGTAACTGTTAATATGACGAAAGTTTTGAAGACTTTTTAAAAATGGCTTGTTAAACTGAGTTGGATAGTTGGATTAAGCATTTTCTTAACAATTAATACACCAGGGTGCTAATTATTTTAGAAGGCTCTTCTGTTAGGGTTTATAATTCATCATGTCATACCACACAACTTGTACTATAGACTTCCTTCTGGTGATTCATGTCAGCCGACACTAACATAAATCTTTTTGTGACAAGTTAAATCATCATTCATTACCGTCCAATTTAAATACAGTTATCTTGACAGTTATAGCAGAGTTGCCAAAAGAGAGAATAAGCTCTTCCAAACTTTATAATAATTAGTGAAAATTTCATATTAGTGGAATAAAAAGAGTAGTTCTCATCTGTTTGGCTTCGTAAGTCTTCTATTCTCTTTCCAAAGTTTTACATTTCCTATCAGTTACTTTCCTAATGTCATACTAATTTGAAATTCCTTCTTTCCTCCTGTAGAGTCCTTTTTAAGGTGTTCTAGAAAAACTACTAATCAACTTCAAAGTTTACTGAACTTTTGTGTTTTAACATGTAAAATACAATTGAAATGTTCATATTTTCTCACATTTTAGTGCACAATACAAAACTGATTTAAATGCATTAAGAAAAAACATTTTCTTTTTAAATAAACACTAACAAAATGTTTGGCAAGAGATAACACAATTTATTTAAATATATTCTGACTCAGGATGAAGGCAAGCGCTTTACCTAGGTTTACATATTTTAGCTATAGATTTTCATTGAACCATTTTTCTGAAATGTCATTCTTCTCATTCATGCTTCTTTTATTCTCTCTCTTTAGAAGTTCACAGTGTTATACAAGTGAAAAACAAGACAGATAGAAACCACCCTAAACATAAGGCTTTATGTACATAAAAAATTCAATAATGTTGCCATAACCCCTAATACAGTGTGATCCTATTTATTATCCAGAATAAAATTCTGTACATATTAAATTCTTCAAGTATATCTAGAGCAGTGCTTGTAAAAGTGAGGTCCCACTGCTAAGTTAATGGCCATCTCTTTGAAGATCACTTCTACCTTCAACACAATTATGGTAGAGTTCTAATAGTTTATTTTACATGTATTATACATTCTCAAATATTCTAAAATGCTCAAATGAGCCAAACATATACTTTGATTTACATCTAGTTGAATATTCCCTTTATACAGCACCAGAGGTTAAAAAATGGATCTGAGTAACCAAATATTCTCTTTCCTTTAATAGTTAGAGTTTATCATCATTTATTTCTATAACATTAAACCCAAACTGAAGATGAAGACACCCTGGGTCAAATGCTTTCATCTTAAATAAATAAACATTTCATCCACTTCATACTTAAATACCAAGTTGTTTTCCTCTAACACATGTTTCTTGATAACAACTACTGAATCAACTAAGCTGAACACCAACTTCTTATCTTTGAGGACTAGGCAAGTCGGATAGGATTCTCTAGGTTTGCTTTAAAACTTTTAAGAAACCTGGTTGCCAGTTCGTCATCAACCACTCGACTGTCACTTGACATTGTGACTGTTATGAGCTGGCGCTGCTGCAGTTTGGCATTTCCCTCTTCATCCTCAGTGAGCTTCAGCACAGGTCGGAACCTCCCAACCGCCAAAATGCAGGCCTGAGGAGGGTTAATCACTGCAGTAAATTCGTCGATGCCAAACATCCCCAAGTTGGAAATACTAGGGGGGAAAGAAACAGCTCTGAGGGAGGGACATCCTTAATCAAAGTTCCCTTTCCCCGAAGCACATATTTTATATATATTTTATTAGGCAGTGTAGTAAGGCAAGAAAAAAATATATTAAGTAATGAAAAAAGGAAAAATGTAGTATTCACAAATAAATTAACTGTGTACATAGGAAAAATAAGACTCTACAGATAACTAGTAAAATTAGAAAGTAAATTTAGTTAAGTCATCAGATAAAAGGTCAATATAAAAATCCATTTTATATCTAGAGTCATGTCCCACATAATGAAAGATCACATATCCAATGGTGGTCTTACAAGATTATAATGGAGCTGACGAATTCCTATTGCCTGGTGGCATCATAACTGTCATAACATGTTGCAATTACTTTATTTTAAAAGTAAATTTAGTGCAGCCTAAGTGTACAGTGTTTATAAAGTCTACAGTAGTGTATAGTGATGTCTTAAGCCTTCACTCATTCACTGATTCACCCAGAGCAACTTCTAGTCTTGCAAGCTCCATTCATGGTAAGTGCCCTAAACAGGTGTACCATGTTTTACGTTTTACATTTTTACTGTACATTTTAAAAATGTTTAGATACCCAAATACTCATCATTGTGTCACAACTGCTTACGGTATTCAGTAGAGTAACATGCTGTACAGGTTTGTAGTCTAGGAGCAAACAGCTATATCATACAGCTAAGGTGTGTACACGCTGTACCATTTAGGTTTGCATAAGTACACTCTATGATGTTTGCATGATGAAACTCCTAACAATGCATTTCTCATATCCCCATCATAAAGTGGCACATGACTCTATATATAAGTTGCTATAATTAGAAAATAAAAAATTAAAACAATATCATTTATAACAGTATCAAAAAACAAATACCAAAGAATAAATCGAATGAAATACATACAAGACCTCTACACAGAAAATTATAAAACATAACTGAAAGAAATCAAAGAACTGAATACACAATGGTTTCTACCATATTCACTGGTTAGAAGACTCAATATTGTAAGAATGTCAATTCTCAAACCATCAAAAGACTTAATGCAATCCCAATCAAGATTCCAGCAAGGTAGGGGTGTGTGTGTGTGTGTGTGTGTGTGTGTGTGTGTGTGTGTGTGTGTGTGTGAAAAATGGCAAATCAATTTTACAATTTATTTGGAAATACGAAAAGCCAGAAGACAATTTTGAGGGTGAATAAAATTGGAAGCCTTCATTACCAGCTATGAAGAGTTGTAGCTTGGTGGTAGTAAACAAAGGATCAACAAACAGGCCAGTGGAAAAGAATAGCATAGAACCAGACCAACACATATATAATCACCTTTTCAGTGCTATGAAAAAGGAGAAATCAATATTCAATACATGATGCTGTGTAAATTTACTATCCATGTGGGGAAAAAAGAGAACTTTAAACTTCACATTATTTACAAAATCCAATTTCAGATGAATTGTGATCTACATGTGAAAAGTAACATAAATGCTTTTAGAAGATAACACAGAAGAGTAACTTCATGACTCTGGGATAGGCAAAAATTCCTAACAGAAAATGAACTATAAAGTATCAACTATAAAGAAAAATATATAATCAACTATATAGAAAAGTATCAACTATATCAACTATAAAGAAAAATACTGATAAACAGGAATTCATTAAAATTCAGAACTTCCTTTCATTAAAAAAAAATCACTGAGAGAGTCGCAAAGGCAAGTCGCAGAGTGTGAAAGCTATTTGAAACAATATATATCCTACAAAGGTCTGTGTATCCAGAAATAAGAACTATACATCATTTTTTAAATGAACACCAGACTGCAATGGGTACTTTATCTCATGAATTACCAGATACCCAAATGGCTGATGAGTGAAAAGTACTCAACATCACTAATTTGCATTTCCCTACAAAGAGTACCACTACACACCCCAATAATTGTTAAAATTTAAAACCTAACATTATTAAACACTGGCAAGAATGTGGAGCAATGGGAATTCTCAGGACTGTTGGTGGAGGTGTAAATTTGTATAACCATTTGGAAAATTGTTTGGCAGTATCTGCTAAAACTTCTAACTTAGGAATTATACTTTTAGGTCTATACAACAAAAAATGTACATATATTCACCATAAGACACCAATAAGCATGTTCATAGCACCCTAATTTGTAATAGCACCAAACTGGAAGCAACACAAATGCCCATCAACAGTAAAATGAATTCTGGTATATTTATACAATAGAATATTATATACTGCAATAATAACAAATAAGTGGTTGCTTCACATAGCAATATAATATCACAGATATTAATATTGGGGGGTCAGATACTAAAGAATACATAATATTTATCATTCCATGTTAGTCAATGTCCAATGAACGTTTAGTTCAACACAAATAGGTTCCTACTAGCTTTAATATGAAAGCCTGACTAGTCTGAAGAATATTTCCAGATATTCTATTGTCTAAATATTTTTAGCTTAAATTTTAAAAAATATTTCAGATAAATGAAAGGCTGACAGGGTCTTTATAAGTCTTACATCTATCTGTTTGATGTTATGGATAATTAAGAGTTTAAATTTTACCTAAAAGATCCTCCTTGGTATTCTTCAGGCAACAATTTTCCATCTCTTGCTTTCTTTGATAGAGCCTGAGAAAAATACAAACAGAATAGGACAACCAACAAAATGTTACACAGTTGATCTTGTCATTTGAAATATTTGTAAGTCATACACTCTCATCTCTGATATGCCTTGATTTGATTTTATGTTACCTATATAAAAATAATTTTCTCTAATTATAAGAACAAACAAGAGCACAGATAATTCAAGAAACTAAAGCTGTTAATCAAAACTCTAGAAAAATTACTTCCTTTAACAATTTTTCAAATATGGGAATTACCCTGTGTACCACCAATTACTATGTAGAATGCTTTAGAGTTTCCAGTGAAATTTTCTATTTTGCCTATAAAACTTTATTGTAAGAAAAAAAATACAAGAATACATTCTCATCAACCTAGTGTTTTTGTTGTTGTTGTTTTGTTTTTTGTTTTTTTTTGAGAAGAAGTCTCACTCCGCCGCCCTGGCTGGAGTGCAGTGGCATGATTATGGCCTACTGCAACCTCCATCTCCCAGGTTCAAGCAATTCTCTTGCGTCAGCCTCCTGAGTAGCTGGGATTTCAGGTACCCACTACCACGCCCGGCTGATTTTTTATATTTTTAGGAGAGATGGGGTTTCACCATGTTGGTCAGGCTGGTCTCTGACTCCTGAACTCAAGGGATCCACCTGCCTCGGCCTCCCAAAGTGCTGGGATAACAGGTATTAGCCACCATGCCTGGCCAATCTAGTGTGTTTTAAATAAATTATCCAATGGCAACCAAAGTAGCATAACCACAATCCCACAACCAACATTCCGTTTTTATTTTTCAGAGTTTGCTCCATCTTTATGCACAATCTCAACCCCACACAATGGTTATAAAACATAAATTTTATATTTAGTTGTTCAGTATTATATGCATCTTCTGTGTTGTCAGCCTTCAGAAATGATTTTTTAATGTCTGTTCCTAAAGAATGCATCTGCCTAATTTACTTGGTTATTTCCCAGTGTTATAATTTGGTTCACGGTTTTTTCTGAATTATTTCAGGTAAATTTTCAGAAGTGGAATTATAGTGCCCTAGAGAATAGACTTCTTTTGGTTCCTGATTCTACAGCTAAATCACTTCCTGAATAAGCTAGTCCAATTTATACTGCCACAAGGAATATAAGGATGTACTTGATTCTTATCACTCTTGACCATACTGATTTCTAAAAATCTTACAGAAGACAAGACATGACACATTAGTAAAATTTTCCTCTCACATGTAATTGGAATTAACTACATTTCTGTTAATTTTTATTTTTCAGTGCTTAAAAGCAAGGGAACAGAGGTTGAGTCATCATATATAAAAACTTAATAATGAATTAAGAGGAAGGATACAGAAAAATTAGGTCACAGTCATTTGGGTAGATAAAATAAATGTGGAGTTTACTTAATATTTTGTATTGCATAGGCAACATAGGCACTATTACAATCACAGTTGGTAACTTTAACTCATAGATGATTTAAATTTTTAAAATTAAGTCTTTAAAAATATCAAAAATCTAAAAACACATCACTGCAACGTACTGCCAATGGAAAAAATTACAGGTGTATGCTGTTTGCAAAAAAAGAGATGAATTCTGACTTATATAGTTATTGGAATAACAGGAGAGAGAATAATCTACAAATGCATTTTTCCTCCCTTAAGCAATGTAACTGTTTACATGATTTGAAAAGACATATATATGAACTTTGAAAGGCATTTTCTAAAGGCAGATGATCTCAGCATTATCCTGATGAATTACCACACTGCAACAAATGAAAAAAATTCATTTTAATAACTAGATTGCAAGCACACAAACTAAAAACAAAAACTCTGTAGATCCTAAATACATCAACAGGAAATTCCTGTCAGTGAACTCGAGTAAGAGTCTGAAATAGGTATGGAGTCTGAGAAGGCCTGTTGGTTGTATAAATTTGTAATTATCACTGGGATCCCCTGGCAATGTGGACTCAAAATCAAAGTACATGTTACCTGAAGCATCCAGCTGAAAGAATAAAAAATGACCACTAAATATTTCTATAATACATCAAATGCCTTGCTAATTCATTCAAAAAAATTTACTGGGTACTTATAAGGTAAACTTTGCCTCTGCCTTTTAATACTGTTATAAGTAATGAAGAATTAAGAATAACACAGGATTCAAGGTGTGTTACTACATTACTTTATTCAAGGAATACCAACTTGAACTTGGCTGCAGTATGCCTACAGCCCCCACACTGGCATCCTTGGGATTACTGAGGGTCAAGAAGTAAATGCGTAGTACAGGTGTTCTTCACCTGGGGTTCATGGATGAATCTGTAGACAGCCACAAACTCTTGAAAAATTAATTTCAATGAAATAGGTTTTACTGAAATTTGTTTTAAAATAAATTCACCAAGCAACTATTGTATCCCAAGCACTCTTCTAGAATTAGATAAATGGCAATGGACAGTGAACATCAGACAGTAGGGAACACAGAAGGGTGAACAAATAAATAAACAAGGTAATTTCAAAGACAAATAAACCATATGAAGACAATAAAACAGGGTAATGAGATAAAGAGTGTTAGGAAACTATTTCAGCTATGGAAGCTGCAGAAGGCCTAAGACATTAGCAACTGAACTGAGAAACCAATGATGAAAAACAGCCAGCCAAGTGACAATCAGAGGGATGTGTGTACTGGATAGTATGTCTCTTAGTGAGAATCCAGAGCTCAACCTGTCTATGATCCCACAGTCTCCTCAAAAAGTCTGCTCCTGCCTCACCAGGTAGAGAGCCTTGGTCTCTTTGCTGCAGGTTCTCTTATCCACTGCCTACTTGCTAAGACCACAACCTCACATTCCTCAGGGAATCTTCACTGCTTCTTTGGCAGAGTACTCTCCCGTGTGACTCAGGTCTCTTCTTTCTTAACTCTTTTTTTCTCCCAGTTGCATACAGTAGTTCCCCCTTATCTGTGGGGGATATTTCAAAGACCCACAGTAGGTGCCTGAAATGGCAGATAATACTGAACTCTATACCTACAGTCATGTGCCATCTAAGGACACTTAACAGACATATATGACAGTGGTCCCATTAAGATTACAATGGAGCTGAAAAATTCCTATCACACAAATACGTACCACTGTAGCACTATTTCCTTATACTATTCAGTACAGTAATTGGTTGTATTGCAGGTTTGTACCATACAAAGCCTAGGCGTGTAGTAGGCTATCCCATCTAGGTTTGTGTAAGTATACTCTACGGTGTTCACACAATGACAAAATCGCCTAACCATGCATTTCTCAGAATGTATCCCTGCTGTGATGCATGACTGTACTCTTCTTCCTACACATACATACTTATGATAAAGCTTAATTTAAAAATTAAGCACAGTAAGAGATTAACAATAACTAATAATAAAACAGAACAATTGTACCAATGTAAAAATCATGTGAATGTGGTCTCTCTCAAAATACCTTGTACAGTACTCACCTATTTTCAACTGTGGTTGACCACGGGTAATTGAAACCATGCAAAGTGAAACCCTGGATAAGACAGAACTACAATATCTCAAATTCCAAACCAAAAGATTGGTCTTACAGACACAGAAAACAAATGATTGTACTCCTTTCCTCTACCTGGCAAATCAACTAATTATGGTGCATTTGGTATAACTGTTGAGTCCTTAGCTATTCTTCTTGTTCATTTCTGAAAGTTCAGGAGCTGCTTCTCAAGTATTTTTTATTTTTAGAGAAAACATTACTGATTCTAGAAGGCTGATAACCTGACCACTATAGTCATACAGTAGTTATGTAACTAGTGTGAAAGAAGCAGCAAAGCTAAGTGGTTGGGAGCAGGCTCTAGTCTACAGTCTGATTGGGTTCAGATGCTGGCTACATCACTTAGTAAGATTTGGGGCAAATTATTTAACTTCTCTTTTTTTCCCATCAGTTGCTTCATTGACCATATCAAATTATTATCTTGTACTTGATAGGGTAGTTTTAAAGAGGATTAATATATATAAAAGGCTTACAGCAAAAACTGGTACAAAGTATGCCAGGTGCTATTATTGTTAGAGTTGTTAAAACTGTTAAACTGTACAAATACTTCTAGAACTTGCATGTCTTTAAATAAGAAAATTACAAATACTACATTCATATATGAATTAGTCATATATTTCTCTCTGGTCAGAGCAGATTTTACCCTGGAATTAAAATCATTCTAAATTTTATCTGTTTAAATACATAAACATTCATAAACTGTTTAAATACATAACCTTTTTAATACATAAAACCTTTTAATAAGCCACAGTACAAAGTTTGATGTAGAAATACTGACAAGACTCAAACTGTATAAAATGGCACTATTCCATAAATGGAACATTTACTGTCTACCCTTTTTGGTGGATGGGGTAAAATATAACAACACTAAAGCACAGGACAGAAAATGCATTTATTACCAAAGATGACTCACTACTATACTTGGACACTCAGATAGATGCTGTTTTTTTTTTTTTTTTTTTTTTTTTTTTTTTTTTTTTGCACAGTAAAGCTGAATTCAATATAATCTTGCTTAACTTGGAATTGAGTCAAAATCTACATTGGATGTGAAGAACACACACACACACACAAACACACACACACTCAGGGTTTCTACTTGGTGCATACATATTTTTAACGACTATTCGTGCACAGCAGCTAAATGAACATATCTCTATAGAGCCTATCTAAAATACTTAGTTTTTAAGCCACCATTTAAACAATCCAAGATTTAAGTTTTTAAAATAATCATGCTTACAAGACAAGCCATTTCAACAAAAAACTAATTTTGCAGGAGCTCAGATCTCTCTCTCTTACACACACACACACACACACACACACACACACACACTTTCTTTTTCTCTCTCTCTCATGTAAACTAGAGAACTAATACGCTAAATAGGCCATGCAAGGCACCTGTTTCTCATGAGAGGCCTCAATGTGCTTCAATGTCCCCTTATTTTTTCTGAGTACAACCAAAGTGATTACATGCATCTGGTTGTTATGCTCTGTACCACATGACACATTGGCCTGGCATGAGAGACTTGCCCAGCTAGAGTACTTCATACAAGAAAGTACTACTTGGGGACCAAATCAAACCCTCCTTTTTGGTAACTTTGAGGGAGAAAATGACAAAAGAGAGGTAAAGAAGTGAATGATTAGATAGGAAAAAAGAAAGGTAAACAGTAAAAGCAAGGAGAGAGGTGGTATAACAGATCATTAAGTAGTGGCTCTAGAATCTAACTGCCTGGGTTAACTAGTCCTCACTGCCACTGCTTTCTAGCTGTACTGCCTCGGGCAAATTTATCAAAGTTGCTAAAACTCCATCTCCTCAATTTCATGGAGAAATTAAGGTTCCAATTGGACTGGGTTAATAGGATTAAATGAAGCGCTTAGCCCAGTGCCTGGCATCACTAAGAACAAGAGTGAAGAGAGCAGAGTGGGAAAGAGAAGCAGGTAGAATGAGAAGCAAACAGGGGCAGCCAGAGCTCGGCAAACCCTGAGTCCCTGCTGGGGGTTACAGGAAATGCCTAAGGCCCGCCAGAGACCATTACACTCCAGAGGGTTATGACTGCCCTTCCCATTGCTGTGAGACCCAACTGAGAGGCTGGTGAGACTGCCTCCTTACCTCTTAAACTTACAGTCTTCAGGATGCAAGGAATACAGGAAGCTAACATAACTACTTAAGAGTTATGTATTATAGTAGTAAAATTAGTAAATTGCTCAGAATCAAGGAAATCTTCCTATAATGGTTAATTTTTTTAATTTAATGTATATAAAAATAAGGAAATTCTAGCTGCGCAGTAAAGTTCCATAACATTATAATAGTACTTTTTATTTTACGGGTTGTTTCAACACTTAATCTCATTTAACCTTTACAAAACACAGACAAAAGTATTCTCATTGTTGCTGAAAACCCTTGATAAATATAAGGAACATACTATATCTCAGCAAACCAATCTCTATTACTTTGACTTTTGAATTGACCAAATTAATGCTATCCTTCTTTTTTCTTTCTTTTTTCTTTTTTTTTTTTTGAGATACAGCATCTTGCTCTGTCATCCAGGCTGGAGTGCAATGGCACGATCTCAGCTCGCTGCAATCTTTGCCTCCCAGGTTCAAGCAATTCTCGTGCTTCAGCCACCCGAGTAGTTGAGATAACAGGTGTGTGCCACCATGTCCAGCTAATATTTGTATTTTTAGTAGAGATGGGGTTTCACCATGTTGGCCAGGCTGGTCTCAAATTCCTGCAAGTGATCTGCTTGCCTCAGCCTCCCAAAGTGCTGGGATTACAGGCATAAGCCACCATGTGCAGCCTCATTTTTCAATTAACAATTCCATTTTTATCTATACAAACACTTTCTGCAAATCTTTTCAAAGAGGAGTGAAGAAAGACCTAAAAATATTGATTCTAGTAGGTTCACCTTTAATTATATCTACCTCTAAAATTCCAAGTAAACTCAGTATTTATGGGTATGCTTTTAAAATCAGATTAACTTGTACTTATTTCTTTTGAGCAAGAAGGTCTACACATTTATGTACTGTCAGCTCTCCAAAGAAATCTTACCTTCTAAATTGTTCTACCACTATACATACAACAGGTCCTTGGCAAATGGAAAGAAATCACTTACCCAAATGAATCAGAAATTTTTGATGCAATCACTTTAAGACTTGTGATACTTCTGTCAAAAAATACCCTCGGAAATTACTGAGGCTGTCAAAGCTGCCCTACTGCCTGTGTTCTTGCCTATTCGATGTGCTATTTTTTGGTGAAATAAGATTCCTACACATTGGAGTTACAAAAACTGCTTTTCAAGAAATCCTGAAAAAGTAAAGTAACTTTGCTTCTGGAACACTAAGTCCACTTTTTTTTTTTTTTTTTTTTGAGATGGAGTCTCATTCTGTTGCCAGGCTGGAATACAGTGGCGCAATCTCGGCTCACTGCAACCTCTGCCTCCTGGGTTCAAGTGATTCTTGTGCCTCAGCCTCCCAAGTAGCTGGGATTACAGGCACGTGCCACCACACCCAGCTAATTTTCGTATTTTTAGTAGAGATGGGGTTACACCATGTTGGCCAGGTCGGTCTCAATCTCCTGATCTCGTGATCCGCCCACCTCGGCCTCCCAAAGTGCTGGTATTACAGGTGTGAGCCACTGTGCATGGCCGCTAAGTTCTTTTAATGGTCTCAGTTTTAGAGAAGAAGTAAATATACTTTAAGAATAAAATGTTATTAATATTGAGGTCTATTACCACTTCCATAGAAATACAGTTTCAGCTTAACTTCAACTTTAAAACCTACCTGATATAGCATCTTTAGGGTTGAATTCTGGACTTTGGAAAATAAAGTTTGTCTTTAGCATGAAATTGTTCTATTTACATGTTATCTCTTAATTTTTGAATATTAAATTTTCTTACAATGGGTCATACTTGGATAAAAACTTTAAAAACCTATAGATACGTGACAATCACTTGATGAAATAACTCTCCCCACATACAAAAAAATCACAGTCTGACTAGATTACGTCAAGACTTTATCAGAAAGTAATTATCCAAAAGTATATGCTAACATTTTGAAAGCACACTCTTTCTTAAGACATACCTTTACAGAGTCAGCAATTTCCTGGATACCCTTAGCGGCAGCATCTTTTATGATTGGTGTAAGTAAGCCTTTATCTGTTGCCACAGCCACTGAAATGTCAATAAACGGCAGTTGCTTTGGGCCCTCTCCATCCCAGCTTACATTAACATCTGGCATTTGCTAGAAATAGGAAAAAAAAAATCTTACTAAAAAAGTGGCTTTAGAACAAGGCAGTTACAGAAAAATAAAATTACTGTGCATTTTCCAAAGTGAACATAGCTAGATAAGAGGAAATAAGTAAAAATTTGGTTTGAAAAAATGGTTTGGAGTTCTGTCAATTATCTTTTATGTCTGCCAAGAATAATTAAACATACTACCTTTTTGAAGGAAGTTTGAAGAAATTATGATGAGGTACATGCTTTGATCTCTTTATATCCTAGTGGGGAAAAAAGGGCTTTCTTTCCTGATTGCTAGAAGTTATTTAATGTCTGTTGTACTTCCTACCTCATATGGTAACGAACATGATCTTGAGGTGAGGAGGAGAGTGGAAAAGGGTAACGATATAAGATCATATTATTCCTTTCTAGCTCAGCTCTGGGATATATATCAGCAGGCCCTCAAGAAATTACTTCCCTATTTAAAAGAGATTTCATCAAATGACAAAATGCCTGGAAATCCTGTCTATTAATAATGTTGCCTTGTATTACAGGTGAAAACGATGCTGAAAAACAGAAACTGGAAAGAATTTCTGTACTCAAAAATTCTTTGCTTTTTAAAGAAAAAGATCCAGGCCTCCTGGCGTGTCATTTAAGCATGGCAATACACAATTTGATTCTACTCTATCTATCCCATTTTACTTGTGACCACTCCCCCGAGATGGATTTTCCACTGTCATGCTATGCTCATTTCCATTTCAAGGCTACCTTCACATTGCTTTTCAATTGCTCTTCCATTTTTCCATCTTTCAAGGCTTAGTTCCTTCACTCATTCAGCAATATCACTATGTTAAAAGAATAAAGTCCCAACCCCTCAGAAGATTTGAAATTCTTCATAGACAACGCTAAAGTAAAAGAGAAACTAAACAAAATCCTCATGAATGAAGAATATCTGGCAAATAAATTTAATTACAAAACGTAAAGAAGACTTATGGGACATGGTCAAAATTGTATTAAAAATCTATTATCTTAGGGCAACCCGCTCGGGTCCCCTTCCATGCTGTGGAAGCTTTGTTCTTTCCCTCTTCACAATAAATCTTGCTGCTGCTCAAAAACAAAAACAAAACAAAACAAAACAACTATTATCTTAAACCTTATTAAAAAAAATTAAAATGAATTACACATTCAAGTTTTCTAACCAAAATGAATCTAAGGAAATGAAGGAAAAAATACATAACAAAACAATATAAACTAAGAATATAAATATGCAATAGAAGTGAGAGTTCAGAATAACCCCAGGCATTGAGGATGTTAAAATAATTATAAGAAACAAATTTAAATTACTCTAGGCTAATAAGTTTGGGAATCTAAATTAAATGAGTGATTTTGGGGGAAAATATTAGCTTTTAAAATTGATTTTTTTAAAAAGCTGAAAATTAAAACAGATCAGTAATTATGGCGGGGAAAAAAAAAGGGAAAGCTGCCAAGATCCCCTCCTCAAAATAGAAGCAGGTTCAGATATTTTTACTGGTGAATTCTATGAAACTAGAAAATATAAAAAAATTTATAATATTGAAATGAATACAGAGGAAAGAAAAGAAGAAATAATCCAAATTCATTGAATGAAGCCAATGATTAGGGGAAAAAGGTCTGATAATGTTGGCACAAAATTTAAATTACCACTACTTTGGACTCTAGATACAAAAATTATCCAATGAAATATTAACAAATAGCTTATGCCTATTAGAGATTTATTTAAGGAGTGCAAAAATGATTCACAGTTAATGATATTAATCACAAGAGTCAATTAATAATTAAATCATTAATATAATTCAAAATATTTCATCAAAAGAGAAAAGTTATATGAATAATTAGATAATGCTGAAAATGCATGCTTTTTAAGTTCTGTATTAACGTATTTTTCAGAATCCAGAGTGCTAACCATTACACCATGGAACCCTCCTTAATGTATTTTTCAAGAAATAAAAACAAGTTAATTATAAATGTACTTTAAATACAGTCTGTTAACAAGCAGTGATCCCAGAAAATAGCCTCATTACAGAAAGAAGGCATGATGAAAAATAGTGCCAGGCAGGAAGGCAGGAAGCCAGGGTTCTAGATTTACATCTAAAGGCAGCTAGGTTTACATCACCTCCACTGAACTGCAGGCTCATATGTTCACCTGCCTTCCTGCCACCTCCACTGGAATATCTGTTAGGCTCCTCAAATTTAACATGTCTAAAACCAAACTCTAGATTCCTCACCCCAAAGCTATACCCCTCCCAGTTTTCCCAATGTTAGTACATGGAAAACTCATTCCTCCCATCGCTTGGGCCAAAATGCTTGTTCCTTTTTTCTCACACCCCATATCCAATCCATCAGCAAATCCTGTTGGCTCTACTTCTGAAACATAACCCAAATCTCCACTTCACTCTAGCTCCATTTGCTACTACATTTGTCCAAGCCACAGTCATCTTCTAAAGCCTCCCAGGGGAGCTCATCGTCTCTTCCCTTGCCTCTCCACAGGCCGTATTCTACACAGCACCCAGGGCAGCCTCTCCTTTTCCTTTCTCAAGTGTAAGTCGATCACATTAGTTACTTGTTCAAAACCCTCCAAAGGCTTCCTTCTCACCCATAATAAAATCCCTAGTCCTCACCATGTCCAACAAGGCCTCATGTACTTGGGGGGTTCCCTTCATGCTCTCCCACTGTTATTTAAATCTTATCTCCCGCCCTTTCCACTCTAGGCACACTCCACCCTCAGCACCATATCTTGAGTTAATGCAATCCTCTATTCACAGCCTTGGTGTTTGCTGGTCCCTCTGTGTGGAACGTACTTTCACCACATACCTGTGTGGCTCACTCCCTCTGTTTTCTCAGGCCGTATCTAAATTATCACCTTGTCAGGGGGGCTTCCCTCGCTTCCCTTTTGAAAGAGCACACCTCGTTACTTTGTCCCCTTATCCTTTCTTTTTCTCCTCAGTACTTTCATCATCTGACATATAATAGTGTTTGTCTCCTCCAACTAGAATATAAGCCCCAGCGAGAGCAGAAATCATGTAAGCTTTGGTTTACTGCTATCTGTCTAATGCCTAGAATAAATGGTTTTTATTCTGCTCTACTTCGTTGTGAGCCCTTTTCATTTACAGTTTCTTCATTAGAAAAATGAGAGAGATCAAATGATAGGATATTTTAGCAAGACAATTATAAAATTTTTGTGATTTAAAAATAAGAGTTCTATTTGTCATTGTAAAAATTCCATGACATGAAACTACTTTAGAAGACAAAATCATTTGAAGTCTGCTACTTACTTTAAGGGTAACAGCTGCTGCCTTGATGATAAAATCATTTACTGATACTTTAATGTCATCTGAAAGAAAAATAAGCTTAGTAAAATTAGTATTCCTAATACAGCTTTAACATTGACCATTACAACTTCAAACTTGTAAATTATGGAATGTACTGACAAACAATGATAAAAAAATTACAGGCTTTTGTTTGCTTAGTCAATAAGGTTCCCATGATTAGAAAAACTTACGTGAGGTCCTGGATAAATAATATTAACCATTAATGTAAGTTTATTTCTGGGCTTTGGTTATCAATTTTTAAAACTGTTTAGATATCATATACAAGAACCTGAAGGACATATTACAAGCATAATCAGAAAAAAAAGAACTAACTCCTATGTCTCGAAAAAGACAAATGGTCTCTCTGTGGTGTGTGCAGTCAGGAAGTTTACAAGATGATTCAGTTTCTTCCTCGTTCTTTTCAAATGCACTTATTCTCTGTATGCTTTATAATATATTGATTATACTAGAACAGTGACACAGGTAGGTACTTTATATAAACAGTTATATATACATATATGAGAGAGTGTTCAAAAATTTCTTTTTACTAATGGGGTGTAGGTGAAAACAAATTTAACTGCTTTTTAACTTAACAAAACAGGATATAACAAAAGCCAAAGATGAAGCAATGCTGGCATAGGTCCTAGTGTGATGAATAAAATGAGGTTCTCTGTCCATACTTTCATGGTGAATGCATTTGAATCAATTTCTTTGCAGTATACGTAATGATTTTAAGATAAAGCTAGGGTCCTCCCACTTCCTACAGAGCTGATCATAACTAAAGTATTTGTTTATGTCTTTGCATTTGCCACTGCACATAACAATGTTGGAAAATGTAAACAACACTCGATTCTTTCTTGCAAGAGTTTATAGAAAAAGACTTTAAGATCAAAATCTAGTCAATGGTATGTGGCAAAAAACCTGTCCTATTACTAAAGTATCATGGAATTTTACATGAATAACAACTCATTCCAAAGGCATCCTAGAGACTTCAGAAAGGGATTAGATGAATTACCATAAATCTAAATACTGTCAAACTGTCACAGTAACTGTCAGGTGCAAAGTATCAAAGCTCCTCTAATTCAGAATTCCAGAAATATGTAAACATTTTGGCTTAAATTCCCTTTAGGAATAGAGATATAAATGGACTTACAGTGCTTAGAGGCTTTTAATGATAACCACATAGAAAAGATTTGGTCTGTACAAATTCAAATGTAACAGCTCATGAACTTACTCTGCTTACCTTTCATGGCTCTCTCAGCCTTCTCCCCACTTTATTACTTACCCACAGGTATTCACAGTGAAGACTTCTAAAACCATCTGCCAGCTAATGACCCCCAAACCTACCACCTAAGTGCACAGTCCTCATTTAAAATTCTGTATTCAGCATACTCCCACATTTAGGAACATTCTTGAGTTAAACGAAACATATTCTTTTACTGGCCTCTACCTATGTCACTATACTCTCCTGGTTTTCTTCCACTTTCTGCCCACTCACTCATTTTTATTCCTTTCCTCTCAATGTTGGCATCTCCCCAGCCTGGAAGTTCCAGTTCCATTTCCAAGGTTTTGATACCATTTATATAATGATGACTCTTCCAAATTCTACCTCTAATTCTGAGATACTGAAGCTTCAGACTTGTATATCCAACTTCTCACAAAAAATTTCTACTTGCATCTCTAACATGCATCTCAAATCTAACATGTGTAAAGTAGGTTTCTCTTTGAATTCTTTATTTTTAACTCTTTATAATGGAGATTTTCCAAACATATTGAAAGGAGATGTTGTTACATTTACTGAGTAGAAAACAGTTTGTAAGGTAATATCAAACATTCTCATTTACACATTGTCGAGACAGAAAAGCAAAGTGTGAAGCATGCATATAGAATGTTATATATTGTAACTTTATATGAGAAAGAGGAGTGAACACAATGTGGGGTGTAAAGATTTTTAAGAAAATTCCTAATTACAAGGGTGTACCAAAACCAGACCATGCAAATAACAAATTAATCCACATCTCCTCTGAAATACTGCTGTTTTCTGCCTTATTAGAGTAAGAAAACAGGAAAGTGATTTCCACATTAACCTCTATATCATGACTAAGCAAGTATGATCTGAGAACTACAGGAGTGTTTCCAGGGTTCATTTTTTAGAGATTTATCACTTTCTCTAATATAGCTTTCCATTTAGTTCCTTGAACTTTTAAAAGCTCTCAAGTTGTCTTTATATGAAATCCTGAAGATCTGTATATAAACTGAAAAACGTCCTGCTTTCACCTTGGATGTAGAAAGTTACAAAAGAAAGTTGCTCCCATCCTGACAGGGTGAAAAAAAAAGCAGGATAAGTTACAAAATCATAACTTTTCTTAAGCTCATTAGGGAGCTGAGGTTACAAAGCAAACAGGTGAACTGAATGCCAAAGAGTGATAATCCACTCAGGGGAGAGACAAACACAGGAAGTAAATACCCACTGTCAGAGTACAGGAGTGAAGAGGGCAGAGTATGGTACAACATGCACAAACAGATGCGGACTAGCAGCAGAGAAATGGAAACTAAAAAAACATTCAATTGGAAATCCAGAGGGGAAAATCCATGCTAACCAAGATAAAAAATATATATATATTGCTAAGCTTTGCAGACACAACTAGGAAAATAAATCAGTGAACTTGAAGCTAGGTAAACAAAAATTATCCAATATGAAACATAAAGAGAAAAAAGAATGAACAAAAGGAATAGAGCATTTAAGAGCTTTGGACAATTCAAAAAGTCTAACATTTAAAATTGGAGCCCCAAAGAGAAACCACATGAAACAGAAGATATCATTAAAAATAACTGGAAAATTTTCACAATTAAAGGAAGACAACAAACCATACATCTAAGAAGCTGAGAGAAACCCAAACAGAATAAATACAATAGGAAAAAAAAAAAATCTAGGCATACAATAGCCAAATTGGTAATGGAGAAAATCTTGAAAGCAACCAGATAGGGGGAAAACATCATATACAAGGGAACAAATATTAAGAATGGCAGCAGGCATTCTAAGACAGAAAATAATGAAATAGTATCTTTATTTAAAGAACTGAAACAAAAACCCTATTAACTCAAAAATCTATATCCAGCAAAAATACTTCTTAAAAATGATGAAGATACATCCATTAGGGTGACTACTATCAAAAAAACAGAAAATAACAAGTATTGGCAAAAATGTGGAGAAATTTCAACCTTTGTACACTTCATTGTTGTTTCTGGAGACAGGTCTTGCTCTGTCAGCCAGGCTAGAGTGAAGTGGTGCAATTATAGCTCACTGTAACTTCCAGCTCCTGGGCTCAAGCAATCCTCCCACCTCAGCCTCCCAAGTAGCTGGGACTACAGGCATATGCCATCTGCCTGACTAGTTTTTCAATTTTTTTGTAGAGACAGGGTCTTGTTCTGTTTCCCAGGTGGGTCTTGAACCCCTGTCCTCAAGTGATCCTCCCACCTCAGCCTCCCAAAGTGCTAGGATTACAGGGATAAGCCATCATGCCTGACCCATTGGTGCGCCCTTAGTGGGAATGCAAAATGGCACAATCACTAAGGAAAACAGTATGGTAGCTCTTTAAAAAATTAAAAATAGAATTATCATATGATCCAGTAATTCCACTTCTGGGGATATACCTAAAATATTTGAAAACAGAGACACAAAGAGATATTTGTACAGCCATGTTTGCAGCAGTATTATTCACAATAGCCAAAAAGTAAAAACAACCTAATGTATTTATCCATTAACACATGAATTAACAAAGTAGGGTATATACATAAAATGGAATATTGTTCAGCCTTAAAAGGGAAATTTTGATACGTTTTGCAACATGCACGAACCCTGAAGACATAATGCCAAGTGGAATAAGCCAGTCATAAAAGGACAAGTACCATATGATCCCACTAATATGATGTACTTAGAATCATCAAATTTATAGGAACAGAAAGAAGAATGGTGGTTTGTCAGGAGTGGTGGGAAAGAGGAATGAAGAGTATACAGAGTTTCCATTTTGCAGGATGAAAAATGTTCTGTAGATGAATGGTGGTAATGGTTGCAAACAATGTAAATGTACTTAATGTCAATGAACTAACTGTACACCGAAAATGGAAGACTCATGTTATATATCCAACTACAATTTAAAAAATTGTTTTAAAAAGGAAAAATGTGAAAGACAAAACAGACTTTTTCGGACAAAAACAGAAAATTTATTGTCAGTCAATCTGTACTATAAAAAGCATTAAAGGAAGTTCTTCAGGTAGAAGAAGTATAATAGCAGACAGCACTTTAATTCTATACAAAGAAATGAAAAAAGGTACAGATAAATATAAAAGACACTTTTCCCCTCATTTTAAAACTCCAAAATAGTTGATTTGCTAAAGCAAAAAAAACATTAAACATGTATTCTGGGGCTTATATCATATAGAAGTAAAACATGACAACAGCAGTACAAAATATGAGAGGGAGGAAATGCAAGTATATAGTTATGAGGTTCTTATATTAAACATGGAGTGGGGTGTAATCAGGCTGTGATAAATTAAAGAATTATATTGTAAACCCTAAGAAAACCACTGCAAAGACAGATAAGAAGAGAAAAAAGGAGATAAAATGAAGAAATACAATGGAATGATAACAAAGTAAGTAACCAAAAAGATAAGGAAAGAATAAAAGAGGTGGGACAAAGAGAACACAAAGAAAGAACAAAATGGTAGATTTAAATCCAACTATCCCATTAAATGTGAGTGGTCTAAACATCTTAAGAGACTAAAGAATTGGATAAAATAGCAAGAACCAACTACATGCTGCCTTCAAGAAACCTATTTAAATAAACATATTTACATTTAAAAAGTAAAAAGATGCAAAAAGATATACTATAGAAACACAAGTCAAAGAAATCTGTAATGGCTACAGATGTGATAAAGAAGGCTTGAGGATAAGGAATATTACAAGGAATAGATAAGGACATAACATGACTGGTCTGTTCAAGAAAACATAAAATTTCTAACTGTGTATGTGGCTAATAATAGATCTTCAGGATACATGAAGCAAAAACTGACAGAGCTGAAAGGAGAAACTACAAATAAACAATTATAATGAGAAATATCAACACTCCTCTCAAAAGACATAAACAACACTATTAACCAGCTTGGCCTGACATTTACAGAACATTCCCTTGTAAAAATAAAAAAATTCTTTTCAAGAACACATACCAAGATAGACCATACTATAAATACAAAATAAATATCAACAAATTTAAGAAAATTGAAATCATATAAAGTGTGTTCTCTAAACACAATGGAGTTAAGCTAGAAATCATAAAAGAAAGAGAAATGAATAGTTCTCAAATAATTTGAAATTAAGTGCACAATTATAAATAACTCATTGATCAAAGAAATCACAAAAGAAATAAATGAGAAAACATTTTTAATTGAATAAAAGGAAAAATAATGCCAGGCGTGGTGTCTCATGCCTGTAATTTCAGCACTAAGGGAGGCCGAAGTAGGTGAATCACTTGAGGCCAGGAGTTTGAGACCAGCTTGGCCAACATGCTGAAACCCTGTCTCTAGTAAAAATACAAAAAATTAGCCAGGCATGGTGGTTTGTGCCTGTAATCGTAGCTACTCAAGGCACTGAGGTGAGAGAATCACCACAGGAGGCGGTGGTTGAAGTGAAGCGAGATCGCACCACTGCACTCCAGCCGGGGTGACAGAGCAAGAACCTGTCTCAAAAGAAAAAAAGAAAAAAAAAATCAACATCTGTGGGATACAGCTAAAGTAGTGCTTAAAGATAATTCAAGAGTATTATATGCTTATATTAAAAAATAAAGGTCTCAAATATATGATCCAAGTTTTCACCTTAAAAAACTAGAAATAAAATAGCAAAGTAAACTGAAAGCAAAGAGAAAAAAAAATACAGAAATCAATGAGATCAATATCACAGAAATACTAGATAAGTTAATAAAACCAAATGCTGGTTCTTTGAAGATATCGAGATCAATAGAACTGATAACCCTTTAGCCAGAGTGATCTAGAGAGTAAAACACACAAATTACTAATATCAAAAACAGAAACATTACTTCAGATAAAATGACAGTATAATAAGGTAATGTGGTGAATAACTTTATGCCAATAAACCTGGTGACTTAGATGACACAAATTTCTTGAAAGACACAAACTACCAGAATTCATTCAAGAAAACAAAAGCTGCATCCATTTTTAAAATAAAATTCATAATTAAAAATCTTTCCAAAAAGAAACTCATTAGTGAATGCTACTAAACAATTAAAAAAGAAATAATACCAATTGTACCCAAACTCTTCCAGAAAATAAAGGAGCAGGAAATGTTTTCCAACCCATTCCACTAGATAAGATAACAAATCCGAAAAAATGTCTCCAGAAAAGAAAACTACAGGTCGGCATTTCTCATGGGCATAGGTGTAAAGATTCTAAACAAAATTTTAGAATACAGAATCAAACAATATATGAGAAGGTTAATGATTAAGTGGGCTTTATTTGAGGAATACAAAGTTGATTCAACACTTGAAAATCAACCAATGTAATTCACTTTATTAACAGACAGAAAAAGGAAAAGTTATCTGAAAAGATGCACAAAAAGTATTTGACAAAATTCAACATCTACTCATGTTTAAAACTCTCTGCAAGCTAGGAATGGACATTCTTTCAACCTGAAAATAATGTTCTACAAAAAACCTATAGCTAACATAAAAGACTGAATGCTTTTCCCCCAAGATCAAGAACAAGGCAAAAATATCTGCTTTTACCATCTATATTCATTATACCAGAGGTTCTAGTCAGTGCAATAAGACAAGAAAATAATACGAAGGCCATATAGGTCAAAAATGAAGAAATAAAACTATCAGTTCATGCTAAAAAATCTGTATGTCTCTCAGCAAACTTATAATTGATTTTTGTAAGAAATATTACAAATTTAATAATCTGTAAATGCACTCTGAACAAGAAATATAAAATCAAAATTTGCATACAGAAGAATATCTAAGATATTTATAATCTAAAACATCCTTAAAAGTTTTGGATTTTAAACTTAATGAAATGTTAAGGACTGCTTTGTTTAAATACCATACCAAAGAACATTCAAAATAAAAAATAACCATTTGGTCTACACAAATCATTCATGTGTTCTTACCAAAAAATTGACCTATGTAAATGCTAAAGCACACCAAAACATTAAGACCACTTTTGCTTTTAAAATAACCAACCAAATTACAGTACTTTAGATTTCAATATCCCTTATCCAAAATACTTGGAACCAGAAGTGTTTCAGATTTCAAAATTTTTCAGATTTTGTAATACTACATTTACTGTTTGGGCATCTTTAGTCCAAAAATCCCCAAATCTGAAAAGCTACAATGAGGACTTCCTTTGAGCTTCATGTTGGCACTCAAAAAGTTTCACATGTTGGAGCACTTTGAATTTTTGGTTTTGTGATGCTCAACCTGTATTTTTAAAGCTCAGTATGTAACAGAGAATTGAACACAATAACTGCCTGCTAAATGAATGTTAACTAAATGTACATTATTCAAATATGACAAAGGGGAAATAAAAGCAAAGTAGAACAGAAACCTTTATTCTGCATAAAGGCATCTGTGGTTTATTTAATACTGTGGAACCAATTCACTTTTTCAAGGAAAACATTACTAATTTTTTTTTCTCTAGCACAAATATACCCATAGTAGAGTGCAAGTACATTACGAAATTGAAATTAAAAGCTACGTTGTGTAATTTTATAAAGGATTTCATGACAGTTAAGTTAGCATGTGTTTTGTATTAAGTAAATTCAATTTTACTAACCTTTGACGAGATCTTGCCTAACTTTTAAAACAGCTCCAAGGTCACAGTCAGCAGTAGCATATGCATGAGGTACAGTACTTTTAGATTCAGTTAATCTCTTGGCAATAACTCTTCGAATATTGCTGGCAGGGATTTCAGTGAATGTGCCCTACAAAAAGATAGCAACCTGTCCATTAAACCACAAGTGGAATAGAAAAATAAAACAAAAAACAAGCAACTTTATAAATGAAATTCATTCTTGATGACCTAACTTACTAATTAAAGATTAATACAAGAAAAGCACTATTAAAATTCTTAGTATAAGGGAAGAATATGAAAAAATCTGGGATATTTTGGTTTTATAGTATGTAACTACAGAAAAAAGTAATAAAATTCATGTTTCAATTGTGAATGGGATATCTTATGTTACTATGTTTAAGATGATAAAAAAGAAACCTACCAAATAATTCCTCCATAGGTGTGTTTGTGTGTGTATACATACATACACACACACCATATACACACAAGGAGCAATATATGTATGTGTACATACATACACAGAGAGAGAGGGAGGAGTGAGAAGAGAGACACAGACATAAGCCATCTGTAAGCAGCTTTTGTTACAAATATCACTTAATAAAACTGAAATGGGCTGGGCACGGTGGCTCATGCCTGTAATCTCAGGATTACTTTGGGAGGCTGAGGTGGGCGGATCACGAGGTCAAGAGTTCAAGACCAGCTTGGCCAACATGGTGAAACCCCATCTCTACTAAGAAACAAAAATTAGCTAGGTGTGGTGGCGCATGCCTGTAATACTAGCTACTCAGGAGGCTGAGGCAGGAGAATCACTTGAACTGGGGAGGCAGAGGTTGCACTGAGCCAAGATTGCGCCACTGCACTCCAGCCTGGGCGACAGAGCAAGACTGTCTTAGGGAAAACAAACAAACAAACAAACAAACAAACAAAAAAACCCTGAAATAAAACAGCCAATAAATCAACAAACTATTAATATATAGTTGCCCTTTGACTTTTGATGGGGTGACACTCTGATGAACCCATTGTAAGTTGAAAATATCATAAGTCAAAGTGTATTTAATACACATAACCTACTGAACATCACAGCTTAGCCTTAGCCTAGCCTACCATAAATGTGCTCAGAACACTTACATTAGCCTACAGTTGGGCAAAATTATCTGGCTACACACTACATTGCAAAGTAGCGGTCGTTTGCGCTGATGATCACACGGCTAACTGGGAGCTGTGGCGGGCCACTGCTGCCCAGCATTGCAAGGAAATACTGCACTGCTTTCTACTTGAATGTATGTCACTTTTACACCATCATAAAGTCAAAAAATTGTTAGTCGAACCATCTTTTCAAGCACACATGGAACATCCACCAAGACAGGCCATATTATAAACATAAAATAAATCTCAATAAATTTGAGAAGATTATTCTAAAAATGAAGTGTGTCTCAAAGTGCATTCTCTAAACACAGTGGAGTTAAACTAGAAATCATGAAAGGTAACTGAAGCGTCTTCAAATATTTTGAAATTAAATTCACACTTATAAACAACTCATGGATCAAAGAAATCACAAGGGACATTAGAAGCTCAGAGACCTTCTATACAGGCAATTCCATTATTTCTATTTGGATTTGTAATTTTTAAAAATAACATGAGGATCTTATTTCTTAGAGATTCATAATAGAAAGTATGAACGAGATAATAAAATATCCCTGTAACTTCTCTGCAGTTTTTTCATTCTGTTCCTTGGACCGCTCAAAAAAGCATGATAGGCTTTAAATTGTATCTAATTCCTTTCTCGTCCTTCACTCTATTTTGGAATTTCATTACAATCACTTCAAGATAATACAAAGCAAATGAAAGTGCGGCTGATTTTATTTTTACAAATATCATTAAGAAATTAAACACTTTATGTTAGCAAAGTACTTGGTCAAGTAGAATAAATGCTCTCTACACACTATAAGAATTCGAAAGTAAGGTTTACCTTCCTAACTTGAATAACTTTTTTTTTTTCTTTTTTGAGATAGGGTCTTCCTTTATTACCCAGGCTGGAGTGCGGTGGCATGAACACAGCTCACTACAGCCTCAACCTCCCAGTCTCAAGTGATTCCCCAACCTCTGCTGCCTGAGTAGCTGGGACTACAGGCACACACTACCACATCCAGCGGATTTTTAAATATTTTTGTAAAGATGAGGTCTCACTATGTTGCCCAGGCTGGTCTTTGAATGCCTGGGTGCAGGCAATCCTCCCACCTCAGACTCTCAAAGTGCTAGGATTACAGGTGTAAGGTAACACACCCAGCCTTGAATAATCTACTTTTTAAAGATATATGATCGAACTATACATATTTTATAGTCAATATATGTTATATAGTCGAAGAGTGGACTATACACTCAATATACACAGTGTCTTGTCCAACTGCATGTCCTTAAAGACTAGGTTATTAAAGTATGCAGTATATTAATCATTAATGGATATTTGAAAATCTGTTTCCCATGAAAGTTGTACTGTTTTCAACTCTTTTAAAGTATCATATAGTATATAGTTCTCCACTAGGAGTACAGATTTATCTATTTATTTTTTTAAGTGCCCATTCAATTTTAAATAAACTTGGTTATCCTACACTTCTTCTGATAGGAAGTAAATAACCTGAATAGGAAAGGCACAGAGAGACAAAATGGAGGAATTTGAAAACAAAAAGGGGCTGTTATGCTGCATGCACCTGAGAAGGAAAGAATGACGACCTATATAGTTCTTTATAGGGAGATTATCAATTCCCTAGTTAAAAAGTAGAACACATCCACAAAAGGGAGCTAGTGTCAGCCACTAATTATTAGTATCACACTTAAGAAAAGACATGAAACATGAGATTGTAGGGAATATATGTTACTGAAGTTGTGGAACCTATGGTAACTTTAAATTGAATTATAGTTCTAACGTTTATTTGGAAGTTAACGTACAAACAAATTTTGGTTTCTGATAGGAAATCTGTAAAACAAAGCATTTGGACTGTTTTTTATTTATCACTGAGTTACTATTGAAACAGATTAGTAAAACTAATCTGTTTTAAATCTATTCTTAAAACACAGAGTAATTGTTCTTATTTTCTCTCTCACTTAAATCTGAAAAATAAAAATCCAGGTCAGGCATGGTGGCTCACGCCTGTAATCCTAGCACTTTGGGAGGCCAAGGCGGGTGGATCACCTGAAGTCAGGAGTTTGAGATCAGCCTGGCCAATATGGTGAAACCCCATCTCTACTAAAAATACAAAAATTAGATGGGCGTCTGGTATGCGCCTATAATCCCAGCTACTCAGGAAGCTGAGGCAGGAGAATTACTTGAACCTGGGAGGCGGAGGCTGCAGTGAGTTGAGATCACGCCACTACACTCCAGCCTGGGTGACAGTGCAAGACTCGGTCTCAGAAAAAAAAAAAAAAGAAATAAAAATGCACTTAGAGAACATTACCACTGCACTGGGTTGTCCAGGAGTTGATACTGGTGGGATCATAGGCCGGGGATAAGATGGCCCAGCTGTGGCCTGTAGGGGCGAAGGTGCTGTGGGAGTGGCTGCAGGGGCTGGAGTTGGTCTAGACTCGGTAATCTTGCCCGTCTGTTTCAACTGGACAAGTCTGAGAGCATCCCTGGAAATAAGAGCAAAGGAGATAACCATAACTAGCAATAAGGAATATAACAGAACTTTCAGAAAACGTAGATGAGACGTGGAGAAAAGATACACAAATATACAGATGTCAAGGTTATAATTAAAAACCAATTACTTGAGCTAGAAAATTAAATCCTGTCTCTTACCTGGTCTGCTGACGATTATTTGTCATGTTTTAATATTTGCATATTTTCAAAAACCAAACAATAACTAAAATTTTATTAAAATTGGGCATAAGTATTGATTTTTAAAAAGGAAATTAGTCTTTTTTCTGTACAGTGGATGTTATTTGGTAGATCAACAATTAATTAAACCATATTCTCATCCTTCATACTCATGAAATAATATTCACATGGCATTCAAAAAGTGTCGTTTATTGTAAATATGGCTTTCACCAGGATACTTCCTACATCATTGTTCACTTATTGTTTATTCATTGTTTATTATAGTGCAAATCAGCTTATTTATGACCAGGAAATCAAATCATTTTAAATTTTGCTCAATATGCCATCAGTACAACCTAATATAACAAATCTAACCCATGATATATTTTAGAATGAAAAATAACTAGTTACAGACTTGCCTTTGTATTACTCTGTAAAACAAAGGTATTTTTGTCTTGTAAGAAGATATAATTAGATTACTAAATATGCTAAGCCCTCAACTCACTATGCTAAGTTACAGTGGTATTAGGCAATATATTTTCTTAAAATAATTTTTGGGACATTTTAATATCCAGTAAGTATTTAGGAAAGTATTTTTTCCAATTTAAGAAAAAAAAATTGTTTTATATAACCTAAAAAAAATTCAGGGTGACACAAAATCTAAAGAAAAATTATTTCTCAAGCAGTTAATATTTTGGTATTATTTTTCAAAAAAACTGATGAAAGATTAAAACCTAGAACCTGTTGAGCATATTTGAGAAGACCCTTTTACTTGTGGCAACATGGTAGGAAGAATTCTGAGATGGCCCCAATATTCCTGCCCCGGGTGTACACACCCCATATAATCCCTCTTGACGGTATCTGGCCTGTGAATACGATGGATGTCACTTCCATGATTAGGCCCTATTATGTGACAAAATTGGTGGCATTTTATAGATATATGAGGCTCCAAATCAGTTGCATTTGAGTTAATCAAAAGGCAAACTACCCTGGAGAGGGCAAATACATCAGGTAATCTCTTAAAAGAAATTAGGCCTTCCTGGAAGAAGAGACTTGAAGTAAAGAGATTCAACTGCTGGCCTGAGAGAAGCAAACATGCATGTTGCGAACTGCCTGTGGAGACCACACATGGCAAGGCCCTGCACATGGCCTCTGGGAGCTGTCACGGGTTCTTGGCTGAGAGCTAGAAAGAAAACAAGGGCCACAGTCCTACAGTCCCAAAGAAATACATTCTGTCAACAACCGCATGAGCTTGGAAGAGGACCCCAAGCTTCACATGAGTCCCCAGCCTTGGCCAACACTTTGATTTCAGCCTTATGAGACCATGAGTTCAGAACCTGGCCGTGCTATGCCAGGACTTCTAACCTATTGAACTGTTAGAAAACAAATAGGTATTATTTTAAGCTGGTAAGTTTATTGTAACTTGTTATGCAATAATAGAACACCAACACAAGTAGGAACACTCTAACTGAGGTGCAAAAATCTGTATGGTTAATGCCTGATTACATCTATTTAAAAAAAAGGCTGCTGACACTAAATTGACACATTTTTAGCATAACTATTACTTATTAGCATATTTAGTAATATGTAATATTTAGTTAACATAACTATTACTTGCTACTTTATTTTTTAAAAAGCAGTTTAGTTTTGTCTCTGTAGTAATTAAGGTTCTTGGGTAGGTTAATCATAAAGAAGCAGGAAGAAAATTCATTCTGGCCACTGGCTCACAAAAACTTTTATTGCTGATTTTATTTTTTATTTTTTTATTTTTTAAAGAGTCTCACTCAGTCACCCAGGTTGGAGTGCAGTGGCACAATCTCAGCTCACTGCAACCACCACCTCCCGGGTTCAAGAGATTCTCATGCCTCAGCCTCCGTAGTAGCTGGGAATACAGGTGTGCACCACCACGCCTGGCTAAGCTTTATAGTTTTAGTAGAGATGGGGTTTTATCATGTTGGCCAGACTGGTCTCAAACTCCTGGACTCAAGTGATTCGCTACCCTTGGCCTCCCAAAATGCTGGGATTACAGGTGTGAGCCACTGCACCTGGCCTTTTTATTACCTATTTTATACTTTACATACCTATGAAGTATAAATCTTAATTATTCTTTAGTAACAGCCAACGATTTAGTTTTCTGTAAGGCAGAAAATGGTTTTAATGATTTCTGCACATTAAATAATCAGACTAAACTTGGAGCGTTAGGTAGACATTAAAAGCTACAAAAATCAGGAGAAAAACAAATCTGCAGATAGGCAGAGGATGCTCTGGAAGTTAACTCAGGTAGAACCTTCTCTACTGGTTTCTGAGAGAACAATTCATTTGGGTGTGACATGAATTCATTTTGAAAAGAAATACCACTAAAACATACTAGGCACTTGCCTGTCATACTTACCTAATTTTTGATGCTGTGTGATAAATACAAATATTACTACAACTATGATTTAAGACACAGATGTACCAAAGACATTGGGGCTGCAGGCAAAGAACCTAAACGTCTTCTGCTTCTAATTGTGGCCCTGACACTGCTTTCTTAAAATAGTCACATATACAAGCAGAGTCAAGTCTACACGCTTTGGTACAACATATGTATTCTGAGCAATGCTTGTTTTAAGGCAAAATTAAAATAGTAGCCCTGATACCCAAGATTTTTTTCACAAATACAGTGGGCTGGAGGCATCTGGAACTGATTTTTCTACTCGCACTTTTAGTAGACATGGTATGGAGGATGTCCTCACCATGTCAAGAATGTGTGCTGGCCGGGCACGGTGGCTCACGTCCGCATTCCCAGCACTTTGAGAGGCTGAGGCGGGAGGATTACCTGAGGCCAAGAGCTTGAGACCAGTCTGGGCAACCTAGTGAGAAACTGTCTCTACAAAATTTTTTTAAAAATTTAGCCAGGCATGGTGGCACACCTGTAGTCCCAACTATTTGAGAGGCTGAGGTGATAGGACCACTACAGCCTAGGAGTTCAAGGCTGCAGTGAGCTATGAACAACACCATGGCACCCCAATCTGGGTGACAGAGTGAGAGCCTATCTCTCTCTTAAAAAAATAAAAATAAAAAATAAAAAAGTGTGCTAAGATATTTTGGGGAGAGCTATGCCAAGGCCTGCAATTTTTCAACCGTATCAGAAGATGACATTAGGCTAAAATTTTTCCAAAGCTCACCTTAATGATAAACTTAAAATGCAGGCATTTTTAGTAGTATAGAAAAGCAAAAATCCTCAATAATGTATGCTTTCAGGATTCATTTTTCTCATAAAATCTTTTGTACTAGTTCTTATTTTGAAGACCAGAAGTTGATGCCTTTCTTGTGGAGAGTTAAGGAATAAGGGCAGGGAAGAGAAAAGGGTAACAGGGTAGAAAAGATGGCAATAATAATAAAAGCCTAACTCTTTAATACTGCTTCCTTATGGTATTCGGGAGATAATATCACCTTGTTCTTAAGAAACGTTTCATTAATATTATAACTTTCAACTCAGGTTTAAAAAAAAAGATATTTGTGCACCATACATGTATTAAGCACACATGGAAAGAAAAGGAAGGAAGAAACCTTTACTTCTTTATTCTACTGCTCTCACACTACTGAACTGCCCTCCAAAAGGTTACCACATCACCAAATTTAAGAGTCTTTTCTTAGATCCTACCATCCTTGACTTTTCCCACATTTCCCAGGTATCCTCCAACTCAAGGATTTTAACCTCTAAATAGTTTCCCTATTTATGAACTCAATTACAACTATTGCTTTATTATCTACCAAATCTATCCCTCTAATCCCAAACTGTCTCCTGAGATACATCTTCATCTCACTGATCCTGATACCTACATGGCTTCTAAGTCCTGAAAGTAAGCTTCAAACATTACTAACTCCACCAAAACAAATGCTTCCCAAATCCTTTATTTCTATTTCTGGAGACAAAACTATCATCACCTAGACTAGATCCAAATTCATTCCTTTATTTGTTGCTACTCTGGCCTACACTCCACATTTAATCTGTGAAGGTTTCTGGACTTTATCCTTACAATGTTGTCTGTATCAGGAATCTCCCTTTTAGATCTTCTAACCACATTCAAGTATTCATTATCTCTTACCTGGATTACTTTAGGAGCCTATTAATTTATCTCCTTAACTCATCTTTTTCTGCTCCAGTTTATCTTACACAAATTTGCAGAACTGATCCCCCTAAGATGCAACAATTATTATTTTACATTTCACCAAATCCTCAAAGACTAATGAATTAAATACAGACTCTTCTTCCTAATCCTCAGAATTATGAGCAAGGCAAGTCTACTTTGTCATAAAAATAGTTGCTTTCTCCCATTTTTACAGAGAGTGCTACTAAGGCACAGACTGGTAGAGATTAACAAGATTAAGATACCAAGAGCAGACACAAATCGGGATTGGTGTGGGGAAGAAACTGGGATTAACTGGCAACCAAGGTTCTTAATTTTAATTTTTTACAGCTAAGTGTAACTTTTAAGTCCTTTAAAAATCCCACGGTCTGGGATGTTGCCCTTCAGTGAGCTCTCAGGACAGCTGATTTCCAACTCATGCAGTGTGGCATGAACTTCACAGTATGTGTGTGATAGAACCACATACTCACATTCAGTTAACAAATCAGTAAGAGTGCAATATAGATAAATGAGGATATCTAAGAATTAAAGCTACATACTGCTTTCAATAAACACCCAACAGTAAGCCAATGCTTTCATGCAGAGTAAAATAACCCAGTGGAAAAAAGAAGAAGTTGCCTGGCCCAACACTGCCACTTATAATTTAATAACCATTGCTCTCTCTTGACTTACAAAAATTCTGGCCAATATTATTTATTATTTTCTATCAATATTAGATAAACATGGAATGAGTACATTGCTTTAAAACATAAACTCAATTTGAAACATTTACTCTTACTGCCAATAGAAATGTAGCACATAACACTACTGAAATTTTACATTAGTTCATAAGCCTATTTGATTAATCTTTGTCTACCCTACTAGACTAAGTTTCAACAGAAAAGGGGCCATCTGTTTTGAAAGACACAAACATTTAAACTAATGCAAAGACACACCAGTGTTGCGGAATAGAAAGACCCATCATCATAAAGATGTCTGTTCTCACAAACTTTATTTAAAATGTGATACAATCCCATAAAAATACCCCTCACTCCTACCCATGGAGCTAGATGAACTGCTTAAAATTCATTTGGAAGAATAATAAAATAAGAATGAACTAAGAAAACTGATTAATTAAAAAAAAAAAAGAGCAAGGCTATTGCTATCAGAGGTAAAGCATACAGTAAAACATTTCTAATTAAAAATGTGGTACTAAAAAAGTATGGTACTAACTCGTGAACAGATGGATCAATGAAATAGAAAAGAAAATCTAAAAAGAGACCAAACTGTATATGGAAATTGCTTTATAACAGTACAAGTGAATAAAATTCAAATGGATAATGAAAATAATTTTTTAAAATATATTTCCTTGTTTTAGAAATGTAAATGTTATTGCATGATTTCACACACTTAATACTGCATAAAGTTTCACTGTTTGGCACTCTAATTTTCTGCATTTATTACCACTTCTAAGGATCTTGCTTAGTTACCAAATTAGAGTTGTTCTTCAGTAATGCTATAATTATTCAGAAAACAACTCTTGCACACAATATAATTTACAATGATAAAAGCAATTAAAAGTACAAAAGAACAGTGTACCTCCTTTTAAATCTTAAGACTGAATAAGCTCTTTTTATTTTCTTTCAAAAAAAACATGATCATAATAAATAATGGAATTGGTTATTACAAAAAGCAAACACATACTCTTTAGTGAATATCCCCCGAGGGCCAGTGGCTGTGCCCTGGCTAGCATCCAGTGAGTGTTTTTCCAGAATATTGCGGGCAGCTGGACTTAAACGGAACCTAAGAAAAAAATATGAAGGTTAACAGAACCAATTAACACTTACATTTGATTCAAATAGATCTAAATGTCAACAGTTTTGCAAATAATTTTAAAAATCTTTTAATAAAGTTAAAATGACTCCCACAGATGGTCACCGTCAAATAATCTGTACCAATTTATTTTATTCTTTAAACATTTTCATAAAAATTTAGTTACTATTTCTAAATATTATTTTAGTAAGAATAAATATTCATTAGGGGAAAGAACTTCTATTTCAACCAATTACTTTCACATGGGTGCTCATCACAAACATCAATTGTTTCTTCATATATTTTGTTATATTGTTGCTTCATATATTTTGTATTGTGGCAAATGATACCTAAAATTTACCATTTTAAGCATTTTTAGGTGTACAATTGAGTGGCATTTAGTACAATCACACTACTGAGCAACCATCACCACCATCTATCTCCAGAAATTTTCATTTTCCCAAATTGAACTCTGTATCTATTAAACAGTAACTCTCCATTCCTCCCTCCTCCCAACCCCTGGTAACCATTCTCTTTGTCTCTATCAGTTTGACTACTTCAGGTACCTCACATGAGTAGAATCATACAGTATTTGTCTTTTTGACTGGCTTATTTTACTCAGCATAATGTTCTCAAGGTTTATCTATGCAGCATTTACCAGAATTTCCTTCCTACAAAGCTGAATCACATTTCATAGCATTTTGGACTTATGAGTTGTTTCTACCATTTTGCTACTGTGAATAATGTTGCTATGAATATAGATGTACAAATATCTCTTTCCAGTCTTTGCTTTCAGTTATTTTGCATATATATCCGGAAGTGGACCTGCTAGATGATATGGTAATTCTAATTTTCTGAGAAACTGCCATACTGTTTTCCACAGTAGCTGTAGCATTTTACACTTCCACTAGGCAACAACAAGGGTTCCAAATTATCCATGTCCTTGCCAACACCTGTCATATTCTGGGTCTGGTTTGGTTTTTGTTTGTTTGTTTGTTTTGATAATCGCCCTCCTGAAGGGTATGAAGGGATGTCTCATTGTGGTTTTGATTTCATTTCCCTAATGGTTAGTGACAGTGAACATCTTTTTCATTTGCCTGCTGGCCATCTATGTATCTTCTTGGGAGAAATGCTATTAAAGTCCTTTGCCTATTTTTTAATTGGGTTGTTTTGCTGAGGTTGAATTGTATATATAAACATATATATATATATATAGTATACCTAAGATTACATGACTAACAGTATATTTCCTTTAAGCAAAGTAGTAAACAAATGACTACACAGTCAGATAAAGAAAATAAGCCTGATTAGTACAGATTAAAACAGGCTGGGTCTAGAAATTAAAGCTAAGAAACAGAAACAACTGTGGAACTTGCTGCATTTCAGGGAAGTATTAAATAACTCTCATATGGGCCCAGTATTATTAAATCTTTAGACTTTTCAAGAGAAACTGAAATTTTAGATTTTTACATAAGATTAGTGACCAACCAACCAAAATAGAAATTTTTTTTTTTCATTCACTGTGTGGGCCCAAAAATATGCAGAGTTCATAGGTCAGTAGGTTTTTAACCTACATAGTGGGGCCTCAGATTCATGTAAGTTTCTGATGATGACTGATCTTAAATAGGGTATACACTATTATTATCTTTGCAAGGGGAGAAGACCATTAGTTAGAAGACATCAGTGAGACTGTCTTCCAATTTTTAGCGTAAATGAAAGAGGAGACAGTAAATGGGAGTCAAGGCAACAGAGTCAGAAACGCTTTGCACAGGGAATTTAAAAATCAGTATTTCAAAAAGCAGGCCGGACGTGGTTGCTCATGCCTGTTATCCCCAGCACTTTGGGAGGTCAAGGCAGGCAGTTCATGAAGTCAGGAGTTTGAGACCAGCCTGGCCAACATGAAGAAACCCTGTCTCTACCAAAAATACAAAAAAACTAGCCGGGCAAGGTGGCACATGCTTGTAATCCCAGCTACTCAGGAGGTTGAGGCAGGAGAATAGCTTGAACCCAGGAGACCAAGGTTGCGGTGAACTGAGATTGCACCATTGCACTCCAGCCTGGGCAATGAGAACAAACTCCGTCACCGCCTCCCCCAAAAAAGCACGGTGGATTCTTTTCTGACAATGATAAAGTAAAGGAAAAAATGTTTAAGAATGAAGAGGTCTACTTTATGAAGATCTTTTTCTCATAAAGAAAAAGTAATGTTGTATAATTATATAGAATACTAAACAAATGTGTGTTAGAATTTATAGAGTTCTTCTATTAAAGCAATGTAAAGCTAAAGTGAAATGATGTGTAGTAAGTTGTCTGTTTTGTTACAGAACAGACAAAACAGCTCCAGTCTGTGCCGGAAACTCATAATGCAGACTAGTTTGAAAACGAATGCATGTTAAAACACGAATTCTATTTTATATCAGAGAGACATTCGAGCTTGGAATTCCTGTAAGTAATTAGAACTCCATAAATGGTAACAGAATATGAAGTCTGGTATACTGAATTCCATTCTAGACTTCTAAAACCTAATTCAACCTCAACATGGACACATACTGTTTGGTTTTCCATTGTGCAAGCAGGGCTTTCAGAGTACTTGGAACACAGCAGATATTCAATAACTATTTACTGAATGAACAATGATGGTTGAAAAAAAAAGCACACACTCTAAGGTCTGAGTGTGCTGAGAACAGCAACTTCTATGTACAACGATGTGCGAATATAATGATTACAACTCCGTAAGAACTGCCATAACCATTTTTTTTTTTACATCATCCTTTGAATAAATATACTCACCGTAGTGTCCCGGGTATGTGTTCCTTTTTGACAGGGATGGAAATCTGTGGTTCTGGTGAGGGGCGAGGCTCTGAAGGTTTTGAAACTGGTGGTGGAGGACCTACATCTTTGGGAATTTCAACATGTTTCCAATCTTCTCCTTCTTCTACTATCAAACCAATTAGTGAACCTAGCCGTATATTTTTACTTCCTTCTTCAACCTATATTTAAAAAAGAAATAACTGTAGAGAAGTAAAACCCCATGACTGCATTAAGTAGTTTATTCCCTTGTTGGGAAATTCTCCCCTTAAGATATCTTAATTTGAGCTAAAAGCTGCTTCCAAGACTGTTTGCCTCAGTCTTCCACCTGTCACCTTCTCCACTTTCTCCCACTTATACCTTCCTTCACCATTCTCCTCTTTCCAGTTGCTAATGCTACCTTCTGAAACAAAGGATAAATCTAGAATGTATCCTCTGAGAGCCTTCAAATACACATATAAGATCCATCATTATCATCTTGTTTTTTGATGTCAATACAAATCCAAAACAGGAGCCTGTGGCTACATATCTTAACCATTTGTCTTTCCCAGACAGTTTCTATGCAATAGCTTCAGAATTCAAAAAGCTCAGAAGGGATTAATTCCTTCAACTTAGTCCAATCTACTAAAATTTACCTAATGCAAGAATCTTTTCAGTAAACTTAGTCTGAAAAGATGAACATTCCAATGTATAGATAGAACTGGTTAACTATTCTGGTTAATGTTAAATATAGTCTACTTCTTTATGTTTAATTATTTCCCTGTATATCTATTTACAAAACCTGAAAAATAAAATAAAACCTCATGAGTTTTTTATGGGTATATCAGAAACACAGTGGTGTCTCAGTTAATAAAGCATTTTTTCACAGATAATGCCAATTAACACTTAAATTGAAGATAATGTTTTTAAAAGTTAAGACAGATGTATTTTAAGCATTTCAGCAGCATTAATTTATAAAGGGTTAATTCTAATTTACTTATTAAAAATAAGTCCCTAGAAAACCTTCAGATAACAATACTTTATAAGTTCACTACTGGAAGAAAATGTCATTCCCTTAAAATTTTCTATTATTCCCTTTCAATTACTCTAAATAAGGTTCATTAGCTATATTTAATGAACAATAAAATGATAGGCTGCAGGATGTCCACTAATACAGTAATGATAAAGAAAAGCATGACTTCTAGAATGAGTTTGACATTTCAGAGTAACACTAATTTCAATGCTTACTGGTATGTTCACTATCGTTAATAAGGCATAAGTTATAAGGGGTTAGGAAGCTAAGTTTACTAATTACTGATGAGGAAGAAAAGCAGCAATGCTTTGATGAAGCAAAATATATATATATATGAAATTAGTATAGAAAGCTGAATAGGAATGTTTAATGAATTACAAGCTATGGAAGAATACTAAGAAATCCAAGAAAAATGTAGTTGCTTAGTTGTTTGGTTGTTTGTCACATACTAAAAAATTCTGTTTCTGCAGAGTTCATTTTCTTTACTATGTCAAAAAGATGAATTAAGATTATTATCAGACCAATATTTGTCTTCTAAAAGTGTTTATAATTACCTGCGTGTGAATTGCTAACTCAAAAATCAAAGTAAAATGACTAATTTTCTTTAAAAATTTATACAAAAAAACACTATTGACATATAGTCCACTTGATGTTAATTCCTTTGGAAACTGAATCAGAAATAGGATCAATGTCCAAGTACAAAGAACATCATTCAAATGTAAAGCATTAAAAAAAAGTTTTGTTTTAAAAATATCAATAGATTTTTAAAATCTGAGTCAGACAACTGTACTAAATCTGAAACTGATACCTCACCTTGTTTCATTTACTGTAAATCATATAAACGATTCCATACATACTCTACCAACACTGACACCTTCACAAGTAGACAATAAACAGTATTTATCATCATTTCAATTTTTATCATTATCTAAATATCAAATAAAATTTATTTTTAACCATTCACATTTTTTTATTTAAAAAAGTGACACCATGAAGCATGAAACCCAAATACAATAGACAAGGACAAGTGATGTACTACCATACAACTTGAATATATAACAGAAGATAAAATACAGTTGATTATAATTCCATTTAAAGTCATTAAAATCTCTATATGAATTTAAGATAATTTCTTCAACCTTTCCTATTCCTTTGGTGCAAACAGAGATCTTTCAGAGGTATGCTAATTTCCCGTAGACATTTGCTTACATTGTGGGAGGCAAATATTCAAAACCAGTGTAGACTTAGTATAGATGAGTAAATAGTACTCTTTGCAAAACTGTTTAGAAACCAAGCAGGCCTCTGTAACTGTTCCCTTTCCTCTCCGAGCTACCTCCATGGATACAGTCTGCTCTACCAAAGCATCTGGAGCTAAGGACACCTCAAATGCCAGAGTTTTCCTATGCACTCAGGTTACTTGACCAAAGCCCTCTCTTACTCTTGTGCCAATAATTTCTTAATATTAAATGTAGGGTTTTTACACATAGCTCTATTAACTTAGAGCTCATCAATGCTGAAATATTGAATGTTGAGTCTCTCATTTCAAATATTAGCCTTCCCTCCCAGTTGTGTACAGAATTCCTGAGTTTCAATGCTGGCTCCACCACTTACTAGTTATGTGACCTTAGTAGTTTCCTTATCTCACCATGCTTGCTTTCTGAGTTGTAAGATGCAAATAACAGTAGCTATTTCACATTGTTGTTATAAGGAATAAATGAGTTATATGTAAGGCCCTTAGAATAGGGTCTGGTAGCTAGTAACTTGTTTTCATTTTCATTGTTAAAGGTATTATTATTGTTGTTGTTACTGCTGTGGTGTTTTCCTTCAAATTATGGATTTTTTTAAAACAATACATTCAACATGGATCAATATTAGACTACAGGGGACTGTCCCCTTGGTATGGGTTAGAAATTCATGCCTAAAGGTTTAGCATGTGGCTGGCATCACTAAAGGGCAAACATCAACATATACGATAATGGGTAGTACGGCCTGTGACAAACTATTTCTTCATAATTCTCATACAGAGGCTGAGGTCACTAGTGTGAGGCTTCTGTACCAGAGACTTCTCACATCTTAACCAATGAATCACCTGCAAATGTGCTACAAACAGCTCACCTAAGCTCATCTGTGTACACAAGGATATGAGAGGCAAAACATTTATAGCAGTATGTCCAACAGAGAAATTGAGGGGGTTCATTCCATTAAAGGTGCAAGTAAATATTGTCTGTTTTAATCCTGATATTTTAAAATTAGTACATTAAGTAATTATTTAAGTATTTTTATTCTTTAAAATAGAGCAGTTTGAAAGCTACCGAGTGACTACTGACAGAGCATGTGCAGCAGTTAGTGGCGATGACCTGGGTCACGTGACTGACTTACCTGGTTCATCACTATGATTTTCCATCATGGTGTGAACCATTATACAGTTTTGAACTGTTTTTATTCTTCAATGTATACTGTTTATCTTATATGGACAATGAACTTTGGTTTATAAGGAAGTACATAAGAAATACTGAAAATGAAAACAAATCAATGATAAGCTAAAATACAAAGGGGAAGAAGAAACATTCATTAAGCCCTTGAATAACAGCTGTCTGGCTTTCAAGTCTCAGGCACTGTTCTAGCACAACATTAACTCATTTAATCCTAACAACTTTCTGAGGTAAATACTATGATTATTCCCATTTATAGATGAGAAAATTAAAGCACAAAGAGGTTATGTAACTTGCTCAAGATCACAAGACAAGTATGTAGCAGAGGCAGGATTTAAATGTAGTCTGACATCAGAGACGGTATCCAATATAATCGCTACCAAATCAATAATTTCCCAAATCTGTAAATTATATCCAACTGATCAAAATTTATCGTGCAGCACCTCAAGATGATGCCGGTATTTAAAAAAAACAAATTTAAAAGGTATAAAGTAGATGTAACAATTTAACTTTTGATTCATAGGGAACATAAACTATCTTTCCTCACAATGTGTCATAACTATTTCAATATGAAAAAATTAGAGTTGAGAATATCTTCCATTTAATAGAATCTGCTCTGAGCTCTGAGAGGCTATTTTCTTAATTAAAAATATCATGGTCTAGAGAGAAGAATCAACTAAAGGCTCTACAACTTCAAATTTCAACCATAAACTTTCAAACCATTAAAAGGCAACTTTGAATGGGATTGTGGGCAACTTAATGAAAAAATAAGGGTGGGGAAGGGGAATCTAATGAATACAGTAGTATTTAAAAATGTATTCTTTAGAAAAATACCAATGACACAGTATTTGAGTGAGATAAAGTGAAGAAACCAACTGAAGAATGTGAATAGTACTGAGAATAATTATTCTGCTGTTTTTAGTATTCAGATGATCAATTAAAAAATGTGTTTTTAAAAAAATTTTCTTTAATACTCATGGATGTTATTTTTTAGGAAAAAATTCTACTTTTGAAAATCGTTTTGAATAAAGGTCTATCAATAAAAATCTATCAATAAATATATTGCTAGTCAATAAATATATTGCAAACATTACATAAATGTAAATAATTTTAACATCTTATACCCTTTTCATCCTCACAAATATCCTAATTGGTGTGCCAAATTATATAGCAACCCCAAATATACTGGAAGCCAAATTAGAGAACCTCTAATAAACCCTCTAAATATGTCATCCTAAGATTCTACTTTATTATCATTTAAAACAGCTGTTCAATCTGCTAAATACTAACTTTAAGAATAAGCTGATGAACTGATCTTTAAGTGTGTAATAACTGAAGTATTTTTGTATGAAAATTTACTAGTTTTGACAGGGCGTCGCGGCTTACACCTGTAATCCCAGCACTTTGGGAGGCTAAGGCGGGTGGATTACTGGAGGTCGGGAGTTCGAGACCAGTCTGACCAACATGGAGAAACCTGTCTCTACCAAAAATACAAAATTAGCCAGGTGTGGTGGTGCATGCCTGAAATCCCAGCTACTTGGGAGGCTGAGGCAGGAGAACTGCTTGAAGCCAGGAGGTGGTTGTTGTGGTGAGCCAAGATTGTGCCATTGCACTTCAGCCTGGGCAACAAGAGTGAAACTCCATCTCAAAAAAAAAAAAAAAAATTTACTAGTTTTTCCCTGGTAAAATTGCAACATCTTGTTGTGAATAGACTCCCAAATACTATCCAAAAAGCATGTGGAATAATAATAAAGCCATGAAGGACTAAAATATACAGTCTTTTCTTTGGCAAGAAAATAGTTGTGCCAGTAAAGCCGCTATCAACTATATGCACTTTCACTCCCAACCTTTTTCAGAGCATAGGGGCCAGATGAATTGGCACTGCTGACCCGCTGACATGATTAGCAATTTGAAACGTATTACTTAGCAGCTAAGTGGAAAAATGCTATCAATTCTGGAAGATTTCCACAGCCAAACAATCCAAAATTGGGGCCAAGAACACAGTTTGCCAAAAGTACACATAATAAAAAGTAGCTAGGTTTATTACATGGTAATTCAAGCAATATTTTTCAACATGCTGCATAAATTAGTCAAGAAAACTATTTTTGGTATGAATATTTATATTTTCCCAATTACAAACATATAGAAATTTTAGCCTTTGATTCATATTCCTAAAAGGAAGTTAACTGTATTATCAACATGTTTCAACCTGGAATGTTATATCTAGTATCCAATATCAGAGATGACAAGTAAAGGAAGTTTAACATATTAGAAGTTAAAAATACAACATAAGTGCTAGAAAAAAAAAGGAAAAGAGGATTTTCTAGTAAGAAAAACAAATAAAAAACTGTCTCTAGATTTGCACCTAGTTAGAGTATAGCATTCTGAAGTGTAGTCTTTGAATAGAATATACAAAGGAAGGTGTTATGTCTATGCTCAAAGCGGAGGTAAGCTGGTGGCTCAGAACTAAAAACACATCCACAAGGGACTGCTAATAGACATGCAGCTCATCTGTACAAATCAAACTCCAGAGGCGCAAATGGATATTTATTATCCAGTTGCAACCAACCAATACAAATTACTAGGCAAACATACAGACTGACTTGGGGACTGATGGTCACCAAGAGCTGAGGAAACAATTGTAATAATGGGAGAAGTAACATTTATTGAGCAACTGAGTAACAGGTCTTGAGATGCGCATGTATGTACTCTCTCAGTCTTCCCTACTGTCCCATGAGGTAGGTATTTATCATCTCTACTTTAACATGAAGAAAAAGGCACAGGGGTTGAAGACTTTGCTAATCATTACATAACTAATAACTGGCAGAACTTTTTAGATATAATATGAATCAGTCAGCGGGGTGATTCCAGGGTCCACAGTCTTAGCTGTTCCACCATACTATCTAGTAAACGTTCTAGAAATTAAGAAACAAACATGCTGGTTGGCTCAATCAGGGAATATACCACATAATGCTAAATAGTCATGTTTTTACCACATGTAGCTCTGAGCATTTTATTTCACTTACTTTTCACATAAGCTCTAACATTCCATTACAAAAATAACCCACATTACAGAAAATTTAGAAAATACAGAAAAACAGGCTACTAGACCTTAACTCTAAAACATTTTAAACACTTGAGTTAAAAATGTATTATGTAGTAGACCATACACATTAAAAATAAGGAGGCAAAAATAAAAGGTAATTTTACTACAATGAACTTTACACTCAAGAGCTCTTCATCCTGTTGAAGACAATTAAAATAAAAACATACCACGATTTTGGCCAAGATTCCATCATCGCTTGCATCTAAGGTAACCACAGCTTTGTCAGTCTCAATTTCACATAATGCATCTCCAGCACTCACCGCTTCACCTACAAAACAAGACTGGGTTTGTTTTGTTTTTTAAAATATAAATATTACTATGTATACATGTACATACGAATAAAACATAAACAAATACCAAAATATTCCATAGCTATACCTGGGTTGTGTAAATACAAGTAATTCTCATTATTTGTGGGGGTGTGTGTGTGTGTGTGTATGTGTATGCTTTGCTGTAATTTCCAAAAGCTCTATAACAGACATAAATTATACTTGTGATAATAAAAAAGCTATTACAAAGATTATTGAGCATGTAAAAATGAAATCAACTTTAGAGACAATAGCAACAAATGTGTATTCACCTTTGAACAAATCAATTCCAGACTCCATACCCCCTTACTTTTTCAAACATTTTGACTATATTCCCTGAAGAAAAGTTTTACAAGTAGCAGTACTTTGGGGTTCACATCTTAGGGCAAATTCAAAAAACCTGTTGGCAGCACACAGTATAAATGAATAAAACATATAAAGCATAAAAAGAGAAAATCAAAGACACAACTGAAGTCAAATACGGATCACTTCTCTGCAAAAGAAAATATCTGGAAACTCAAAAACATTGAGGAAGACCTGAAGTTACAGGCTTACTAGCTTCTGGATCTAGGAGCAGGTTTGGAGTAAACAGGGGGAAAGAGGTACAACAGTTTCCTTTAGGGATTAAAGGGAACTAAAAGTAGTTTGTTGGATATAGGAGACTCAAATCAGATTCACTACTTGAAGCTAGGGCTACATCAGGGTTCTTCTACTCATAACGTGAGGCTGATAAAATGCACAATCAAAACCTGTTGACTGAGACTATGATTCTAATCAGCAACCACGGGTCTAGGAAGGTGGGGACCAGAATACTGCCTCAATACCAGGAACAGAGTCAAGCCACCCTCTGACTTCAGGGCTGTATCTACCAACGTCCTCAATATCAATTGCAAAATTCCTTGGGTGGTGGCGGGGACTGAGGGGGAACTGTGTAGGAGGGAAGACATTAAAGCATAAACTTTCCACTTAAAAGTAAATTGCAGAAGTTCTGAGACATGGCCAGGCGCGGTGGCTCAAGCCTGTAATCCCAGCACTTTGGGAGGCTGAGGCGGGAGGATCACGAGGTCAGGAGATCAAGACCATCCTGGCTAACACGGTGAAACCCCGTCTCTACTAAAAATACAAAAAATTAGCCGGGCGTGGTGGCGGGCGCCTGTAGTCCCAGCTACTCGGGAGTCTGAGGCAGGAGAATGGCATGAACCCGGGGGGCCAAGCTTGCAGTGAGCCAAGATCTCGCCACTGTACTCCAGCCTGGGGCACAGAGCAAGACTCCGTCTCAAAAAAAAAAAAAAAAAAAAAAGAAAGTTCTGAGACACATGAAGAAATCAAATGCTAAGAAAGCAAGCCACAAAATCAATAATTGTAATAAAAATTCATTTCAGAAGCAATTTATTTAGTGCAATCTATCAAAGATTGTAAAATAAGTACTTGAGGATATCCAGAAACATAAATGAAAGTAAAAGAGCCATCACAATAACAAGAAATTAAAAAAAAAAAAAGTATCAGGTAGAAATTTAAAAAAAATTAGAAATCTTAAAAATGACAAATTAAGTAATTGAAATAAAAAGAAACAACAGAATATATTCTAGACAGGGAACAGTGAAGGTATGAATTAGTAAATTGAAAGGTAGCACTAATGAACTACCCGGAATTTCATGCAGGCAGACAAAAAGATACAAACATGAAAAACAAAAAACAAAACAAAACAAAAAACAGAAAAGAGCAGTTAAGTGACAAAGACTGAGGCTGCAATGTTTGCTAATGGAGTTTTGAGGGAATATGCTAGAGGCAATGGTGGAGAAGCAATACCTGAAGAAACAGTGGCTGAGAATTTCCCAGAACTGGAGATGTATACTCTCATCATCAAAGAGTTTTGAATGAGTTTAGGGCAGGTGTACTGACTAGCAGGGGGCATAAGGGATCTGTGTAGCTTGCTAAGAATGTTCTAAATCTTGATCTAGGTGGTGGTAACATGGGTATACATGTATATAAAATTTAACTGAGCCTAAAGTTTATGCAAGTTATACCTTGATAAAAAAATTAAACAGAAAAAAGAGCATTAGACCATATAAATATGAATCATTATTAGATACAATGTAAAGAGATAGCATACTATCAATGATAAAAACATAGTCTTTTAAAAATCTATCAAAGGGGAAAAAAACAGATTACCTCAATGGAAAGACTGAGAGCACACTTAGCAGCTGCAATAAAGGTCGGAAAACAATGAAGTAATATCTTCAAAAGACTGAGGAAAAATAACTGTCTAGAATTTTATATGCTGCCAAACCATCATTTGAGAACGAAAGAGAAGTATTAATTAGACATATAAAGGCTAAGAAATTTTACCATCTATTAAAGATCTCTTTAAAAAGCTCTTACAAGATGCAGTTCATTAAGAAGAAAAGTGGAAGCAGATGGAACCCATGGGATATAAGAAACAAGTTATTGTGAAAATTACTAAAATGTTAACCACTTGTATTTTTAAAGTAATGTTTGAGGGTTTAAAAAGTGTAAAACTCAAACTCTAAACAATAATAAGATAGGTAAGGAAATGTTTAGATGCATGCTAACAACTTTGATATACTCGGTGCAAAAGTAATTTTATTTTTACCACATTACTTTCAAAAATCCCAATTACTCTTGCATCAACCTATAATAGGAAAAAAATACTGAATAACACTAAATGTAATTGGCAAAATTTAATTTAAAATTTAAAAACAAATATAATCTACAGCATTAGAAAAACAGAGGAAAAATAAAAAATAAGGTGATTAACTGAAGGCAGGCACATGGAAAGAAAAGGCAGAGGATAAAAATAAAAATGCACAAAAAATGGTAGAAATAAGTCCACATGTATCAGTAATCACAATAAATATAAATGGATTAAAATCACCCATTAAAAGTAGAGATTATCAAAATGGATACAAAAATAAAATCTAGGTAAATGTAGCTTACAAGAGATAGCCCTAACACAAAAACAGAATAAAAAATAAGGGGATAAAAAATAGGTAACATATAAATACACCTCCTCACACATCAAAAATAGCTGGAATAGCAATATTAACAGGCAAGCATCATAAGAGGAAAAAAAGAAAATCTAAAACACTAAATTAATAAATATGCTCTGAATGTTCACAGTACAGAAAGTACTTCATTTGTGTACCAAGATGTTCAAATTGATAGTTACATTTTTAGGTAAAACAGTTCAGAGACACTAATATAAGTTATTTTTAAAAATAAATTGATATGTTAGATGATATTTATTTACCACCTAAAAGGTCCTTTGTCTAACCCCAAAGAGATGTCCCTAGTCAACATTTATTAAAAATATATTGGGGTGGCCAGGCATGGTGGCTCACACCTGTAATCCCAGAACTCTGGGAGGCCAAGGTGGGTGGATCACCTAAGGCCAGGGGTTCAAGACCAGCCTGGCCAACACTGTGAAACCCTGTCTCTACTAAAAATACAAAAATTAGCCAGGAGAGGTGGGGGGCACCTGTGGTCCCAGCTACTAAGGAGGTTGAGGCAGAAAAATCACTTGAACCTGGGAGAAGGGGGTTGCAGTGAGCCAAGATCACACCATTGCACTCCAGCCTGGGTGACAAGAGCAAAAACTCCACCTCAAAACAAACAAACAAAAATATATATATGTATTTATATTATATATATTTATATATTATATATATATAGAGAGAGAGAGGGGGGCACTGACTATACAGCAGTGGACAGTAATAACAGCATAGATTTAAGATTCCTGACCTCAAGAGGCTTGCTTAATATCCATTGACAAGTAAACTGGAAAACAGAGCAGGATAAGGTGAGGTCAGGATGCTCTGGGAATGTTCAGGAGGGGCATCTAATTCAGTTTTCGGAAGGTGAGAAAAGGCTTCCTAGAATACAATGACCACCTAATCTGAGCCTGAAGAGGTGAGGAGGAGACAATCTGTAAACAGGCAGTGATCCAGGCAGAAGGTAATATACTTATAGTCCTGGAGGCAGAGAGAACAGGAAACTTCAGAGGAACTGCAAATAGTATGCAGAGAAGTGAGGAGAGATTAGGCTGGTAAGATACGCAGAAAGAGACCAAAAATGACCTTTGTATGTCATAGAGAAAGCTACAGTGTCAGATTATATCATCTTACATACTTCTTTAAATGGCAGATGTTTTAGTGGTTAAAACAGATTGTACTTCAAAAGGAAAAAAAAAACAAAACATATCCTCAAAGGTTTCTGCTATAATCAAGGAAAAACTATAGAACTAGTAAACCCAGCAATTAAATACCTCTTAGATGCCTAGAAAATAGACTCCAGCCACAGAAAAACAAAATGATGCTATATTATCATTTGTGTTCATCAGTATTCAAATTCCAATCACACTTTAAGAACTATAGATTCGACTCCAGCCATATAACTTTCTCTGAGTAACTTGACCTACATAATTTTGTTCATATTCCAGATTCCTATAGTAGGTCTAATTTATTTAAAAATCACAAATTGCATATAAAATGTTACATTACTGCTAATTACTTTTTTAAATTGTGATTTCCTCTATTTACTAGACTATGAGCTTCTTCACAACAGGGATAGGACACTTAAGTGTTTTATATTCCCATCCCCATTCCTCAGGTTTCAGGCCAGTGCACCATACACAACGAATTTTAGATTAAAATGCTTTAGAAAAAAACATAACTTCACAAATCCTTATTTCCTCATAAGGTATACATCAAACTATCCTTTACATTTCTTTTGGTTCTAACATTCGATTTGTAGCACGCTTCTGATATTTAAAAAGACAGCCTTTTTTGCTTTTTTAAAAAACTATACCTATATATTTTCACATAACACAGACATATATGTTAGCTAGATGAGAATGCCAAGGGAGAGGGGAGAAGAGAAAAGCAGGAGGAAAGACAGGGAAAAAATGAGAGGACAAAAGAGAGGGAAGTGGTGAAAAGAGACACAGAAAACTTTACCAACAAACCCCAGGAAAGTTTTAAAAACACAATAATATTACATATGGAAGCATTACCCCTAATTCATCACAAAACCAAAGTTCTATTTTTCAATAATCAAACATCATGTAAATGCCAAAAGAAAACTCTGAGACCAAATAATGAGCCATGAATATTCCAAATCTACTGAGTTTCAGCTGTGATCAAAAATTTAGTGCTGTAGCTTAGAACGATTCCTTGGCAGAGTAGTTACAAGGAACCTCTCCTAATTCAGATATGAGTTTGATTCCAAGCTCTGACAGTTACTAGGGATCTTGACCAAGTTACTTAATCTCTCTGACTCTCAGGAAAATTTTAAATATGTGTGTGTGTGTGTATATATATATATACATTTTTTTTTTTAAAGTCTTGGGGCTGGAAGTGTTAACGCTTCACATACATCTTTATGTAACACTTCACAACATCTCTAGGTAAAAATAAAATGTTAGCTATATAGCCATTTAGAATCAAGACACATGTATTCCATATTCTGTCATGTCTACCAGAATCAAGATACATTTTCTTTCCATATTCTGTCATTTCTACCAGAATCAAGACACATTTATTCCATATTCTGTCATTTCTACCAGATCATTCAACAAACATTAACGTATAAGGCACTGTACTAAGCACTGGGTATGAAAACAACAAAAAGAGAAGTTTCCGTCCACAAAGAATTTAAAGTGGAGAAGAGTGGAAAAGACTGAGCAGCTAGGATAGAGGGTCCTGGACACCGTGAGGTGACACATGGCTTCTCAGCTGTCAGGTTCATAGCTGACTGTTTGAAGAAAGAGATGGCGGCCCAGGAGTGTTCCTGCACCATCTTCTCGTGGTCCATGTCAGTGGTGGAAGTGGAGCGGGCCCGGGGTGAGAGTGCGGGCCCCAGAAGGGGCCAGAGCAGAGGCCCGCCTGGGGGCTGCTCCCCAGCACTGACGCCAGCATCATCATCCTGTTCCTTTGTCCGATGGGCAGCTGCCAGAGCTGAGGACTGAAGTATACAGAGGCTTCCCTTTCTCTTTTTAAATTCTAGACATTAAGTATAGCCTTGGTCAAACACACTTAATGGTGATGTTTATTTTATTAATGGACTAAGTCCTGAGGCTTTCACAAAATAATTTTGTTCCGCCAAAAATTAAGAATAAAAGTCTTTATGTAAAAGGTGCGTGTGGTGGTAGTGGTGGAAGAAGAGCTAGTTTTTATCTGTAAGACCAAGTTATCAGATCAACATGAACATTAAAGAAAAATTCCTCTTCTTAGTGCTATGTTGAACCACAATGACAACAATAATCAGAGACAAAAATAATTCAATTGTTTACTCCACAAATATTTACTAGCTGCTCCATGTGAATGACACTGTGTGTGACACTATGATAAAAATAGTAATAAAGTAAGACAGACCTGCTTCAAGAAGTTCCTAATCTGATTGAAGAAGAGTACAACAAGCAGGCAATGACAATCCCATCCAATTAGTACCTAGAGCAGAATGGGAATATAGAGGAGGGGCCCCTAGTCAGTGTTTGTCATCCCTTTTCACTTTACACATACACAAAGAAGGATAATATTTGCATGGCCAAAGACCTGAGGCAACCTGGTTGCTAGGCCAGTTGAGGTCCTGCCCTACGGGGTGAAGCCATGAGTAGTAGTTTGAGAAGGGCCCTGTGAGACAAGGTCAACTGCCCACACATCCCTCGGGCTTCTTCACTAAGTCTAGTAGCTACTGTATTCAACAGGTTAACACAGAACATTTCCATCACCACAGAAACTTCTACTGAATAAAACTATAATCTATAATTCCATTCACTAATTTTAAAATTCTGATATCATACAAAGATTTAGCAGTAAGTGTAAAAAGGCATAATGATGGAATATAATTCAGTAACAAAAGGAATGAACAGCTGATAAATGCTACGACATGGATGAACCTTGATGCTAAATCTGAAAAAATCTAGTCACAAAAGATCAAATATTACATGCTTCTATTTATATGAAACGTAGACAAAACGCAAAACTTTAGAGACAAAAAACAGATGCGGACTGTCTAGGGATAGAGATGGGAGAAAAAAATGACTGCGATCAGGCAGCAGGGATCTTTTTTGGGGTGACAGAAATGTGTTCTAAAACTGGATTGTGGTAATGGCTGCACAACTCTATATATTTACTAAAGATCACTGAATACTTAAAATAGGTAAATGTTATGGTATGTAAATTATACCTCAATAAAGCTGTTAAAACCGTAGTACATCAAAAAAAAGGGAAGCTATTTGTGAAATGTACTTTTCAAAATTTTCCATTTTAGCACCACAAACATATACATATTCCCAGAAATAATAGAACCAAAGCGTCTTCTACAGCAGAATTCAGAGACCCATATAACTCTCTAGTGGCATCTAGTGATATAGGATAAGGCTTTCTTCAAAATGGTTTTATTTCTGAATTTTAAACAGTAACAGTATATTAGACATAGTATAAGACTTTCACAAAAACTATTTGAAATACAAAAAAAAAAAAACCCTTGTCTCATGACATAAGGAACACTGCAGCAACAAGCACTACTGTCAAGCATGCTTGCCACGTACATTCTAGGCACTGTGTGTGCGGCTAAGTGCTTGATGGAATTATCTCAGCCTGGTTTTGTTCCACAGTGCTTCATGGCAGAGCAGAAAAATCTCAAATATTTTGAGAAAAAAAAACAAGGTTTTTCACAACCTCAAATATTCTCTTACAAAAGGGGAACAAGAATTTTTTTTTCCTTTTTATTATTTTAACAGATTTGACAGTTCAATTGATGAAAAAATAAACTAGGTCCAGTTTAAACTGAAAATATCTGAAGCACATGCCCCCTCCAAATAAAAAACCTGTAATAAAAATGCCGAATGATAGCTCAATTGACCTTTCAAAAGATTTTGAAATTGTGGCTGTTACCTAGCACTTTCAGAGTGTTTTCTGTACTAATTTTATCTTGTGTAATGTTTTAGTCAATCCTCAGACTGAAATGAAGTACTCTAAGAGTCATTATAGAACTTATTTTCTTAGACTCATGAGTTCAACAAAGATGGAAATAATTTATATGCTATAATACAGCATATTTCAGTTACTTAAAAAAAGAAAATAAGTTATCATAGAATTATAAATCCAGGATATTCTGTACCTTAGATTTCATCTAGTTCAACTCACTCCCAGGTAGTTCATGGCAGAGGAGGAAACCCAAAGGAAAAACCATGATTCCTGGGCCAGAGTTTTTCTTTGCACCCTTATCTCCTTGGCATAAAATGTCGCGCGCGCACACACACACGCGCACACACAAACACAAACACACACACACAGCATTAGTAAAAGAAGCTGTGAATCAGTCTCAGGTTTTTTAAAAAACTTAATGGTTTCAAGACTGAACTGCTGTCCATTGAATGTTCTCAAATACTTATCTAGTCTTTGCTTAGAAGTAAACTAGAATCATAATTAGATGCAACACTTATCATTTTTCATGAAAAATATCAATTTTCTTAATGCATAAAGGTCTAAACTCATTGTTTTATGGTGACCATATATTTTTTAAAATCTCAAAATTCAAACAAACAAAAAACAGTTAATAAGAGAAAAAAAATCTATGAAAAGTATAGTGTCAGAATATAAATTTGTTTTTAATATAAAATGAATGAAGCAAGTTATCATAAATGTACCAAGAACCAGGCATACTTAAACATATATGGATACCCATGTAAACAGTACATAAGTGTTAATGAAAAGCAGCAAATTATAGATCACAAATCACAAAGGTGATGAGCTTAAAAAAGAAGCCAGTGAACTACTAAGAACGAAGGATTAAGATTGCTTTCAATTATTTACTGTGTTTTGGCAAAAACAAATTTCCCTTCAGTTGGCAGAACACAGAATTTTAAGAGCAACCTTCTGGGAAACACGCTCCAGGGACTTAAAATATATCCTGGCCTGTCCTACATGAAAATAGCATACTGTAATCAAAAGGGAAAAAGAACAGAATAATGAGACCATATGTCTCCTGGCTCTTTATCTTACTGCTCATATTCTAACGGGTGTGAATAACTTATTAGATTGCCAGTGAGCTGGAAGTCTGAAAGATAAATGTGGCCCAAGAATCCCCTCATCTGCTTACCTATAAATTCTCAAAGTGTGAAGAAAGTTAATCTTTTTAAAATAATCCCGAAAAGACTGTTCTGTGTCTGAGTAATTATTTAATGACACCAACACCATGTCATATTGAATATGGAAATAGCCAAAGCTCTATAATTCATCAGAGAAAAGAAACCTAAAAATAGATTCCAATTCATTACATTATTTATAAAGGTAAAACTTTCTTAGATACTGACAATTATTTTAAAATATGGTAGCAGCTATTCAGAGCCAACTGCTCAAAATGCTTTCCAATGGGGTACTGGCTCTTCCATTTACATTACATGTATCTTTCTTAAATTCTAGAAAATTATCTGCCAAATATTTCTTTGAAAATTACCTCTTCCCATTTTCCTCTTTTTTATTCTTCTTCTGAAATTCCTATTGGGTTACTGAATAATTTTCATTTTACCCTTCATATGTCAACTTCTCTCTCATATTTTCCAGTGCTGTCTCTATGTGTTACATGCAACCTAATTTCCTCCAGTTGTCCTACCGTTCACAAATTCTTCATTCAGTCCTGTCTAATCACACTTCAGCCCACCCTTGAGGTTTGGGGGTTTTTAATTTGAGGGACAATATTTTTCATTATTAGAAGTTCTGTTTATCCTTTTCAAATCTGCCTGGACTTTTGTAATTCCAATTAACCGAAGTTCTGGGATCCAGTCCTGCTGCTTGTTATGCCTATTGACTTTCACTCCTAAAAGACTTCTTCTACATACGTTAGTAAATATGGGATTGTGACTTTTGCTAAGTGAGACTATCTGCAAATTCTGTGTGGTTTGGATTAGAAGCTGTATTCTTCCAGAATAATGGCTTCTACCAGGTAACCCACGGAGGCAATCAGCCCAGGACAACTTCATTTCTACCTGTGGGTTCCCAGAAAATGCAAGTACTATAAATTTGACCCTCAGGAGGACTCTTTAGGGGAGTAGGCATTCTTATTCCATATAGATTCAAAATCGATTTGCCTGTTATCACATGGCATTAAATTCCATCCACATGCTGATGACTCTCAAATTTCTGTCTCCAAATCAGACTTCACTCCTGAACTTCAACTCCTATAATCAATTGCCTATTGAACACTTTCCCTTGAATGTCTAATATGCATCTCAAATCTTACCACATCCAAATCTTAATCTGATTCTTGATTTCCCTTCCTTGCTCCTTCCACCCACCCCACTACCACCAAAAAAAAAAAAAAAAAAAAAGGTCAGAAACTCCAGCCTTCCAGCTCAGGCCTAGTGGTGCACATGGCCTCAACTCCCATTCACCACTCCAGATGTGGGTACACTTGGTGATTTCCTTTCTCTGCATTCCAGCACCACTTAACATTGAAAAGATTTACTTATAATATTATATCCGATAGAGAGCAGATGCTTTACCCCATCTGTTTAGATGGTCACATTGATTAAGAGTCCTCAGTGTTGGCTTTTCAAATGGGAGCAGGAAAAGGAGGCTACTTTAAATTGCCTATAGTTATCTCTTCATACCAGGTTACTCTTAGGGCCTGTTCCTTTCAATATAATGCTACTAATAGGGCTCAGAAAAGTATGTAGAAACCACTTCCTGCCCAGGTACAGTGGCTCACGCCTATAATCCCAGCACTTTGGGAGACCAAGGTGGGCAGATCACTTGAGGTCAGGAGTTCGAGATCAGCCTGGCCAACATGGTGAAACTCCGTCTCTACTAAAAATATAAAAATTAGCTGGGCATAGTGGTGCTTGCCTGTAGTACCAGCTACTTGGGAGGCTGCGGCACGAGAATCACATGAACCTGGGAGGTAGAGGTTGCAGTGAGTGAGATCGGGCCACTGTACTACAGCCTGGGTAACAGAGTGAGACTCTGTCTCCAAAAAAAAAAAAAAAAAAAGAAAAGAAAGAAAAAAGAAATCACTTCCTATTAAGAAACCATGAATGTGGATGTATTTTGGCTTTAGGATAAGGACCCTCACAGACTGATAAACTACAGATTCGTATTCAAGATCCTTCTAATAATCTATCTTATCTTACAGCCACTATGCCCCCAATGCAGCCAGACCTACCTGCTGTTGCTAAAGTATGTCTCAGTGACATCTTTCTTCCAAGACTTTACCCATGTTTTTCTATCTGGAATGTCCTTCTCACTTTTTAAAAAAGCCCATTTATTCTACAAGGACCAGTTCAAATACTACCTCATCTGCAAAGCCTTCTTGGATCCTTGTCATGTACCCTGCTTTTGGCTTACTTTCCCCTCTGCTGATACCTTTACTAACTGACCACTTACAGCAATGCAGTTCTATTCCAATTACCATGTTAGTCACAAAGGGAAGCACAAACAAGAACAAACTCGGACATAATCCCCACTGAGGAACAAAATTTAGTAGTATGTCCAATCAGACTTGGTTGGGTCCATCAAGGACCAGTAATGTTCATTTGGACAACCTCACTGCACCATACCTCCTAACCTCCATAGTGGCTCAACCCACAGCAATTTTTCTCGCCTTTCCTTACACCCCAGACTCCCTGAAAGAAGTGAGGTCTTGTCCCAAACTCCGCAGCTCATTTGGCTAGGGTTCTCAAGTAAATACTTGTCAGCCCTCTTCCTGATCCCCAAACCCATCATTAGTGGCAAAAGTGATGCCATGAACGGCTAGACCTCCTAGGATCATAACACTGCTCTTCCAGACTCTGGTGTCCTGCCCACTGCCTAAACTCTTGATACTATTTCATATGCACTAGACTGGACCACTCAATACCAACATTCATGTGAGTGACATCTGTGCCTACTAAATCACATTAGGATACCCTGGAAGTCCTTGCCAGGGCTAGTCTCTGGAATTAGACAAATCCTCCCCAGACCATGTTATTCATTCTCTCCTTGCTCTTTCCTTCTTTCTTTCCCTTTTTAACACTTGACTTACCATTGCTCCAGGTGAAGCATCATAATGGCTGTGGGGGACTCATTCAGTCACCTCTAATTTCTCTATTCTTCTGTCTAACACTCCCTAATAGGTACTGTAGATTCATCCTCTTTCCTCCACAATAGTTTAACCTGATACAGAATGAGTCAAGCACAGAGAAAGACAGCTACATAGGGTGCTAAAAGAGGCTATCCAGTGGCCAATACCTAGAGGGGTGACTCTACTACCACACATGGCAAAGGAAAAAGGGGAAAAGAAAAGGAAAAGAAAGTAGCTGCCAGAAAAACAAAAAGTCCCTTTCTCCAGCTTCCTTCACATTAACTGTTCCTCTATCCTTCTGTATGAGCACTGTAACATACTCACCTCTTTTATTCACAGTCTTATTTCCTAAGCACTATATTAGTTACTTAAAATCTGGCAAAATGGTTGCCAGAAACAGTGACGTAATACAGCTTTATAGATGGTATTGCATCAAATATTCTCTTAATAATATCAACATTCCAATTCATCTGGTACTAGTTTCTCATTTCAAATTATATCCTGAAAGCACTATGTACAACTTTAAAAAATATATATATATAAAAAATAAATTTCAAACTATACAAAAGTGGTGAGAAAAGGCAATGAAGCCACATATACCTTTTACCTTACTTATACAACTGCCAAGTGATTCATGACTGATCTTGTTTCAGTTATACCCCTCCCTACCCTCTCAACCTCCACCAGGGTTATTCTGAAGCTAATCCCAGAGATATTGTCATTTCATACATAAGTATTTCATCTCACATCATTTATAGGTGAGATTATTTTTTTAAAATAATCAAAATATAACCAAATTATTATTAAACCTTTAGAATTAATAATCCCTACGCTGGGTGCAGTGGCTTATGCCTGTAATCCTAGCACTTTGGGAGGTCGAGGCAGGAGAATCACTTGAGCCAAGGAGTTCAAAACCAGCGTGAGCAACACAGGGAAACCCTGTCTCTAAAAAAATACAAAAAACTGACCAGGCATGGTGGCCTGTGCCTATGGTCCCAGATACTCAAGAGACTTAGGTGGGAGAATCACCCTTAGCCCAGGTTGAGGCTGCAGTGAGCAGAGATCGCACCACTACACTCCAGGCTGGGCAACAGAGTGAGACCATGTCTCAAAAAAAAAAAAAAAAATCCTTAGCATCATTAAATATCCAGCCAGTTTTCAAATGTCCCCATCTGTTTTGTTTGCTTGAATCATAATTAAAATAAGGTCCATACGTTGGCATTGGTCTCAAATCTCTTGTATGCTATAGGTTCGCCCACCGCCTGCCCCGAGCTCTTCCCTGCCACCCTGAAATTTATTGGTTGAAGAAACTGGCATATAAAATTCCTCAGTTTAGCTTTTGCTGATATACTTCTGATAGTGTCATTGAACATGTTATATTTCCCCCTGTATTTCCTGGAAAATGATAGTTAGAGCTATAGGCTTGAATGTATTTGGTTCAATTTTCTGGCAAGACTACTTCACAGTGGGAAGCATGTAATATCTGGTTATCTCTCTTTTTGTGATGTTAGCAGCTGTTAATGATACTATTTTACCAGAGATTGCAAAACGGCGATACAGTGACATTCTATGATTCTTCTATCTTTTAACAACTGCGATATGCTAATAATGAGAAACTTCTCATCAATTACTTGGTTACTCAGAGCTACAGTTCATATAGCAGAAAAGGTAGAGAAAAATGCTTGAGTCTTTTCATTTATTACATTTTCAAAATGAGTTATTTCTTACCACCCTCTAAAGCTAACCAATTATTTTTTTTCCTTTAGTATTACTGTGAACTTACGGTTCAAATATATTTAATGTACTGAAATATATTAAATATATTATCCTTATTATCCTTAGTGATCCTCAAACTATCTCATCTATGGCTCCTGAGTCCTTTAAGTTGCCCTCAGGAGTTTTTGACAGGCTCCTTGCTTTCTGAACTGACAAGATATTAAAAGCTCATCTGCACATCTCCTGCCCTAGACCTGAAAGTAGCTACTCTCCAAGGAGCCTTCATTTACTTTAGTGGGAACTGATATTTAGAGACTACAGTCTGGGTTCTAGGGGTGCTCACTGCGACTCGATTGGTCCTTGTTTCCAGGCATTGCCAGGGGAAAGAGCTAGAAAATTTACCATCACAGAGTCTTTCCTAACCTTAGAAACTTTTACCTGTTTCTCCTTTAAACTACACTAAAAATCCAAGTTTCCAATGATACTATCTTAACCAGTCATTTGCTTTATCCCATAAAATACACAAAAAAGCCTTAGAATAACAATACCAGCATAACCAGCATAATATGATTACTCTAACAGTTGAGGATTATACTTTTGGAGATGCTTTATCCTTCAGTTATAATCTATTAGGGCATATAATCAAATATCTGACATTTGAAATAGTGCCTCTCTGTATGGTTATGTAAGCAAATTGAGAGAGAGAGAGAAAAAAATGAATTAGAATCACCTGTCTCATTGTTTCAGTCTTTAGGACTCATTTACATTTTAAATTTGTTTTAAACTTGGGCAAAATATGTATGTGGTCCCAAAGTCAAAGAGACAAGATATATTCAGAGAAGTCCAGCTTCCAGTTTCTTCCCCACACTTTTCCCTCCATTACTCTGTAAATAACCATCTATTGTTGTTTTTAAAGTTTTATTTTATCCTTTCTTTTTAATTTCTTAAATATTAGCACTGCCACCTCTTTCTTTGATAAATGATATATACTATACTCACTTGTCTATACCTTGCTTTTTCCAATGAACATCACTCCATAGCAGTATGAAGAGATATTCCTCATTCCTTTTTACAGTTGTGGATATAGTAAAAGTTATTCAACAAATCCTGTACTAACCAACATTTGGGTTGTTTCCACCTTTTGCTATTTCAAACAGTGCTGTGATAAAAACAGCCTAGTGTGTGTTTGTGACTTTTCCTATTTTTGCTGCTGTAACACTGAAACAGATCCCTCGAAGTAAAGCTGCTAGGCCAAAGGGTAAACATAAATGTAATTTTTCTAAATAGTGCCAAATTCTCTTCCCTAGTATTTACACCATTTAGCATTTCTTCCAGCAATGTCCGAGAGTGCCTGCTTCTTCCCTTCCCTCCACAGCCTCATCAAGAGAACAGCTTGTCAAACTTTTTAACTACTGTCAATATAATCGGCAAGAAATGACATTTCAGTAAAGTATCTGCATATTTCTTATCAGCTGAAAGGTCAGGCAATTTTTTCTACGTTTAAGAGCCATTTGCAATTATTTTTCCATAAACCATCTGTTCATGTATCTTACCCACTTTCTTGTTGAGTTGACAGTCTTATCGATTTTTTAGGGATATTAACCCTTTGTGATAGAAATTGCAAATACTCTTGTCCAATTTGTCACTTCTTTTTTTACTTAACTTGTATTTTTAGCCATGTAAAAGTATCAAATTTTATTTCCCATATTATAATCTGGATTTTGAGTTATAGTTAGGGTGTTTATTCTACTTCCAGGTTCAGAGGAATTCAAGACTTGCATAGTTTCATTTTTATACATTAAATGTATAATTCATTTGTAATTTATCCTTCACATAATATAAATCTAATATAAATTAAATAAATCTAATATTTATTTATTAAAATAAATCTAATATTGTCTTCCTTTACTATACACTTAAATTCCACGTGCAACTGCATCTATTTCCTTATTCTCTACTCAGCTGCACTGGTCTGTCTTTTAAGTACCAATCCCAGAGTTTTAATTAGAAATGCTTCATACTATGTTTCAATAATTAGCAGGGCTACAACCCTCCTCCGCTGCTCTGCTTTTGAGGGTTTTCCTTGGATTCTACTTATTTGCTTTTTCCAATAAAATTTATAATGAACTTGCCTACCTCCCAGAACACACACACGCACGCGCGCACGCACACACACACACAATCATGATAAAGTTATCAATTAAGAAGAATGTCAAAATTATGATGTTGAAACTAAAAGCTGGGTATAAGGACTAAAAGTTGAGGGAAAAGCCTTAAAATATTTTTCACCATTCTGTGCTTGTGTAAGGATATAGGCTGAACCCAGAAAACCTTTGCTACATTATCATGGGAAAATGTTATTTAACCAAACTTATATTAACTACCAAAGGGACACAATTTATTTAATTTATATCACATATTGTATAACAGGACAGATTAGAAAAAAAAAAATAACCAAATAACAAAGCACACAGGACATTAGGAAGGTACCTCCTCACCTTCCTTTTTCAGCCATTTCACAATGTTTCCCTCTTCCATTGTAGGAGACAGTGACGGCATTAGTATCTTAATGGGATCACCTGAAATTGAAAAAAAAGGAAAGATCAGCCACAACAAATAATGCACCTCTTGAGGCATCAATATAAGTTCAAGTAAATTAATGTCAAATTCAATTTGAAAAAAAAGGCATTCCAAAGTCTAAAAGATTCCCAACTGGTAAACTAAGTCTCCAGTAAATAGTATGGAAACATAAAATTCAATTTTTTATAACAATAAAAATGTTTTTTGGAATATTTTAAACTCTGTTTTCATAATTCCCCAGTGTTCTATGCATCTTCTCAAGCCAGGTGCTTACAAGTCAAAAAAAAAAAAGGAGAAAAATTGATTTAGGATTGATTTAGGTTTCACCTCCTCCTTTCCCTTTTGTTTCTGCAAAAAACATTTATAGGTAAAATGACCAAAGAAAAAGGCAAATAAGAAAACAACAACAAAACAACAATAAAAAAATAACAACAACAAAAACATGGTTCTGACGATCTACAACAGAATAATTAAGATCAGAAATTGGCTGTTTTTATTTTCCTCTAATATTATAGTATTCAAGAATCAAAGGTTCCTACGAATAAGTGTGAAAGGAAAAGTTTGCCTCGTCAAGGATGATTAGAATTTAAGTGGTTAAATTAACCTCACTTTTTGTTGTATACCACAATTCAATTGGGGATCCAGAGAAGTAGACCTCAAACCAGAATGATCTCTCAATGAAGCATAACTACATTTTCCTTAGGTATCAAAAAAGGAAACACTATGTATTTGTCCAGCAACACTTCCCAATCCACTGTCCAGGGTTACAATCAAGAGCAACATGGCTTTTAGATTACAATTTACCATGGTAACAAATACACCCATCCCCTGTAGTTTTCCACAGACCCTATTCTCCTCAGATAGTTCAACTCTCCAGACTCAAACAAGCAAAACACTGTAGCATAGCTAACATACTTCAAACGTGGAAGAACAGGGATTCTTTTGTCTCCACTGATGTTTTAGGTTAAAAGCAAGGAAATTTAGCACTAATGTTAAATGAGAATAAATATTTATCTTGGGAAGCTGAATAACTTGTACTGCATTTTCAAATGGAGATTTCCTATGGCTTCATGATAAAGGCGCTTCCACCTCTTTGCAGTATTTAAGAGAAAGTTTCTGTACCTCTCCACTTTTCCCTCACTCTGAAGGTCTGCAGAAAGAATGCAAGCATGCATACCTGCCTCAGTCCCTTCCTTATTTTAACAACTTCCTGATTATAGACAACCTGCAGTCTCCTCTCAGCTCCTCCACCCACGTGCTAGGCATACGTGGCCCTGCCTTTCAAAAGCAGCTCCACGGGCCCAGTTCTCTGTGTTCTTGCCATCAGGGCCCACTGGATATGAGGCAGCAATTCGGATATGTGTGCTTGCTTTGTACACACAGTCTCCCTCTAAAACAGAAAGTTCAAAGTCTAAAGTGGGGTTATACTAAGAAGCCCAATCTTAGGCCACAGATCTAAGTCACATTCTCCAATCCAATGTAACTATCAGCATTTGATCTCCATCTGTCTTACCCTTTCTCTCTCTCCACTGGCACCAAATTCTAAGAAGGTTGGAAAAGTAGAACTATCACTCCTAGTGCCCCAACAATGACACAGCCCAAACCAAAGTTCAAGTCAAACATGCCCATTTCATCAAAGAGAAAACCACAATCTAGACTGATTACAGCATGCGAATCTGCATGCTTAACTCTCAAAGTTGTGCTGACTTAACATCTCAATATTCCTTACAAACATGGATCATCAATTAATTAATGGTTATTGATAGCTTATATTCACTCAGAAATCCAAATGTAGCAAACCAGACATATCAGATCCACGTGAGCATTCTTCATATATGTCTAATTAAATATCCTTGTAAACCTTTTCCCCACCTTGAACGTGCAGAATTCTTGTATTAAAAAACCACTTTTGCCGAGGTGGGCAGATTTGAGGCCAGAAGTTTGAGACCAGCCTGGCCAACGTGGTGAAATCCCATTCTATTAAAATTTAAAAATTAGCCAGGTGTGGTGGCACATGCCTGTAATCCCAGTTATTTGGGGGGCTGAGGCATGAGAATCACTCGAATCCGGGAGACGGCTGCAGTGAGTCAAGATCACGGCACTCCAGCATGGGCAACAGAGCAAGACTCTGCCTGAGAAAAACAAAACAAAACAAAAAACCATCTTTACAGGCCAGGCGCGGTGGCTCACGCCTGTAATCCCAGCACTTTGGGAGGCTGAGGCGGGTGGATTACGAGGTCAGGAGATCGAGACCATCCTGCCTAACACAGTGAAACTCCGTCTCTACCAAAAATACAAAAAATTAGCCGGGCGTGGTGGCGGGCGCCTGTAGTCCCAGCTACTTGGGAGGCTGAGGCGGGAGAACGGCGTGAACCCGGGAGGTGGAGATTACAGTGAGCCGAGATCCCGCCACTGCACTCCAGCCTGGGCGACAGAGCGAGACTCCATCTCAAAAAAAAAAAAACCATCTTTACTATTGACAATGAATATTTCAAATGCACACGAAAACAGGTTATCTCTAAGTGCATTATATATTGAAAAACAGGAGGAAAAATAGCCACAATGAGTTTCCTAACTCCTAATTATGAAAGATGGTTATTTTGAAGACACTGAAGAACAAAGGCCATCCAACTCCAGTCCACCATGACTCTCAATAACCGTAGCTGCAACAGTTTCACTTAATTCCCAAGCTACCTCTAGTTGAAATGCTAATTATAACTAGAAGGTAGCTTTAAAAAATCTCTGCATTTTTTACTTAGTAAAATAAGTCCTTGTGAACTAAAATAGGCACATTAAAATATTAAATAGGTAAAAAATAATGCAAACTACTAAGTACAACCATAATGTTTTGTCTATAAAACGCTGGAGAACTAAATTCTTGAGTGAACTAAAATTAGGGAAGTGCACTTAGGGAAAACACACATACACACACACACTCTCACACACAGGCAAGATTAAAACATTAGTGATGCATCTCCAAATCCAAACCATAACAATCCTACACTTAATTGCAAGAATTCTTCAAATGTGCATAAAGCTTAACACATTAAATGCATTTGGAGATAATAGAATGAACTTTCTAATCCTCTACACTATGTGGTGTGTCCTACTGCCTTTTTCATTTTTTACATGGCTTGATAAAGAAATCATAAACAGTTGCTTAAAGAATGTACTGTTAGCCTGAGCCTCAGCATTATTTTTTTAAGCTCAGAATAACAAATGCACTTGTTTTGGGAAAAAAAAAAAAAAAAAAGGAGTGGGGGGTGGACAAAAAAACTCCTACCTTTTAAATAGCACCATGGTAAGAGGCCAGCCTCTTTTTGAAAACAAAAGCTTAAAAAAAAAAAAAAAAAAAAGGTCCCAATGTGTTCTTATCAAAAAGCTGAAGCCAGGCATTATGAACAGAATATTTCATAAATATATACATATTACATTTATATATCAAAGAGTTCCATTTCAAAGAAGCAACTAAATGGACCTCAATGATACTATAGCCAGATTCCAATTTATGACAAATACTAACTTAATTCTCTTAAAGTCTCTCTCCAATATTTGTATGCTTTGGTTCCAATTGTCATGACACAATTCATATTTATTTTATGATTCTATCTCCTATTATAATCTCTCACCTAAGAGACCTTCACATTTCCATTACTCTTGACATTAAGGACTATATTATGAAGCCTCTGCATTTATTAAGTATTATTTTTCAAGTTACCAAACCAAGAACCTCAAAATTTTTCATATTTTAAAAATAAAAAGAACATAATCGTTCCTTAGTCACCCTTCATGAAATGAACTGAAATTATTTATCTGAATTATGATAATATAATAATTCTGTAGTAGATCATTATCTTTACTCTGAAATGAAGGTGACAAAAACCAAAGAAAAATATTTTGGACATTTCCATTATTCAATACTATCTCTTGATAGATTATACTCACTTATTACAGAGAGCTAAATGTGCAGTATATTTTGTGGTGATTCTAACTAATCTATCCTCAGGCTTTCATGCTAGAAAAATCATTTCATAAGCATTAATATGTTAATAAAAGTACATATTTCTTTCTAGTATACCCTCTTTTGATTAGAACACTACATGATATCTTTTCCAGATGTATTTTTCTGATAAGAAAGTAATTACGCAATCATAATATCAGCTTGAAGTGACAGGACTGGACATAATTAATATCTGCCCTTTATGGCTGCTGTCAGCTCTACTAAGATAGTGTGGACTTTTCTAGACTCCTTGGAATGGAATTTTATCCTTTATCTAATATTAATTAATTTGCATTTGAAATTATATGCAGACTCCCTCCTCATTCCAGTAAGCTGTACATTCTACCATTCTCTTGTCAAATTAAGGCGGCCTTAAGATATGCACCAATTATGTTTCCTACTAATATTAGTTTCCCACAATTACAGGTAAGTAGTTTGCTGCACTCATTATACAGGTTTTTCAATTAGTACTCACAAAATACTCAAAATTTAGTTAAAATTTAACACTTTTGTAGTCACTTTAGTATTCTGCTCCTTCTTATAAAGCTAACAAATTATACCGAATTGGTTTGTGAAACCTACCCTTCTATAGCAGTTACAAAACATTTTTTAAAATTTTAAAATGACTATTGTAATGTATGTGGTCCAGTAGTTTATATTTAAACGTGCTGATTTTAAAAGTAAAGTCTCATGACTCATGAGAACTATTTTACTTTTTTTTTACATCAACAGAATGACACAATCAGTTACAATTTTTTGCTTAGCATATTGCTGTTTTCCCTGCCATTTCTGCTACATGAGCAATTTAGCAATCACTGAATTTTACAGTAATCCCTCTAAGCAATTCCTATATTTCTTCAAATAGGCTGTTCCAATTTTTCTATAGCATAATTCTGACTTCAATTTCAAATATGGTACACTAACCTAATTCTAGTTTCTTGTTCCCTAAGTATTTCTTTTATCCTAAGAACAAAACGCTCATACTTCACAGTAAACTCAATTATATCAAAGCTTTAAATTGATGATCTATATATGAACACTAAAAGGTCTCCAGATTAAAAAAAAAATTTCATACACGCAAACTCTTAAAATACAAATGCAGAACAAACTGTTTTATGGTTAATATGAAGCAGATTTAAGCTCCATTACTCTGACTAAAGTAAGTAAGGGTATTCAGCAGTTTACATATGGTACAGCTTAAACATCATGCTCCAGTTCATTTATAGGCTCTAGTTCATTTATAATCCAAGCATGCAAAAATCATGAAATGAAGATAGACCAAATGAAAAAGTAAATTACCCAGTACTTTCTCAGTGTGGCTCCCTGTCTCTAACATTAATTTGCTTCTTCGCTAATAGGGAGAGAGACTGTTCATTTAATCGTTTCTCATTCCAATGTCAGAACACACTAAATAAAACGGAGCCTTCAAAATTGCTGTTCAAATAAAACAATTCTGCCATCTGCAGGCTGGATGAAATAAAGCAGAATAAAGTAAAAGTAATTTAAAAATCAGCACTAGGCACATAGTAACACTTGGAATAAAGGCAGTTACATTATTTTTTATTTTAAATGAGCGTTTGCCATATAAGTCTTCTTTGTTCAAAGAGTTACTCTGGTGTGGTACTGGAGTAAAAATAGACTGAAAATGTCAATGGACCACAATCGAAAATGAATGCACAACAGTTTGTATGAAAACAGCACTTACAGGTCTTGGCATGCTAACAAACATAAAAAAGATAACCCATAAGCAATATATAGGTTGAGTATGCCTTATCAGAAATGCTTGGGACTATAAGAGTTCTTAATTTCAGATTTTTTCCGATTTTGGAATATTTGCATTATTCTTACTGGTTGAGCATCCCTAATCTCAAAGTCCAAAATCCCAAATGCTCCAATGAACATTTCCTTTAAGCATCACCTCTGAGCATCAGGTCAGTGCTCAAAAAGCTTTGGATGTCAGATTTTCAGATTAGAGATGCTCAAACCTGTAGATGATATCATCCAATTTCTACCTGCCCCGCTTGTACACACACAAAGAATGAAATGAAATACTCTAAAATGGCAACAGTAGTCATCTCTAGCTAGTGATATTACTATAAGGGCTTTTTATTTCTTTTATTTCTGATAACCTATATTTTCATATATGTCTACAATAAATTTATCCAATCTTACTTCCTCTTTCAAACTTACCTAACACCAAGTTTAAAAATGTGCTGTTTGTTTCTGTTATTTTTAAACAGAACCCACAAGGACAGAGAGAAAAGAAGGCATAATGGCACATAATTTTGGAAGCAGAAAAGTAAATAGATAAATAATAATCAGCTAAAGAGACCCTAGAAAGCCGTATCCTAAGCCAGGGAGGATTTGGGTGGCTGCTGTTTGAAAAGTAGCTAGATACCTGGATCCCCTCTCTTAATCCAGTGGTAGGTAACAACTCATTCAACAGAACCTACCCTCATTCAACAGAAGACTGAAGCTTGTTTTCTCTGCAGAGGGCAAAAAGAGAGCTTGAAGTTCAATGTACACAACTGGGGATATATAAAAACTGCAAAAATAAGTTAAGTGAGAAAGTATCGGATGTGGCTGACATTACAGAAAACTGTGTGGAGAAGTTATTACGTAGTGTTAGATAAATTAGAAATTATCACAGAGAAAAACTTAATTAAAAATTTAAAAGGCAGTAATAACTGCAGCAAAAAGAAGGCTAACAATCGAAATATGGGACAATCCTCAATTGTGAATAATATTTGTTTAGTGTAAACAGTGAATATTTGACCAAGACTTACAAAACAATTTCACTGGGGAGGGAAAACAGAGGGTGGCACTGACTGTCAGTCATCCACAGATAACGTCTAAAATAGAAACAGGGAGATAGGCAAATGCCAGAAGGAAGTTAAAAGACAAAACCAGTTGCTTCTAAGGCAGACTGGGAAAGTTGGGTGAGATGGGGCAGAGATCCACTGTACTGTTACAAGCCTTTCAGTACTATTTAAACTATAGGCATGTACTATTGTGCTACATGAAATATTTTATTATTTAGTTAAATATTTAATTTAAAAAAACTCAGGGAGAAGCAGAATACCATAGTGATTTAGAGAGCAGGTACTGGAATCAAACTGCCTAGGCTCAAATTTCAGATCCACCACCTACAAGTTATTTATTCAATCCACGTCTGTTTCCTCTTCTCTAAAATGGTGCCATAAATAGATTTTTGTAAAGAAATAAGGTAGGCTGGGAGCAGTGGCTCATGCCTGTAATCCCAGCACTTTGGGAGGCTGAGGCAGGTGGATCACATGAGGTCAGAAGTTCAAGACCAGCCTGGACAACATGGTGAAAGCCCATCTTTACTAAAAATACAAAAATTAGCCAGGCATGATGGCACTTGGAGGCCTGAACCTGGGAGGCAGAGGTTGCAGTGAGCCGGGATCACCCCATTGCACTCCAGCCTGGGCGACAGAGCAAGGTTCCTTCTCAAAAAAAAAGAAAAAAAAAAAAAAAAAAAAAAAAAAAAAAAGAAGGTAACACATGGGGCTTGGCAGAGAATAAGTCTCGAAAATGTTAGCTATTTATTTTTGATGGGCAGCATAGAAATAATTAAGAGGGTATATGCTGGAGGCATTCAGATAGCTGGCTAGATGTATCACAATATCCTATAATATTGTTAAGATGTCACAATATTGTAGAATATCACAGTTCCTACTTGGAGTAATGAGAGATGCATTCACAGGTTCCTTTCACCTTCCCAGCCTAAACTTGAAGGTTCCCTTTTTACTCTCTCCTCTACCTAATTCAGCAGTGTTCTCATGACTAAAGTACACTAATTCTTAATCTCTATTCCAACTACATTTCATATTTGAAAACCAAAATCTCATTAAACTCAGTAGGCATTCAACAAATGCCTACTGAACACTTGTTATCCTAGCCCTAGACCAAACCAGATTCTTCACCTCAAAAGGATTACAATTTAGATGAGAAGATAAATACACAAGTACTAGACAGTAGTAGATAAAAGTGCCATTAGACAATCAAAGAATTATGAGAGCTGAGATTCTACCTGATGAAGACTGGAAAAAAAAAAAAATCTGTACTAGTACTACTTAATATCTATTAGGATGGCTATTATCCAAAAAACAGAAAGCTAGGAAATGATGAAAATGTTTATGGAAATAGGCTTTAGACTAGGTGGTACTTATGGACAAATTACAGGGAGATCTGAGTCCTCTGGACTCAGAATTATATACAAAATTTTGTATGTATGTGCTTTCCTGAAGAAGTGGTATAGCTTTTATCAGTTTTCTAACAGATTTGTTCCCCTCCAAAAACCAGGGCTAATAGATTCCCAAGCAATCTCTCCTGAATTAGACATTTGCTGATCCTAATTTTTCCCTACGAATGTTTCATATAATAAAGTCCTTGATTTATACAGTAACGGAAAGGTATCAAACAGATCACTAGCTATAGTAAATGTACTGCCTACCAAAAAAATGAATCACCATATACCCCATCTTGTTTATAGAATCTGCTGATTCTATATTATTATACTTTTACTTAGTATCCAACAGCACATTAGAAAAGAGGTTAGCCAGAATTTTTAGATAGCATATGGTGTAGAATGCATTTCCTTTGAATGAAATAAACCAAACATTTTAGAAGAGATTTCAGCTTGCAATACTGGCCTTCTTGGTATTAAACTATAAAATTAAAATTCTACATAAATCTCACTTTACTTTGCCATCTTGGGAGAAGAGTAAAAAGAAATTAGCATTCCATTTATAGCCTAGCAAAAGAACACACACACACACACACACACACACACACACACGATACTTTGGGAACTTACACATTTTGTTGTAAAAGGCAAATTAAGCTCAAGACAACAATAAGAAGGTATATTTAAGAGTACGTCACCTTAGAAATTTACAGGTAGGAGAAGTCAATATATACTCTCTCTTAAATAGTCATGCCACCCTTATACGTACTCAAGAATTTTGGTGTCCTTAATTGTACTAAAATGATAGGCTGTCACAGAAATGCTAGTCTACAATGCAGTTATTACTATGTCTGATTTCATTTTTTTTAAAAAAAAAAGCAAAAATGTTCATATAGAATGTACACATGTGAACAAAACGTCAGCATGCTGACACTGTTCTGCTGAAATCTATAATCAAGCTATCACTTGATACTGAGGTAGACTATGGTTAAGGAAACAGGCATTGGTGTCAGATCTGGGTTGAAACTTGAACTATCTACCAGAGTATAGCATTAGTTGTGAGTATTAAATGGAGCTGATTCATGTAAAGTGCTCACAAGGGTGCACAGTATATAGTAAGCTCTCAATAAATGCTACTTATTACTCCCAAACCTACTCCCCAAATTTCTTTCTTGCTGGTAGAAGCTTAACTTTGTTCAGTTATATATTTTTCTTGTGCATACATACTCAGAGTTAGTGATTCCACACTCATCCCCTTGATTAGCCAAAGTTTATCCATTTTTCACACAGTGAAGTCAAGCCAGTAACTAACTTAAGAAAGGGCAAACGACCCAATTCTGGTCAATACAAGAAAATTCTGCTGTGGTAACAGAAGATGTTTCTTTGTTCTGCAAAAAAGACATCCAAGAAGAAAGATCCTCTTTTCTTCCTCTGGACGTCATCAGGTGCACAGTTCCAAAGTGGTCATCCACTTATCCACTAACCTTAGGTAAAATGCTAAAACCTCTCTGAGTCTCTATTTCTTCTCCTATGAAACATGGCAAACCTTTGCAGGGTTTTTATGAGTTAGAAGTAATGCAAATATAGTGAGAGCTCAGTATGTGATGGCTACTTCTAATATGCTGCTTTCATATACAGAATAAAATGCTTTAAAACAAAGTAAACATATACAAAATATTTCCTGATCATCTAAATCTTCTTAGTCCCTCCTGTTGCTGCCTGTAGTAAGATCTCATTTACCCCTGCCCTATTTTCTTTGGATGGGCAAACATCTCAGCTGAGTAGTCTAGATCTGCTTTGCTTAGATGATACATTTTGCTTGGTCATTACCTAGCGCAGAAACAATTAAAATAAAGGACTACTGCACCACTGAGCTATTCTAGTCATGTGGTCATAGCAACAGACATGCCAATCATCCATTCTCAACGTATACTACTTTCTTAAAGAAAATGTCCAAATCGTAGCCTTCGAAAGAATCAGCCTTGCGTGCCCTATAGCACAACTGATCTACAGTGGGTCAGTCAGTTACTCTATTCAAGGAATTTGGAAGGAGATTACAGAAATGATGGTGGGCACTTAAATTAAACTGACAGAGCATCGTGCATAAAGGCCTGAATCACCAATGAGGCAAGGCAAGCTGACATTGAGAAAGAAAAGACAGGAGTAAACAGATTGATAATCACAAGTCTGCACAGAAAAACAAAGTAAATAAGAGAAAGAAGACAAACAATAGGAGCTCTAGAAGAAATAGATGGAATAATTATGGTTTCCCCATAGCCCTGCAGCACTTTATAAGTGATGTTCTATCCTTTTAATAAATCCTACTTTTACTACAGCTTTCTACATGTTTGTTTCCACAGGTAAATGAGAACTCGAAGGACAGTATCAATCTGATCAGTTATCAGTGTATCAGCACTTAATAAGAACCAGGCCTAAAAGAGTATCTGTGTTTTGGCAGAAATACCATACCATTAACTCTATCAAGGAAGTTCCCTCTCTCCTTGTTATAGCACTGCTGTCAAAAACTCATATGCCTACAAAAAACAGGCAGGTGAGAAAAGAGGACTAGCATCTTAAGGCTTTTTTCTTTAGATTCTGACATTCTTTATTGTCATATTAAATGGATAAGCATTTTCCTCCTTTACATAAATACACAATATCTGCTTTCTCCCATTTTTCTTGGTCTTTTGTCTTCTGCTTTCCATAGAGATAAGGGTAGAAGAAAAAAATGACAACTAGAGATGATGCAAATACCAAGGGACATTCAGCCTTGCTAAGATGTAGTGGGGATAGTGACAAAGTAGGAAGCAATTTCCTACCTAAAAAGAATAATTATTATTCAGTGTTAGATAATTGTCACCACATAGGGTTTAACTTTCAATTTTAAAGAGAAAACAAACATCTAGATTTGTCTGTAAAGTCTCCTGATTTCAAACTTTTGCCATAAGTTTTTCTGCTAAAACAATGTGGGTCAGTTCACTGGCTGCCAACTTGCAATCCTACTGTAGGCTCTAGTGTTCTTTTATAATGTCCTGGATTTCTAGCTTCCTTAGGTATGTTTATTTAACGTCTATAATATGCAAGGCCTATAATTACATACTAGGCAAATCGCCACCAAGATTGAACCTCATTTATTTTTCTATTCACAGGTTATTTTAAATTCAACATGTTATTCTTCAGAGACAACTTAAAACCAATATTATTAATTAACATCTTACCAATTATATACCAAATCATACTACCTACTCTGAAAGGACCATAATTTAAACTGTTTGAAGTTAACTGTCTAGGGTAGGTTGAAAAACTGTTTACAGATGCTGTGTCAATTATATAACTAGCACTCTGGCCTCTGGGTCTTGGTTTCTGCTGTTCCTTCAGCCTGTAATGGCTGGCATCTCTTCCTCTAAGAAGCTGCCTTATATATTATTTCCTGATCATCTCAAACTTACCCCCTCTGAGCTTACTGCATACACTACTGAAATCATGCCTTTATTGTTTACATTCCCAAAGACACTATAAATACCTTAAGGATCAGCCCTATATAGAATTTTGGATTGCATGTCCAGAAACTAAGTATGATTAAATGTGCCATGTGGCAAATACTGAGAATCTGTTTGATTCAGCTGGCCACTACTTCCCAAGCAGGCTACCATGTGCCTAGCAGCTAACAGATGCCAATTTCTTCACCCATTCTTCAATAATATAAGTGGTGAGAAAGATAGTCTCTGCATTCTCACTAAATCTATTGAGAGAATGATACAAATTAAAGATTTGTTAAGCAAATTAATATATGTATACAAATACATACATGCACTTCAGTTCATTAACATAGTTGTGTGTCTTTAGGAGACTCAATTTCTCTAAGTCTTGGTGTTTTTGTCCAACTAAATGCAGATGATGCCAACTTTACTAGGTTATGTGAGAAGTGAATGAGAAATTCTAGGAAGTGCTAAGACAATGGCGTATGTCATAGCTAATAAAAATGCTGCCAACACCTCTTAAGGAAACCAAAACTCCAAAGGTAGTTCTAACTGACAAATTTTTAAATCCTGGATATTTGTGTGAAAGAGGAAACAGTTCAATAAACGTACTTAATGTACACAGTTTACAGTAATCCAAACAGTTGCTTAGTTTTATGAAACTACAGTTTCTACCAAGCTCAGAGAAAAAATACCATCGTAAATTCGCACTTTGTAAAACAAATAGTCCAAGGATTGCCACGTGTTTTCGGCATGGCAAAACAAAAATCTGTATGTAGGTGAAAGTCAGAAGCGGATAAATTTTGGCTCGGTATTAGAAAAAAAGTCCAAAGTTTCTAAATACTTAGTATTTCCAAATACTTTCCACAGCTTCACATGCAGAATGTCATGCCTCAAAAGGTTCACGTCCTAATACCCAGAAGCTATGAATATGCTGTTACATGGCAAGAGGGAATTAAGGTTAAAGATGGAATTAGGTTTCTACTCAACCTTGAGATGGGGAAAATATTCTGGATCATCCAGATGAGCCCAATGTAATCACAAGGGTCCTTGTAAGTAGCAGAAGGCAGGGGGGGAGTATTAAAAGTGATGTAATGTGATAAAGACTGAACCAGCCATTGCTGACTTCGAAGCCCATGAATCAAAGAATCTTAGAAATCTCTAGAATCTGGAAAACGTAAGGGAATGGGGTCTCGAGCCTCCAGAAAAGAATGCAGCTCCTACCAATAGCTTGATTTTAGCCTAGAAGATCCATTTTGGACTTCAGACCTCCAGAACTATGAGACGTGAATTTGTGTTGTTTTAAGCCACTAATTGGTGGTAATTTGTTGCAGCAGCACTAGAAAACTAATTTGGCTTTCTGTGAGATGCAGTGCCTTCTTCCTGACAGATGGTATTCAAACTGGGTTAGACAAGTTGTTCATGGTATATGTCTAGGGGATGGGCAATAGGTAAAAAACATCATGAGGATGCAGGTAAGGATTGCTTGCCTAAGTGAGTTCCTAAAGGCATTAAACTGGGCCTATGTATACTTTTTTTTTTTTTTTTTCTGAGACAGGGTCTCACTCTGTCACCCAGGCTGAAGTGCAATGGTAGGATCATAGCTCACTGAAACATCTAACTCCCGGGTTCAAGGGATCCTCTTGCCTCAGCCCCTGGAGTAGCTGGGATGCCAGCACGCCTGGCTAATTTTTTTTTTCAAGTAGAGGCAGGGGTCTCACTTTGTTGCCCGGGCTGGTCACCAACTCCTGGGCTCAAGCAATCTTCCAGTCTCGCCTCCCAAAGTGCTGGGATTACAGTCATGAGCCACCACGTGCACATTTTTGTGTGTAACCATTTATGGTACCTTCTCTGTATAGAGAGTCTGCAGCATTTTCAAAGATTCTCAAAAGGATCTGCTTGATAGACAAGATTAAGAACACTCTTCCCAGATTATATCTAATACTAAACTTTTAATATTCCATGATTTTCTAAGGCAGTGAGTCTCAAAGCACATTCCATTAAATGTCAAAATAAAACATCAGAACGCATCCAACATTTGTAAAATGCAGATTCCTGAGCCCCACACTAGATCAGACCAAATCTCTAGGAGCTGTAAAAAAATTTAATTTCAACAAACTTGAAGGAGGGAAGAGAGGGAATTCTGCACACACTGTTAAAGCACCTCTGCTCCAAGGAATATGTTATGAAACATTACACCAAAAAAACTGAAATAAATTGTTCCCATTACGGAATCTTTAGGAACCCCAATACACTCATCTTACTATATGGCTTTGTGTGATTTTTTTTTTTCCTGGGCCTCAGGTAGCTCAGAATACGAAGGCAATGTCTATTAGACCTATTTAAATTAAAATTCATTCTGTAGAGTGCCAGGAACGATGACTGGCAGGCAATACGTCAGATTAAAAAACGTCAGTCCTATTCTCCATCCCTGCTTCCCTCCAACCCTCTCCCCAAATAAGGAAAAATAATACCCAGCCTGCCATTTTGCATACTGTTAAATACTGCAAGAATTGTGTTAACCGTATCAATATCATTACTAAACGACAATTTTCTATAATAAACTTTTTGGTATGATTTATCTCCTAAATGTTCGCTCTTTCAAGCGAATATTTGCTTGAAACATTCTCCTGGACCTTTGTCTGTGATGCCGTAGGAATTTACAAATTTAAGTCTTCCACGAGTCATGGCGTGGGGTAAAACTCGACTGGCCTCAATGAAAACACCTCCCAACAGAGAGGCCTAGAGAATGAGTAAGAACTCCCAACAGTGGCTTTTCAATCTCGGCAACCTTGGGCAGCTTTTTCTCGTCCGAGACGTTTGACAACCCTAAAGAAACCTGAGCCTTGACTGGAAAGGGGGCTGAGGGAGGAGAGTTTAGGAACCCTCTCCGCGCCTCACAAATAACCCAAATTCCAAGGCAAAGTCACAAAGTCATACAAACCAGGAGGCCTAGGGTAGGGTCTAATTCTCCCAGCTGCCAAGAAAGCCCTCCACAGCATGCATTAGGCCGAGTCGGCGGACCCCACCCAGAGAAAGAGGGAAAGGAATAGGGAGGCCGCGCACCTCAACACCCAGACGCAGGTCCTCAATCAAGACTGCCCCTGTCCCAGGCCCATCACTCAGCTACACAGAGAAGCTGAGCGAGCCCCGGCCACTCACCCCGAAGCCACTGCGTGCTGTGAAACCATCTCCAATTAGCTCCGCGGCTTACAGACCACCCAAGAGCCCCCTTCACCAGTCCTATGCTTCGGCAGCCAGGGAAGCCCACAAGATAACGCAGTAGCCGCGGATCACAGCCTAGCCTCCAGGAGGCCGCCATCTTCACGGCCTTCTCACCGGCTGCCCGCAGCACAGCCTGATGTCCAGCATCAAGGCCCCGCCTCCCACATGGTTGGCCACACCCCCAGACGATCGAGGTGCCTTTAGGTCTCTCAGACTTGAAGCCCTCCTAGTCCCGCCTCCAACCACGTTGGCCACGCCTCCCGGGCAGTCAGGTGCGCTGCTGGATAGCCCAGCCGGAGGGGCCTTACCAGACCCCGCCCACCCTGTTCGCCCCGCCCCCGGGCTGCCCTCAGCGCCGCCTGATTGCATTTGCGGCCTTGCTGCCTCAACCTAGGCTGAGCGCCGCGAGTAAAGTGGTGCGGAGATTGGAGGCCGCGTGGGTCCCTGGTCTAGGCCATGTCTGGCTGTGACGCTCGGGAGGGAGACTGTTGTTCCCGGAGATGCGGCGCGCAGGTAGGGGCGGGGTCACCGGTACCGGTTATTCCCAGGAGTAGAGGCCCAGACGGAACCTGGCGGCGGGAGCTGGGCGCGGGGTCGCGGGCCGGGCGTTTGGCTGCGGGGCGGGGCTTCGGGCCGGGCAGTTTGCGACCCTGGAGCACCGCGGCCTTCGCGTTGGGAAGCAAGGCTGCGGCCCCAGGCGATCAGTGGTCCCGGGCGGGGCGCTCCGACGACGGGAGCTGGGCGCCAAACATTGGAAAGAAGCAAATAACGCAGAGAGAATAGCGTTTGGGTGACCTCAGCGGGTATTTATCAGGAAGACAGGCCAGAGAAGGAATCGTGAAGCTCCGAAGTGGAGCTGGGGCGAAGACCGCGCTCCCCGAGCTTCTTTTCTGCGCCCTGACCAGTTAGGCGTTTGGGGAGACTTTTGGCACTCGGGAGACATTTGCCGAACCGGAGCTGTGCCTCGGCTGCCAGCGCTTTGCCTTTGAACAGTTGCTCCTTGCCTATCTCCCTTTAGATGAATTGTGGGATGATCATGGGAACGATTCTTCCTTAAGCCGAAGTCAAAGGGAAATCCACCCTCACTCTGCATGTAGTTTTCGGTCATTTACACAAACCAACAGTTTTATGGAGCACCTTCTCCGCGCTCAGAGATGGCGGTACATAAGACAAATGGCCCAGGGTCTGGAGAACTAGACGAATAAGCAGTTTCAGCACAATATGATAAACCCCACCTAAGAGGCAGGGAAACCCCTCAAAATTAGCTCCCTTATTCCCCCTATCTTATTCCTCCCATGTATATCTTTCTTAGGGTTGAAAATCCTAATTAAAAAGTAGTAACTAGCAGGAGATTTCATTGCTAAGTATTTGTCAACCGCTGTCTTGTTTGAATAAGTGACTTCCCCAAATTAGCGAAGACTACTCTGAAAATAGAATGGTGGATAGGCAAGGTTGGATGGGAGAGAGAAGATCTTGGAGATAGGACAGATAATTGGAGATCGTTCCTAGGCAGGTGTGTATGGAGAAGTGTTCATGCCCTCAATCAGTAAATCTTAGTGTAATGTGAGCATCAAAGAGAGCCTTAAGGGACCCCAGAATAAACTAGGATTCTCATACCAAACATGGCCCACAGACAGCTTGATGGACAGGCATGTTTCATTTGCCTAACTCAATGTTCATGAAAAATTTGAGCTAACGTTTCTTTTTTTTCGACACGGAGTTTTGCTCTTGTTGCCCAGGCTGGAGTGCAATGGCATGATCTCGGCTCACTGCAACTTCTGCCTCCTGGGTTCAAGCGATTCTTCTGCCTCAGCCTCCCAAGTAGCTGGGATTACAGGCGCATGTCACCACGCCCAGTTAATTTTTGTATTTTTAGTAGAGATGGGGTTGCACCATGTTGGCCGGGCTGGTGTCCAACTCCTTACCTCAGGTGATCCACCCACCTTAGCTGCCCAAAGTGCTGGGATTACAAGTGTAAGCCACCATGCCCGGCCAAGTCAACATTTCAAAATCCAGAAGCATTTCAGCTTCTTTTAAAACCTCAGAACATATGGTGACATCGGGCCCTTATTTTTTCCTGGGATCTGGATTGTGGTTGCTAGTGAACACCGCCTTTACCGAGGGTGCTGGCCAGGTTACCACAGCTTCCACTGCTCACACTGGATTTGAATATCCAGTTAAATACATGAGCCCCTCTAGATATTTGTGTCTGTCTGGTTTTGTACAAATACATAAAAACAGCAATAAGAAAAGTTTTAAGAAGTCATAAAATTTCATTGTAGTTTTAGCGGGTCATGGGCAATTGAAAGAGACAGTCTCTTTGGCCTTAAGGAAGGGGAACATTCAACTGTAAGTGATTAGTTCAACAAATATTTAGTGAGTGCCTACTATGTGCCAGGCATTGTGGATTTAAGAGTGCAAGCTGCATCTGGTTCCTTCTCCCCTAGAACATGCTGTATAGTGGCAGAGACAAATTAGCAAAGAGACAAGGATGGTATGACAATATGACATAGTATGACATATGACAATATGACTTAGATGGGAAAGTTCAAGGTAGTTTAGGAGTATACACTTGACTGGGTTAGAGAATACCTCAGGAAAAAGTGAAAGTATCTACTGAGGCCTAAAGGATCAGGAAGACATAACCACATGCAATGAAAGTAAAGATATTCCACGTAGGGGAAGTAGCATGTACACAATCTCAGGATTGTCCCTGATTATGGACATGGTGTGTTCCCATATTAAGTTTGGTGTTCTGGAACATAAAGTAGGGGCCAGAGACTTGAGAAGAGATGAAGCTAAAGAGAAAAGCTACTGAGAGGTGAAGCCAGCTGGGTTTCTGGGTTGACTGGGGACTTGGAGAACTTTTCTGTCTAGCTAAAGGATTGTAAATGCAACAATCAGCACTCTGCGTCTAGCTAAAGGTTTGTAAACGCACCAATCAGCTCTCTGTAAAATGGACCAATCAGCAGGATGTGGGTGGGGCCAAATAAGGGAATAAAAGCTCGCCTTGCTGCAACTGGTTAGGGTCACCTTCCATGCCATGGAAGCTTTGTTCTTTCGCTTTTCACAATAAGTATTGCTGCTCCTCACTCTTTGGGTCCGCACTACCTTTATGAGCTGTAACACTCACTGTGAAGGTCTGCAGCTTCACTCCTGAAGTCAGCAAGACAACGAACCCACCAGGAGAAACCAACAACTCCGGGCACGCCACGTTTAAGAGCTGTAACACTCACTGCGAAGGTCTGTGACTTCACTCCTGAAGTCAGCAAGACCGCGAACCCACCAGAAGGAAGAAACTCTGGACACATCTGAACACCTGAAGGAACAAACTCTGGACACACCATCTTTAAGAACTGTAACACTCACCGCAAGGGTCCACGGCTTCTTTCTTGAAGTCAGCGAGACCAAGAACCCACTGGAAGGAACCAATTCTGGACACACTAGGACCAGACCTAAAGGACCTGCTGAGCAAATCTTAGGTTTTTAAACGAAGGGCAATGAGATAATCAGCCAAGGCGACTGAAGAAAGCCTGGGGATTGCTGGCTAGAGTTAAAAAGACTAGAGGCATGGAGACAGACTAGGAAGCCATGGCAAGAATCCAGGCAAGAGATGCTGGAGGTCTGAGTGAGGGAGTAAAATCAGAAGGTCTTGGTTATTGATTAGATGTGTGTAGTGAGAAAAGAAATCAAGAATGACTTTTAGGTGTCTGATCTAGTGATTGGGGCCTGGTGGTCCACCAGAAAGAGAATACAGGAAGAAACAGTTTATCATGGGCGTGTTGTGGACATGTTGAGTTTGAGGTACAGCCTCAGCATATGGTACTATACACTGGGTGTATTAAGCAGGGTTCTCTAGAGGGACAGAAGTAATGGAATTTTTTTTATATATATATATATATATATATATATATATATATATATGGGGAAGTTTATTAAGCATTAATAAATAAATATTAAGCATTAACTCACATGAACCCAAGGTCCAACATTAGGCCGTTTGCAGGCTGAGGAGGAAGGAGAGCCAGTCTGAGTTCCAAAACTGAAGAACTTGGAGTTCGATGCATGGGAGAAAGATGTAGGCTGGGAGGCTAAGCCAGTCTCCCTTATCACATTTTTCTGCCTGCTTCTATTCTAGCCACGCTAGCAGCTGATTAGATTGTGTCCATCCAGATTAAGGGTGGGTCTGCCTTTCCCAGCCCACTGACTCAAATGTTAATCCTCCTTTGGCAGCACCCTCACAGACACACCTAGGATCAATACTCTGTATCCTTCAATCCAATCAAGTCAACACTCAGTATTAACCATCACACTGGGTATTGCTTTCAAGCTAGGAGAGAGACCTGGATTGGAGATAAAGATTTAGAAGACTTGCTCACCAAAACCTTCCCTCTCAAGACCTGTGCATTATTTATTTATTATTCTGTCTTTGATAAACATTCTTTTCTGAACACATATCATTTGCCTCCCTCTGTAGCCCTTTCAATAATTTTTGTTATCCTTTGCAGTAACTTTCCCAAGTGATTTATGTTTCATGTACTTTCGTCTTGTATTCTAAAGATTCTTCAGGCGTCAAGTGTGTTATTTTCAGGTCAGCTGCAGCTTATAACAATAATCTCTAAACTGGCTTTACAGTTCTGAAATTAAATCCCTACTGACTGTCCCTTGAACTGATTTTTTCTAGCATCAGCAAAGTCACAGAGTGTTTCCCTAAAAGAGAAAGCATTTACTCAGAAACTGTATATTAAAGTCCAGGCTGAAAAATGCAAACATGAGTAAGTTGTTCTTATTCTTCAGAAACTTGGGCAGTTGCAAATGCGTATTTATAATTAATATATATGAGTAATGGGCAGTGGGGCATGAGGGGAAAGGACGAAGTTCTGTTAGAGGATGACAAAGTATTTTGCAAGTTTACAGGGAGGGGAAGGTCATTTCGTACAGTGACTCATGGAAGACTTTATGGAGAATATGGCATTTTAGATTGGCCAGATGGAAACCAAAAAGAAGATACTAGGGCCAGCATATGCCCTGTTTTAAGAGGCAGCAGTACACAACGCTGATCGTTTTTGCTATGTGGGAATATTATCAGCCCATTGTTTAGTTTTGCTTTTTTAAAGGAAACTGGAAACTCAGATTTTATATGAAATCTCTTGACTTTAAAATTTAGGCTCAGACTCTTTCTAAGCATTGTGTAGACCAAATAAACAACTTCCTGTGAGCCCGAAGCAGTCTACAAAATACCATAACCTCTGATATAGGACTTTTTTAAATGTAAGAGGTATGATCTTAATGCAACCACTGTTTATTGAGCAAAGCACTGTGGTAGGTATAGCTTATACCAACAACCCATTCCCTACCCTTTAGGGAGCTCTGCTTAGTTGCAGAGAAAAACCAGGTAGGGACTACTTCTATTTTTTGATTTTACCTTAACTATCACAGTGTCCTATATCTGTTGACGCTGAACAAATATTTGTTCTTTGGTATTTCTGCAACACAAGGACATCCAATACCTTGCCCTTTTTTTTCCTTGATCTCATCAATGCTGTTCATCTTTACCTCCCCCTCACTCTAACATCCGATTCCCATGGTCATATCCTTCTCTACCCAACCCCTACCCCTTTACCATACACTCTTTTGGGTATATTCAACTATATGAATTAGTGTCTCTACAAATATTCTGGTGTCCTACTGCAGCTGGCCTCTGAGTAGCATGTGACAGTCTTCTGGGGAGTTTCCTTTTACAATCCCTTAAGTAGCTGTTCCAGAACCTCACCATTTCACCTCATCCTTTACCCCACACCTGTTTCAAAGGTGACCTTTCCTCCAAAATCACAAAGAAACGGAAAGCTATTAGGTGTGAACTTCTTAATTTCTTCCTCTTCCCACATGCAGTATAATGTAAAGGTTAAGGACCAGAATCAGACTGCCTGGGTTCAAATTCTGGCTCTGCCACCTGCTATCTTGGTGGCCTTGGACAAGTTACTTAATCTCTCTTAGTACAATAGGGTTGTTGTAAGGATAAAGTAAAGTAGTCCATATAAAGTCTTTAGAAAAATGCCTGGCACAAAATAAGCACTCAATAAAGAAATGTTAGCAATTCTTATTATCAGTGGTATTATTACACATTTAATATTACTTTGTTAATATTATTACAGACTTACCTGCATCTTTACCTTTCCTCCCATTCCTGTTTTTCTAATGCCGGCTTCTCTATCTCGACAAAGTCTGACCTCTTAGACCTCTGCTCTCCTATATGTTTAATCTCTCCCTATCTCCTAATGTTACCCCTTAGCATGTAGTAGAAAACTGTCTGAATTAACCAGTTTTCCTTTCTTTTTCCCTGTCTGGCCGTTCTTTATAGCAACACTATTGAAAGAGTCATTAGAACTCCATGCCTCCAAGTTTCATTTACTTCTAAATCAAAGTGAGTGAAGCCCACTGTGATCTTGCTTCCGCACCTAGTCTATTGAAACAGTTGTTACTTAAGGTCATGGTTGACCTAATTTACATATGGAGTTGGCCTAGCCAAACCTTTAGCCAGGATGAACCCTGCCACCCATTTCTTTGGGCCGGCGTTGAGCAGCTGAACATTGCTGGAGAATATTGCACAACTTTGTTGTCTGGCCTTGCTTCATGATTTCAAGCTCAGATCGGCACTTAATGCTGCCCAACAACCCTTCTTTGTTTCTTTAGTAGTTCACCGTTCCACTCCCCAAGATGACTGTTTTATACCTTTTATTCTCTTGTCAGGCCTCTCGTACCCTGTCGCCATACTCTCAGCTGATGACTTTGTTTATATTTAAGACAGTAGAAGTCATTGGGTAATGAACTTCCTTGCCTTCCTACCAGAAAACCTACCAATCTGCTGGAATGTGAACCCAGCTTCTCTCTCTTATTTCATGAAATGGAAGAAGCCCAGTTCCTCCACTAGAGCTCAGGATCTCCAAGCCCTCTCACCTTCTATGATTATTTCTCTCCCTCTCCCCATGTCTCCTATTAGGAATCATTTCCTTTCTGGTAAGACTGTTCTCATCAGCTTTCAAGCCCTTCCATATCTGGCCCCTACAAATTTATCTTCTGCCACCCTCAGCACTTCCTCACTTCTGCTCCAGCCAGCTGATCTTCTACCTGTGAAATACTTACTTCAGAGCCTTCACACTTGCTGTTTCCTCTGCCTGGAGTACTTGCCTCTCCCAGCACAAAACCTTTCACACGCACACATAGTCATTCATCACACACTGGCTTAGATCATGTCTTTTAGGTCCTAGATTAAATGCCACCTGCTCAGAGAGGCCTTCCTTGACTGCCTTAATCAAAGTTGATCCCTGCCATTTTTCTCCAAATCCCTTGTTTGTTTCCTTCTTGGCACTTTTTACAATTTACTTGTGTATTCTTCTGTTTACTTTTTAAAAACTCCTCCCTAGAATGTGAATTCTTTTAGGTCAGGCCTTGGGAATTCAGGTCTAGTTTATGGCTGAATTCCCAGGGCCTAGAAGAGTGTTCAGCACATGGTAATATTTCTGACCCACATCCCAGGGAATGATATCCACTCAGCTACTCAGCTGAGCACACACTTGGGAGTCTTTGAAGCCTTTCTTTCTCTCCTTCAGTTTTCTCACCCCAAGTCCTTTATCTGCCAAATGCATCTTCACAGTCCCTGCCTTCCAACTTCCTTTTTAAACTCTTTCAGCAGCCTCCCTGCTCTGCTGAGCTTTTGCTTTCTTGGCCACTGCCTTTCAGCCTCTTTCCTTTACTGCCACTGTGCAAGTGCTTCAAAAACAGACTCTTATCACATATCTTATGTTTCAAACTCCTTGGTGGTTTTCAGTCATCCGTAAAATATAGGCCAAAGCCCTGTGCATAGCATGGAAGACCCTTTAGACTCAGCCTCCCTTTTACCTCCATCCTGCAGAACGTAATTTATAACCACTTCCGGCTACTAAGCATCCTCTCTGACTGAAATACCCGTTCTCCTCTTCACCTACCCAGCATATACTCCCACCATCCTTCATTAAGACAGGTATAAACAATACCACATAGAACAAACTACTGGTGTTAATTCAGAAGTCTGGAGATCACTGATCCAGATTATTAATAGAAGGAGACTGATGCCCAGAAAGTATCACTGACTTGCCTTAGGGCACACAGCTAGTGGGGGTCAAAGCTAAAAACAGGCTCCATGTCTTCTGATTTCTAGTCAACACTTGACTGATAAGGAGGAGGAGGAGGGTTTTTAAGTGCAGTGAAGGTAGAAGGGAGAGCTGGGGCATTCAAGTAAAGAAAACCAAGATGCACAGAGAGACAAGTGCAACAAATGTGCAGAATGAAACAAAGACCAAGGACAGAGAGAAAGTACAACACATCTTTACTGTGCCTGCATTCAGTCCCTTCCTGAGGCCAGTGTCAGGAAAATAAGTGAAAGACTTTGAAGCAAACAAAAAGAGTATTTACGGGGTGTTTGGAGTTATCATTATGATATTTTACAACTGTCAGTTGTGGAATCCTGACAGTTACGCAGGTAATTATTGTTTATGGAAATGCAAGTTGTGTTCAATGGAGATTCATTTTATTGTTAACCCGTGGACAGTGTCCAATTTTGCTAAGTCAGGATTCCTCGTTACTTATATATGTATATTTTGAATTCTCCCTTTGAATCAGTTGTGACATCTTACTAGTCTCCCCGTTTATTGATGAGTTAGTAATAGCTTTCATGCATGTTATTTTATACTTGTATGAGAGTCTCTCAGGAAAACATGTATGTATCTGAGGAATATATGCCTGTATTTGCTTAAGTTGAAAGAAAAGATGGGGGAGGGGATTAGAGCCATTGTTGGCTGTGAGTAGTATCTCAGAGACAAGCCAGGCTGATTTCCTTAAAATAACTAGATTGAAAAATGGGAAAAATAATGTACCGAATCAAAACGTGTTAGATGTTAATGATTTTGATATGTATAAAATGCTGTTAAATGTGTTTCCTCCTCACTGTATAACCTCTACTATAAATAGTTGATTGTAATCAATCTTTAGATACACATTTCAAAATTATTATTACAATTGAAAACCAGATCTAACAATAATAGGAAAGTAATATTGACATTCAGTAGAGAACTAGATACCAACTAAACCTTTCCTTGTCAATTCTTGTTAAAATATATGTTCTGGCAGTTCCTTTCTTCTGGACAGTTTAAATGACTTCATTTTCACCAAGTATATCTCTGTTGGTGCCTGCTAAGTGATAATTCTCTTTGAAATTTTAATTTTATGGGTCTCAAGGATTGAAAATGTATTAACAGCAGCTGCCTTGTCATTGTTATTACTGTAGCTTGAAGCTAGCTAATTGCTGTAATACTCAGCACTGGAAAAGACAAAAGAGAAAGGGGAGACCTGTAATAAAAGACCATTTTCTGTAATGTTTGCAATTTGCTGTGCAAATTGATAGTTTTAAGGGTTGGAAGACTGCAGGAGTCTTCCCATTAGCTGTACTTTAAGATGATCAAAATATCACTTATATCCCTAAATAAGGAAATAGGAAATTATGCAGGCATAGGTAATTTGGGCTAGATTTCTTAAGGACAGGTATAAGAAATACCAACAGTTTTTCCTTAATAACTCCTGTCATATTCCCTCCCTAAGGAGATGCCATCCTAACTGCTGTTAGGGGGTTTGGGGCAAGGACTCTTTCTGGCTACTTCCTGCTGAAAAGGGACATCAAGTGGGGAACAACAGCTAGGGCTCCTCCTGGGGTTGATCTAAGGGTCCTCCGAAGAGTGGCATGTCCGTGTGTGGTTCGGTTTGCAGCACCATTTGGTTTGATTGCTTCTAGGCAAAAGGAAATGATTTGAGTCATAGTATTGAGTATGCAAGGTCCAAATATTAATACAAGACATATAAGTAAGAGGGGGCTTAATAAAGGAGCTAACCAATTCCATAAAGAAAACTAGAATTCATTAAAGAGGAATTGTAGGCATCCGGGGCTGAAGCCTGCATGTTCTTGTAGCCTGTTAATGATTTTGATTTGATCTTTAAGTACCTGTAGATTTTCCTCTGCTTTACTAGAGGTGTTAATCCAGAAGCAGCATGTTTTATTTATAAGTGCACAGGTACCTCCTACTTCAGCTATAAGGACGTCTAAGCCCTGTCCTGTGCTACTACAGAGGTGAAACAGTCTGTAGATTGCTGTTGTGCCTCTATGGCACCTACAGTTGCCTTCTACCCTTGTTGCATCGTAATAGAAATATTAAGTACTGATCTTTCAAGGAGAGGGATGCCCGTAATCCAGACTAGACCTCTGGCTATAGAATTTCCCATTCATGGTTTTTCTAAGATGGGAGTCCTGTGCATGCCCTCCCCAGTCTGCTCTTTCAGTTAAATCTCCCTATGAGGGCATAGAAATGATAGATCTCTTTGTCCAGCATATTCAATGTAGTGTAGTCTCTAGAAAAGAGCCTAAGTTAGGGATAACCCCAGATGATGCTGCCATCTTTGTAGAATTTAAAAATAATAAGTCAGGAACTAGTGCTACTATAGTATAAGTTTCCTTCCAGTGCCTTGGGAGGATTAAATATATCCAGGAGCCACAAAAAACAAACAAAAAAAAGTGCTGTTCCTTGAAGGGACGGTTCTAAGTTGTGGCTTGTGAGAGACACCAGCAGATTTTTCTTGTATCATAGAAGTTTCCCTTCTTTACATATAATAGGGGCATCCTTGGGATGAGGATATCCATAGTTATGATATTTACGATGCCATTTGGAATTTGACATGCCAAGTGAGAAGCGTCCAACTGACAAATGGAGTTTCGAAGAATTAAAGACATAATATGCCCTGGCCAATATCACAGATGATCCTGTGGCAGGGGCTGTCAGTCCAGATGCCTCCAGTTCGCCACAGATGTGTAAGCTGTTACTATTAGCAAACATCATACAAGGGCCTGGAATTCCATAAGGGGGCATATTCGGAAAGGCCCATGTTTACATTATAGTCAAGGTGGTTACTTAGAGCATGCCATTCCCATCGGGACTTCCAACCAGAATGAGAGGCTAGATTCTGAAAGCCCCCCAACTAGGGCTTCTGATCCTTTTAGATCACGCTTGTTGCACTCTCCTCCGTAAATATTTGAACTATCAGCAATTACAAGTGTGATGTTAAAATATCTGAGATCTCCCAAGCATGGTCCTTCCTCGCTGCTTTTAAAGCAGAGGGAGGCATTTGCTATTACTGGGCTTTGTCCCAGCTGAGGATGTGAAGCTTATCTTTGGGCAGAGTGTTCTCCGGCACTGGGAGCAGAGTGTTGCCCCCATACCATGTCCAATTTATGCCTGGTAGGTCTTTAAGGGTAAAAGTGAAGCCAATAAAGGGAATCCTAAGACGGTGAATTGCTGGTCATTGTAAGTTTCTTTAGCGTCACTGAACTGAGCAAACCACTTAGGATGGACCCAATCATTAGTCTTGATGTACAGGTGGACCATGGCAGGTATTGCAGGAGCTAAAGGGTGTGATGTATTACTAAGTCCGATAAAGAGTCCTAACGGACTAAGTGATAGTAAAATGCTCGTATTTACTTCCTTTTCGTAACTGTTATTCCTGCTATGAGGATAATAATTAAGCAGAATGCTACAGTAATTGAGATTCTCTGTCTGATATTCCACCCTGAGGGTGCTACAGCATATAGTCCTACTCCAAATAGTAGAGTGAGTAAAACAGTCCTGCAGGAGTGGCATAGTAAATAATTTCCATCAAAAAGAAGTTATAATATTTGGCAGCGAATCTCAAAAGGAGAGGAGGAAACGACAAGAAGTATTTGGTGAGGTAGGGGTGAGACTAAGATGAGTAATTTTCATTCAGTTACTTATCTTTTGTGATTTTCAGCTTAAGATCTCCTATTTCTTTACATTGATATTCAAGGCATTCCTCTGTGCTGTCAGGGGTTGCTCCTTCAGGTCTCCAGGCTTTCCCACAAATATAATATATCCAGGAGTGGATTCCTGTAACTTTTATTGCCTAGGGGCTTGAAAGAGGAACAGTGTAAGGTTCTTCCCAGCTTGGGCTTAGGGAAGCAGAGAGAGAAGGGAGAGCCTTTACCAGTACCAAATCTCCTGGGTTAAATAGAGGTAGTCCAGTTTCCTGGGGTTGGGCTTTTGCTAGTTGTGCTAATTCCTGTTGAAAGTGAGCCAGAGAGGTTACATGCTTAACTAGCTCAGAGGTTTCCTGATCTAATAGAAAATCATTGGTAAGGAAAGCCCATCTGTACAGCATCTCAAAAGGGCTAAGACCTAGTTTTGAAGGGGTATTTCTTATTCGTAGTAAGGCCATGGGAAGAAGAGTGATCCAAGGAAGGTGAGTTTCTTGGGATAATTTTCTGAGGTGTCTGTTGATAATATCATTAGTTTTCTCTACCTTCCCTGAGAATTGGGGTCTCTAAGCACAGTGGAGATGACATTCTATGCCTAGTGCTTTCGAGACCCCTTGTGTGACAGCTGCCTTAGACGAGGGCCCATTGTCACTTTGAAGGTACTTCGGTAGACCAAAGCAGGAAGTTATTTCATTAGCTAACATTTTTATTACCTCAGAGGCTCTTTGTGTATGGCATGGAAATGCTTCTACTCAGTCATGAAGGTGTCTACCTGTTCCAGCAGGTATTGAATGCCCCTTGTCTATTTGCCAGTCTTCCCCTGGATAACTTGCCGTTCTTTGGGTTTGAGGAGGAAGGAGTCACCTGTTCAGGGGATTATTTTTAAGACAGACTTCACAAGTATTAACAACTTGCTTGATTGTTTTTAGTAAGTTCTCTCCTGAAAACAATATCTGGGCACATTGATAAGTTTTATCCTTTCCCAAGTGAAAAGCTTGGTGAAGGGTTTTAAGGATTTTCCGTTGGCCAGAGGCTGGCAAGTGGTGTTTGCCATCCTCTGACTGTAGCCATCCTGAGGACTAAAAGGTATACCCTCGAGACGAAGTGGTCCATTGTATTTCTGTAGGGGAGTACTGAGGTTTAATTTCTCTTATGGAGCCTTCCCAGATTAGAGGGGTATGAAGTGTGTTGATGCCTTGAGGCTTCCTTGCCACTGATCAGCTAATCTGGATCCTTCGGCTACTTCATCTGTTCCCTTTTGATGTCCCTTACAATGCATCACTGCTATTTCTTGTGTAAGGAAAACTGAAGATAATAACCTGTTAATTTCCTGGTGATGTTTTATAGGAAGTCCATTGGTGGTAAGGAAATGCCTTTCCTTCCAAATGGCAGCATGAGCATGGAGAACCAGGAAAGCATACTTGGAATCAGTGTAGATGTTAGTTACCTTTCCTTTGCTTAATTTAATTGCTTTTGTAAGAGCTGTTAGCTCAGCTAATTGAGCACTTGTGCCTGGAGGGAGAGATGCACTTTTGATGACGTCATTTAGAGTGACCACTGCTTACGCATATTCCTTGTTCTGCAAAAGAGCTCCCATCTGTGAAGAGGAACCCATACTGAGTTCTCTAGGGAAGTTTCTCCGGTATCTTCCCTGGCTGCATAGGTGTGTACTATGATTTGTTCATAGTCATGCTCAGGTTCCCCAGTTTCCTCAGGGAAGAAGGTGGCCGGATTTGGATGAGAACAAGTCTTTAATTGGATGTTGGAACCTTCTAACAGCAGGGCCTGATATGTAAAGAGTTGGCTGTCTGTTAGCCCAAAGGCTCCCCGCTAGAGTGCAATAGTCCTGCCGTGTTATGTGGGTTGTAAACAGTTAAATCATTTCCTAGGATTAGTTTGGAGGCTTCTGGGACCAGTAGAGCCACTGAGGCAATGGCTTAGAGACATGCTGGCCACCCTTTAGCCACCAAATCAAGCTCCCTGCTTAGGTAACCCATTGGCTGTTGAGCTAGTCCTCGGGCCTGTGTTAAAACTCCCAGGGCCATTCCCTTTCTGATACATACAGATTGAAGGCCTTCCCTACAGGAAGGCTGAGGGCTGGTGCCTTGAGCAAGGCTTGCTTTAGCTGGTTGAAGGTGTTTTAAGCTTCAGGTTCCCAGGTTAAAAGATGAGTTTTAGCTCCCTGAGCTTCTTTTATGAAGTTATGTAATGGACGGGCTATTTCACCATACCCAGGTATCCATAGTCTACAAAATCCTGTAGTGCCCCAAAATCCTCTTAGTTGCTTGAGGGTTTGGGGGCGAGGGAAGGAGGAAATAGGCTTAATCTTCTCTTCCCCTAATACTCTGGTCCCCTTGGACAGTACTAATCCTAGGTACTTCACTGAGGTTTTGCAGAGCTGGACCTTGGATTTTGAAACCTTATGTCCTCTGTTAGCTAAGAAGTTGAGAAGAGTTTCAGTGCCTTCCTGAGAAGCTTCCTCAGTTGGGGCACAGAACAGAATATTATCAACTAATGCAAGACCCTAACTTGAGAATGAGAGAACTCAGAAATGTCTTGTGACAGTGTCTGTCCAAACAGATGAGGACTATCTCAAAATCCCTGAGGCAACACTGTCTGGGTTAACTGGGCAGTCTGGCCAGAGGGATCTTCAAAGGCAAACAGATATTGAGAATCAAGATGTAATGGTATGCAGAAAAAGGCATCCTTTAAATCTAGGACTGTAAACCATCTAGTTCCCTCAGGTATTTGAGTTAACAAGGTATAGGGATTAGGTACCACTGGATAGATTGGAACTACAGCTTCATTAATGAGGGAAAAGTCCTGAATTAGTCTCCATTCCCCATTGGGTTTCTGCACTCCTAATATTGGGGTGTTTCAGGGGCTATGAAAGGGTTTGAGGAGGTGAGGCCCTGCATCTTTAGGTTATTATTAATGGCTTCTAGCCCTTTCCTAGCCTCTGGGCCCAGGGGATACTGTCTCTGGTTAGGAAAAGAAGTGAGATCCTTAAGATAGGTCTGGACTGGCCTAGTGGTTATAGCTTGACCTATTCTTCCTTGAGTTGCCCACAGTTGTAGTTTAATGTTAGCTTCCATCAGGGGGAGACACAGAGTTTGTCCTGGGGCTAATACAGATGCTGGCCCTCATGCAAGCTAGACTATCTCCCTAAGAAAGGAGCAGGACTTTCAGCCCTGATTTTAAAAGCATGTGTAAATAGTAGGTTCCCCCATCTGCAGGTTAAGAGGTTGAGAAAAATATCAGGTTAGAGTTTTTCCTGAGACGCCCCTTACAGTCATACTATGGGAAGAGGGGAGGCCTGGTTTAGAGAGGAGAAGAGAGAGACTGGCTCCAGTATCCAGAAGGAGTTCGTTCGTTCGTTCGTTCCTCCCTCTCTTCCTTCCTTCTTTCCTTCCTTCCTCCCTCCCTCCCTCCCTCCCTCCCTCCCTCCCTTCCTTCCTTCCTTCCTTCCTTCCTTCCTTCCTTCCTTCCTTCCTTCCATTTCCAGAATCACCTGAGGTTCCTGTGCTGTAGTGGTAGTCTGAGTTGCTGGAGCCAGGGATTTGAGCCCCAGGACCCATCGGTCCTGCTGGACCATCTGTGAGACTGGTTCTGAACCCAGTGACCTCCATCTCTGGGGGCAGTTCTGTCTCCAGTGGCCTCCGCCACAGGCTGGACAGGGTCGAGGTGGCTTTATCTTGCTACCTGGACATTCTTTCTTAAAATGCCCTGACTTGCCACATCAATAACAACTAGTGGATGTACCTAGGGGATCCTGGACTTTGCAAATTTGCACCACTGCTACTAGAACCTCTGTTGTCTTCTTGTATTTCCTTTCCTTTTATTGGGCTTCCTCCTGATCCCTATTGTAAAAGACCAAAGTGGCTTTCTCAGGAGGTTTTCTAGGGTACTATCTGGCCCTGTAGCTTGCTTTTATAGTTTCCTTTTAATATCGGGAGCTACCTGTGTAATAAACTTGTCCTTGAGAATGAGCTGTCCCTTGATTGAATCAGGGCCTAATACGTATGTTTTATTAGTGCCTCTCTCAGCCTTTCCATAAAGACTATGGGATCCTCGTCTGGTCTTTAGTCTATCATAGACAGTTTAGAGTAATTGAGAGGTTTGGCTCTGGTTTTCCATGGGCCCTCTAATACACACATTGAAGGTGCTTCCTTTTCTATTCATCTCCTGAGTTATTGGGGTTCCAATCAGGGGTGTCTACCAGAACTGCTTCCCTTCCTAGTGGGAATGGAGTTTTCACTTCTTCCTCACCTTCCCTATCTCCTCTTTGTCTCCTTGGTCTGCTATAGGAGGCATGTTACTCATCTCCATATTTTTCTGCTGCCTGCAGAACTGCCTGCTTTTCAGCTGCAATGAGTGTCTAACATAGCAGCAACATAACATCCCTCTATGTGAGGTCAAATACCTGAGTTAAATTTTGGAAAATTTCTATCTAACTACCTGGGTTGTCAGAAAATCGGCCTAAGTCTCCCTTTATTTGCTTAAGGTCCTGTAATGAAAAGGCAACTTGAACCCTCATGGCACCATTCCCATCAAGCATTTCCTGCAGAGGTAAGAGTGAAGTGGGGAGAGTAGGATATACTGGAGATGGTGGAGCTGGAGGAGCTGATGGTACAATTGGAGGGGACTGGAAGGGTTGGGACATTCAATAACTGTCTCAGATTGCTCCTTAGGAACCTGCTTTAGCACTGGGGAAGGCCTATGGGCTTGCCTGCCATGGCTGGTAAAGGTACTGGGTCAGTTGTGCAGAACTTGTAAAGGTCTGGGTTTCACAGGGCAAAGAACGTCTATACATATGGGACCACAGTCCATTTGCCCTTCTGTCTACAGAAAAGCTCTAACTGTTGGATGATATTAAAATCAAGGCTCCTCCAAGAAGGCCAGGTTTGTCTGTCCTCAAGATGGTAAGAAGGCCATGCCCTTGTGCAATAGATTATGAGGCACTTTTTCTTCAAAGTCTCAAGGTCCAAGCAGTCCCAGTGTTTTAAAATCCACTCCAGGGGACTGCATGCTGAAGACAATCTGTTACCCATTTAGAAAGAGAAGTGAGAATAAAAGTGTCCTTTTAGTCTCCTTCCTTTCTGTATATGACCCAGGGTGGAGAAGAAAACAGTGGGAGCATCCCCCAACTATTTTCCCTCCCTGGTTCCTGGATCCCACCTCCCTGTTAAATGTGCAGCCCATGACTATAGGCGTGACCCTCCAAGCCATGGCACCAGAGGAACTAGACTTTTGGGCCTAGTTGCACTTCCCCAAGCAGCCCTAGTCCTCTGCTTATTATTTCCCTTCGACCTCCTAGACTTGTGTGACCTGTGTAACTCCCTAAAAGAAATGGATCTCAAGAAAAACTAGGTAATGGGGCAAGGCCCCTTTAATGGAGGGGGTGTGCTAGATTGAACTCTATATCCTGCTATTATGGCCCATGCTAAAGCATTTACCCTTAGAAAAATGGTTCCGGTTAACTTCTGGACTTAAAAATCCCCTTACTAGTTAAGTACTACCTTAATCGGAGACAGAATAGGTGCCTTTAAGGAATGTAGGAACCAAATGACCGTTTTCCTGCTGATGGGACAATATTGAGACTAAAATTTGGCCACACAGAAGACATTTAACCCCTATCTGTTGAAAGCAGAATTTTCCTGTTCACGGAAGAGGCTTAGAGTCCGATTTCTAGTGGTGCAAAAGGAAGCTGCAGTGTTACCATTTAAAAAAAAGAAAGTGCCTCATGAAGAGGATTTCTATTTCCACTAGGTGGCACTGTTGGTTTAGAAATACTATGTGCTCGCTGCTGGGGCGGGTGGATCACAAGGTCAGGAGATCGAGACCATCCTGGCTAACACGGTGAAACCCTGTCTCCACTAAAAATGCAAACAGTTAGCTGGGTGCGGTGGCGGGGGCCTGTAGTCCCAGCTACTCGCGAGGCTGAGGCAAGAGAATGGTGTGAACCCGGGAGGCGGAGCTTGCAGTGAGCCATATCGCGCCACTGCACTCCAGCCTGGGTGATAGAGTGAGACTCCGCCTCAAAAAAAAAAAAAAAAGAGAAAAGAAAAGAAATACTATGTGCTCGCTAGAGAAGCGGTAGAGAGACCTGGAAATGCCCTGCACTCTCCAGACCAAGGGCAGAGAGAGAGAGAGAGAGAGACGCTCACTCTGGGTGGGGGTAGGGAGGAGGGGGAGGAAAGGAACCCTCTTTTCCTAGAAGATTGCAACAGCATTCCTGAGCTAAACTCCTGGTTACTAAATTCCCGCACATTCTACACAGAGAGAGTGAAAGAGACCGTGGATAGAAAAAGAAGGAAAGTTTTGGACAGGATAGCTGGGGATTCTCTGCCAAAACCCGAAATGGGCTGTTGGAGGCTGGGTCCAATCCAGAGGCCTTTGAATAACGCCAGGGTGTGCCCTGGCCAGAAATTTGCAGTTGCCTCAGAACTTTTTCCAGCCTCACCCGATGGTAAGGTTTCCCCATGAAAGGAAACTGATTCGAAACACGGCCAACATTCCCAATGACCCGTGGGTATTGGGAGGTTCTCCGTGTTCTCACCTGGAAGCTTAACATCCCAGGCTTTAGAATGGCAGTCATGATAAGCGTATTTTTATCTAGCTGAAGGATGTCTGTTGATTGATTTGATTTGATTTTAAGATAGAGGCCAAGAGCCCCTCAGAATGATAGAACAGATTTTAGGTTTGCTCCTATAGTCACCACTCCGATGAATGTTGTACCTCAGATTCCCGGCCAGTGCACCAAAATGATACGACTCCGATGACTGAGGGAACACCAGGGCCCTTTGTCTCGCACCAATTTAGATAAATGACACAGACACCCGTGGAGTGGTTTTAAGGAATGGAGAGTTTAATAGGCAAGAAAGAAGCTCCCCTGTACAGAGAGGAGGGTGGCTCCAAGCGGGGAGAGAAAACCCCACGTGCAGCGGAAAACACTGGGTTATATTAGGAGGCTGGAGGAGGTGGTGTTTGATTTCCATAGGGCCCAGGGGATTGGTTTGACCAGATATGTCATTCATGTAGCCCACGCAAAAACTAGCCTTTTAATATTCAAATACAGGCCACCATGATGTTCTGTACACGTGAAGATATCTGGGGTGACTATGGTGCTTGGCACACATGGTGACAAGAAGAAGGTAGGAATCACCATATTGGATGGACCCAGTTTCTAATGGCTGGCATTTGCATATCAAAGCTTGCCAGCCTGACCCTTTAAGCCACTCTTCTGCTAGAAAAGAAATATTTTTGGAGCTACATTATTAAAAAAAAAAAAAAAAAAAAACCTTACCAAGCTGCATTATTAAAAGAAAACAAAACCTTACCCTCTCTGTCTAAAGTAATTTCTTAATAATTCCTATAATCTGCTATTTTAATTCAAGAATTTTCAGCTCTTTAAAATGAGAAGGAAACTGACATTGACGGTGTCAGATATTGTGCTGATTGCGTTATGTCCATTGTAGCTCATTTTAATCCTCACAGCATTTTCATTGTAGGGATAAGTAAACTGACACCCAAAGTCATGTAAGCAATAAATCCAGTAATGTGGATTTGACTTTTAAGTGAGCTAACTCCAAGTCTAAGTTGAATCAGAACTTTTAGCAATTTCTAGGTTCTCATGTTACTAATTTTATATTTGGAAGGTTACTCCATCAGTCATCATTTGTAATACTTAAAATGAGTAAGTAGAACATTAGCACTGAATCTGGGGAAAAACACCACAATTTCAAGTATTCAGTTAAGTAGCTGAGAATTCAGCCTGTTAAATAATGATCCCTTTTTGAACTCAGAGATGTTTTTCCCGCTTTACCCAGTGACAGGACCTGTAAAGGCATGCTTCCTCGTTGTGATTTTCTCCACAGTGAATCTTGTTTTGTTCACTGTTACCTTGAAGGTGGACCTCATTGGGGTCTCCAGTTTATGTGGGGATTTTTCATTAGGTTCTCTCGAATTGATCAGGGCCTGGGTTTTATCTCATGCTTCTAGTGGCTTACATGGCTATCAGAATTGAAGTTCCAGGTCACCAGAGTTTTGCAATACCTTCAGGAACATTCTGGCTTTGGAGCTTACTTCTCTCCCAGGTAGTCTCATTCTCATTTGTTGTTGTTGTTGTTGCTTTGTTATACTTTTAGGTTCTGGGATCCATGTGCAGAATGTGCAGGTTTGTTACATAGGTATACCTGTGCCATGGTGGTTTGCTGCACCCCTCAACCCATCATCGACGTTAGGTATTTCTCCTAATGCTATCCCTCCTCTAGCTGCCCACCTCCTGACTGGCCCCAGTGTGTGATGTTCCCTTCCTTGTGTCCATGTGTTCTCATTGTCCAACTCCCACTTGTGAGTGATAACGTGGTGTTTGGTTTTCTGTTCCTGTGTTAGTTTGCTGAGAATGGTTTGCACCTTCATCCATGTCCCTACAAAGGATGTGAACTCATCCTTTTTTATGGCTGCATAGTATTCCATGGTGTATATGTACCACATTTTCTTTATCCAGTCTAACATTGATGGGCATTTGGGTTGATTCCAAGTCTTTGCTACTGTGAATAGTGCTGCAGTAAACATACGTGTGTGTCTTTATAGTAGAATCCCAGTAATGGGATTGCTGGGTCAAATGGTATTTCTGGTTCTAGATCCTTGAGGAGTCACCACAATGTCTTCCACAATGGTTGAACTAATTTACACTCCCACCAACGGTGTAAAAGCGTTCCTATTTCTCCACATCCTTTCTAGCATCTATCGTTTCCTGACTTTTTAGTGATCGCCGTTCTAACTAGTGTGAGAGTCTCATTCTCATTTTTTATGGTCCCTGTGAAACCTTACTTTCTTGCCAGCTCAACAACTTGTTTTGAAATATTTTTTAAAATAATTTATTCAGCATTTGTACTTATTTTCAAGTTAAGGATTGTATATCATACTGCCCAAAATGGAATTCATTGTATTTCTTCTTTATTTATTTTGTTTGTTTTCATTAATTTAAACCACAAAAAAGCAGGAGAAAATGGTGTGGATTTTTTTTTCCAAAGAAGTAATCATTGGACTTACAAAAATAAGGCTTGGTATTTATCTGTCTGTATACATACACATACACACACTCATAAACACATATCTTTGTAAAATGGGTTAAGCAAGTGTTAACTGAGATTGTTTCTTAGTGTTTTTTGTAATTTGCTTCACTTTATTTTCTCTAATGAGTATATATTGCTTTTGCAATAAGAGAAACTAAAATCATTATGGGAAAAAGGACTTTTTTGGAATAAAAATGCAATTGAACCAACACACAAAGTATGTGTTGAATGTGTAACTATCATAATATATATATATATCATTAAGCCTTAGTTAAATAAGGTGCTTTGTGTAAATAAATGTTCTGGACAGACTGTTCCTTCAGCATGAGATTCTGTTTTCTTTCAGCCATTTTAGTTGATGCTTTGTAATGTATACTGGGCATTTCCCCACCTTGTTTTTGCAGCCTGTTCCTTAGTGTTGGACTATATGGCCCTATACTGAATAATCCTGGGTTGCCAAATAATGTAGTAGATCCACTTTCTAAACATTAAAAACAAAATATGTCTGTAATAGTTTTTTCCCTCACTGTACTCTTTCTATAGTATGTTTTCTTAAACTTTCTTAAATTAGCTTCTTATTAGAAACACCAGCTGGAATAGTTACTTGATAAAATGATGTCTGTTTTAAAAATCATTGCCTTCTTTTTAGGACAAGGAGCATCCAAGATACCTGATCCCAGAACTTTGCAAACAGTTTTACCATTTGGGCTGGGTCACTGGGACTGGAGGAGGAATTAGCTTGAAGCATGGGTAAGTTTCTGGCAGCCTTTATTACTAGGAACTCTCCATTTGAGTAGACCACAGCGAGTCTAATGTGTTACATCCAAAGAACAACTGATGATCAGTTTTATGTGATACCGTAGGTCTTCAGTTTCTAAATGGACAAGTGGACGTTTGTATAACTGAATGGAAGCAATGTACAAAAGCTGAAGATGTATCAAATACCTGAAGATTGAAGAACTACAATTTCAGATCACAATAATTTAGTCCTCAGTTTTTGAGTACCAGAGTTAAATAACATGCTACCAAGTATGTTCATATACCTGAAATTCCAGCGGATCCTCTCTGGGTAGATAGGATTTGTTTCAAAGGTTCAGGTACTTTGTTTTTTGAAACAGAGTCTCGCTCTGTCAGTCAGGCTAGAGTGGAGTGGTGCAATCATGGCTCACTGCAGCCTTGACTTCCCTTAAGTCAAGGGAAGGCTTTAACAATCCTCCCACCTCATCCTCCTGGGTAGCTGGGACTACAGGCATGCACCACCACGCCTGGCTAATTTTTTCTTTTTTCTTTCTTTTTTTTTTTTTTTGTAGAGACTGGGTCTCACTGTGTTGCATGGGCTGGTCTTGAACTCCTAGGCTCAAGCAACCCACCTGCCTCGGCCTCCCAGATACATATTTTAAAGTCACTTAAATACAGATGACTAATCATTAAAAATCCTAATAATTTTTTTATTGAATCAAAAGAAAGGCAGTATGCTTCCTAAGCACCTGTATCATTAATGAATATAGTACCTGCTAATCTGTATTCCTCAGAGGACAAAATAAGATGTACTGGACTTAAATTGAAGCAGGAAGGATAAATAGTATTCAATTGCTCATTGTATTTATTTAGTGTCATTTATTCAAGAAGATAAAGAAAGTAAGTGTTAGTAAGAAGTAACTTGCTATCAATGAAATTAAGATTATAGAATCTCATTCAGGGATTTCCAACATAGGATTAATCTTTTCTTCCTCCTGAAATGTGTTAGGAATATTATTGTCTGGAGGCTGTGTGTTAAATTGAGTGATGTTGATTTATTACTTCATTCTAATTCACTTTCTTTAACAAAATTGGATTATTAAAATATTTATGTGCTGATAAGTATATATAGTCATGCCCCCAAAGAGGCTGCATTGCATATTAACGAATGGAATGTTAAATATAATCAGAACATTTTGAACAAAAGGGAGTCTATGGTATACCACAAGATGATGCCATTATAATTTTATCTGCTTTAAATTACTGAGTTAACTCATGAAATTTTCAATGAACGTTGGGAAATGACAAGAGGTGCCTCTGTTAGCAACTAGCACACTTAGGGATGTAAGTCATTTTGAACAAAAGGGAGTCTATGGCATACCACAAGATGATGCCATTGTAATTTTATCTGCTTTAAATTACTGAGTTAACTCATGAAATTTTCATTCTGGCACAGTTAGGGATATAAGTATGCTCTCAGTCTAGTAAGATTATGTTTCACATGGTAGATCAATAAATCCATCTGTGCCTCTTCTCTTACCATCAGCCTAGCTGCTGATGTGTAAATACAGCATTGCTCAAGCTTTCACATTAGTTTGCCAAAACTTTCAAGATGGCCTATTCACAGCAAACCCTATGATAACAACATTTATTCTTGTTTCATGTATCCATTTAGAAGTTGAGTCCCAGTAATACAGTTTCCCAACTGTGTTATTTATAATAAATCATATTCTAAATGCTGCCTTTAGTTAGCTGCTTTTTATTTGCATGTTCAGAAATAGTTTGTGTATGTATAAAATAAAGCTTTCTACCAAATGAGCTAAAATAACCATTTCCAACTGGCTCTTTTAAAAAAACCAGCCAAGTTAGAAATAGGTGAATGCAGGACTCAAGATGAAATTTTTCTTATCAAAAAGACATAAAGAACTATGTTCTTTCTAGTAGAATTTTACTAATCCACGCACTACCATTGTATGTGGCCACCATAAACCACTCATTGGCACATCTTTTAAAATTAAATGGTGTTTATAGCACTATAATCAGCTTATAGGAAATTTTCATCATATATGTGAAATGCTTTATCCTTAGTTCTTAATGGGTATGGAGATCATGGATGGAAAGAGCCACAGTCATGTGGCACTGTATTTGGAATCTTATTAAATTTGTGCTTTACGTAGTAAAATGAATATTTTGTAGTAAAATGTTGGTTTTTTCCCCTAATATTTAAATGACTTAAGTCACTAGCATTATCAGCAATACTATTCTCATGTTGTTAGTGAAAGTTTGGCTCTTTGATGCTTAGGGCAAATAAATTTGGAATAAAGTGCAAACCCAATAAATTATGATTCCACAATAATATAGACAATAAAATCGGGAACATAAAATGATTTACTGATTCCAAGGTTTGACTCGGCCATTCCAGCTTATGCCACAAGTGTGTGGTACCAAAAATTAAGTCACAAGAAGGAAATAAAGGACCGAAAAAATAATAGTAATCAAGGCAATTCCAGGATACTCAATAGCCACTGGGTTTAGGTTAGATCCCTATCATTCAAATTTGTAATTTCCTATTTTCACAGAGTAATATTGACAGGTGTCGGAGAGACTGATCCTGTTGCATGTGATTAGGACTACAATTAATAAAGTCATATTGTAGACAAAATAATTGAAGCACTATAAGATTTAAATTATTTTTTAAATGACCAGAAAGCAAATAAAAATAGAAGCAACTGAACAAAGATGTATTTTGACCTCTTGGGGGTTGGCCCTTGCTTACCACAGTGAAAATGCAGGAGTACAGAGAAGTATATTCCAAAATTTAGTAACTTGAAATTCAAAATGCTTTCTGTGTGTGGCTTAAAGCACCAAGTAGATATTTCACTTTAGTATATGGCGTGTTTCTATTCTAAAAAACACTGTCATTTTTATATTTTTATCCAGATATCTCATTCTTTGTAGATGTAAATATATTTTTCTAAAACATATTTGGCTAATGTTTTAATTACCCTAAGTTCATCAAAGTCTAAATTAATTTCAGTTTTACAAAGACATTTACAGGACTCAGCATACCAAGTCACTGAATAAACAGAATACCCTACTTTATAGAATAGTTTTACTTACCAGCAGACCGTTTTGTACTTTATTTGAGTCTATTCCCAGGACTGCATAAATTTCTACCCACATAAGAAGACCCACAAGTCCACTTATCTATACAGGTGAGTGGACCACGTACCATACATGAGTCTAGAGCTTCTTCCATGTTACACAAGGACACCAGATTTAGATCACTGGTATTCACAAAGAGCCCTTGTTAATAGTATGATCCCAACCCATTCTCACTGGTTCCAGAGGAATATCCCTTTATGTTATCCTTATGTCGCAGAACTCGGAAACAATAACCACTTCATGAAAGCGAATGCTTGCATGCAGCTTACAGTGCATTGGATTTCCACTCACATTATCAGACATTTGTTTTCTAGACTTCATCAGTAGAACCTTAAAGAAACTTCTGTTTCACCCTACATTTTTATTGATTCCAAGCCTACAGGTTTATTAGTAACCTGAACTTCAGCAGCTTGATATATAGGCCATTATCCTCATTTGCACTATGAAATGTTTGATATGTGTTCAATGTCCCTATGTCTGTGCCTTACTGGCAGAAACTAGAGCATGCAGGTACTGGCATTTTCTTGGTTTACATATATATGGGCAGCTCATTAATACTCTCTGGTGGCAACTGAAACTGGTAATTTATCAAAGATATCCAACGAAAAGGGAAAAAATCTGATACGTGAGCCAAGGGACGTTTGTTTAGTTGTTGTTGAGGGTGGAAAGACTTTAGACAAGATTTGAAATTAATTTCCAGGAGGGGGCGGAGCAAGATGGCCAAATAGGAACAGCTCCAGTCTCCAACTCCCAGCGCGAGCCACACAGAAGACAGGTGATTTCTGCATTTTCAACTGAAGTACTGGGTTTATCTCACTAGGGAGTGCCTGACAATCAGTGCTAGTCAGCTGCTGCAGCCCGACCAGCGAGAGCTGAAGCAGGGCGAGCTGAAGCAGGGTGAGGCATTGCCTCACCTGGGAAGTGCAAGGGGGAAGGGAATCCCTTTTCCTAGCCAGGGGAATTGAGACACACAACACCTGGAAAATCGGGTAACTCCCACCCCAATACTGCGCTCTACCAAGGATCTTAGCAAACGGGCACACCAGGAGACTATATCCCACACCTGGCCGGGAGGGTCCCACACCCACGGAGCCTCCCTCATTGCTAGCACAGCAGTCTGCGATCTCCCGGCAAGGCAGCAGCGAGGCTGGGGGAGGGGCGCCCGCCATTGCTGAGGCTTAAGTAGATAAAGCGGCTGGGAAGCTCAAACTGGGTGGAGCTCACAGCAGCTCAAGGAGCCCTGCCTGTCTTTGTAGACTCCACCTCTGGGGACAGGGCACAGCTAAACAACAACAACAACAAAAAGCAGCTGAAACCTCTGCAGACTCAAACGACTCTGTCTGACAGCTTTGAAGTGAGCAGTGGATCTCCCAACACAGAGGCTGAGATCTGAGAACGGACAGACTACCTGCTCAAGTGGGTCCCTGACCCCTGAGTAGCCTAACTGGGAGACATCCCCCACTAGGGGCAGACCGACACCCCACACCTCACACGGTGGAGTACACCCCTGAGAGGAAGCTTCCATAGCAAGAATCAGACAGGTACACATGCTGTTCAGCAATATTCTATCTTCTGCAGCCTCTGCTGCTGATACCCAGGCAAACAGGGTCTGGAGTGGACCTCAAGCAATCTCCAACAGACCTACAGCTGAGGGTCCTGACTGTTAGAAGGAAAACTAACAGGAAGGACACCCACACCAAAACCCCATCAGTACGTCACCATCATCAAAGACCAGAGGCAGATAAAACCACAAAAATGGGGAAAAAGCAGGGCAGAAAAGCTGGAAATTCAAAAAATAAGAGTTCATCGCCCCCTGCAAAGGAACGCAGCTCATCACCAGTAACGGATAAAAGCTGGACGGAGAATGACTTTGAAGAGATGAGAGAAGGCGGCTCCAGTCCATCAAACTTCTCAGAGCTAAAGGAGGAATTACGTACCCAGCGCAAAGAAACTAAAAATCTTGAAAAAAAAGTGGAAGAATTGATAGCTAGAATAATTAATGCAGAGAAGGCCATAAACGAATGGACAGAGATGAAAACCATGACACGAGAAATACGTGACAAATGCACAAGCTTCAGTAACTGACTCGATCAACTGGAAGAAAGAGTATCAGCGATTGAGGATCAAATGAATGAAATGAAGCGAGAAGAGAAACCTAAAGAAAAAAGAAGAAAAAGAAATGAACAAAGCCTGCAAGAAGCATGGGATTATGTAAAAAGACCAAATCTACATCTGATTGGGGTGCCTGAAAGTGAGGGGGAAAATGGAACCAAGTTGGAAAACACTCTTCAGGATATCATCCAGGAGAACTTCCCCAACCTAGTAGGGCAGGCCAACATTCAAATTCAGGAAATACAGAGAACGCCACAAAGATACTCCTCGAGAAGAGCAACTCCAAGACACATAATTGTCAGATTCACCAAAGTTGAAATCAAGGAAAAATCTTAAGGGCAGCCATAGAGAAAGGTCGGGTTACCCACAAACGGAAGCCCATCAGACTAACAGCAGATCTCTCAGCAGAAACTCTACAAGCCAGAAGAGAGTGGGGGCCAATATTCAACATTCTTAAAGAAAAGAATTTTAAACCCAGAATTTCATATCCAGCCAAACTAAGTTTCATAAGTGAAGGAGAAATAAAATCCTTTACAGATAAGCAAATGCTTAGAGATTTTGTCACCACCAGGCCTGCCTTACAAGAGACCCTGAAGGAAGCACTAAACATGGAAAGGAACAACCGGTACCAGCCATTGCAAAAACATGCCAAAATGTAAAGACCATCGAGGCTAGGAAGAAACTGCATCAACTAACGAGCAAAATAACCAGTTAATGTCATAATGGCAGGATCAAGTTCACACATAACAATCTTAACCTTAAATGTAAATGGACTAAATGCTCCAATTAAAAGACACAGACTGGGCCGGGCGCGGTGGCTCAAGCCTGTAATCCCAGCACTTTGGGAGGCCGAGACGGGTGGATCACGAGGTCAGGAGATCGAGACCATCCTGGCTAACACGGTGAAACCCCATCTCTACTAAAAAATACAAAAAACTAGCCGGGCGAGGTGGCGGGCGCCTGTAGTCCCAGCTACTCAGGAGGCTGAGGCAGGAGAGTGGCGTAAACCCGGGAGGCGGAGCTTGCAGTGAGCTGAGATCCGGCCACTGCACCCCAGCCTGGGCGACAGAGCAAGACTCCGTCTCAAAAAAAAAAAAAAGACACAGACTGGCAAACTGGATAAAGAGTCAAGACCCATCAGTTTGCTGTATTCAGGAGACCCATCTCACATGCAGAGACATACACAGACTCAAAATAAAGGGATGGAGGAAGGTCTACCAAGCAAATGGAGAACAAAAAATAGCAGGGGTTGCAATACTAGCCTCTGATAAAACAAACTTTAAACCATCAAAGATCAAAAGAGACAAAGAAGGCCATTACATAATGGTAAAGGGATCAATTCAACAGGAAGAGCTAACTATCCTAAATATATATGCACCCAATACAGGAGCACCCAGATTCATAAAGCAAGTCCTTAAAGACTTACAAAGAGACTTAGACTCCCATACAATAATAATGGGAGACTTCAACACCCCACTGTCAACATTAGACAGATCAACGAGACAGAAAGTTAACAAGGATATCCAGGAATTGAACTCATCTCTGCAGCAAGCAGACCTAATAGACATCTACAGAACTCTCCACCCCAAATCAACAGAATATACATTCTACTCAGCACCACATCACACTTATTCCAAAATTGACCACATAATTGGAAGTAAAGCACTCCTCAGCAGATGTACAAGAACAGAAATTATAACAAACTGTCTCTCAGACCACAGTGCAATCAAACTAGAACTCAGGACTAAGAAACTCAATCAAAACCACTCAACTACATGGAAACTGAATAACCTGCTCCTGAATGACTACTGGGTACATAACAAAATGAAGGAAGAAATAAAGATGTTCTTTGAAACCAATGAGAACAAAGATACAACATACCAGAATCTCTGGGACACATTTAAAGCAGTGTGTAGAGGGAAATTTATAGCACTAAATGCACACAAGAGAAAGCTGGAAAGATCTAAAATTGACACTCTAACATCACAATTAAAAGAACTAGAGAAGCAAGAGCAAACACATTCGAAAGCTAGCAGAAGGCAAGAAATAACTAAGATCAGAGCAGAACTGAAGGAGATAGAGACACAAAAAACCGTCCAAAAAATCAATGAATCCAGGAGTTGGTTTTTTGAAAAGATCAACAAAATTGATAGACCGCTAGCAAGACTAATAAAGAAAAAAAGAGAGACGAATCAAATAGACGCAATAAAAAATGATAAAGGGGTTATCACCACCGACCCCACAGAAATACAAACTACCATCAGAGAATACTATAAACACCTCTACACAAATAAACTAGAAAATCTAGAAGAAATGGATAATTTCCTGGACACTTACACTCTCCCAAGACTAAACCAGGAAGAAGCTGAATTCCTGAATAGACCAATAGCAGGCTCTGAAATTGAGGCAATAATTAATAGCCTACCAATGAAAAAAAGTCCAGGACCAGATGGATTCACAGCTGAATTCTACCAGAGGTACAAGGAGGAGCTGGTACCATTCCTTCTGAAACTATTCCAATCAATAGAAAAAGAGGGAATCCTCCCTAATCATTTTATGAGGCCAACATCATCCTGATACCAAAGCCTGGCAGAGACACAACAAAAAAAGAGAATTTTAGACCAATATCCCTGATGAACATCGATGCAAAAATCCTCAATAAAATACTGGCAAACCGCATCCAGCAGCACATCAAAAAGCTTATCCACCATGATCAAGTGGGCTTCATACCTGGGATGCAAGGCTGGTTCAACATACGCAAGTCAATAAACGTAATCCAGCATATAAACAGAACCAAAGACAAAAACCACATGATTATCTCAATAGATGCAGAAAAGGCCTTTGACAAAATTCAGCAGCCCTTCATGCTAAAAACGCCCAATAAATTCGGTATTGATGGAACGTATCTCAAAATAATAAGAGCTATTTATGACAAACCCACAGCCAATATCATACTGAATGGGCAAAAACTGGAAAAATTCCCTTTGAAAACTGGCACAAGACAGGGATGCCCTCTCTCACCACTCCTATTCAACATAGTGTTGGAAGTTCTGGCTAGGGCAATCAGGCAAGAGAAAGAAATAAAGGGTATTCAGTTAGGAAAAGAAGAAGTCAAATTGTCCCTGTTTGCAGATGACATGATTGTATATTTAGAAAACCCCATTGTCTCAGCCCAAAATCTCCTTAAGCTGATAAGAAACTTCAGCAAAGTCTCAGAATACAAAATTAATGTGCAAAAATCACAAGCATTCTTATACACCAGTAACAGATAAACAGAGAGCCAAATCATGAATGAACTTCCATTCACAATTGCTTCAAAGAGAATGAAATACCTAGGAATCCAACTTACAAGGGATGTAAAGGACCTCTTCAAGGAGAACTACAAGCCACTGCTCAGTGAAATAAAAGAGGACACAAACAAATGGAAGAACATACCATGCTCATGGATAGGAAGAATCAATATCGTGAAAATGGCCATACTGCCCAAGGTAATTTATAGATTCAATACCATCCCCATCAAGTTACCAATGAGTTTCTTCACAGAATTGGAAAAAACTGCTTTAAAGTTCATATGGAACCAAAAAAGAGCCCGCATTGCCAAGACAATCCTAAATCAAAAGAACAAAGCTGGAGGCATCATGCTACCTGACTTCAAACTATACTACAAGGCTACAGTAACCAAAACAACATGGTACTGGTACCAAAACAGAGATATAGACCAATGGAACAGAACAGAGTCCTCAGAAATAATACCACACATCTACAGCCATCTAATCTTTGACAAACCTCAGAAAAATAAGAAATGGGGAAAGAATTCCCTATTTAATAAATGGTGCTGGGAAAATTGGCTAGCCATAAGTAGAAAGCTGAAACTGGATCCTTTCCTTACTCCTTATACAAAAATTAATTCAAGATGGATTAGAGACTTAAATCTTAGACCTAATACCATAAAAACCCTAGAAGAAAACCTAGGGAATACCATTCAGGACATAGGCATGGGCAAGGACTTCATGTCTAAAACACCAAAAGCAACGGCAACAAAAGCCAAAATTGACAAATGGGATCTCATTAAACTAAAGAGCTTCTGCACAGCAAAAGAAACTACCATCAGAGTGAACAGGCAACCTACAGAATGGGAGAAAATTTTTGCAATCTACTCATCTGGCAAAGGGCTAATATCCAGAACCTACAAAGAACTCAAACAAATTTACAAGAAAAAAACAACCCCATCGAAAAGTGGGCAAAGGATATGAACAGACAGTTCTCAAAAGAAGACATTCATACAGCCAACAGACACATGAAAAAATGTTCATCATCACTGGCCATCAGAGAAATGCAAATCAAAACCACAATGAGATACCATCTCACACCAGTTAGAATGGCAATCATTAAAAAGTCAGGAAACAACAGGTGCTGGAGAGGATGTGGAGAAGTAGGAACACTTTTACACTGTTGGTGGGATTGTAAACTAGTTCAACCATTATGGAAAACAGTATGGCGATTCCTCAAGGATCTAGAACTAGAAGTATCATATGACCCAGCCATCCCATTACTGGGTATATACCCAAAGGATTCTAAATCATGCTGCTATAAAGACACATGCACACGTATGTTTATTGCGGCACTATTCACAATAGCAAAGACTTGGAATCAACCCAAATGTCCATCAGTGACAGACTGGATTAAGAAAATGTGGCACATATACACCATGGAATACTATGCAGCCATAAAAAAGGATGAGTTTGTGTCCTTTGTAGGGACATGGATGCAGCTGGAAACCATCATTCTCAGCAAACTATCGCAAGAACAGAAAACCAAACACCGCATGTTCTCACTCATAGGTGGGAACTGAACAATGAGATCACTTGGACTCAGGAAGGGGAACATCACACACCGGGGCCTATCATGGGGTGGGGAGGAGGGGGGAGGGATTGCATTGGGAGTTATACCTGATGTAAATGACGAGTTGATGGGTGCTGACGAGTTGATGGGTGCAGCACGCCAACATGGCACAAGTATACATATGTAACAAACCTGCACGTTATCCACATGTACCCTAGAACTTAAAGTATAATAAAAAATAAAAATAAAAATAAAAAAAAGAAATTAATTTCCAAATCAAATTTGAGAGCACCTTGTGGTAAATGGTAGGCTATAGCATCTCCCTTAGTCCAACATCTTGTAACAAAGAGATCTTCACATGTAGCCATTCTTATATTTTGAACTCTTTTTAGTTGTTTTAGCTTTTTACTAAATTTTTTCCAAGATATATGTGCTTTTCAAATGGGAAGCATGTGATTCTATCCAAAAAGTAGCCCAGTGTTAATACAGTAATTTAAGGAACCGTCCAGCAGAGGTCTCTGAACTTCATGGTTTAATAAGAGCATTTCGAACAATAAATCAAACCTGATTCTTTGCATGACAGAAATATACTTCTATTGAGCATATTTTCCAGATTGGATTTTAGAATAACTGTATTTCACATAGGTTAAACTCTGCTTATTCATGTTTAAAGACACCGAAGACTTATGTTTTCAGATTTTTATTCCCCTAACTGGACAAAAACCTGGTTACCACCAACTTTGCACTATAAAAAGAATAAATATATATGAAAACGTGGAAGACAAAAGCAACAACTAATAATTCTACTATGCCACCAGCACTACAAAGGCATTGATGTAGTTTGACTTACTTTCTATGCAGCCAAAATCCATAATTAAATCAAGCAACTGGCTGTATTGCTTGATTTATAAAGAACATGCATAATTGGACTGTGAAGATATACTTTTCTTTGTGCAAAAGCAGGAAATAAATAAATACCAATTTGTATGTTTTGTGTTGCCAGCGATGAAATCTACATTGCTCCTTCAGGAGTGCAAAAGGAACGAATTCAGGTATGGTAAAGGGATTCTTTAACCTCAGTGTCTCTTCTTCTTAATTACTGTTTTATGAAATGGAATTAATTTTAAAAGAAAACGTTCATTTTATCACAACAATTTGAATAACTAATCAACAAACATTTATTGAGTAATTATTAAATGTTTTTTAAGGTGGTAGATATCCTCCATACAACCAGTGTATGTTTTGAAATCTTATTCAGCCTATAGGGGGCAAAAGTGAATAGTGCAGTCTTAAATCACAGTAAAGAACAAGTATGACTTTGCAGCTTTATAACACTACGATCTTTATCAGGCTGGTGGAATAATCAGATTGATGGTCTCAGATGAAACAAATTAATTCATATTTCATAATAGCAAAGTTATTCTAATTTCGAGATTTCAAGTTATGAAACTTTGTTTCAGATTTTGAGAAGTCTCATTCTGTGTTAATGCTGGAGTAATACCCCAAATCTAGTTAAAGCAAACACATAATTATTTAACTTCTAATACAAGAAAAAAGAAAAGCTGCTTTGTTAATAAAACATTTATATTGTAGTTTTTTGATAAACCTTGGCAGATAAAAGCTACAAATCAGAAATACTTGAGGGTGAAGGGTGGGAGGAGATGAGGATGGAAAAACTGCTGTCAGTTACTATGCTTATTACGTGGGTGACAAAATAATCTGTACACCAGACTCTTGTAACATGCAATTTACCTATGTAACAAACCTCCACATGTACCCCTGGACCTAAAATAAAAGTTGAAAAAAAAAGAAAAACCTGTAGATCTACATAATTTCTTAAGCTTTAAGAAGAATATACCTTATTGAGATTAACCTTTCTGAGTACCAGCTAAATTTCTCAAGGGTTAGAAAATTTTACTCAAAATTTTGGTTTTATTTTACAAAATGTGGAGAAAAAATTTTAACACCCGTCTTTGGAATGTCGATTTCTTTATATAGGCTCTCTGAAATATAGTTGTGAAATTATAGGGCAAAGTTGAGAAGCTAAATTGATGAAATGACAGCAGTAAAATCATTACATAAATAGTAATTTTCCTTATCATTTTTTGTCTTCAAATTTTTTTTAATTTTTGAGATTTATATTAAACTTTTGAGAATATTTTTACCAGTAGAAATCATTTTTTTATTTCTCAAAATTGTTAAATTATTTTGAGAAACTATAATTATATATTTAAAATGTAAATTAAATATATACATATATTAGCACTCTTTGTATATGTATACTAAATATATACACAAGTATGTATACTATAGATAAACACTTTCTTGTATTCTTGTGTATATGTACACAAGAAAAGAAACATTTCTAGTTGGTATTTTATAAGCCCTCTTTTTTTCTTTTTTTCCCTCTATAAATAGCCTGAAGACATGTTCGTTTGTGATATAAATGAAAAGGACATAAGTGGACCTTTGCCATCTAAGCAGCTAAAAAAAAGCCAGTGTACTCCTCTTTTCATGAATGCTTACACAATGAGAGGTATGCAGAAAATGTATTCAACATAAAGAATATTTGCAGAGTAGGCTCCTCTAAATAATGGTAATTATTATTTCAGTTAACATTTCTTGGATACCCACCATATGCAAGAACTTTAAGTGCATGAACTTACTCAGTTTTCACATCAACCTATGAGGAAGGTCCATTATTCCACTTACCCTGGTGCCCACCACCAACTTATTCCATGCCAGGAAAAATAAGCCCATAACCATATGTATATATATGTATAACTATATGGCCTTTTTTTTCTTTAAAAGCTGTAATTCGGCCTTCACTGAGCATGCAGCTTTCTTCTTCCTCCTCCAGGAGCAGGTGCAGTGATTCATACCCACTCTAAAGCTGCTGTGATGGCCACCCTTCTCTTTCCAGGACGGGAGTTTAAAATTACACATCAAGAGATGATAAAAGGAATAAAGAAATGTACTTCCGGAGGATATTATAGGTATTTTTTTTCCTTTTCTTAAATAATTTGAAAAGAATTCTTCCTTCTGTTTGATAAATAGAATACTGATCATTTTATGCGTATAATGAGATGTCATGGGATCTGTATTAAATAATACTCCATTTAATATTACACTTCCAGACCTATTCTCATGACACAAATGGGATGTCTTCCCTCCTCTCCCGCCCCTATACCAGCCATGGTAAATTAGCAATATGAATAATGAAATATTTGTTTAAGTAAACTGAAAAAAATCTTGACTGAGAGCTCTACCATTATGGAAAGACTATGGTCCTATATTGAGGCACTCAAAGATCTCTTCACCTTCACTTTGGTCTTCAGAAATTTGAGCAGTGACTACAGTTTATACTTCATGATGATTTAATTTAGTGTTTCTGGAATATTTTCATATTTATGTAAGTTTTCTTAATAAAGTAGATCTCTGTATTTTTAGAATTTTTCAGTGTGGAAGGTGATATGGATAGTAAGTATAGATTACCATTCTAGATCAGTTTAAATAAATTCACCAGTCCACAAAAGTGTAGTAATTCTTCATAATTCTAGAATATAGTGGCATGAAGAAACATGTTCTCAGTGTTCAGGGGCAAGCTAAGCATTTCATTTGAGTTTATTAGCATTCTCATTCCTGAACCTTCACTCTTAATTTCCTAAAGGGCTTGATCCTACCTTGCCTTGTTTAGAGGAAAACGGTGCCCGTTTTACTAAAGTGTTATTACTACAATATCATACTCTTACTGCACATAATGGAATGTACATGTTTAAACTAGTGCACTGAGATACTGATTTGATTTCAGTTAATATTTATTGTGTGCTTAAAGCATTCCTCAGGACTGTGAAACACCAGTTTACAAAAGTTAAATATTTAAATTAAGAGAAGTGTACATACTGAGGAAAGTAGAGTCCCAGATTGCCTCTTCCATATCTGGGGCTGAAGGAGAGGCCTTATGGGTGCTATCAGTTTCATATGAATTTTATTGTTTTGATGAAGAAATAAAAATAGATCAGAAGAATCAGTTTTTCTGAAAAGAGGGAAAAGGTAAGGTAGAGGAACAGGGCATAAGAGAGTCTTTGCAATTTTGTAGAGAGGCCAAACATGGTGGCCCTTGCAATTTTGTTGGAGCCTAGCTGGGAAATGAGTAATAGAGTCATTATCACAGCTCAGGAGGCAGTGTTATTGTGTCTGAATTTGAAGAGAATCCTGAGTCTAATCAAAAGAAGGGCAGTGACAGCTGGATGAGGTAAGAAAGGATGGAGTTTAAAATTATCCACTGTATTTTTTTTTTAAGTTTATCTTTTATATAGAGAACATCTTTAAAATACAGTCACATGTCACTGTGGATGGGGATATGTTCTGCGAAATGTGTCACTAGGTGATTTCATCATTGCTTGTGTATGCAGAGTGTACATACACAAACCTAGACAGTATAGCCTACTGCACACCCAGGGCATGTGGTATAGCCTAATGCTCCTAGGCTACAAGCCTGCATAGCAGGTTAGTACAAAGTACTGTAGGCAATTGCAACACAATGGTAGGTATTTGTGTATCTAAACATAGAAAAAGTTCGGTAAAAAAATACGATGTAAAAGAGAAAAAGTGTTACACCTGTGTAAGGCCCTGACCATGAACGGAGCTTGCAGGACTGGAAGTTGTTCTGGGTGAATCAGTGAGTGAGTGGTGAGTAAATGTGAAGGCCCAAGACGTTACACTGCTATAGACTTTATAAACATTGTACGTTTAGGCTACACGAAATTTATTGAAAACATTTCTTAATAACCTCAGCTTACTGTAACTTTTTTAGTTTATCAAGCTTTTACTTTTTTTTTTTTTTTTTTTACTTTTGGACTCTTGTAATAGTACCTTAAAACACACATTGTACAGCTATACAAAAATATTTTCTTTATATCCTTATTCTATAAGTTTTTCTATTTTAATTTTTTTTTAACTTTTTAAATTTTTTTTTTTTTAAATCTGAGACAGAAACACATATATTAGCCTTAGTGTACACAGGGTCGGGGTCATCAATATCACTGCCTTCCACCTCCACACCTTGTCTCACTGGAAGGTCTTCAGGGGCAAGTAACATGCATGGAGCTCACATTTCCTGTGATAACAGGGCCGTCTTCTGGAATACCTCCTGAAGGACCTGCCTGAGGCTGCTTTACAGTTAACTTTTTAAAAACTATATAAGTAGAAAGAGTACACCCTAAAATAGTGTTTTAAAATTATAGTGTAATAAATACATAAACTACTAACAGTCATTTATTATTATTATCAAGTATTAAATACTGTACATAACTGTATATGCTGTACTTTCATAGAGCTAGCAGCACAGTAGGTTTCTTTACACCAGCATCACCACAGATATTTGCATAATATGTGGTGCTGTAACCTTATGACAGCTAAGCGGTCATTAGGCGATAGGAGTTGTTGGGAGCCGAAAATGCCAAAGGGATCGTGACCAACTCAGCATTCCACTGGAGGCTGTATGATCAAACAGCTAACTGTTTATCATGAATGCAGGATGTGAGCAAACTCACCCTGCGCCTGCCACCAAAAGGTTTGCTGAGGGACATCACTCCCTGGCACAGGGCTCCTTGAAGTTATCTGTTGAGAACTCTAGCACCTATTGTTTGAAGGATGCAGTCTCACAAGCCTGCTGTGAACCAAATGGCTGACTGACAGCTGCCTGACAATCACCCCCCCACGATCACCCCCCATTTCTCGTTGTCTCTTTTACCAATAAATATGGAGGGCTATGTAAAGCTCAGGGCCCTTGTCCACTAGAGGCAAGGTGCCCCCAACCCCTTCTTCCAAACGTACTCTCTTGTCTTTATCTTTTATTCCCATGTTCACCCCCTTTGTTCAGTCCACCAGGTCCATGCAGGTTAGGAGTTTTTCAGCTCTGTTATAATCTTATAGGACCACTATCATATCTGTGGTCTGACATTGACAGAAACATGGTTTCTGTCATGACTGTACTAGTTCTTACCAGGGAAGGTTAACATATGTATCTGTATAATGTATACGTATATACATGTGTATATAATATATATGTATACATATATTATAGTTGTATAATGGTATACGTATACATAACATTTATATTATAATTGTACTCCCTTTCAGAAGCAGCGTTTCTATGGTACAGTGAAAACAATACTCTTTGAGGGTCAAAGGGCTATCCTGGCTCTCTTTCTCATTTAACTTGTCTGGATCAGTGTCATGTTTGTAAAGTGGGAGGATTGGCTTGAATTTGCTTTCAGGTCTTATTTTGCTGTGAAATTATTTTGCTCCTGAAAATATATCTGACTATTGAGTGCATGCTAGAGAAAAATATAAGTTTGTGGTTCTCTTGGCCAATATTAGGAAAGATTTGAGACTAGCAATGCATTCCTTCAATATTAAGGATAGTGGGATTTGTTTTTTGTTTTTTGTTTTGTTTTGTTTTTTTTGAGACTAAGTCTGGCTCTGTTGCCCAGGCTAGAGTGTAGTGGCTCGATCTTGACTCATGCAACCTCCGCCTCCCGGGCTCAAGCCATTCTCTCACCTCAGTCTTCCGAGTACCTGGGACTACAGGCATGCACCACCATACCTGGCTGATTTTTGTATTTTTTGTAGAGACAGGGTTTCACCACGTTGGCCAGGCTGGTTTTGAATTCATGAGCTCAAGCAGTCCACCTGCCTTGGCTTCCCAAAGTGCTGGGATTATAGCCATGAGCCACCGCACTCAGCCATAGTTAAGGATATTCTATAATTACGTCTGTTTTACTTAAGTGAAGTAATGGGCAGCTCTATACTCTTAATGATAATGGTTGGCCAAGTTATCAGTCACATGATGACTACTTAGTCTATGCTTGCCCTACAGTAGCAATTTCTGAATACTTTAGCTAGAAATTTTTTTTTTTTCTTAAGTTTTAGCACTACAAAGTATCTGAGATACTAGTGCCACAAACCACGCTTGTGTTGATTTGCCTATCTCAGATACTTTGGGGTTCTGCAGAAATGAAATACAGTGATTTTGTATTATTGGGAAATTCTTAATATATAATTCAATTTTTAATCTTTTCTATGCTTCTGATTCTGCAATATATCATTTGCCATCTCCTTGTGTAAATATTATGATTGTCCCTGCTTCAAGGAAACATTTGCATGATCTTGATGATTTCTTTGTTAGGTTTTGCTGTATTTTACAAATTTCCACCACTTAGGATTAGGATTAGACCAAGCCTGCCACATTACCAAGGTACCTTTTGGTAGAGATGGTTATACAAGATACATAGAATAACACGCAATATCCTGTTCATAAAAAGAGCGTGTCTAACTGGTTACTTGAAAAAATTACATATTGTATACATAGCAATGCTTGATTTTTTTTAATGGAAAAAAATAGCTTGTTTTGTCTTACAGATATGATGATATGTTAGTGGTACCCATTATTGAGAATACACCTGAGGAGAAAGACCTCAAAGATCGAATGGCTCATGCAATGAATGAATACCCAGACTCCTGTGCAGTACTGGTCAGACGTCATGGAGTATATGTGTGGGGGGAAACATGGGAGAAAGCCAAAACCATGTGAGTGTAAATCAACATGGGAAATAAGTTACCACCCGCTAAATGTGAAAGAAAATAAATTATGTCAGTTGGTTTAAATTTAAATTGTTTATCATTATTTCTAGATACTTTATTTTTATTATATATTCATTCATGAAGAAGTATTGATTGGATGAGCTATTGTTTGGCAAGGCTCTAGGAATGTTAATAGAGGAAGAAGACACAGATCCCAAGTTACGAAAGTTCTATTTCAGAAAGTGACATCTAGTTTTTAAAAAGTGTAAGTTTATGTAGGCAGTATATTTTAAACTCTCTTTCATTTCCTGAGAGGTATGTAATATGGTTGCATGACTTAATATGATTCCTTTCTGTGTTTTAAAAATGTTGAGGGCAAAATAAAGTTTTGGCCTAGAATTGAGAGAAAATATGTACTAGGAACAAAGCAGAGTTAACTGTAAGAGAGGAGAAATGTGATTCTTTAGGATTGGAGAACTCTGTTGTTCAATAAACACTGGTTCTTTTTGCTTTTTGTTTTACAGGTGTGAGTGTTATGACTATTTATTTGATATTGCCATATCAATGAAGAAAGTAGGACTTGATCCTTCACAGCTCCCAGTTGGAGAAAATGGAATTGTCTAAGCCGAAAGGAAGTCTAATTATATACAGAGATAAAGCTCAACATAATTATTATTTAAATAAAAGCTATTTTTTTTAATGAATTGAAATTTTTCATGATGCTACTAATTTGCCACTAACTACTGCAAATGGTCACCCTGAATCTCTTCTGACATTGGATGTTATTTGCTTATATTCTTATAATTTTAAATGAGGGGACAGTGAAATGACAATTTTATACTCTATGTTTTTGTTTATTTTTAAATCCTTAGCAGCAAAATATTTGCCTTTAATTTCTTTTTTATATATACTCTCAGAAAATTCCTCTTAATTTTTAAAGATGCTGGTGATAATAAAATTCATTGGAAAATTTCCTCATTGTGAAATGAGCATTTTCTTGTTTTAATGTTGGTGTCAGAAAATATATGTGAAACATTAAGTCCAAATTTATCCCTCAATGTTAATGTTAATAGATTTCCCCTATTAACTTTAGTGTTTCCCTGTAGTCTACAATAGGGCACTCATTTTATTTTGGGATCAGTTGTGAAATTCAGATCAGGTGGTATTAACTCAAAATTCCCTTAACCAAACAGATCTTGATCAAACCAGTGATGTAATCAGAAAGTACTTTCTTTAAAATTGTTTTAAATTTTAGGTTTGGGGGTACACACATGAAGGTTTGTTACATAGACAAACATGTCAAGGGGTTTGTTGTACATATTATTATGTCACCCAGGTATTTAGTTCAGTCAATACCCAACAGTTATCTTTTATGTTCTTCGTCCTCCCACCCTCCCCCATCAAGTAGACCCCAGTGTCTGTTGTTTCCTTCTTCATAGTCTTAAGTTATTACCATGTAGCTTCCACTTATAAGTGAGAACATGCAGTATTTGGTTTTCTGTTACTGTGTTAGTTTGCTAAGAATAATAGCCTCCAGCTCCATCCATGTTCCCGCAAAAGACATGATCTTGTTCTTTTCTATGGCTGCATAATATTCCATGGTGTATATGTACCGTATTTTCTTTATCCATTCTGTTACTGATGGGCATTTAGATTGATTCCATGTCTTTGCTCTTGTGAAGAGTGCTGCAGTGAACGTTTGTGTGCTTGTGTCTTTACGGTAGAATGCTTTATATTCCTTTAGGTATATACCCAGTAATAGGATTGCTGGGTCAAATGATTGTTCTGCTTTTAGCTCTTTGAGGAATTGCCATACTGCTTTCCACAATGTTTGCACTAATTTATACTCCTACCATCACTGTGTAAGGGTTCCCTTTTCCTTACAACCTTTCCTGTATCTGGGTTTTTTCGTTTGTTTGTTTTTTCTTTTTTTTCTTTTTTGTGACAGAGTCTTGCTGTGTCACCCAGGCTGGAGTGCAGTAGCTCACTGCACTTGGCTCACTGCAACCTCCGCCTCCTGGGTTCAAGTGATTCTCCTGCCTAAGCCTTCCAAGTAGCTGGGATCACAGGCGTGCTACCAGGCCTGGCTAATTTTTGTATTTTAGTAGAGATAGGATTTTGCCACGTTGGCCAGACTGGTCTCAAACTCCTAGCCTCATGTGACCCGCCCACCTCAGCCTCCCAAAGTGCTGTGATTATAGGCATGAGCCACTGCCCTCAGCCTGTTTTCTGGATTCTTGGCAGAGGTTCTTCCACTGGGGAAAAATAGTTTTAGCCACCTCTGGTTAACTTCATTTTCCTTGTTTTAAAATGCAGCTAATGAATAAGATAAAGTATGTGGGGGAACAAACCACAATGCTTAATCCAGTGTAGATGTTCAATAAATATTAGTGTTTTTTAAAATCCCTTTTAATCCTCATAATAGTCTTTTGAGATAGATATTATACCTATTTTCTTAGATGAGAAAATTCAGGCTCAGATAGGAATAATAAATATGTAGAATTTAAATAAGAGAAAAGAGGTAAACTTAACACAGTACCTGTCATATACTATGTATGCACTCAAAATATAAACTTCCTTTCCTAAAAACCCGTCACCTAGCTATCTTCAAAGTAATTGTCATGCAACTAAACCATTTAAAGTATGCAGCAGCAGCAGCACATCTCCAATTGTATATTTATTTCCTGGGAGTGCAGAAAAGATTGCAAAACCTGCTTTAGAAGTGGGGGAACAGCTGGTGGAGGGCGATATTTCCTAGTTAATATCCTTTTTTTTTTAAGAATATGATCCTTCCTATGTGACTGCTAGGATCCAAGGTCCAAAGATGAATACAAATCCAGGCTGGGAGCTAATCCTCAGTGCCTGCACATAGGTGTTCAGTGAATTAGGGAGAGGGAAGCAGGCATTCTTCACATGCCTTTGTGACTGTTGTTCTCTCAGTTATTCCAGCTTCTTTAAATAAGAGGAAAATGTGGTTACAAATGCAGGATTAAACTGGTAAGAGATCTAGATCAAACACTTTTTATTTCATTAAGTGCAGGACATGCCATTCACTCTCAGATTGAATAAGGGATTAACACATTTTAGTCCAGAGACTGTCAATTGTTTCTCAAATGATTCTAGAACCTTTTGGACCCACCCAACTTTCTTGTGAGAGATACTTCAAAATAACATAGTTCGCCAGAGAATGTCCCAAAATCAGAAAGGTAAAGTAATAATCTTAAGGAGTGTTTCATTTTATATCTCAGTTTGTTCAAATACTTCCCTTTTGAGAAAATTTTGCCATGTCTCAGCAGCAGCTGTAGTCAAGATGGTCAGATGTGGAACTAATAATATTGACATCACTATTCAAGAGGCAATTTGAATTCTCCCACCAAGTTTCTTTAAAGCAGGACTATAAGGCCCAGCACAGTGGCTCACGCCTGCAATCCCAGCACTTTGGGAGGCTGAAGTGGGTGGATCACCTGAGGTCAGGAGTTTCAAGACAAGCCTGGCCAACATGGTGAAACCCCATCTCTACTAAAAATACAAAAAAATTAGCCAGGCATGGTGGCAGGGACCTGTAGTCCCCTCTACTCCAGAGGCTGAGGCATGAGAATCACTTCAACCAGGGAGGTGGAGGGTGCAATGAGCCGAGATCGGACCACTGCACTCCAGCTTGGATGACAGAGCGAGACTATCTCAAAAAACAAAACAAAACAAAACGGATTTTGGTTTCCATTTCACTGATCTGTAACCTGTAAGCACTGAATCATCACGTTTTAGATACTAATCACTGAAATAGGTATTCTTTTGTAGTCTTAAGTTATAAACACAAATATGCTCTTAAAGTATAATTGGCTTCTGATATGGGTATTAGGGACTTAGGGTTCTAACAGACTTTTTAATATGTTCTATTATTTTACATATAGTAAGTACCTTTTACTTTTTCTACTTCATTATTGCAATAAGGACCACATCTTTGGAATTGAAACCAGGAAAAAAAATTTTTTTTTTTGTATGTACAGTAGAGCTTTGAAAGTTAAGTAAAAATTTCCAGTAGTCAAAATTATCATTAAAAAATCCTTTAAAATAACACATCAAATATAGTAGTGTGTGTGTGATTTGTGAACTTAAATTGTTTCATATATTCAATAGTGTTTATCCGTGTCCTCAAATAATCATGCTTTGTTTCTTTTCTTGAGGATGTTGATCAAGTCATCACCCCTCCATTTATCTTGAACAATGTGTTTTAAATCATCCACAAATTTTTCCATTGGTTTCACAATTGTTCATTCTCAGTTTCAGGTTTAATTGCATCTATTGCTTTTAATACACGTAAAGAAAAAGGACTATTTTCCTGATATACAATCTCTTTAGGTTAACTTTAAAATAATTCAATACATTGTGATTGGAACCCACTAGAGAGTTAGGATCTGTTCTCTTTACTTGTGCATGGTTAAACTTTTCTGTTAACAAACATGTCTTTCCCGTGCTCTAAACATGAAAGTATTATATGTGTATAATCTTATGCTCATTTAGGCTTGCATTGTTTTATAAAAACTGGGTGAAAAGCAAAATACCCTAGACCCCCACCCAAAAAAAAGTAACATTAGTGTAAGGAGTAAACTTATGAAACAGTAAGTTGTGTTGTGTTGGTGTCAGATGCTCCTAGTCAAATCCTTGATGACCATCTGTAAGCTTATCTGTTTGATATAAATGATCTAAAGGACACCCCAAGAAGGTTCCAACAGGCAAGAGAATGGAGTAGACATCCTCAGGGTGCTGAATATTTCTTCCCATGACAGGGTAGGAAATCTTTATCCCTCAAGGGATATTGCTGTAAACCTTTGTTAGCAAGTAGATATCAATAAATGTTGAATGAATGACTCTTGGTCCTCCAGCAATATTAAACAGGATTGAGGAGTAAAAAGAAGTGTCTAGGTCACCTCCAAATTCCATTGTAAGAGAATTGAGCCTAAGAAGAATGAATGTCATGTTAACTTTTATGTTATGGGGCATAATTAATTATTGTTGTTAATGGAGTAGGACTGAGAAAGTCTTAAATTCCTGTATGGGACAGAATGGAAGGGGTGGTTAATAAATAAATCAGTAATGTATTACATCTCAGAGGAAGGAACTGGGAAGACTAGGATTATAAAATCTTGTTGAGCTTATCTGATATCTCTTTACTAAATGTCTTTAATTTGTATGTCTTCCCAATAGCAAACTATGAATCACTTTATACATTAACTGTGTTTAATAATTGCATGAAATATTATAGTTTAGCAAGCACTTTCACCCTTCTAGTCATTTTCTCAGCAATCCTGATGTTGGTGTTAAACACCAAAAACACGTAAGCTTCTGGCGAGACAGGGCCATGTCCTATTTATTTCCATAGCCCTATGCCTACTCCTAGTAGACAATTAAAAAATACTTGCTTTTTGTATAAACCCTCATGTTAACAATGAAACACAGATTCAGAAAGGTTAACTTGCCCAAGACCTGTGGGCAGGAGAGGGGAATTTTTCCTAGGCCTTTGGCTCTAAACTGTGTGGCATTTTCTCAACCTGGATGAATGAACCCCTCTCAGTAAATGCAAATCTATGCATTTTATTCATGCATCTTCAAATTATTTAAGATAATAAACATAGGGACATTTTCAGGTTTATTTATCTGCTTTTATTCCTTACATAAATTTCAGGCATATTCTATCTAACATTTTAGTAAAACTGCATACATATTTTAACAATATGCATAGAGGTGATTAACATCATCATGTTAGAATACTCGGATGTTATCCATCACACACCAGGTCCTGTCGTGGGGTGGGGGAGGGAGAAGGGTAGCATTAGGAGATATACCTAATGTAAATGATGAGTTAATGGGTGCAGCACACCAACATGGCACATATATACATATGTAACACACCTGCACGTTGTGCACATGTACCCTAGAACTTAAAGTATTTAAAAAAATACAAAATTTAGCCAGCCATGGTGACATGCACCTGTAATCCCAGCTACTTGGTAAGGCTGAGGCATGAGAATCATTTAACATGGGAGGCAGAGGTTGTAGTGAGCAGCCAAGATAACGCCACTGCACTCCAGCCTGGGTGTCAAAGTGAGACTCTGTCTGAAAATAATAGCAATAATAATTTCACCACCACTGAGATGATCTTGTGACATACTTTGTCCAACAAAATGAGGCAGAAGTGACATTATACAATTCTGATCCTGGGTCTCAGGAGGCCTGGGGTTTCTGCTGTGTTGCAGAACCCTGCCCAACCATCCAAAAAAAGAAAAAGAATATTAGGATGTTATCACAGAAGCAGTTATTTCTCTATCTCCCTCTACAATTTTTAGGAATGAACTTAAACTGAAAAGCCTGCACATTTCTGCTCTTTCCACTTTGTTCTAGTAGTCTTTCACAGATACTAAGATCCTGATGACCCCTGGTTAGTGCAGCTTAAAAATGTGTTGATTCTGCTTTAAATTAAAACTTCTAAAGGCTTTGCACCTAAGTGACGCTTTCCAAAGGCACTTTCAAAGCCATTTACAGGATTTCAGGTATAATTCTGCCCTTTAAATCTCCTTTTTTTTTTTTTTTGGAATTATTGCAGTTAATTTAATTGTATGACATCTCTAGCGCTCTTATTACACAATAGAATGAATTAACTCGTTTTGATCAACACTAATCAATGTCATATCAGCAATCAATGTGTGCCATTTATAGAAACACTCTGAAAAACACTTCTTTCCTCTATCTTCCTAAATTTCAGAACTTTATTCTGATTTTCTCCTTACCTCTTTTTATCCAGAAAGCAAACTTGAACTTCTACTTCAAGTTGCTGGCTCCCTTTGCAGCCAAGAATGACATTGTTTAAAAACCTTGCTATGTTGTGAAAGCTGGCACTTTGAAAGATATTACTTTGGCCCATAGTAACTTGGTAAAAATTGTTACCATTTAGCCATTCACCATTACCATTGATTGAGTCTGACTCATCAAGCTTACCAATAAATGTGATTTTAAGTATAAGCCTTAACTATAAGCCTTAATCCTCTGCTCGTGGAGCTTGAGGTTTATATGGGCACAGAATAGGGGTGTAGCAGGCCAGAGTGGTCTTAGAAAAGGCAACATTTGGGTGTGAAAACAGGAATGCCTGTTCCTATTTAGGTGCATGGGTTTCCAGACTTGAGGGTGGGGCCTTTGCCGGGGAACTGCCCTCTTCTACTTAGTGTTTCCCCACCTCCTGCCCATATCATTAGCATTTTTAATAATTTTACATTAACCTTGAGCAGAATCACTTAACTTTCATTTTCTGGTTGGCATTTTCTAAGGGTCTTGTAACTCCAAATTTCAGCAAATCTTCTTTTGTACTCAGTACTTGTTCAGTGCTCAGGTGTTGGTACGTGTGTAGAATTAAGCTGCTGGTGGTGTCTACCCAATTTCCCTCACTCATTGGACCCACCTCCACTCACCCACATCCCGCGAGGCTCTGGGATGGTGTCAGTCACAGTGTTCTACCTGCCCTCTCGCTGCAGCCATAACCACGTGACCCGGACCTGGCCAGTCCTGTCCAGTCGTGGCACACCGTTTCCCTGCCTACAGAGAGGTTCCAAGTCTTAGGTTCCTAACTCAAGAAGAGGTGCCAGGACCCACCTCCACTTCCAGATAAAGAAAACCTATCTGTGTTTGAAGAGAATGAAACCAACACACAAAGAAAAGTATAAAAAGCAGAGCCAAGATATAGAAATAGTTCTACTACAGCATTTTAGTACTTGGATTTAGCAGTACCTTTGGATTCACCTTCAGCCTTTTGAGTCAGAAGTGTTGAACAGATTTGCTTCTTTAAACGTTATTTTGAGATGATTTATTTCATAATAGAGTCTTACACAATGTCTAATAGTATATCAAACCAAATGCTATGCAATTGTATGAAATAAAAGGCTAACACATTAATCTTGATGACACTCAAGTCTTTTATGCAAATTACTTCATATAAAACTGGTAAATAAAGGAACGTTACTAGTACATTGGTATAATATGGAAATTGCATGGATTCATACACAATTTTTCTCAGCACATTATTTTAAAGCAATCAGGGCAAGATTTCTTATAATTAATGAGAAAGCTTTAAAGATACACGAAAACATTTTGAAAAAAAAGGTGAAAATCTGCAGAAGTTTATTCTTTACGGGGAAAAAAAGCCTGATTCAGTAGCTTTAGGGACCTTCAGTATTTTTCATTCTGTTAAGCTATCTGGAGCAAGCATGGATAAAGACACTAAGAAGATATTTCTAGTTATATAAAACAATGGATTAATTAGGACGGCTACAGACTGGATACAATTTTAAAATTTGACGAAAATTGAGTTTTTCAAAGCAAATGCCTTCTAATACTTACATCTTAAAGGAGGAAGCACAAGTCCAGGAAATTATAAGGAAGCAAATGATTAACAGCTATGAATACTAGAAGAAAGCTAACTGTGCTAACATTTTTATTAGTAATATTTTTATTGGTATTCTGGTTATATAGTTCATAAGTTTTCAGTGTCTTCCTAAACCTTGTCTACTCCATTTGCCTTATTATTTTTGGTACAGCGTAGATTTTTCAGGAACACATATACGGTGTTAGAGCAGCGGTCCCCAACCTTTTTGTCACCAGGAACCAGTTTTGTAGAAGGCAATTTTTCCACAGATGGGGGTGGAGGGCGTGGTTTCAGTATGAAACTGTTCCACCTCAGATCATCAAGCATTAGATTCTCATAATGGGTGCACAACCTAGATCCTTCACATGTGCAGTTCACAATAGTGTTCCCACTCCTATGAGAATCCAATGCCACCAGTGATCTGGCAGGAGGCAGAGCTCGGGGGGTAATCCTCGCTTACCTGTGGCTCACCTCCTGCTGTGTGGCCTGGTTCCTAACAGGCCACAGACCAGTACAGGTCTACGGCCTGGAGGTTGGGAATCCCTGTGTTAAAGCATTTATATTACATTTATATACACGCATACTCGTTCTGAAAAGGATTGAGAATCTCTGAAGATACAGAGAGGAATATATACAGAGGAAAATCAAACTGTTTTTTCTTTCTCTCACTCAACAACACCACAGAAAACTTCTGTGACCGCTGGTTACCAAGACATATGTCGCAGATTTTTCCCCACCAGCAACCAATCAGTTCTGCAGCAGACACCATCTGCTGGGTGTCCTCCAATCCGATTTCAACAATATCTAACTGGAAACAGCGTCGGGTTCCACAGGTGGAAGGTTGAGTCCCAGAAGGCTGCCCTCCACTTCCAATGCCTATTGGAAGCCCCAGGTTGTGACCTGTGCTTCTGACTGACCTGCTATAAATTGGGATTCCCACCATTCCCTCCTCGGATTTAATTAGCTTGCCACAGTGGCTCACAGAACTCACAGAACTCAGGGAAAACGTTTACCAGTTGATTATAAAGGATATTACAAAGAGCACAGACGAAGAGATGCATAGGGCAAGGCACAGGGGAAGCGGGTGCAGAGCTTCCACATCCTCTCCAGGCATGCCATCCTCTAGAAGTCTATACTTGTTCAGGTATCTGGAAGTTTATCCAAACTTTGTCCTTTTGGGCTTTTACGGGTACTTCATTATGTAGGCATGATTGATTAAATCATTGGCCATTGGTAATCAACTCAACCTTCAGCCCCTTTTTCCCTCCCTGGAGGTTAGGAAGTGGGGTTAAGAGTTTCAACCCTCTAATCCTGCCTTGGTCTTTCTGGTGACCAGTCCCCATCCTGAAGCTACCTGGAGACTGCCAGCCATCAGGCAATTATTAGCATACAAAAAGACACATCACTTTGAAGAGTCCAAGGATTTTTAGGAGTTGTATGCCAGAAAACCTGAGACAAAAACAAAGTATATATTTCACAACATAGGATATGATAATACTAAAATTTACATAATAAGATGTGGCAGGAAAAGAGAAAGAAAGGAAGAAATAGAAATACAGATAATAAAGTTGAAGGGTGAGGTTAAAGCTAAAACAAAATTAAAGCCCTGTGTTAGTAGATAAACTATTCTGATTTTGTGCCAAATAAAGTGGCAATTCCTTAACAAACCAGTTTTTTACTATTACAATTTATCTCATGCTGAACAATGTCATTGTCTGGGTTAAATACCCAAGATTCATTGTCTCACAGTCATGGAAAACTAGGACATGGACACACAAAGAGTGAGATTCAGAGCCTAAGTAGAGTAGACGAAAGAAAAAGAGAAGAGAAGTGGGTTGTCACTTCTGTTATGAAGTGCAGGAGGTTTCATAGATGACCTATATTGAGTAGACAGTGTTTGATTTACATGGGGCATGAAAGATTGGTCAGACCAGGTGTGCCATTTGCGCAGCGTGTGAAAATCTGGCCACCCTACACCCCCACTCTAATCTTTTATTATGCAGATGGATTCTATACCTGGCTGGTGCCATGTTGCCTAATCCTTTACTGCACATGTGGTGACAAAGGCAAGATGGAGCCTCCATGTTGAACATGCCTGGCCCCAGGTAGCCCTTTTCTATTGGCAGAGCTGCCAGCGTTCACTGTGCAAGTTTCCAGCTTGCTTATCAATGTCTGCAGTTCAATTTTTTCAGGCTTATTTTTGTTAGAAAAGAAATTATTTGGGGGCTCCTTTTTGTTAAAAGGGGAATCTTGCTGAGGAGTTTTTTTGCCTTCATTATCTGCCTAAATAATTTCTAAATAATTTCTTTCTAGCTCCTGTATCAATGCTATCAGGTTGGCTATTTGGGGTTAGATTTAAAAATAAAAGCATAAATTTGGTAGGAGAATTTAAATATTTTTACTCCTTTGGTTAACAAGGGATATGGTAGAGACTTTTATTTAGATCTGTGAAAACTTTTAAGTTATTTCCACGTTTATTTATTGATTTTTCAGCTTAAATTCATGTGTGTAATAAACATGTACATTTGACATGATTTTACAAATTCAAAATGTACATATTCAAAATCTAAAATATATCCTTACAGTAATTTTTTCTCCCACCCTGTTCTGGTTACCCACTTCTTCTCTTTGGAGGCAACCTCAGTATCAATTTCTTGCACATCCCTTCACAGATGGTCTATGCAAATATAAAAATATATCTACACATATCTGCATTGGACACAAGGATTCACCAGCCAGATCCCTTTTCATGGGAGGACTTATTGCTTCAACTCTTAGGAGTACTGTCAGCCCCATTCAGAGATCTCAGCTGCAGATTTGCTTACCCAAGGCCATGTCCTTCCCAGGGAAGCCCATATCCAGTGACTGAGGGAGCAGGGGTATGAGGGCTCAGCCATTTTGCCCTGATGCTGGACATGTCTGATGTGCCAAATTTAGTTCCAGCACTCTGCCTGGGGCAGCTGAGGATCTCAGGCCTGTATTGCAGCTTGACTTCTCCCTCAATTCAATCCTGCTTCTGCTTCCTCCCTTTCACAGGCAGGGCCACCAACAGCCCTGGTTTTCCTAGGACTGAGGGGGTTTCCAGGATGCTGGATTTTCAGTGCTAAAACTAAGGCTGTTTGAGGAAAACTGGGACAAATGAGTCATCCTATCCACATGCGTTGATATCAAGGACACCACCTAATAATGACATCCTGCATACTAAACTTTCTCTCAGAGGCTGATTCCTAGGGAACTCAGCCTATGACAGTGAATGGCAAGAGTGGTCTAAGAAAGTAGGTGGTAAGATAGCTTTGGAGCTGAATATCTTACCACCAAGTTGACATTGAGGACCGCATCTAGAGGTGGGTGGGGTAGATAGCTCCTGGCATAAGGTGATGGTCCAATTATTGAAACTTTCACCAATGGTGAAGTGGGATAGCATACTAAGGAAGGGAAAAACACCAGTACACACCATATACCAGGCATTTGAAAATTATGGAGGAAATAGTCACAACAATGACAGTGGGAGCGGATGATTACTGTGATTGTTGCTTTGTTAAAGATAACAAAAGGCTGAGAGTGATTAATGGGTAATTAAAAGCGAAGAGTGGAAGCCAGAGGTCTTCCTTGGTAGCCAAGAGACTCTTCTGCAGTAGGAAAGCAGAGAAAGCTGAAGAACAGTCTCAGGTTTTAATCATCAGAATACCTGAGATTCAGAATGTTATACTCCCAACTAAGGCAGGTCTACCATGAAAAGGCCAAGGACCTTGTTGGGAAAAAATAGGACTCTGACACATGGGACGGGGAAACCAGCATTGATGGCTCTGAAAATCTTTAATGCTCAGATTCTTGCACTTCCCAAACCTGCAAAAGTGAATTCCCTCCCTGTTAAGAGTTAGCACTCCTTCCTTGCCTCTCCAACTCAGGGCAACATATAATGTCCCCAGCATCTGTTTCACTTCCCCTTCTGGCCACTAGGTGCATAACGAGGGTTAAGTCACAGAATAACCCAGCCAGGATTGTCCTAGGTCTAACAAGAAAGGAAAGAGTCCCCAAAGAAACTGCAACACCTAACTAGCAGGTACCAGCAGGCGCCACGGGAGGTCCATGGAAATGAACCCCAGGAGTGCTCAATCAAGAAAGCTGGGACATAAGGCTGGTTATGAAAGAGTTCATTTATTTTCCTAAAATACAAGATTTAACACTTTAGCTAGGATCCCAGCAGATGGGGTCAACCTGCTACATGGATGGCTCCTAGAAGTGTGGCAAAAGCAAGCACCCATGCTGAGTGAAACTAAGATATAAGAATTTCCATAGCACATGGTAGAAGAATAGATTGAAAGATGTAGGGACGTGGGCAGGCTGGAGTGGATGTACAGTGTAAGGCCAGATAGCACACTAGATTACTACAGTTCATGGGAAAGCCTGGACATGCTATTTATCAAGGCTACAGAAAGCACTAGTGAAAGGGATCCCAGCATTACTAACTACCCCAGGGTGAAAGTAGGAGAGATCATTACAGCATTCAGCTCACAGGTACCAATGGTGATAAGACCCCAAAACAATAGAAATCAATAGACACCTGCCAGCAGCTTTTCACCGTCAAAAACCAAGTGATACAATTATTTCATAATGAGTGGTAAGATCAAAATCACAGCCAAGGGGGCCTCATCCGCAGAATTATACAGATGATTAAAACAACACAGCTTCAGGTTAGGTGCGGTGGCTCACGCCTATAATCCCAGCACTTTGGGAGGCTGAAGTGGGTGGATCACTTGAGGTCAGGAGTTCGAGACCAGCCTGGCAAACATGGTAAAACCCCTGTCTCTACTAAAAATACAAAAATTAGCCAAGCATGGTGGTGCATGCCAGTAATTCCAGCTACTCAGGAGGCTGAGGCAGAAGAATTGCTTGAACCTAGGAGGCAGTGGTTGCAGCGAGCAAAGATAGTGCCACTACACTCCAGCCTGAGTGACAGAGTGAGACTCTGTCTCAAAAAGAAAAAAAAAAAAGAAAAGGAAAAACCCAAACAACAAAAAAACCCAGCATCCATAGGAACAAGACAGAGAGATAGTCAACAAAGTCACCCCAAAATAAACCCTACAAATATTCAGAGGCCTGGCACTCAACTTGTACCTTCAGAAGAAATCAAGACTGGATGATCAGGAGGCTGAGTGCAGTCACCCCAGCAAAAACACAATGTCTTATCCAGTTTCATGACCTCAGTTGTTATCTGGACCCAGAACCCACTGATGAAAAGAGAGGATAGTCTCCAGATAAAATGACTTTGTAACACCATGGCAACACAAGAGATATTGATTCAGTCCTCTCCCCAAGAGGCCTATGGATAACTCTATAGTGGGAGCAGAGGAAATACCCAAGTATATGATTACTGTCGGACATAGAATGAGGTGATATTGATAGCTGGAGACCTGAAATGTCATCTTGATCCCCGCTATTATAAGAGACTCATATGAGACCAGTTTACAAGTGGACTATTGACTGAGGTCTAGCTCACAGTGGGCCTACCTACTGATTACATCCAAATATATAATTGGAGTAGACATAGTTGCTAGATGGTGCAGCTCCCACATTGAATCCTTGGCCTGTTGGATAAAAGCAGCCTATCATAACAGAGAAGGCCAAGTAGCAGCCTTTGAAATTTCCATCTACTCCCACCTTGCCCCCAGCCAAGATACTAAATACAAAACAAATTCATATCCTGGGAGGGATGACAGAAATTAATGCTAGCTACCCTTAAGCATCTAAAGGAGGCCAAAGTAGAGATCCTCATTTTATCTCCACTTAATTCACCAGTCTGGATCCCTCCAGAAATTAGACGGATCTCCTGGAGCATAAGAGTAGACTACAGAAACACAGCTGCAGCTGCTCCGCCAGATGTGACAACTGTGCTACAGCAGGTGAACGTGGCTTTGGGGACACAGCATGGAGCCAGCCATTTCTATCAGTAAAAAGATCAGAAGCCAGGTGTAGTGGCTCACACTTATAGTCCCCACTGCTCAGGAGGCTGAGGCAGGAGGATCACATGAGCCCAGGAGTTAGAAGCCACAGTGAGCTATGATTATACCACTGAATTCCAGCCTGTGCTATAGATCTAGACCTTGTCTCTAAAAAAAAAAGAAAAGACCAGAAACAGTTTATTTTCATGTGAAATAGGCAACAGAGCTATAGTTTTCTCCAGGGCTGTGTTAGATCTCACTCTTGTAATACAATCTGAAGAAATTTGGGCTTTCTGAGTATCTCACAGGACCTCATATTGATCCACTACATTGATGACATGGCACTAAATGGCTGAATAATCAAGAAACAGCTAGCATCTGCTCCAGCAGTGGCAGGTAAGTCCTAGAAGATTCAGGAGCTCAACATCAGGGAAATTTTTTAAAGATCCAATGATCAGGGGCATGCTAGCTCATCCCACCCAAAGTGAAAGACAGATAGTACATCTTGTACTCCCCATTAGGAAGAAGGAAACACAATGCCTTGTAGACCTCTTTAGGTTCTAAAGTCAGCACATTTCACACTTGGGAATGCGGCTCCAGTCCAGGTTCTGGGTGTCTTGAAAGTTACCATAATTGAGGGAACCCAGAGCAGAAAAGGGCTCTACAGTAACTCCTGAGTATTTGAGCCAGTGACCCAGAAGACCCTATGATGTTTGAGTACCTGTGGTGGGAAAAGATGTCCTGTTAGTTTATGATAAGTCCCAGTGGAACAATCATTATGCAGATCCCAGATTTCTGGAACAAAGCCATGCCATCTGCAAGGAAGAATTATTTGCCTTTTGAAAAACTCTAGTGTGCTGCTGGGTCCTAATAAATATGGAACTTGCCTCTGAGATACCAAGGGTGATGGTTAATTTTATATGCCAACTTGGCCAGGCTTCAGTGTCCAGATATTTGGGCAAACATCAGTCTAGATGTTGCTTTGAAGCTATTTTTTAGATATGATGGGCACTTAAATCAGTAGACTTTGAGTAAAGCAGATTACCCCCCATAATAAGGGTGGGCTTCATTCAAGAAATTCTGCATCGACACTGCCTTTGGAGTTAAGATTGCACAAGATTGCAACATCAGCTTTTCCGTGTGTTTCTGAGAGCCTGCTGGCCTGCTCTGTAAATTCTGGTGGTGCCTGCTCGCACAGTCACATGAGCCAATTCCTTACAATAAACCTACTTCCGCACTCTGTGTGTGTGTGTGTCCATCTATGAATCTGTGTCTCTGGAGAACCCTGACTAATGCACCATGTGACCCTGCATCCAGAACACCCATCATCATGAACTGGGTTTTGTCAAACCCAGTGGTCCCCAATTTTTTTGGCACCATGCGCCAGTTTCATGCAAGCCAGTTTTCCCACAGACAGGGTGAGGAGGGTGGTTTCAGGATGACACAAGTGCATTACATTTATTGTGCACTTTATTTCTATTATTATTCCATTGCAATATATTATAAAATAATAGCACAACTCACCATAATGTAGAATTGGCGGGAGCCCTGAGTTACTAGAGGCAACTAGATGGTCCCATCTGGGGTGATGGGAGACAGTGACAGATCATCAGGCATTAGATTCTCATAAGGAACATGCAACCTAGATCCCTTGCGTGCACAGTTCACAATAGGGTTCACACTCCTATGAGAACCTAATGCCGCTGCTGATCTGACAGGAGGTGGAGCTCAGGAGGTAATGCAAGTGATAGGGAGCAGCTATAAATACAGATAAAGTTGTGCTTGCTTGCTCCTCCTGCTGTGCTGTCCAGTTCCTAACAGGTCATGGATCAGTATCAGCCTATGGCCCAGTGGTGGGAGGCCGCTGGTCCACCCCAACAAGTCATAGTTTAGACAGGCCCAGCCACAGTTAATCACGAATGGAAGTGGTACAGCTGGGGTCAGGCCTTAGCTGGGCCAGAGGTCATGAGCAAGTTGCAATAGCAAGTTATCCAGGCTTTCATGTCAATCATTATTATTGCACCAATGCTCCACCCTTAACTCCCTGTGGTCACTTGGGGGATTCCTTACAACCAGCTGACCCAGGAGGAAAAAGCCTGGACTTGATTTATAGATGGGCCCACTCAGTATGTAGTGCAAGCCAAAAATGGTCAGCAGCTGCTCTGCATATCCCCTCAGGGGTGGCCTTGAAAGATAGTGGTCAGGGAAAAATTCTTCCAATAGAAAGAGTTTCAAGAGATGAATCTGGTTACCCACTTTGTACGGACAAAAGAAATGGCCCAAAGTTACAGATTCATTGGCAGTGGCAAATGGCCTGGATGGCTCATCAGGGGCCTGGAAGAAGAAAGATTGGAAAATTGGAATCAAATTGTCTTAGTGTACAAAAAGTGAGAATAGATATGATAGCAACGGTGAAATAAGAAGATCTTTGATCACATGTTAATGCCCACCAGGGAGCCCATAGTACAGAAATAGTATGAAGCAATTAGGTGGGCAGGGTGACTCAGCAGGTAGAGGTCATCCAGCCTCTAAGGACCTCTCTGATCATCTTTCCCACAAGAAGTCGTTTGATTATTTCAGACTAAGCAAATGTTCAGTGAACCACACCCCTAGTAATTAAGGACAGCCACCAACTTTGGCATTCACAGCCAAGTTTCCTGGAAAATCTGAGGACTCAAAGCAGGAGGAGGCAGCCAGGAGACAGATCTGGAGGCCCTGCTAGGAGTGTGACTCTTCACAGCTAGGTGCTCATTCTTCTTCCATGCCTACCCTTCACCTGGAATTAACTCTTCCCCGGGCACCTAACAGTAGCATGTATTAACCCAAATGAATGTGGTGGTATTGTCACCCCGAGATGAGCTACTAGTTGCTTCGGATCCAGCCATCTTTTATCCGTGTCTACTTAGCAAGGACTCCAACCAGAGGCTGCACTGGGACCCTCTCAAAGAAGCTCAAACCCATATCATTGGAAGGAGTCAGGCTGCCATTTTCCTCTGTAGAAGGTCTATATCCCAGCTCGGTAATAAAGCCACCTCCATTGGAAAAAGATGAGAGAGTCCAGCTGATGTGGAAGCCCCAGCAAATTGTTGAAACTCTCAATGGCTTCACCAAATTCTTACTACCATTTCACAGCAATAGCAAGATACTAAGGAGGAAAGATCTAGTAGTTACCTAGGAATATGTATCTGGACTTTGGGAGAGTATCTGAGAATTATCAGCAGATCTGTGGTTCACGCATCCATTCATTTGACCATTTATTAAACATCTACTATGTATCAGGCACTCTGCAAGATGCTAGGAATTTGCCAGTGAATAAGATAGACCGGGTCTCCATTGTCCTGAAATTCAGAGTCTGGTGGGATGTGGAAGTGTAAATTGAAGCCATGTGTACAGGTCATCTTTCCAAAGGTATGAAGAAACACTAAGCTTTAGGGCACATTCTGGAGTTCAAGAGAGAGAATAGGAACTAACAAAGGAAGTGGAGAAAGAGGAAGTATGTGGAAAACCAGAGGAGCATAACGTTTAGTTTAACTTGTGAGAGTTTCAAAAAGAAGAGAGAATGTAAAATACCATCTGCTGCTAAAAACCGAGAGTAAGACTAACAGGAAAAAAGTGTAGTATAGTAGTGTTAAGTACATGGACTCTAGTTTCAGAAAAACCTAACTTTGAGTCTTACCTCCACCACTTATTGGTGATGTGATCTTGGTCAAATCTCCTTTAGTGGGGACAAAAAATGCTTCCTTTAAGGGTTGTTTAAATAAAATAATATATGCAAAGTGTCAAGTATACTGTTTAATAAACAGTAGTTTGTTTTTTAAATTTTGTTTTCTATTTCACTCTTGAATTTGGCAAAAAGGAGAATTGGTGCACTCTAGGAAATTTGCCTAAAGTTCTTAAATTTTAAACTCCAACACGTGCTTCCAGTGTCTGTTTATCAACCTTTCAGTATTTATTAATCTCAGACTAACAATCTTCCACTATGTGTCCCTCTGATAACATGTAGAAAGGGCACAATCAAAGGGGACTTTAGTTTTAACAAATCAGGGCTACAATTTGGTGTTCAGATGCTCTACCTATTAATTTAGAGAATGTGGTCCATCACACAGGTGGAAATTTAAACGAAGTATATATCCTGGTTCTCACAATTCAGAATGTGGGGTTGAGTTGGACTTTGTCTCTCCCATAGTGTGGCAGTCAGATAAATCAAGCATCAGATTCAACCTAACTCAGAAGTTGGAATCTGTCTCCCCCATAGTCAGTGTAACATTCAAATAAATCAAGCATCAGATTCAACCCAAGTCAGGAGTCTGCAAAATATTTGCTCTTGCCTTTAGATGGACTTTGAAGACAAGGACAGTAGCAACCTTAGAAAGTTCCAACCAAACTAGATCCAACAGCATAGAGTACCCACCCTGGGGAGGACAACTGAAAAATGGAAGCCAGATGTTAGAGGGTTAAGGAGAAGACCTTGAGGAGCCACATAGACCACTCCTTGAAGAAGTTTGGAAGTGAAAAGACAGACACAGGAAATTCTGTCCATACCACCATCAATTTCAACTGAAGCCTAGATCAATCATTTCAAATAAGTCCTGTTTGATGAGCTGATTTCTCAAGCAAGCACTTTGTCTCAGCTGTACCCCAAGGCCTGGCTTTCTCATGTTCCATAAGCAGAGAGGATCATAAACCCTGCTGAGATGTCAGTAAGGAAGACTCCACTTTCTAGCATGCCCAGCCTGCAGATAATGATCTTGACTAGAAAAGTGTAAGGTAGTTAAGAGCAGTTAAGGCACCAGGTCACACTGTACTTATTCTGGCTGGGGAAAGATCACTTTCTCTGTGCCTGGGATTAGGCAAACCAAGCAAACACTAGAAGTCTCATTCTCTCCAAGAACATCAGGTATGATATCAGGTCCCACTCTGGAATGTAGGTAGGGCAGCATCTAGGTTAGTCTGTGTGTATTTGGCCTTCCTAGGTCATTGACAGTCTATGGATTAGTCTTACGGTCAGGTAATTTTCTCCAAAAAGGACCAGTCAGTGACAAGGGGTGAAGACTCTGGTTTGGCTCAAAAATCTAAGAACCTCCCCCCAGCCCAGATCTGTTATAGAGCACCTTCTACTATACCCCAATTGGTTCTAACTCTCACCCAATATACACAAACTTCTCTGACCCTCATGAACTGGGGGAGACCAGACTTTCCATTTCTGCCCCTCTCACTTCCAACTCCTGCCTCTGTTTGCTGAAGTGGCTCTACCAGCTGATGTCCACGTAGCTGGACTTTCCTTTGGCCCGTTGTGTGTTCATATGTACCAGCCAGGGGGGTTATGGGGACTTCCAGAATGCTCTTCCCAATAGTTGGAAAGCATGATGACCAAATGTTTATGAGGATGTCTTGCTGATGGATTTTAAAGTCCCTGAAAGCTTAAGATTCAAATTTAGGTTACTCTACATATTAGTCTCATTGATAGACAAAGAAATGTCAAGGGGAGCCCTGCCTCCTGAGTGCATTGGCACCTGGTATAGGTCACTAGCTGGCCTGTGACAGGTAAGCCTCTCCAAGTGACATGATTGGGTTTTCTCACAAATTTCCATTATTGGATTTAAATTTAAACAAAATATTCTGGGCCAGGCATGATGGTGTGTGTCTGTAGTCCTAGCTACTTTGAAGGCTAAGGCAGGAGGATCACTGGAACCTAGGAGTTCAAAGTCACAGTGAGCTATGATTGAACCTTTGCACTCCAACATGGGTGACAGAGCAAGACTCTGTCTATAAACAAACAAAGGAATAAATAAATAAACAAAAATGTTCTGACATAAGGTTCACTCAATGGAGTGGATCGAAATAAATCAGACCATTTGACTTTTGTTCATTCATTCAGCACATACTTGCTGAGTACCTACCTTATGCTGGACACTGTGCTAAGTGCTCCAAGTGCAGCATAAGCAAACCAGTCAGGTTCCTGCCCTCATGGATCTGGAAGAAGGTAGTAAAATAACCTTAGAAGTAAGTGAAAAAGTAGAAGTGCTACAAGAGAGAACTATGAGGTGCTATGAGAATGTGCTATCAGGAAGTTGGACCTGGTCTTGGTGGTATAAATAGTGGAGTTAAGGAAGGAATATCTTAAAGTTTAATGGCCGAGAACACAGAAGACATTCGCAATACCCTATATTTGGCAGCCTTGCGAAACTCTTAGCTATGGTGAGCCTCCTCTATCTTCTTACATTGCTTCATGTTTCCCTCTGGATGGAAAGGGAAAAGTAGGTTTAGGGGGCAGGGTTTGGTTAAATAAGTAATCCAATAAGAGAACATGATTTGCTGATTTACTAATTCAAGGACAACTATCTATGTTAACTGCCACTTTCTAAATGAAAAACTCTTAGGTAGAACTATCTGAAATTTACCATATTTAACTTTTTGATTCATATAAGCAGCAATTTCATCTGGTTCAGGCTAACCATATGGAGACTTCTGATCAAAAAAACCTTAAAGTGCTGATGCTGAAGAACAAGACTGACCTTAAACCATAGAACAAGGGGCCATGCCAAAACAGGCTTTTATTTCCTCCCTTTATCTTTTTTTTTTTTTCTTTAATACGGGGGCCAGTAAAACTCTGTGGAAACAAAAAGGTGTAGCAGACACTAGAAGGGTGTCAGGAAACTTTAACCCCAGCAAGGCCACTCACATTTTCTCTGATTTTGTGTAATGGCTTTCTGTCTCTGAGGCAATAGTTCTTCATCGGTGAAACTATGGGGCTTGACCTATGATATTTAAGGCCATTCTTTTAAGACTCTTCTTGCTCCTTGCTACTGTAAGACTTAGAGTAATACAGCTCTATAATCCCCAGCTCAGAATACAACCATTTCTCATTTCTGATCCCTCACCATATGGACAGATGCAGCCAATGACAATATGGCCCATATCTGCCTGTCAATCACATGTGCTAGTCTCCGTGTGGACCAAGATAGAGATAGGATTCACCTTGTTGATCAGATGATTTGTGAGCTAGTGCTTTATCCAGAGTATATATTACATGTCAAAATTGTAAACATTCAGTAGGAAATCATTTTTGAGGACATTACCCAAAGCATCAGAAGAAGAGTTGATCTAACTACTGGCTAAAGCGAATCCAAATAATTACTACTCATTTTGGTTTTTGCCCTTCTTGAACATAGAGATTGTATTGCTCAGCACTTAGAAACTGACTCCAAACAGCTGGGAAGGGAATGCTTTCTGAAGTCCAGCTGGGCTGCCAGCACAGATCATCTCCATTCTGCTGACCAGCAGGACCATGTGCCAGCAACCAAACCTTTGAGTCTCTCAGCGTAAGGGCAAGTGGTAACACCAGGAGTTTTAAGCCTGCAAAGAGTGATTATCTGGAAGTGAGGTCATGATTCAGGGGTTTGACTGTCAAACACTGCTGACAAAGACGCATTCTTTTCCCTGACAGTACAGAATCATATTACTGCACACACAAGTGTCTCACACCTGGGAAGGATGAAATTACACTGAGCTTAATCCTCTGAAACCAGCTCAACAAGAAGTCACTTAAACATTTAGGATAGGAGTTGTCTCTTGGCAAAGAAAATATTGCAAGGCAACCGGGCAGTTTTTACTAATGAGAAGGGCCTGGACTTGTCAGTTGAAATAATCTTTGACCCTTGATTCCCTTTATTAATTATTCCTTGAGAGGTCTAAACATAGTCTCTCTTAAGTGGGCACTCTGGTCTTTTGCACTCATCCTTATTAACTGATGAAATCAGTCCTTCAGCGAGGTTACATAAGCATATTAAACCAAAGCAGACGGATACCAGATACTTCTCTAAAAATAGGTACATAATTCATCCCTTTCAGCAAAGCTTTGCTCCAATTAGGGTCAGTGAAGATTCCTTACATGCTGGAATGTGTCAGGGGACACATACTCAGGGTTGTAAGCAAACTGAGGCCAGACAGGAGTTTCACAACCTTTATCTCTGGGTTTAATTAAACAAAAAGGCAGCATTGGGAAAGGTGTGTAAACACAAGTCTTCCAAGGAGCTCCACCACACATCTTTCCCTAGACCTATATTCTCTACCACCTGCCTGTCCTGCAGGGAGGCTAGTGCCTTGGCTCCACACCAGCAGGGAAGAAGCAGTAACCTCCCGAGCCATCTTTGACCTGCAGCTCCAGCGTATCGTGGTCAAGTTCTTCACTCTCCTCCCTCTTCCCCGAATCCTAGTTTGTAGTGTTATGGAAAGTTAAATCTATGAAACTGATTGATAGAGATGGGACATGAAAGGAAACCAAGGAAAACCTAATCTTGTTGATCATTGTGAGGAGTTTGGCTTTTGCTCAGTTTTGATTTGGGTCTGTTAAATGTTGATTGCCTCCTCCCACTTCTATCCCTTCAATGAAAGAAAATATTGATCAGTTTAACTATGCAGAAAAAGGATTTTATCAATCCCCTCTAAGCAGAGTAAGTTCCAGCCATATACACTATTTGCATTTCTCAAAACAAATACTGTCATCTGTTTGTTTTAGCTATACAGACTATGGCATAGGCTTTTCTTTCTACTTGGAGTGCCTTTCCTTAATCCTGTACTCTAAATGTACCTGTTGGACAAATTTCTGTTCATACAAAGCAATCGAAATATCACTTCCTTAGTGGAGACTTCCCTGCCTATTTCATCTGAACTGTGCCTAATTTGTTATGAAACATTTTCTGAACCCCACTAGTACTGATCACATGGTTTAGTTCATAACCTACAAGCCAGCAGTATGGGCTCTGGGGCCAGGCTGGCTGCGTTCAAATTTCACCTCTGCTACTTATTTGTTGTGTAAAGGACCCTGAGCAAATTACTCAACTTCTCTATGCCTCAATGTCCTCATCTGCAAAATGGGGATAATGGTAATGCCTCATAGGACTGCTTTGAGAAATAAATTCATAAGAGTGTCAAACAGCATCTGCATTGAGATTAGTGCTGACACACAGAAAATGCTTATTAAATAAATAAAAACTTGTTGAATGCAGAAGCAGTCTGAGCAACAGATAGTCAACAGCCAGGAGGCAATTGTGCAGCAATTTATCTGCTTTCCTGCCTACCTTCTTTCCTAGACTATGAATGTATTGAAAGAAGAAGCCAAGTATTTTGCTTTACTCAACTTTAGCACCCAACACATGGTAGTTTCATTGAATGAATGAATGAATAAATAAATGATTTTCCATACAAGTATCTCACTTTAGTTGAAATATAGCATAAATACATGTAATAGATTCAAGAAAGGCCCCAAAAATAAAAATATAGGAATGTAAGTTGTCCACAACACAAGCAAATGTGAAGTCTCTCTACATTTGGTTGCTAAAGAAATAGTCAAGGAGCCCAGTGGATTAGAATAAAGAAAAGGGAATTTCCTTTAAAAGTTTAAAATAGAGAAAGAATATGAGCTATGGAGAGAATTACAGAGAGTATCCCAGGGAAGGGAAATGACCCTTACTGAGAACACTTGGGGGTCCCTAAGTCCTAGGCAGCTCCTCCCAAATCTTATGAGACATATTCAAATGCACACACATCCAATATAATTTGGGGTCAATATAATTTGTGGGCAAATTAGAAAAATGTTTTTTCTAATTTGGTTTTCAAATTATTTTTGTATTAGTAATTCCTTTGATTCACAATTGGTTATGATTTCTTAGCAATCACTGGGTACCTATAAGGCGTTTCAAGTGAGAAAAACTAATCCACAAATTGCTTACAACAATAATGAGATGTTTATGAATACTGAATTTAACAATTGATGAAACTGGCCTATGTCATAATTTGTGGCTATGTCACTACACATTTAAAAATTTTGATATCACATTGTTCAATGGAATCGAAATATTTCTTTATTTTTCTTCTCCAGGTCTCAAGTATTTTAACCATCTCTTGAAGTTTTCTTGGGCCCCAGCCTAGGCACTATGCCTAGAGAACCTAATGGATAAAGCAACCCTGCTTGTTTAAAGGTCTAGAGGCAAGTACAATCAAGTTTAATGCCAAACATGGCAAACTTATTTTCCCTGTTGAAGCCAAGTATCTGTGTGGAGGATTAGTTGGATGCATGCTTCCAAAAGAAACCAGCTGTTCTTGTAAGTAAAGTCCTGCTGAAAGAAACCAGCCTATTTAGGTTGGAGAATATGGGGGCACAGATTGCCTTTTCCCATCACCTGCAAGGAACACCATGCCCTTATTTCATCTCAGTGCAAGATACAAGATCTGGGATCCAAAACACTACTTTCTATCACAAAGCCAGATCTCACACCTTTTTCAGATCAAATGTTCCAGCCTCTTTAGAAAAGCTTAGAAAATAGTCTTTCTTTCACTCCCCACCAGTCTTCATTGTGACGTATGATGCATATCACAACCCTTGGTACTGGATGAACGCTCCCAATCTGAATGAAGAACAGGAAAAGATAAACAAAAAACTGAGGCTAAGAGAATCACTTAACCTGAACCAGATGGTAAGAAAAGCATGCTAGAATGGAATATCCAACCGGCTATAGACATTATTTTTGGCAGACAAATGAATGGCCCCATTATAAAGGCATCAGGGTTGGTGTATTGTCGAACTCTAGGGGGCAACATTGAATTGTATTCTATGGTTGTGGTGCTCCCTGCAGTTCTGTAAACACATAAGTCTGAGAGTGATCATCACATGCCTATCATATCCAGGGAAATAAGGAACAAAATGGCCCAGAAGAAGAGAAAGAACATTCTACCATGTCGCACGTAACCTACTAACAGTCCACAGTTGCAGTTGATTTCATGCCTAACTCTTGCTACACCTAAGATTTGCATAACTTAGTACTGGGGAGGTTTTGGGGGAAACCAGAATTCCACCTCTGAAGCCAAGCCAAATCTTCAGTGACTGGAGACTGGGAAAGCTGCCTTTTTCAAATCTAGTTTCTCTTGCCCAATAGCACTTAAAGGACAAACGTGTTCTGTTCTGCATCTTTGGAACTCACTATTCATGGTTAAGTCATTGCCTTTGAGACTTTATAAGGGTTATTGGCAGTTTAGCTTTACAGTAAATGTAGTGTAATTTACACAATAAAATGCAGTCACTTGTTTAATTACTTACCTCACCTATTGGGACTTTTTCTCATCTCTCAGGTCACGGTTTTTATTTAGGGCCGTAACAATGGGGTTGACATTAGTATGAAACACTTTTGAACCCCCCAAAATGAAGACTTCTTAACTGCACCTGAACAGTGACTCGCCAAAAACAATGAGAGGTGTTTCACAATCTGAGTGGGTGAACTTCATCTAACTGATATGTAAATAAAGGAGTGGCGGGTTAACAGCCCAATACGCAGAATCGGCCTCTCAAGAAAACTTGGCTACTAGAAATGAAGGGCAACTTCACTCAAATCCTGTGACACTGCATGGAATTTAGGCACAGCAAGATGCTTGGGCCTGGACCAATGGAAGGACAAAAGGTTCCTTTCTCTCTCTGCAGTTCACCCATGTCCAAAGAGAGAGAAAACCAGGAGGTGGGACTTCAGAGTTGATTCTGAATCTTCCTGTGTACTTGTAATTCAAGGCGTGTGTGTGTGTGTGTCTGTGTGTGTGTGTTTTCTGTTTAAAACCACCAGGGAAATACAGATAGTCCCTGAGAACAAAAGATTAATATTGCACCTTGGTCTTGCCCTTCTGGCTCACATGAGGGGGAAAGCCCAGTAGACCAGCATGGCTCGAGGGAGCAGAACCACCCCAGATCCAACCACACAAAGAAAAAAAGACCTTGAAAGAGGAAAAATATTATTTGTAGCTATTAATGAAATCACAATCACCATAATAATTCTAATGTCAGTAGCTAGCACTTGCCCAAATTATTTAAACATGGAAACTCACATTCTGGCAAATTCTGCCCACTTTCCAAGGCTTTCTGGGAGTCCTAGGTGATGTTTTATAGGCATTTGCACAAAGCCGTATTGTTTTCTACTCCAGCCTCTGTGTTGAAGTGATGCCTGACAGTCCCTCTATGCCCTTCATAATAATTCTGGTATCAGCCAGAGCTGTGTCTCTTGGTAGTCTCAGAGCCAGTAACTCAAAATGACCCAAATTGGTGTTTATCTTCCTACCTGGGCATCAAAGCATCCCAGATCTCATGGAGTCTGCTGTGAAAACAGCTGCTTCTGCATCTCTTTCTCCCTGGGAGGGTTTAGACAGGAGTCAAGGAGCCAGACTCATCCATTTGGGAATTGGTATCTGTGACAGATGGTTCTTTTCTTTTCACCTCATCCCTTTCCTTACCGTTTACTCTCCCTCTACCCATTCTGTTTCACTATATCAGGTAAACACCAATAATCTACACTTTAATGAGCCCCCTTCCTGGGGGAAGCACAGATCCAACCTCTGAGAAGCAACGATGTATTCATTACAAGGCTGTATTGCCTGGTAGCTGAAGCTGTGAAGTCAGACCTGGATCTGAATACAGGCCCTACTCCTTCATACTATCTCCTTGAGCAAGTGACATAACCTCTTTGTGGCCCGGTCTCCTTGATTACCAAATGAAGACAGTAACAGACTTAGCTCATAGGGTTGTGGTTAGAATTCTACAAGATCATTCATTGATTACTTCCTTGTATAAATACCTTATTGAGGATCCATAATGTTCCAAGCATTATTCTAGGTATTAGGGATACAACATAGAACAAAACATACAAAATATCTGTCTTCATGGAGCTTAAGTTCCAGTTGGGGAGATAGACAATAAGCAGGAATATAATAGAATAAAATGTTGGGCAGTGATACAGTCTATAAAGCATAAATCTGATTGGGGACAGAGACGGATGGCAGGGAAAGTATTTGATAAAATATAGTAAGATAGTTACGAAAGCCCTCTTTGATGAGGTAGCATATGAGCAAAGATCCGAATGAAAAACACTTCAGCACTTTGGGAGGTTGAGGTGGGTGGATCACGAGGTCAGGAGTTCAAGACCAGCCTGACCAACATGGTGAAACGCCATCTCTACTAAAAATACAAAAATTAGCCAGGCGTGGTGGTGTGCACCTGTAATCCCAGCTACTCAGTAGACTGAGGCAGGAGAATTGCTTGAACCCAGGAGGTGGAGGTAGCAGTGAGCTGAGATCACGCCATTGCACTCCAGCCTGGGTGACAGAGCGAGATTCCATCTCAGGAAAAAAAAAAAAAGAAAGAAAGAAAAGAAAGAAAGAAAGAAAAAAGAAAAATACTTAGTGTATTTAAGGCATAGAATGTTTAAAAACGGGACAATTAATATTACTTTCCAGGTTCTCATCTTTAAGATGCTCACAGACTACATACCTGGAAATGTGGTAGTTGCTTGACTTTCTTTTAAAAAACACATCCCTAGGTCAGGCATGGTGGCTCATGCTTGTAATTCCAACACTTTGGGAGGCTGAAGTGGGAGGATCGCTTGAGGCCAGGAGTTTGAGATCAGCCTGTCTCTGAAAAAAAAAAAAAAAGAAAAAACACCTCTGAACAAAAAACATCATCACATTTCACAAACACAACTATTTTTATTTTAAATATTGCATTTCATTAATATAATTCTTAGTCTCCCATCCCTGGTCACCTTGCTACTTAGTGCCAGAGCAAGGTCCAGAACTAGATGTTTGGGGTTGTTTTGTTTAACTTTTATTTCAAGTTCAGGGGTATATGTGCAGGTTTGTAACACAGGTAAATTTGTGTCATGGGAATTTGTTGTACAGATTATTTTATCGCCTAGGTATTAAGCCTGACACCCATTAGTTGTTTTTCCTGATGCTCTCCCTCCTCCCATTCTCCATCCTCCAAGAGCCCCAGTGTGTGTTGTTCCCCACTATGTGTCCATGTGTTCTTATCATTTAGTTTCCACTTATAAGAACCTGTGGTATTTGGTTTTCTGTTCCTGTGTTAGTTTGCTAAGGATAATGGCCCCAGCTCCATCTATATCCCTGCAAAGGACATGATTTCACTGTTTTTTATGACTGTATAGTGTTACCTAGTATATACACACCATATTTTCTTTACCCAGTCTGCCATTGTTGGGCATTTACATTGACTCCATGTCTTTGTTATTGTGAATAAGGCTGCAATAAACATACGTGTGCATGTGTCTTTATAATAGAACAATTTATTTTCCTTTTGGCATATACCCAGTAATGGGATTGCTGGGTTGAATGGAATTTCTGTCTTTAGGTTTTTGAGGAATTGCCACACCGTCTTCCACAATGGTGGAACTAATTTACACTCCCACCAACAGTGTTCAAGTGTTCCTTTTTCTCCACACCCTCACCAGCATCTGGTATTAATATTTTTTGACTTTTTTAATAATAGCCATTCTGACAGGTGTGAGATGGTATCTCCTTGTGGTTTTGATTTGCATTTCTCTAATGATCAGTTGTACTTTTTTTCATTTGACTGTTAGCCACATGTATGTCTTCTTTTGAAAAGTGTCTGTTCATGTCTTTTGCCCACTTTTTAATGAAGTTTTTTTTTCTTGGAAATTTAAGTTCCTTATAGATGCTGGATATTAGATGTTTGTCACATGCATAGATTGCAAATTTTTTTCCCCATTCTGTAGCTTGTCTACATACTCTGTTGATAGTTTTTTTATTTTTGCTTTTTGCTGTGCAGAAGCTCTTTAGTTTAAATCCCATTTGTCAATTTTTGCTTTTGTTGCAATTGTCTTTGGTGTATTCATTATGTAATCTTTGCCTGTGTCTATGTCCTGTATTGCCTAGGTTGTCTTCTGGGTTTTATAGTTTTGGGTTTTATATTTAAGTCTTTAATCTGTCTGAGTTGATTTTATATATTGTATAAGGAAGGGGTCCAGTTTCTGCGTGTGGCTAGTCAGGTATCCCAGCACCATTTATTGAATAGGGAATCTTTTCCCCACTCCTTGTTTTTGTCAGGTTTGTCAAAGATCAGATAGTTGTAGACGTGTGGTCTTATTTTGGGGCATAACTGGATCTTATGACCTCTGGTTCACTTTCTCACAAAAAGCCTGTCAGTACCTGTGAAGGGTAGCAATATACTTTCTAGAGTGCAGCTACTATTTGCTTTTGGGGAATCTGGACAGTGGATGGGAAAAGGAATAAGACATAGTGAGTAGGCAACACTGTATGTCACTCAGGAGCATACTTCTCTTGGTGGTTGGTAAGCCAGCATGGATAGTATCACTGCAGAATTATCTCAAACTACTTGGGAACCATTGAAACCTAATATTGCTGTAAAGCCCCCCCCCCCCCTTTTTTTTTCCCTAAAGTATGTTCCTTGAGCATTTATTCTATGGGGTTTCATGTTCAAAACCTTGGGAAAACATCACAGACTAAATATGTCTCCTGGAGATTCCCAAAGCATCTTAACGGATTAAAGGACTTAAGTTCTGCAGCAAAGACATTTGATTAACCTTAATTTATCCAAACTCCTTTGACGACAGAATCCTTTTCTCTTTTGACACTCATTAATCTGAACTTCTTGAAAAGCCTCTATAAAGACACTAAATTTGAATCAAGTAAGCAAATTTTGGAATTCTGGAATCTTACAAATAGTGCAAAAGTAGGCAATCAGTAAACAGGAGGTAATTGACTGAATGAAGCTCTTATCGGATACATATTCAGCTTATCAAACTTCTGTATAAAAAGGAGTGCTCTTGCTTCCAGGTATCACAGGGGCACTGGCATGCAAAGATTTCAGAAGTCCTTTCGTGGGGACTAGTTTTCAGAATCTCAACTTTGGAGACAGAAAGTAACCTTAATGAGTATTTTTAACCACTTGTTTTGAACTATGTTGTCAAGACACACCCATAGTGAGGTTTGTTAAAATGATTTTTAAAAACACATTAAAGTATGATAGATTGTGAATGATGTTTTAAAAAGCAAACTAGAACATATTCAAGGTTGTCCATACCCTATGATTTCACTTTTATCACTCTGCACTCCCATATCCTTTCCTGAGTGGGAAAGAAAAGAGGGGTGGAGTTATAGCCAGCCTGCTGGGAACTGCACGTAACCTGCAGCTGCTCTTATGGGTGCAGAGGGACACACCCTTGGGAGTGTGTCATGCATATAAATCTTAGCTGTCATGTCTGTTATCTGATGGAAGAAAGTTAAGAAATGCTGAACCAACACAAACTCTACATTTTACAAATAAGAACATGGAAGCCTGGAGAGCAAAATAACATGCCTCGGTCATTCAGACAGAAAAAACACAATAGAACTAAGACCCAGGTGTCCTGTCTCCTGGCTCTAAACAACCTGGTCTCTTCTGAAGCACCTGTCTCAGATCAGGTTCCCTAGAAGCACAGCCTGAGATGGGAATCCCAGTTTAAGAGATTTACTGGAGAAGTGTTCCAGACCCCACTCAATTTAGGATTCTTCTGGGTCACCCCATACAAAGATCAGTATTCCAGTATGGGGTATGCTACCTCCTAATCCCAGAAATGCCTATCAAGCATTGTGCTTTTTTCTTACTTGTGTAAGGTGTAAAGCACAAAAACTTTTTAGATAGGATAACCCAGCATGTGCAGGATAACCCATAACCCAGCATGCTCAGATCACTAAACCCCTAAAAACTTTACCAATGTAGTGAACCCCTGAATCTTTTCAGTGTTTTTTCTGTACAAATGCTATCCCTTGAAGCATATGTATCCTGCCAAGGCATTCAGATAATTTGCCACTTCTCATCTGGCTTGGTTAACATGATGACATCAAATATAGTGGGCCAATGTAAAGTTCTGCATAATCATCCGATGGTCTAGGTCTCTTTGGACTATTTTGTGATAGAGAAGGCAGGAAACAAACATAGCCCTGAAGCAAAACTCTGAATGTACATTGTTGTTCATTGCATATGACTTCAACTGCTTCTGATCCTTATTTCTGATGGGCATTTAAAATATTTGCCAGGTAATAGCTTAATATTATGGATAGGAGGATATGTTAATCTGCTCTAGTGAAAAACAGCTACAGTTGGGGGAATTACTTGGTCATGTTTGTAGCAGTACATTATTTTCCCCTATGATCCAGTTTTTTTAGGGACCAGACTGATATATTAAATGAGGATATTGCGGGACCCACCACTCCTACGTCCTTTATGTCTTCAAGAGTAGCACCAATATGCCATCCCCTCTAGGATGCCGAGCAGTTTCATATCCTATCTTGGCCAAAGGGTGAAGTTTTGTGGATTTTCACATGGCCTTTTGTATTAAAATTGCTTTTACTTTACAGGTCAAAGAACCAACGTTAGTGTTCTACCAACTGCTAAGAATGTTCATTTCACTTACACATTCGGGAGCTGGGGTCATGATCACTGGGTGGATCCATGGCCTCAGTTTATCAACTGTGAGACAAACCTGGGTCAGAATTCCACTTGTTACCTGACTTGCATAAAAGTGGTCATGAAAGCACTTCGGGTTCTCATGTATCAGGATCATCTCTGACCTGTTCTTACAGGATCTGAAAGAACTGGGTATTCCTTTTCCTTAGTGTATAGCCATGGGTCCCTTTGGGGAAGGACCTGCTGAATCACTCTGGTATATACTTGTTATGATGCTGCACTGTCTTTTCACATGGAAACTGTATTAGTCCATTCTCACTGCTAATAAGGACATGCCCCAGACTAGGTAATTTATAAAGAAAAAGGGGTTTAATGGACTCACATTTCCACGTAGCTCGGGAGACCTCACAACCACGGCAGAAGGCAAAAGAGGAGCAAAGGCACATCTTATGTGGCGGCAGGCAAGAGAGAAGTGAGAGCCAAGTGAAAGGGGTTTCCCCTTATAAAACCATCAGATCTCATGAGACTTACTACCACGAGAACAGAATGGAAGAAACCGCGCCCATTATTCAATTATCTCCCACTGGGTGCCTCCCACAACACGTGGGAATTATGGGCGCTACAAATTCAAGATGAGATTTGGATGGTGACACAGCTGAACCATATCATGGGGACCCAACCTTTCTGCAGTCAGTGGGTTTTGGATCTGAGAACTGACTTAGGTCTAGAAACTGGGCAAGAGATCCTGTTTTCTATTGGGATAGCTGACCTCAGCCTTCTGTTCATCTACTCTTAATCTCATTTGATTTTATACTTTAAGTGAATATTATTAGCTACAATCTACCTTGCCCCTAGGAACAATATGACCCATTAACCACTTCCATTGATACCTGTAGGTCAGGCCTCCTTGGATGTCATTTCAATATTGCTGCCTGTTACAGTAATTATATCCACCTTACTTCTGATGGTTAAGGGTTCCCACCTGGCCTCTGCTATGCCAAGGCCCAATTATTCTCATTGACTTCAGGGAGCCTGGTTCTGGAATAGCATCTTCTACTGTCAGCCCCAGCCTAAAGATAAAGCCTCTATAGCACTTCTCAGTAGTCCTGGTATCCACTCTCAGCCACTCCCAGTGCATTCCTTTTCACCCTGGTAAATAGTGGAACATAGCTGGTGAGTTTTCCAGTATTATATAGTTGACCCATTCTAGTATGCTCAGTTCTCTGAGACCTTTAATCCCTTCCTTCTCGGTCTTCCAGGCAATCTAGCATCTGTATCTCATTTATTGCAACCAATCACTTTTTCTAAGCTACTAACACCCACCCCATCAGTATATTAGGCATATTTCCTGAGGCCCTTAACCCTACCTTGACAAACGTTCCCTTATCTTCCCACCCTCATCCAGAATCCTCGTGATCCACTTCTAGGCATACTCATCCAGTTCCTGCTGGTATACATGAACCCGTTTCTGCACCTCCTTTGGAATATAATTTCTCTCCTCCCCTTGCAGGCCTGGTACCTCTCTAGTACTTGGTGAGATTTGACCCTAATTTAAAAAGTTTTGTGTCCAGAAGAGAATGTGATGACTGATCCTAAGAAGATAAGACTTTACAAAGCATCTGCCTTATTTGAGGTCTCAGTATTATTTAGAAAATGGAGGGGGGCTCTATCTTCCAACAGGGGGCGTGGGCCATTTATGCATGCCAAGAAGGTTCAGAGAAATCTGAAATCTGGGGGTTCTAAGGTTCTCAAGTGTACCACCCCAATATCTGTATCCTGTCTTAGGGCCCCACTCTTTTCCTATCAGGTTCTTGACATTCGTATATTTGCCTAAGCTAAGAATTCAACCTGTTTTGAAGTTCTGCTTTCCTTACCATTAGAAAAGCAATCTGCTTACCCTTCAGCTCTGTCCACTGTCTGGCTGTAGGAGATGAGTGTCTCTAAGTGCCATCGAAGGGGCTCTCTGTTTAAAATTGCTGATTAATACATTTTAGCTTTGCATTTTCTCTTTTCAATGAATCAATGGCACTTAACACCAGTCTCCCAGTTCCACAGTTCTAAATTTTCTATTTGATCCATACCTCTCAAATGCCAGAGACATTGTACTAAGCAGTACATTCCGTTCTACCTGCATCCTCCCTCAGATTACCACAGTGAAGTTCTTAGCCAAGGTACAGCGTACCAGAGAGTATCAATACTCTATCTACAGCCAGGAGGGGTCCTCATTGTCATCCAGCCAGAGTGATCCACCCCCAGGATCCCATACCTTAGAGTCCATTTCCTATGACCACTATTGACACCAACTCTTAGGTAGGTTTCCCTAAAAGCAGAGTTTGAGGTGGAGATTCTCGTAAAATTTACTGGAAAAGTGTTCTCAACACATTGGAAGTAAAGGAAGCAGAATAGAGCAAGGGAAGAAAAGCTAAGTAAGGATGTGGTCTCAGCTGAAGACCCGCATCAGTCTGGTCCAGTAGAAAGCTCTGGAGCACAAATTGCAGCACATAGTTGGGCATCCTTGAGGGAAAGATGTCAGCCTTTTGTATCCCTGTGTCAGTCATTGGCTACTGGCTGCTGTCCGGGGATAAGAACCTGGTGGGCAGGCACCCTTGTTCAGCAGAGAAGTCTATGAAGAAGGACAGCTGTAGGTCATTAGTAGACTTTACTCATGGCCCCTGGGGGATGAGTGAACAAGCCAGGACAGCCACAGTGTCCACTACAGATAAATTCTGTAATGATAACTCCTAGTCCCTTAAGAGTAGACTCGATACTAGCAGACAGCCAAAAAGTTATTTGGATCCAACCTGGCAAATAAGATTAATGAGCAATATAGCACTGTTGTGTGTTTTTCTTAAATACAAATAACATTTTTTAAAGGTGATAACAAAGCTTTATACAAAGACTTTCCTCTTTTCTTATGTGGTTTATAAACTACTTTGCATGTAAGTCCCATAAAAGAGTTCCACATACTTTTATCAGATGTTACTATCATTAGATTAAGTGTCTAACTGATCAATCTGATGTGGGCAAAACTCACTTTTAGGCATAAGCTCATGAATGTGTGCATACAAATCAGATCATTCTCGTCAAATAAAAAAATCATAAAAAAGAATAAACAATTTACACTAAGAGAAATGTAAATGTTTGAAAAATATTTTTTAAATGGTATTTGACTTCCCTAGAGATTTTCAAAATGCATAGGAGATATTTTTCTATTTTCTTCATGTTTGTAAAAATACCTCTGAGGATTAATTACACAAGAATCAAGCATTTGGGGTGGAAGTATGCATGAGAGTATACATTTTGGAAGATCATTTGGTGATGTGTCTCAAAATTCAGAAAATAATTGATATGTCCTCAACCCAATAATTTCATTCCTAAGAACTGATTACAAAGAAATAATCTATGATCCCAACAAAGCTGTATATTCAAGGACATTCAGATAGTGTTATTTTACATTGGTGAAAAATTAAAAACTTAAATGCTCAAAAATTATAAAATGAGTACATAAATTCTGGAACATGCGGTCCAGATGTTGAAATACTATGCCTTGAAGTGGCCTTGGCTTAAATTCCAACTCCGTCTTTCCCTAGTTGTGTAACCCTGAACAAGGCAATTAACATTAATTAATTTTTTAAAACGGAGATTACAATAATTTCTATCTCAAGGGGTTGCTATGAGAAAGTACTTGGAGCAGTGTCTGGCTCATAGAAATGTTATCACAGTTGTTTATACAAATACAAAGTATACCTACAATATGATCTCAAATTTTTATGATTAAACATAGTCATATGCCAAAGATTGATTGGAAAACAAAATTTACTGTACACTAAATATCTTAGTCTGTTTTGTGTTGCTATAAAGGAATGCCTGAGGCTGGGTAATTAATAAAGAAAAAGGGTTTGTTTGGTCATGATTCTGACAGTTGAAAAATTCAAGATTGCGTATCTGCATGGTGAAGGCCAGAGAGGATGCTTCCATTCATAATGGAAGGTGAAGAGGAGCCAGCCTGTTCAGAGATCACCTGGTGAGAGAAGAAGCAAGAGAGAGAGAAGTGAGAGGTGCCAGGCTCTTTATAACAACCAGTCGTCCTGGGAACTAATAGCGTGAGAACTCACTTACCCCCAAGAGAGGACATTAATCTATTCATGAGGGGTCATCCCCTATGACCTAAACATCTCCCACTAGGCTCCGTTTCCCCATACTGCCACAAGAGAGTTGGTGGAAACAAACTATAACCAAACCATAGCATTAAACCAATGTCTGTTTGGTCTGTTCTCAGACATCTTGCTCTTAGGATCCCTTTATGCTCTTGAAAATTACTGAGGATCTCAAAGCATTTTTGTTGGTGTGAGTTGTATCTACCAATATTTACTGTATTCAAAATTAAAATAAGGAAATTTAAAACAGGAATGCACAAGCACACATGCTGTTAGACCAATGATGTCGTCACATATCACATAGCTTCTAGAAGACTTCACTGTATACTCATGACAGAATAAGAGTGAACAAAACAGATAGTGGCTTGCTGTCATGAAAAGAATTCTGACTGTGTGGACCCCTTGAAAGAGTTCCAGGGACCTCCAGATAATCTTTGGTCACACTTAGGGTCTGGAAAGCATCTGACACACAGTAGCCAGTCAATATTTGTCAAATGGGCTCAGCTCTTGAGGGTATCTCCCAAGGATTCCACCCTGCATAGCCACTGCCCCAACCTAGGCTCTGGCTTGGGCCAGTCAGTCTGGAGCTCCCCCATTGCCTAAATTTGATGGCAAAGCAGGACTTTGTGGTGGTCACTGCAGAGATCACCAGCAAGATTGAGGGGGTCCCCCTGACTCCTGCCTGGGATATTTGCTTGAAGCCACTATCTCTGAACTTATGCCCCACTTATCTCCCAAAGTCTCAGTTACTTCTAGAGGAGGTAGATGATGTCTTAAAGAGGTTTATGAGTCCAAGTAAGGGAATAAGAGGAGAGAACCAAGGGAGTATATATATCACTGAGCTCTCCTGCCTCAGACATGTTTGTGGAGACATCGACTTATGATGGCCTCATCACTTCATGGTACATCATCTCTGCTTCACTCCACTGTCCAAGATGTCTTGATTTTTATTGTCATTGTTGGACATTCCCTTGAATTGTCTCAGAGCCTCAGAATATCAGGACTTGTGCTGGATTTTTGCTCATTTTTAATTGTAACCATTTTAGCAGTAGAAACATTGGTTTGTTTGGGCTAATAGCTTTTGTATTGGAAAGTTGTTTTATAAAGCAACAAAGTCATCTGTTTGCAAAATTGTAAAAACTGTTTCCAAGAAAACAGATTTTGTTACAACTGAGGGTGTTTTCTTTTCTTTATATTTTGATGTGACAATTCCTACCACATAGAAGAAAACGTTGAACTAGGTGCCTTAACAATAAAGCCATGCCTCTCCTTAGCTGAAGTTTAATGAGAGGGGGAACACAACAGCTACATTACAATAGAGAGGAGGCTGCATTGCTGGCCCTGGAAAAATGCTACTGACTTAAATAATAGTGATTCTTTAAAATGCAGTGGTTTCCCTCTTAATAATAACTTGTGCTTGTCCCCTTTGTAAACTAGTTTTAATTGATAAATAGAAAAAGATGGAAAAAAATCCATGTAGTTATGAATTTCAGATGTGTGTCTGGGGACTACGGGAAATTAGTATGTACAACCATGGCAAAAACAATATGATTTAAAGTAATTACAATAGCTCTCTCTGGAAATCATTAGCGGTTGTAGCACTTAACTAAAATTGACCCAGAGGAGAGGAACTATAATTTGTTCGAGGAAAGGAGGTTACTGGGTGAAACTTTCCAGCCAAAGCAATTCATCCCATAACATATTGCCTTAAATTGAAGTAGAATAGGCAGATGTATTGAAATGAAGCTTACTCTCTGCTGTGCATGTACAATGTATTAAGGTGTTACTTCCAAAGAGAATAGAAAAGGTTGAACATTTTAAAATTTTATTTTAAGGAGGAAATTTGATTACTCTGTGATATGCTTTAAATTATTAAAAGACTTTGCTCTTAACAAAATTGTGTCAGATGAATCAATGTGGCCGGGCGCGGTGGCTCACGCCTGTAATCCCAGCACTTTGGGAGACCGAGGTGGGCAGATCACAAGGTCAGGAGACGGAGACCATCCCGGCTAACACGGTGAAACTTCGTCTCCTAAAAAACACAAAAAATTAGCCGGGTGAGGTGGCGGGCGCCTGTAATCCCAGCCACTCGGGAGGCTGAGGCAGGAGAATGGCGTGAACCCGGGAGGCGGAGCTTGCAGTGAACCGAGATTGCGCGATTGCGCCACTGCACTCCAGCCTGGGCGACAGAGCAAGACTCGGTCTCAATAAACAAACAAACAAACAAACAAACAAACAAGCAGTGCCTACAAACGAGCAAGGGGTGTTATAATAATAGTATCCACTCCAAGCGCTTTACATCATGGTGCTATTATCCCTGCTTTATAGACAAGAATACAGAGGCTCAGAGAGTTTCAGCTCCTTGGCTGAAGTACCCGAGCCAGGAAGCAGCAGAGCCCATATTTGAACTCAGGTTTGTGTGAGGATAGAGTTATTTACCCAAGTCTATATAGCTCCACTGCCTTAACAGGCTTGTATTATTTCAGGGGTGCTAGGGGAGGCCCCCAATCCAAGAAATGCTGGGAGAACAACTAGAACGCTGATATTAAAATCCCACCCTTAGAAATTCCTGCCCCTGACTGAAACCTGTAAAACTTAATTTTCTAAGTATAGGTTACACTGTTTCTGGGGATGGGGGAGGCAGGCCTGGAGTAAGTGGAGAAAGGGAAATCAAGAGGCTGGGACCCAGCACGGAGGCCTGGATAAAGACCACAGCAACATGAGGCTGGAGGGAATTGAGGACCAACACCCTTCTTCTCCTTCAGGTGCCCTGGCAACTAAAATCTGGGAGCCAATGGGAGGCAAAGCTCCTCAATAGGCTGTGCTGACACCAGTGCTGCTTGGGAATCAGGTTTGGGAAAGATGGAGGAAGCAGATGGGCTCAGTCTTCCTTAAACCTGAAGGCTCTATGAAGACCTCACTCACTCAAGATGCTGGCTTTCGGTCCCCCAACATCTCAGCAGAACTCCAAGAAGTGTAACATTCATTTGGCTTCCAATGAATGCAAGCAAAATAGAGTTTCAGGACTATGGCAAAAAAAGTCTGCTGGTGAAAAAGAGAACATTCTACATAGAGAATCTGAGAACAGGGGAGGAGGCAGAAGTGGGAGCCAGGTTGAGGCAGGAGAAAAGACAAGAAGAATGCGACTGACAAATTAACGGAGTGACCAGAAAGGTTTTTGGGGTGTGTGTGTGTGTGTGTGCGTGTGTGTGTGTGTGTTTCTACCCATTGCAGGAAAAGAATGCATTTATTTGGTGAAAAATGCTTACTAGGTGTATACTCAAATGCTACACTAGAGCTTATACATACAGAGTTTATGGCTAGTATGTTACACTGGCCCTACCTCCTGACCTTTGCATGTTTTGTGTCCTCTGCCTGAAATGCCTTTTACATTCTTTACCTGTCTACTCAAATTCACTCTTTAAGACTCAGCTCAGAGATGGTCCTTTCCAGGAAGCTTCCTGTGATTCCTCCTGTTCCCTCTCTTAAATTCCTACCCAAGTATGGATTATACTGCTGAGTATAAGATCTTTGCCTTTAATACACTGACCTGAAGTAATCCATGTCCATGACTGTATTCCTGGCTAAACTGACATTTCCTGAGGACCATGTCTTATCCGTCTTTGTATCCCTGGTACCTGACACTTAGTAGAAGCTTAGTAAATATTCGTTGCAATCATTGTGTTGATTCTCCATACCCCACTCTCCATACCACTGACTAATCACAGGCATTTAATGAGAGACAACTCACATAGGATAAAGAACAGAGTCTGGGCATCAGACCTGAGTTCCAGCCCTGGTCCTACCCCTTTCTAGCTCTATAGCCTTGGGTAAGTTACTCAACTTCTCTGGTCTTTGGTTTCCTCATTTGTAAAATGGAGCTAAACTCCCCCACCTTGCAGGGCTGTTGTTAGGATTTGATGAACCAGTTTAATCCCTGACACAGTTCCTGGCACATAGTGGATGCCCAGTAACTCTTAGTTGCCATTCCCTTTAGTGATAAGTTGTAAAAGATCAGGCGAGTGTTGGCAGGGCTAGGCAATTAATTGCCTGGCCTTGATGAGGAATAAAGTCTACTGCCCTCTAGGGGCTGCATGAGTAACCTGGGCCTCGCTGGCATCGTGTGCTCTGCTCCCAGGAGGAGTCCTTACTGGTCCATGAAGGGGAAGTGGGGAATCTGTCCTAGGACACAACCCACCCTTACACAACTACCTCCTTCTGGGGCTGGCATCACACTCAGCTGGGCTAGAGAGGCAGCTTTTGGTAAAAAGAACCTCAAAGCGGCAAGACACTGAGATGGCCTTGCATAACAGGATATAGGAGATGACCCCTATGCCGTGAACACGTCTGTCTGTTCCCTCCTCTCCTGAAACACAGCCGTCTGTCTGTTCCCTCCTCTCCTGAAACACAGCCATTCTAAGGCCTCTCCATCTTGAAACAGGAAAAATGACCATAACACTGAAAACTGGATGAAAAGGAATGGCTGAAACCAGCTTAAAGGCCAAAGAAGGGAAATGGTCAGGTGAGGCAGAACAAGTAGAAGAATTTAGAGGATTCAGGGGCCTGTAGGGGTTGTGTGATTAGAAAGTCCCTGCAGAAGAAAGAGGTCCCTTGAGGGAGCAAGTGAGGAGAAGTCCTTCAACTGGCGGTTTAGTTAGAATCTGTTCCAGGTGCCGTGCCAAAGGTGAGCTCCAAGGGATCACTGAATTCAGCTCCAGACCAAAGGAAAGAATAGATCAGATGTTATGGATTCAATGTTAGTTATCAGTGAAGCATTGTCAGTAATGGGCTGTGCCTTCCTGCGCTTCTGATGTTAAAAGCAAAGTCAAGACATTTGGCAGAGACTGCTAACTGTTCTCTGATACCTCCTCTGTCCTTCTTTCTGAGCTATAGGCTGCTCTCATATTTCAGCTAAATGTGTGGCTGCCCAGAACAAAGACTGTGTTTTCCAAACTCAGTTACAGCTAAGCTTGGCTGTAAGATTAAGTTCTGGTCCATAAGATGAATGCAGAAACAGGTGTGCAACTTCCAGGAAATGTTCTTAAAGGTAGGAAGCATGCCTTCCTCCTTCCAGCTGGCTTGGAATGCAGATGTGATGTCAGGGGCTGGAGCAGCTATATAGAACTGTGAGGTAGGATCATTAAGAGTTAGAAGGATTCATGGTATTTCAAGACTGTAGGGTTGTCATCTCAGCTGGCAAAACCTACCATGAAAGGGAAATAAACTTCTACCTCTTGCTTTGAATTTTCTGTCACTCACAGGCAAGCCTATTCTTAACTGATACAAAGAGCTCCATAATAGTTTCAAGAGCCCCAAACCTCCATTTTTCTGGAAGAAAGCCATGTAGACTAATGATGTTGAGAAACAACTATTGAGTGCTTACTCTGTCTCAGTCATTGTCCTAAGCACTTTAATGTATTAATTCATTTAATCCTCATTATAATCCCATGAAATAGGTGCTTTATAATCCTTGTTTTATAGATGAAGAAACAGGCAGGAGGCATATTAACTAGCTTGCTCAAGTTCACATAGTACGTAGTAGAACTGGTATCTAAACCCAGATCACCAGGTTTTAAACCCAGACTCCTAACCACTGCACTAACAAAAATACAATCATATCAGAATTCCAGATCAAATTAGTTTTGGTTGTTCTCTGTCTTGTTTTATATCACCCACAGTTGTTTTGTCTTTTATTATTTTCAAAATGAGGGAATAAATGCATTATTTATTATAACAGCTTGGGAGAAACGTTTTTGAAATGATGCCCATAATGATAATGGGACAGTGGGGGCAGACTGATAAAAAGAAGTCCTTTTATCAATTGGGTACACATACTCTAAATTGGTGGTCACCAAATTATCTATATGGCATGCGCCTGCCAGCATAACATTTTGGGGCACACACACACAATTTTTGAAGTGTGTGTGTGTGCCTGCACGTGCGTGTGCACACGTGTGAAATTCACATGTATTGCTGTAGAAACAGACTCTTGTGGTGGACACTGTGGTGCTCTGTCTAGACCCTCCCTTTAGAGTTAATGCCACCACCTCCCAACAGCTGGAAATATTTGTTGCCAAAGCCTCACAACTACATTCCTGATTGGAAACTGCCCTTGGCTATAACAAACAGCTCACCCAAGGCCATGTCCTCCCAGATGGTGGCTTCTAGCCAGTGACTGTCTGATGGAGATAAAAAGACCCCACTCCATTGCCTCAATGCAAGACCATTCTCAAGGGCTATCACAGCCCCGGAGCTCCCTGTAGGGTTGGTTGAGACCTCTGTTGCATGTGCATTTTAGGTCAGCTTTCCCCTATGCCCAGTCCTGCCCTCCTCACTTCCATAGAGTGGAAAGTTGATACAGTCCCAAGCGTCCCAACTGGGACTACTCCCCAACAAACCTACGTGCAACTCTATGTTTCAGAGTCTGCTTCTACAGACCCAATTTGGAAATTATAAAACACTCCCAAATAAAAATTCAAACAAGGATGACATTAAAATAAATATAACAAGATCTAATATTTTGTATTTATATCCCAGTAGTTGTCTTGTACACCTTTGGGTTGTGCCTACCTGCTTTGGAGCTGATTCCCAAAGATAATTTTGAACATAGGTCACATTAATCCCAGCCCTGAGGTGGGAGGTAGAGGTCAAAGAGGAGGACCACACAAAAGATGAAGAAGAAAAGAGAGCCCTTTTATCCTTCCCACCTAGACAAGTTTACATTCTCCAAGCATGGGTGTCCACAGCCCCATTTCCTTTCCCTTTGAAGCATTCATCACTCATTTGATGACTGTCTTTCCAAAAGATCGAAGCTCAATGAGGTCAAGACTTATGTCCATCTTGTGCATGACTGTGCAATTAATATCCAACAGTTCCTGGCATAAAATAAGTGCCTCAATAAATATTTGCTGACAGAGGGGAGAGGAAGTTTATCCAGATGTGTTCACCCCTCACTCTCAGCTTCCAGTGGTACACACAGGCTGACCCGTTCCCCACTATTTCAGTCCAGCAGGTCATAGAGGTTGCCCTGAATCTGGTGGGCCCTCTAAAGAGGACATAGAAGGAAGATTCATTGATTGTTTCAATTGTTTGTTGAGAACCTACTGTGCATCAAGCAACCTGCTCTGCTCTGGGGATCCAATGCTGATCACAGACACAGACACTTTATCACAGACACAGATACAGGATCGGCAGGAGTCCCCAATCTTGTGCAGCTTTGAATGTGGGGGTAGCTACTCATCACACAGAGCACAGAAATACGATGGGGGACAAACTAAGATAAGTACCCTAAAGGGAAGAAGGGGTATGCCCTGAAAATGGCATAGTCTGGTGTGCATTTGGGTGGTGATGGTGGTGGTGTTGGGGTGAGGATGGCAGGAGAATGCCCTCTGAGCCAGCTTCCCCCGGAGAGAAAGTGATCCTTGAGTTTCAGCTGGTGGATTTGCTTAGCTGGAGCAGGATTTCTCAACCTCACCCCTAATTAATGCTTTGGGCTGGATCATTCTTTGAAGGCAGGGGAGGCTGTCATGTGCATTGTAGAATCTTGAGTAGCAGCCTTGACCTCCACCCACTAGATGCCAGTAGCGCCACCCACAAGCCCCAGTTGTGACAGTCAAAATGCCTGCAGACATTGCCAGATGTCCCTGCAGGGCAACATCACCCCCAGTGGAGACTCACTGAACTGGGAGAAAAGGCTGGGAAATGGAGAAGGGTGGGAAGGGGAGAGGTATACAAGGAGAAAGGAGAAGCATTGCAAAGGTCACGGGGTCAGCTGCACTACTGGAGGCTGGAGAGGGCCAGAGTAGGGACTGGCAGTGCACTCTGAGAGGCAGACAGGGCCAGACCCTGCAGGCTGAGAAAGAAGGAAATGAATTGTCTGCTCCTTGGTAAAGAAAACAGAAACATTTGGAAAGAGGGTGGGAACCTACAGGACTATGACAGGATCTCATAACTCTAATCGTTGGAATCCAAAAATTAAGAAATAAGCCTCCATAAATCCAGAACCCTGAGATAATATTAGTGGAACTTAGTTAGCACATGTAGCCCATCCAGCCCACTCCCAGGGCTGACAGGGGATGATAGATGAACCTGAGTGGGGTGCAAGGACATGCCAAAGGTGCTGTTGAATAAATCAGCTGACACTCCCCTGAATTTGCATTGTTAATGGCAGGACCTAAACCCGGTGTTGCTGCAGAGACTTGTCCCGCTGCTGCCTTCCATCTGAAACATCCCAAGTGAGTGGGCTAAGGGCAGCAGGGTGTTGAGTGATTAGGTCTGAAACACATTTTATTTTTTGAGACAGGGTCTCATTCTGTTGCCCAGGCTGAAGTGCAGTAGTGGGACCACAGCTCACTGCAGCCTTGACCTTTCAGACTCAAGCAATCCTCCCATCTCAGCCTGCGTAGTAGCTAGGACTACAAGTGTGCACCACTTGCCTGGCTAATTTTTAAATTTTCTTTAGAGATGGGGTCTTGCTATGTTGCTAGGACTGGTCTCAAACTCCTGGGCTCAAGCGATCCTCCTATTTCAACCTCCGAAAGTGCTGGGATTGCAAGTGTGAGCCACTGTGCCTGGCCTGAAATACATTTTAGAATCAGCCTGGAACTGGAAGTTGGGTAAAATGTGCAAAAGATCTGGCAGGTGTTGTGTAGGCTTGCTGTCCTAATGAGCACCTCACAGCCCGAGTCACAGGGTCCCTAAGGCAGAATTGTCCTGGAATGGGACAATAGGGTCTCCCCGCTGGCCATTGAGCTCCCTGACATTCCATCATGAATTCTTTGCCAAACGGTGGTAACTTCCAGTAACTGTTACCCTCTTTGGATCTCGGTTTGCTCCAAAACATGTTAAAGTAAGTCTTTTCTTTGGCAGGAAGTAGGGAATACTGAATAACAGAATCATCTAGGGAGTTTTTTTATTGTACACCCCAAGCCCCATCCACTGCTAAATTTCCCACATGCTCTTGAAGCACATGGGAAGGGCTGTGTTCTTCAGGATCAATGTTGCTGATTTTTCCTCTTGTCTCAAGTCCAATATAGTTTGAAAGGACACTGTCCCTACACTTGCCTTTATTAAAACTTTTGGTATTTTTGTCCTCATGATATGTTTTGCATTTGTTTTGTTGCTGTTTTTCTTGTTTGACATGGGGTCTCACTCTGTTGCCTAGGCTTCAGCACAGTGGTGCAATCATAGCTTACCATAGCCTCAAACTCCTGGGCTCAAGTGATACTCCTGCCTTAGCCTCTTCAGCAGCTGGGACTACAGGAGCATGCCACTGCACTCAGCTATTTTTTTTTTTTTCTATTTTTTGTAGGGACAGGGTCTCATTTTATTGCCCAGGCTGGTGCATTAGTTTTGATCTCATAAGATATTGCATTAAAATATTATTTATCTTGATGACTGAGCTTTTCAGTGCACCTTAAATTATTTTATTTTAAATTGTTGTAAAATATTCCTAATATAAAATTTGCCATGCTAATCACTTTTAAATGTACAGTTCTTGGGCTAGGCGTGGTGGCTCATGCCTGTAATCCCAGCACTTTGGGAGGCCAAGGCGGGTAGATCACGAGGTCAGGAGTTCAAGACCAGCCTGGCCAACATGGTGAAACCCCTTCTCTACTAGAAATACAAAAAATTAGCTGGGCGTGGTGGCAGATGCCTGTAATCCCAGCTACTTGGGAGGCTGAGGCAGGAGAATCACTTGAACCCAAGAGGTGGAGGTTGTGGTGAGCAGAGATCACGCCATTGCATCCAGCCTGGGCAAAAGAGCAAGACTCCGTCTCAAAAGAAAAAAACACAGAAGTACAGCTTTTGGCAGTAAGTATGTCCCCACTGTTGTGCACACATCACCACCATCCATCTCTAGAACTCTTTATCTTCCCAAACTGAAACTCTGTGCCCATTAAACAATAACTCTCCATTTCCCCCCCTCTTAAGTCCCCGGAAACCACCATTCTACTTTCTGTCTCTATGAATTTGATAACTTTAGGTGCCTTATTTAAGTGAAATCATACAGTATTTGTCTTTTTGTGATGGGCTTGTTTCACTTAGCGTAGTATCTTCAAGCTTCATCCATGTTGTAGCATGTGTCAGAATTTCCTTTTAAAGGCTGAATAAATTGATAAATAACATGTATATCCATATATGGAATGTATGTGTATACATATATGGTAGCTATGTATGTATGTACATTTAAATATTCCATATATGTATTTACATTTTATTTATCCATTTATGTGCTAAGAAACACTTGAGTTGCTTACATCTTCTGATTCCTATGAATGATGCTACCATGAACATTGGTGTAAAAATATCTGAGATCTTACTTTAAATTCTTTTTGGTATATATACAGATATGGAATTGCTAAATTATATGGTTAGTCTATTCTTAATTTTTTGAGGAATAGCTATACTGTGTTTCATAGTGGCTGAACCATTGTACATTCCTATCAACAGTTGTGAAGGAGTTCCAGTTTCTATGCATCTCAAATGCTGTTATCTTCTATTTTGTTTTTTAAAAAATAGTACCCATCAGCCCAAATGCCCATCAATGATAGACTGGATAAAGAAAACGTGGTACATATACACCATGAAATACTATACAGCCATGAAAAGGAATGAGATCAGGTCCTTTGCAGGGACATGGATGGAGCTGGAAGCCATTATCCTCAACAAACTAACACAGGAACAGAAAACAAAACACCACATGTTCTCACTTATAAATGGGAGCTGAACAATGAGAACACATGGATACAGGGAGGGGAACAACACACACTGGGGCCTCTCAGGGTGACAGAGGGGAAGGAGAGCATCAGGATATACAGCTAATTCATGCGGGGCTTAATACCTAGGTGATGGGTTGATAGGTGCAGCAAACCACTACGACACACCTTTCCCTACGTAATAAACCTGCACATCCTGCATATATATTGCTAAACAGTCGTGACCTCCAGTAAGTAAAAGTTAACCTCTTTGGATCTCAGTTTGCCCCAAAACATATTAAAGCAAGTCTTTTCTTTGGCAGGGGCTGAGGAATTTAAAAAAAAAAAAAAAAAAAAAAAACCTTAAAATAAAATTAAATTTAAAAAATAGTAGCCATCTTAATAGGTGTGAGATGGTAGTGCCCCCTTACATTTTATAGCCAAGGAGGGAGGGTCTCACTTGACTCACTGCAGTTCCAGCTCTGCCCCTTAGGTATAAGTCATCACCCAGCTGAGCCTCTGATCCTGACAGACAAGTTTTTACATCCCTCACTTGGGCTGATATAGGAAAAAATACTGTGCATTTGGATTACAAGCTTGGCTCTACCACTTACTAGCTGTGTGAGTCTGGGCCAAATATTTAACCTGCCTGTGTTTAAGTTTCCTTACCCACAAATGGAGAATAATTTTATTTACCTGATAAAATTGTTGTGAGGAGTAAATGGATTAATATATATAAAGCTCTTAGAAATAGTAAGCACCACATCTGTTTAAGTGATAGCTGCTATTATCATAGATCTCACCCGCTATGTAGTTGTTCTTATTTTTTTAAATAAACATATTTTTTTGGAATAATTTTGATTTATTAAAAATTGCAAAAATAGTACAATAAGTTCCCATATACCTTTAACTCGACTTCGTCTAATGTTAGTATCTTATACAAGTGTGGTGCATTTGTCAAAACTAAGAAATTAACATTGGAACAGTTACTATTATCTAAACTATAGGTTTTATTCACACTTCATTGGTTGTTTCACTGTTATTTTTCTGTTCCAGGATCCAAACCACATTGCACATAGGGGGTAGCTTTTTTCTTTTTCTTTCTTTTTTTTTTTTTTTTTTTTTCTTGTTTTTCTTCCTGTTTGTGTTTGTTATTTTCCTGAAGAGTGGTTTTAGAAGCCGGACTTTGAAGGCCCTCCGATGTGGCATGGTTCTCTATTCTGCCACAATCTTTTGCCATCCCCTCTTGCTGTGAGGCTGTTTCACATGTCTACAGTTACCTGCCTGCCCCTGGAGACCTGTGAATCTGTAATCCCTGGATTAGCTGATGGCTCAATGCTTTCCCTCTGAGAGACTGTAATTTGATGATTCTGAGTCTCCAAAAATCCTTTATTAAAATTCAAACACTCTCAGGTAGCTAGTCCATGTAAGCAAATCCACAGCTAGGTATCTTAGTAGCAAATTGTTGATGGTGAAGAAGGTCTCACAGGAGTAGCTGGTGAAGAAGTGCCTGGAGGTGAGAAGTTAACAGGGGGATGGAGAGATGCTTGCTAAGGAAGGCTGCCAGGCATTGATGCTAGACTTATCTATCTCACGTTTTGGAGCGGGCCCTGCTTGAGATAGGCCTTGACTCATCCCGCTCAGCTCTGTGACCCCATACCCAAAAGTGCTCCCTGGTTCCATGGGTCCGTGAGCAAAATGGTCCCACCATGCTGTTGGTCATGGACCATTCCCAGTCACTGCCTCCCCACTTCCTGGAACATGGGAAACTCAAATTTTTGGTAGTGAATGGGAAAAAAAGGCTAGAAAAAAAACCCAGCCCTAAACAATTTATTAAGGACTTTCTCTCTGCCCAGGACAATGCAAAGTGCTTAGCAGGGATTTGGAGGTGAAGACCTGATATCTAAATGACAGCAGCAGGGGTCTTTTCAATCTTGTGTTTGACTTAGATCAATAAGCTATGAGCCATCGAAGTTTATTTTCTTCTCCATATCTTTACATATCTGGGTTTGTACCTCTAGAACTACATGTCAGACTGGCTTCTCTTATATCTGAATATGTGAAGAAGTCCACTATTGACCAATAGTATGAATGATGAGAAAAAGATGAGAGGGCCGATTTTTTAAAAATGTGAATGTTCCCCTAACTTAGATTCTTGCTATTGCTTATGAGTGAAACTTACAAGCTGCCTCCAACGTGAGCCACATAATTTCTCCCTGCCCTCACCCTAGTTCCTTTCTTGGTGCAATAGCAGTTAGGTGATAGAATGGGTCAGCGACATCATTTTGAGTACTGGCTCCACCGCTAACTGGCAGTGTGATCTGGGGCAAGTTACCCAGCCTCTTGGCGCCTCACCTTCACCTGCAAAATGGGGATAATTGTTGCACCTGCCTCCTGGGGTTCCTGTGAGGTTAAATAAAAGGCAGACGAGGTAAAGCATACCAAGAGCTAGGCGCAATACCTGGTGTGTAATGAGTTCCCCGCAAGTTTAGCTCTCGTTATTTAGAATATCCAGGGAAAGGCAGCACGATCATTTCCTAAATAGCAGCCAACATAAAAGCAAGGGAAGAGAACAAGTGAGAATGAAAAGGAGCGTTCTTGTGGAGTGGGGGACATCTATGTGGGCTCAGCAGTTTTCACACAGAACACCTTGCTACTTCTGACAAGAACCGTGGGACTGTCTCCATCTGCCTAATGAGGAAAGTTAAACTCAGAGAGCCCAAATGATGCGCCAGCAACCACACAGCAAAGATGCGAGCTGACCTTGAAATACCGGAGTGGCGTAGTTAGGAGCACTAATGCTGGTGTCAAGAAGCCTGGAATCCATCCCTGCCTGCCTGCCACCTTGGACCAGCTATGTGACGGGAGAGACACCTGTTAAGGTCTGTGTCTCGGTTGCCTCATGTGTGACTGTACCTAGTTTGTGGTACTTTGTTATGGCAGCCCTAGGGAATGAATATCACACAAGGGGATAATAATAGTACCCCACAGGGTTATTGTGGAGATGAAATGAATGCGTGTGAGTGTGTGTGTTGTGTGTGACACACAGTAGTTACCAGTAGTCTTTATAAGCATGTGAGAAAAAAAAAAAACTTAGAAATTCAGACCCTCTGAGTCTAATCTACTCTTTGAATACAGAACTAAAAGAAATACCCATCTTTTACCCCTTTCACAGAGGAGAAAACTAAGCCTTAGAATATGGAAGGTTTTTTGTTTCAGTTTAGGAAACTAAATTAGGGGGAGGAGTTGTGTGTGTGTGTGTGTGTGTGTGTGTGTTTTAACCACCTGAAATAAAAACACAAAGAGAACAGCAACGCCAGATGGAATAGAAGCTAGATGGAGGATCCACAAACATGCGGAGGCTGAGAAGGTTAACAAAACAGTGATGTCATTTCTGACAGATAACCGGAAAGAATGGAGGTGGTGCTGTCAAGTGTCTCGGAGGCCTCCCGGCAGCCTGCCCAGTGCCAACAGCAGCCTGGCCTAGCGCGCAGTCATGTATCTCCACGTGCCTTCAAAGCCAGCTCACCCACTTCTGGGGAATTCCGATCCAGCCCCTTGAGGGAGATAAGCTGTGTGCCCCTTTCTTTCCAACTGACTCCCCATTCAGTCCCCAGTCTCAACCACCCCACCCCTGTGCAGACTGACCAAGAAGGAGCTGTCTACAACGAGAATGCCTTTCCTGAAAGCGGAGGGCCAGCTTTAGGTAAGCTGTCACAAACCTTGGTCTGTCTTTCTGCTTCCATTGCTGGCCAGGTGGTTCTGTTTGGCCTGAGCTGGTACATAGTCAGTAACCCTGGGGAATGGCTCCATGTCAGATGGTGGGAGGAAAAGACAGAGGGGAATGCACAGGCAGGAGAAGCTGCGAGGGATGGGGAGACAGGGGAGCCCCAAGGGTTGTTATTTTTGGCCCCTTCCAATGCTTTTCCTGCCTTGTGAAGACGTCTATGTCTAACCCACATGTAGTACATCCCCCCCCGCCCCAGCTTCTGCTTTACATTCCCCTCCCGTGAAAATATGAGGTCACCTGCTGTGCTCTTTTCTGTGTATCTGAGTATAGCTGGCAGGTCATTTGATAGCTTGTCTCCCTCTCCTGCAGGTGACCTCTGAATGGCCTCAGGTTGGGGGCTGACACTACAGAGGCTTGTGGGCAGAGTGTGCAGCTTCTACCTGCAGTGGGTGGAGAGCAGCTCCAGCTCACCTTCGCAGGTCCTGAACCAGATTTTCCCAGCTGCTCCTCACTTTGTCTTACTTCATGCCTCGCAAGAAAGGCAGCTCGTGAAATCTTTATGCTTTGGTGGAATGTTGCTTGCAGAGACATTCATAGAGCAGCAAAACAGCCTTTTTTGGATGAAACTGTGACCTACTTCAGGGTTCTGGAAAACAATCTCTTACCTTCATGAATGCTGAGAACATACAGTATAGACAGGAAAGTGCAGTAGATCAGAATGAGTAATAATCTTTTGAGGAAAAATTTGGGGGCCCTGCTTTATTTTTTATTTTAAAAAATCAGTCATGTTACGAGTGGCAAAATTCACCCTAAATTCACACTAAGAAGTGTAGTTTCATGACTTTTCACAAATACACGCATACACGGGACCATCATCACAATTAAGATAGAGTAGTATGGTTCTGGCTCCAAAAAGTTCTCTTGTGCTCCTGTCATGGGTAGAATTACGTCCCCCAAAACTCCTATGTTGAAGTCTGAACCTCTACTACCTCAGAATGTCTCCTTGTTTGGAAATAGGGTTTTTACAGAGGTAATTATCAAGTTAAAATGAGGTCATCAAGGTAAGCCCTAACCCAAAATGACTGATGCTCTTACAGAAAGGGACATTTGGACACAGACACATACAAGGGGAACAGGATTGAACATGGAGGCAGCCATCTTCATGGCTGGAGATAATTCGAAGAGACGTCAAGGATAGGAGCCTGGACAGATCCTCCCCTTGCAGCTCTCAGAAGGAGCCAACTCTGCCAACATCTTGACTTTAGACTTTCTGGCTTCAGGACGCTGGGACAATACATTTCTGTTGTTTAAGTCACAGTTTGGGGTATTTTGTGATGGTGGTCCTAGGAAATGAATACAATATTTTTGTAGTCAGTCACCTCCCTGGACCCTGCCCCTGGCAGCCACTGATCAGATTTTTGCCCCTATAGTTTTGCTTTTCCCAGAACGTTATATAAATGGAATCACACACATACTGTGTGCAGCCTTTTGAATCTAGCTCCTTCATTCAGCACAAAGCTTTTGAGATTGATCCATTTTTTTTCTTTTTCATCCCTTTTTAAAATTGCTAAGCAGTATTCCACTGTATGGATGTACAGTTTATCTACCCACTAGTTGAAGGACACTTGTATTATTTCCAGGATTTGGTTGCTGTGACTAAAGCATCTATAGCTGTTCACATATCAGCTTTTTTGTGTGCGAATGTAAGTTTTCACTTCTCTTGCATAAATATTTAGGGGATTTCCTGGTTCATATGATAAGCAGGTTTAAATTGGTAAGAAACTACCAAATCATTTCCAAGTGGTTGTTCCATTTTTGCATTCCCATCAACAGTATGTGAAAATTTAAGTGCTTCGCATCCTCATTGTACTTCATATTATTTGCTTTTTGGTTTTGTCAACCTGCTAGGTATACACAGGTATTTCATTTTGTTTTTAATTTGCATTTTCTTAATAACTAAAGATGTCGAACATCTTTTCATATAGTTATTTGGCATCCATATAACTTCTCTTGTGAGGTATCGATTTAAACCTTTTCCTTATTTCTAATTGGGTTGTTTTCTTATTATTCGGTTTAGACAGGATAAACATCCTTTATCAAATGTATATTTGGTAAATACTTTCTACCAATCCATGTCTTATCTTTCTATTTTCCCAACAGTATCTTTTGAAAAGCTGATGTTTTAAATGTTGATGTAGTCATTTATCGATTTCTTTTCTTTGATGGATAATGCTTTTGTTGCCATATTTTAAAAAATATTTGCCTAACCCAAGGTGACAAAGATTTTCAGAACATCTGCTTTTCATCCTGACTCAGGGACTGATTCTGCTGCTAGACAAGTAATTTATCCTTTCTCAGCCTTAGTTTACCCCTCTGTGAAATGTGAAGATTGAAGTAGATCAGTGTTTTTCAAATTTTTTGAAAGCAAAGAACCTACTTTTAACCAAGATCATACATGGTACCGCAGGATATAAAACAAACGTAAGTGTACCTGGGGTCCTGACCTCCTGCAATCTCTTGAACTGTGGTTCCCTACCTTTCATATTATATAAATCACCTGAAGACCTTGTGAAGGTTTGATTCATAGGTCTGGGATAAGGCTGAGGTTCTGCAGTTTTAACAAATTATCAAGTTCTAGGTGATGCCTACTGCTGGTCCAGGGACCTCACTTTGAGTGGCAAAGCCCCAGAGTACTTTCAAAGCCACAGGAGGAAGTCTGCTTTTGTCGACATAAGACTTGGGAGTTTTACAACGTGTTTCTTCCAAGAAGAGCAAAGTTCTTCCATATCAGTAATTCTCTTTTCCTCCCTACTGTCTATCCTACTATTATCCAAGTCACTGAGAGGTACACTGAGCCCAGGTTTGAGCCAAGTTCACTGAACCTAGCAGAATCAGGTAGAGAAGAATACTACCAGCAGCTGGGGACTAGCACCACTGTGAACTGTATGGTAACGTCATCATAACATTAAGAACTTCTGTTGCATCAGAAACAAGGGAAAGGGCAAAGGAAGTTTTTGGCTGTAACTAGAAAGTCTGAGTTCACGTTAATGTCAGGTATAGTCAGTTCTAGGTGTTCAGATGATATCATTAGGAATATGGCTCTCTGAAAGTTTTAGTTCGTGCTTCTCTGAATTGGTTTCACTTCCAGGCAGACTCTTGACATGCCAGGGTAAAAAGTCCATTCAGTGGTCTAAGCCTGCATTCCACCAGCTTAGCACCATTAACAGAAAGCTCTTCCCCCCGACCCCCCCACAATAGTTTCTACAAAATCCCTACATTTGAGTTTCATTGACTTAGCTCAGGCCAAATGGCTATTCATGTAACAATGACTTCAGCCAGTGGGACTGTGGGATGCAGTGATTTGATGGTCTAGGCCTAGATGATGCCTGGATCCTGGGGGTGAAGTCAGCTTCACCTGAACTGCATGCACTTAAAGTATGGAAGAAAAATTTCTCGAAAGAACGGGGAATGCTGTTTGCTTAGTGGGCAAACAACAGAGTCCACTACAGCCATTATGATTTTATGTGTATGAAAGGCTATGTCTTTGTTGCTATTCTTATTTATTTATTAAGAGGAAAGGGGAAACAAGAGGTAACTCAGGCCACCAGGAAACACTCTCCTTGTGCCTTTGATGCCACAATTCTTTCTTAGCACTCAACTTATTTTCCTTCTCCCATTTTCAGTGCAGCTCGCTCACCTCCAACACCCAAGATTTTCATGCCACCTGTCCCAATCAGATAAATGTATTTGCATTTCAATGCTGGAGACATATATTACTACCCATCCCAGTGTTTTTTGGACTTTAAGTGAGAATTGCAACAGAGGACAACGCTTGACACAAAGCAATTGTGAAACTAAAGATGGAATTTCCAGTATTAGGGTGTTTTGTTTTGTTTTGTTTTGTTTTGTTTGGAGAAGAGGGTCTCTGTGGTTCTGCCAAATCATGCAACTGGTTTCACTGACCCAGGAACATGACCAAGGTCATAGCCTTGTAGCCCTAGAGCAATCCCTGGCTGAAGGTGGCAATAAAAACAGGTGTAGTCACAGCTGGGCTGATTAAAGGCAATGTCAAGACTGTCTCGGGAGGAACCTCTAAATAGAAGTGCAGGTGGCAAACCTTGCTTAATTATCAACGTGAAAAGCCTGTAAATTGAGACCTCAGGAGGGGAACATTCTCGCTTTGTTTCTGGCAGACAGAAAAGGTTGGCTGGGGCCTGATAGCCATCAACTTCAGTCATTCAGGTGGTTAGGAACACCCCCCGACTGTAGGCCTGTAGGCAGGCCTACACAACGCCCCAGCGGGAGTAGGATGTCTCTGGCTACAAAAGAACCAGTTCTGGCTGGAGATAAGCAAGTTTCTTGTGGGATTTAGCTGATGCTCTGTAATGTCAGGTTAGGCTGATAGGGTATTTTATTGAATGACACAAATTCCAGCTTCAGTAACAGTACCTCAGTGTCAATGTGAATGTAAATAGATTGCCTTATAAAGTGAGAAAATATGTGCACAGTATCGCCCCTCTGGTGAACCTCTGCCCTCCTGAGCATATGAGCAATGAGACCACACTTGGCGCCTGTAGGGCACCTCTCACTCCTTTATCCGGCACACACAATGACCTCCTTTATATGCTGCCTGCCAGGCTGCATGGGAAGGGCCCTTGGTGTGCGCAGTTTGACTACAGTAATACTGTACATGGTAATCATTAACCTGAAATGGCATTTACGATGATGAGATGGTGCTGTGTGCTGCTCTCCTTCATCCCTCCAGCAAACACAATGTACTGACTCTAAAACAGGTACGACCAGTTGCTGCCAGGTCCTCAAAGACACAGTGTTCTACTGTGGAATTAGCCATACATAATGGGCCCATTGAATCAGGCAGCAGGCACTTTCCTCTCTGGGCTGTGCAGATAGAGGAGTTGGGCCTAGATGCCAGGGACTGGTGGGTAGGTTTGGGTTTCTAAATGGGCTTTGTTCACTCACTGGAAGAGAAAACTCCAAAGCTGAGCACAAAACCCAGAAACTGAGCTTAAAACTTCCAACGGATTCTCTCAATGGGAGTCAGGGGCTGAGTAATACCTTTGGTGACTTTATAACTAAAACAAGGTTTCTCACCTGAGGGCCTTTCTGCATAATGGCTTGGTTAGTCAGCGACAAGTCAGGCTTTAAGAGTAGCTGGGGTTGAGGTGACGGAAAAGGCACGAGGAATTAGGTAGTTTACTCAAAAGCACACAGCCACTGTACCCTGGGACTGGAAGCAAGACAGTTCTCCTGATTCTTGTATTTTGGCCTCTTTGGAGGCCCAAGGAGGAATTACCTTTGCTTGGGAAGTTTGGTTCCAAGCAAGGCTCCTTCCTTACACTAGGAGTCTAGGCATTGTTGTTCCTTCCTTGTGCGCCTAACAGTTACTTGGATGGAGGAGGAGAAGCAGTGGCTATGGCAAACTTGGAATAGGAGAAGGTGGGTCCTAGTCTGAGCCCAGCGACCTCTAACTGTGTGATGGCAGGTAGAATCTTTCATGTCTTTGAACCTCAGTTTTCTTATCTCCCTGAAGAGAAAGCCAGAAAAGATGATCGCCAGGGTCAGCCACAGCACTCACATTCTGTAGACAGCATTCCAGTGACAGCAGGAGATCTCCGACCAGAAGCTGCTGAGAATGCATCATGGGAAGGGTGGGGTGGGGGTGAAGATGCCAGAAAGGAAAAGGAAGCACTCGAAAAGCACCCCACTAATTTGGGGCTTTTACCTTCTTCCCAGTGCCTAATGAGAGCCCTTCTGAAAAATGGTTAAGTGCTAATCAGGATCTTGGAGTTTGTTTTATTTAACGCTTTTCTTTTTCAGACCCTGGATTTTCAGACCCGAGTGACTTGCCCATGGCCACAGGAAGAACTGATGGCAGATCTGCCTCCTATCTGTAGCTCTTTCCACTGCTCACATGGCCACTTGTATTCAGTAGCTGATGACTAGACCAGCTCTCAATTGGTAGCAGCATAGCAAATACAGATTCCTGTGGACATCTAGTAATGAATGCTGTGATATGGATGATTGAGCCCCCTCTGTGCTATGCACATTACCTACATCAGCTCAGTAATTTTTAAATTCAAAGCCTATGACAGGTGTGTTTTCCTAGGTTCAATATAAATACATGGGAAGTAGAGCTGAGAGCGTGGTTTGCCTGAAGTCACAGGTTTAAAATTTGACATCTAGAGCTAGCATCAAAGACCCTTAGGTTCAAGTCATTCATCAAGGGGGATTACCTCTAGTTTCTGCTCTTGGCTCAAACTATGTGAGACATTAGTTCTTCTACAGCCTCCCCCATCTATATGCCTTCACATATAGCTGAACCCAAGGTGCAGAATCTATTCACCTAACCATTGCACCATACTGCCTTGCTAGGGAGGAGTATGTGGGGGCCATGGACTCTGACTCAGAATTATAGAAATATTCCATAAAGATAGTTGCTTTTTCTTTTTCTTTCTTTCTTTCCTTTTTTTTTTTTTTTTTTTTAAATAATCTCAGCATTCCTGATTAGAAAACCAGTTGGCCAATAGGGCACCCTTCTAGGGAGCTGTGGCTGTCCTTGGTACACTGGGAAAGGGTCCTGGAGACAAAACCCAGTTCTCCTCTATGCCCTCCAGCTTCTGAGAAAGGGTTTCTCCTCCTTCCACAGTGTTTATAGGCAGGCTATACCCAGATCTCGGATCTCGCCGTGGGTGACCTCCCTCACAGTGAGAGTTTGTCTAGAAGCCTCCAAAGAGGAAAAAAAAAAAAAAAAAACATTGTAATCACTCTTGGGCTCCAGCTGCTAAGGCAGATAAGACAGCAGCCCCAAGATCCTGGAAACTCTTGCCTAAAGGAGATCCTGTTTCAGTGTCTTTGTGTGAAAATTGGTGTTGAGGGGACGGGGGAAGATGGAAATGCTGGAGTGATTAGTGCTTGGTGATTCTCATGTAGGTTCAATTGTTACCTACACTTCAAGCACTGTTTGCTATCTTGTATGGAAGAGATTAATTCCTGAGATAATCCTCAGAATTGATAATTGGGGACTGTGCCTATTTTCCAAATGGATAGGCCAAATCCGGCCCTAGGAGACTTAGTAATTGGCATTCTGTCCCAAAACCCTGGGGTGGAGGCAGAGAAAGAAGCCAAGTTGCCTTATGTGTTGCCAAGTGCCTCCCTCACTCTGGGTATCATGACATCAGGTCATCTAATGTGCCTCCTGTGACATTCAATTCTAGGAAAAATGCCTGGCTTTGTCAAAGAGAACTAGCTAACCTCAGGAGAGAATGTACCCAGAATCACGTGGCCCCCTGTGGCAGGCCTGAGGTAGAGTGCCTTCAGTTTCACAAGCAACTGACTCTAACTTAAAGTCACTGGTGCTTGTGGATCCAAAGCTCATGAAACGGTCTATCAGGTTTTTGATTTGTCTTAAACAGATTGTGCCCTCACCAAGTGCCGCTGCTAAAATGCCTCTTTTTCAGGGAAGCCTTCCCATAACCCCCCGTCAAGATGAGGTCCCCTGTGATTTTATTCCTGTGGTTCTCCCTGGCAGTCCTAATCCCAATAGTCATTTAAATAATTATTTGCCCAATTATTGGTTTAATATCAGTCACCTGTCCCAAGCTGTCAGCTGTACAGAGGAGGTTTAGTGTCTGACTGATTCATCAGGATCTAGTATAGTCCTTAGTAGCCATTCAAGAAATATTTGTGAAATAAAGAAGGAGGGGACGTAGAGACTATTATATTCACCAATGGATGAGAAAATGTTGGAACTAGACATTTCCAGGAGTGATAAACTATCTTGTCCAAGGTTACATGGCTGGGCAAGAAGACATCTAGGACTAGCATGTAAGAGCCTCAGGTTCAAGTCATTCATCAAAGGAATTACCTTTAGTTTCTGCTTTTGGCTCAAACTATATGAGATATTAGTTCTTCTGCAGAGTCTCCCCATCCTTCTGCCTCTAGATAGAGTTGGAATCGATTCACTTTTCTGCATTCCCATTTCCATAAACCACTATCATCTCTTGGCTGGAATTCAAGAGTTTCCTAAGTTTTTCAAATGCTCCCCTGCCCTGTCTTTCCCGTCTTCTAGACATGAAGATTGGAGTGAACTTTTAAAAACATGCAGCATATTGGGCCATTCTCCATCTTAAGGCCCATCATTGGTGTCCCTAATGTAATCAGTCACTCCTTACAAAGGCCACACGCTTTATGTCATCTTAACCTTGTCTCCTTCTCCAAATTTCTCTACACTCTTGCATTTACTAGCTACACTCCACCCATGCTGACCTTTTTTTCTTCTGTTGCTCAAACATTTTAAGTTTGCAGTTTCTTCTGCCTGGAACACTTTCTGGCAGATCTGCACGTCCGTTTCACACAATGTCACCTCCACTGACCATCCTGTATAAAGTAGCTCTCCCGTGCCCCCACACTACTCTCTGTCACATTTTTCCATTTTGGTGACTCCAAAGCATATAACACTCTCTGAAATCATCTTCTTTACTTGTTTTCTTGTATAATATCCGTCAAATCATACCCTAATGTGACTGCCAAGATTTTGGGGGCTTTGTCTTGTACACTGTTGTGTGTCCAGCACCCAAACCAGCACTGCATATGTATTTATGGAACTAGTTGAACAAATTAGAGTGTGTAATGACATCTATATAATTGGAGACACTACAATTGATTTTTTCCTGAAGGTGATGACAAAAAGCAAATGCATATAAAACCCTAGAATATATGCTTGGGCAGGGAGGGCACTTGAGTAGGTCAGCTATTCCCCAAACTGGTCAGCATCAGAATCACTGGAAGAGTTGGTAAAAAATAGAGCTTCCTGAGAACCCCTCAGCACCTACTGGATCAGAACATCCAGGGCTGGGTCATGAAGTTGCTGACAGAGAGTGGGCCAGTTGGAAAGTCACTAAGTGATAGGATCTGATGCCAAGTACATGTTCCTGCCTTTGAATTGGTATCTGCACTTCTGGGGAATAATCTTAACCACAGAAAAGACTTTGTGTACAAAGATATTTATCTCACTTTGTTTATAGAAGTAAAAATTAAAAAAAAAAAAAAGCCCCAAAAGAGGAGAAGTGATTAAGGAAACCATGCATGATATCGTGGTTTGATGGACATTAAAATGAATGCTTATGAATATGTTTCTGTATGGAAAAGTAAGGTTTCTGACTTTATGCTGGAATGTAGAATGGTTTGTTGGTTATGATAATGGTTAAATGCACAACATGTACTGGGAGCTGACTACATGGATTGAAATTCTAGCTCTGACAAGTATGTGACCTTAGGCAAGCCACTAAACCTCTCCGCACTTCTGTTTTCTCACCTTGAAAATGGGGATAATTATAGCATCTGGCTGAAAGTGGTATTGTAAGGATTAACTGAGTTAATGTATGTGACATGTGAGGCCCTCTAGAAACATTAGGCGTTATTATTATATATGAGGGGGATGAGGCTAGAAGGAGTTATATTAAAAGGCTTAGCAATAATACTAAGATTGTTGGATAGGAGTAATTTTTCTTTTCTTTTCTCCAGTCTCCAAGAGGTGGTTCTATTATCTCCATAATATATTAAGTATAATGACAATCAAGTCTCCAGCATTGGAATGGGGAGTGGGGACAGAATAAGACAAATGCACCAAAGACTCTTTGCAAATATAAAATTTCATATTAAAATATAAAATATGAAGTTAATAAAGGTTATAGCAACTACTTTTACAGCACCTATTTGCCTAAGTTGATACAGCCACTAAGTAGCCAAGCTGCATTTACAACCTAGAGCAGTCTGATTCTAGACCATATGCTCCTTGCTCTGAACCATATTGTTTATCCAAAAAATGAATTTACATCTCCTCTTCTCTTTCCTCACAGGTCAATACAATTGGAGGGCTTTTAGCTATTCATGTATTAATTTACTCATTGAATGCTTACTTGCAGGGTAACAGCTCTGCCCTGGCACCCTGCTACTTCACACATATCCACACATGCCACATGGGCAGATTCTTAAACTGCAGCTTATCTGAGTCTTGGGTAAACGTCTTGTGGTCCTCTTGGAATGCCAGAGTATGTGAGGCTTATGAAGAGCTGCTCTGAGGTCATCTGCCTTTCACCTTTGTAGCTTCCCAGGGAGGCTATCTCAAAACCTCTCTCTTCACTTCCTGGGTACTGATGAGGTATGGGGCTTTCTGCCACATTCTTCTCAAAATAGAGCTGTGGAATATAAAACTACTTAGCTGCAGTCTAAAACCACGTAGCTCCTTGATATAGTTTGGCTCTGTGTCCCCACCCAAATCTTATCTTGTAGCTCCCATAATTCCCACATGTTGTGGGAGGAACCCAGTGAGATAATTGTATTATGAGAGTATGTCTTTCCCATGCTGTTCTCATGATAGTGAATAAGTCTTATGAGATCTGATGGTTTTAAAAATGGGAGTTTCCCTGCACAAGCTCAGCTTTCTCTCTCTTGGCTTGCTGCCATCCATGTAAGACGTGACTCGCTCCTCCTTGCCTTCCACCATGATCATGAGGCTTCTCCAGCCATGTGAAACTGAAGTCCACTAAACTTCTTTCTTTTGTAAATTGCCCAGCCTGGGGTATGTCTTTATCAGCAGTGTGAAAACAGACTAATACAGTAAATTGGTACCAGGAGTTGGGTACTGCTGAAAAGATACCCGAAAAAGTGGAAGTGACTTTGGAACTGAGTAATAGGCAGAGGTTGGAACAGTTTGGAGGGCTCAGAAGAAGACAGGAAAATGTGGGAAAGTTTGGAACATCCTAGAGACTTGCTGAATGGCTTAGCCCAAAATGCTGATAGTGATATGGACAATAAATTCCAGGCGGAGGTGGTCTCAGATGGAAATGAGGAACTTGTTAGGAATTGGAGCAAAGGTGACCCTTGTTATGTTTTAGCAAAGAGACTGGCAGCATTTTGCCCCTGCCCTAGAGATGTATGGAACATTGAACTTGAGAGAGATTATTTAGAGTATCTGGCAGAAGAAATTTCTAAGCAGCAAAGCATTCAAGACGTGACTTGGATGCAGTTAAAGGCATTCAGCTTCATAAGGGAAGCAGAGCATAAAAGTTCAGAAAATTTGCAGCCTGACAAAGCTATAGAAAAGAAAATCATTTTCTGAGGAGAAACTCAGGCTGGCTGCAGAAATTTGCATAAGTAACAAGGAGCTGAATGTTAAGCCCAGAGACAATGAGGAAAATGTCTCCAGGGTACATCAGAGGTCTTCATGGCAGCCCCTCCCATCACAAGCCTGGAGTCCTAGGAGGAAAAAATGGTTTCATGGGCCAGGCCCAGAGTCCCCATGCTGTGTGCAGCCTAGGGACTTCATGCCCTGTGTCCCAGCTGCTCCAGCCATGGCTAAAAGGGGCCAATATAGAGCTCAGACCATGACTTCAGAGGGTACAAGCCCCAAGCCTTGGCAGCTTCCACATAGTATTGAGCCTGTGAGTGCCTAGAAGTCAAAATTGGGGTTTAGGAACCTCTCCCTGGATTTCAGAGGATGTATGGAAATGCCTGGATATCCAGGCAGAAGTTTGCTGCAGGGGTGGGGTCTTCATGGAGAACATCTGCTAGGGCAGGGCAGAAGGGAAGTGTGGGGTTAGAGCTCCCACACGTAGTCCCTACTGGGGCACCACCTAGTGGAGCTGTAAGAAGAGGGCCACTGTCCTCCAGACCCCAGAGTGGTAGATCCACCAATAGCTTGTACTGTGTGCCTGGAAAAACCAGACACTCAAGGCCAGCCCATGAAAGCAGCTGGGAGGGAGCCTGTACCTTGCAAAACCATAGAGGGGGAGCTGCCCAAGACCATGGGAACCCACCTCTTGCATCAGTGTGACCTGGATGCGAGACATGGAGTAGAAAGAGATCATTTTGGAGCTTTAAAATTTGACTGCCTTTCTGGATTTCAGACTTGTGTGGGGGCCTGTAGTCCCTTTGTTTTGGCTAATTTTTCTCATTTGGAACAGCTGTATTTACCCAATGCCTGTACCCACATTGTATCTAGGAAGAACTAACTTGCTTTTGATTTTCCAGGCTCATAGACAGAAGGGACTTGCCTTGTCTCAGATGAGACTTTGGACTGTGGACTTTTGAGTTAATGCTGAAATGAGTTAAGACTTTGGGGGACTGTTGGGAAGGCATGATTGGTTTTGAAATGTGAAGACATGAGATTTGGGAGGGGCAGGGGTGGAATGATATGGCTGTGTCCTCACCCAGATCTCATCTTGTAGCTCCCATAATTCCCATGTGTTGTGGGAGGGACCCGCTAGGAGATAACTGAATTGTGGGGATAGGTCTTTCCTGTGCTATTCTCATGATAGTGAATAAGTCTCACAAGATCTGATAGTTTTAAAAATGGGAGTTTCCCTGCACAAGCTCTCTCTCTTTGCCTGCTCCCATTCATGTAAGACATGACTTGCTCCTCCTTGCCTTCCATCATGATTGTTAGGCTTCCCCATCCATGTGGAACTGTAAGTTCGTTAAACCACTTTCTTTTGTTAATTGCCCAGCCTCAGGTATATCTTTATCAGCAGCATGAAAACAGACTAAAATACCCCTCAACTATAAGGTATCCCACAACTCATGTAGTCATCAGACCCCTTTGGTTCCAATGTTATCCTCTTTGGCATGTGGGACAAAGATCACGGGGGGCTGGTGCCTTTGGTTCATTCTTCTCTTCACTGTCTAGGTAGGTAATAAACTGTCTAAATCCAAAAGTGGTTCATTGTACCTTTACCTGTCAAGTCACTCAGGCCTTAGCCTTGGCTTTACCTTTTCCTGTGGGATGCATCAGTGTATAAAACATAAAATCTCTGTTCTCATGAAGCTTGCATTCTAGTGGGGTCACAAACCACACACACAAAAAAAAGGCACAATAAATAAATGAGGTCTATATGATAGAAGGTTATATGGGAAACAGAAGTAGAGACGGGTAAGGGGGTCTGCAACTTAAGGTAGGAGGCAGATGGCTGTATTAAGTAGTCAACAATATCCGTCTCATTGAGGACACAAAATCTAAGAGAAGATTTGGAAGAGTTGAGGGGTTTAGAAAAGGAGATGTTTGGGCAGAGGAAAGAACTAGAGCAGATGTGCTGGAATGTGCAAGAAAAAGCAGACAGTAAACTATGGCTGAAACAGAGTGAGGAAAGGCAGGCATAGTATGAGCAAGTGAGCAAGGAAAGGAACCGATCCAAGACGTAACAATGGACCAGATCCCTCAAGGCCTTGTGAATAGTTTTAAGGACTTTGGCTTTCAATCGAGGAGATGTGGAAAGCCATTGCAGAGATTGCTTTTAACGTTTTTATTGAAAAATAAAAGATACAAATACAGAAAACCACACAAAACAAATGGATAGCTTAGTGAGTTATGATGTGGCTGTGCTCTTCAAACCACTCCCCAGATCAAGAATTAAATTTGCTATTCTCCCCAGAAGCACTTCCATGGGCTGTGTCCCAAACAGAGTTCACTGCCTCTGCCCAAATGTGACCACTATTCTAACTTTTATACTAACCATTTCCCTGGTTTCTCTATGTTTCATCACCCAAGTTTGCAGCTCATCTCTAGTCACTATAGTTTAATCTTGATATGTATTTTAAGTCTCTTTTAACCCATGGGTATTTCTCTATTCCTTTCTTTTCCCTAGCATTTATCTGTTGAATTACTCAGTCAATTTGACCTATAGTTTTTCTCATGTTTGATTTTGTTAATCATTATATGGTCTAAAGCAGAGGAGTGATATGATCTGATGTAGAGTTGGAAAGAGTCATGGTGCCTATTGTGTTGAGATTGAAGGGCAAGAAGGGTGCAAAGAGATTACTTAATGGGTACTGCAGAAATTCAGAGATGATGATGTGGCTTAGACCAGAGTGGTAGAGATGGAAGATACAACAAGTAGTTAGATTTAGGAGAGAGATATATATATATATACACACACACACACATACATACACACACACACACAACATATATATGTATAGAACCAACCTGCACATGTACTCTTGGAACTAAAAGTATATATTAGATTGGTGCAAATGTAATTGCAGTTTTTGCATTGTTGAAATTTGCCATTTGATATGAGAATATATATCTTGAGGTATGTTCCTCCTATACTCAGTTTGTTGAGGGTTTGTATCATAAAAGGTTGTTGAGTTTTATCAAATGCTTTTTCAGCATTTATTGAAATAATCATATGGTTTTTATACTTAGATCTGTTAATGCGATATATCATGTTTGTTGATTTGCATAAGTTGAACCATTCTTGTATCCCTGGGATGAATCCCACTTGATCATGGTGAATAATCTTTTTAATGTTTTGTTGGATTTGGTCTGCTAGTAGTTTGTTGAAGGCTTTTGCATCTATCTTCATCAGCACTATTGGCCTGCAGTTGTCTTTTCTGTGTGTGTCCTCTGGTTTTGTTATCAGGGTAATGCTGGCCTTGTAGAATGAGTTTGGAAGTATTCCCTCCCCTTTAATTTTTTTTGAAGAGCTTGAGTATAATTGGGATTAGTTCTTCTTTAAATGTTTGTTAGAATTCAGCAGTGTAGACATCAGGTCCTGGGACTCTTTATTACATCTCTGATCTCATTACTCACTATTAGTTTGCTAAGCTTTTCTATTTCTTCATGGTTCAATCTTGGCAGGTTGTATGTGTTCAAGAATTCATCCACTTCCAGGTTTTCTAATTGTTGGCATATAGTTGTTCAGAATAGTCTAGTGAGTCTATTTCCCTGGTTTCAGTTGTAATGTCTCCATTTTCATTTCTGATTTTATTTGAGTCATCTCTTTTTCTTAATCTTGCAAAAGGTTTGTCAGTTTTATCATTTTCAAAAAACCAAGTTTTCATTTCATTGATATTCTGTAATTTTTTTAGTCTCTGTACTATTTATTTCTTTCCTTCTACTAATTTTGGGTTCTTTTTTTGTTACTCATCTCCTAATGCTATCCCTCCCCCATCCCCCCACCCCACAACAGGCCCTGGTGTGTGATGTTCCCCTTCCTGTGTCCTAGTGTTCTTATTGTTCAATTCCCACCTATGAGTAAGAACATGCAGTGTTTGGTTTTTTGTCCATGCAATAATTTACTGAGAATGATGGTTTCCAGCTTCATCCATGCCCCTACAAAGGACATGAACTCATCCTTTTTTATGACTGCATAGTATTCCATGGTGTATATGTGCCACATTTTCTTAATCCAGTCTATCATTGATGGACATTTGGATTGGTTCCAAGTCTTTGCTATTGTGAATAGTGTCACAATAAACATACATGTGCCTGTGTCTTTATAGCAGCATGATTTATAATCCTTTGGGTATATACCCAGTAATGGGATGGCTGGGTCAAATGGTATTTCTAGTTCTAGATCCTTGAGGAATCGTCACACTGTCTTTCACAGTGGTTGAACTAGTTTACAGTCCCACTAACAGTGTAAAAGTGTTCCTGTTTCTCCACATCCTCTCCAGCACCTGTTGTTTCCTGACTTTTTAATGATTGCCATTCTATCTGGTGTGAGATGGTATCTCATTGTGGTTTTGATTTGCATTTCTCTGATGGCCAGTGATGATGAGCATTTTTTCATGTGTCTGTTGGCTGCATAAATGTCTTCTTTTGAGAAGTGTCTGTTCATATCCTTCACCCACTTTTTGATGGGGTTGTTTGTTTTTTTCTTCTAAGTTTGTTTGAGTTCTTTGTAGATTCTGGATATTAGCCCTTTGTCAGAGAGTAGATTACAAACATTTTCTCCCATTCTGTAGGTTGCCTATTCACTCTGACAGTAGTTTCTTTTGCTGTGCAGAAGCTCTTTAGTTTAGATCCCATTTGTCAATTTTGGCTTTTGTCGCCATCGCTTTTGGTGTTTTAGTCATGAAGTCCTTGCCCATGCCTATGTTCTGAATGGCATTGCCTAGATTTTTTTCTGGGGTTTTTATGGTTTTAGATCTAACATTTAAGCCTTTAATCCATCTTGAATTAATTTTTGTATAAGGTGTAAGGAAGGGAAGGCTTTCTACTTTTTTGATATGAGCATTTATTGCTGTACACTTCCCTCTCAAAACTGCTTTTGCTGTATCTCATAGAGTTTTAGTATGTTTTATTTACATTTTCATTTGTTTCAAGAAATTTTAAAATTTCCTTCTTAATTTTTCATTGATCTGTTGATCACTCAATAACATGTTATTTAATGTCCATGTGTTTGTGTATTTTCAGAGGTTCCTCTTGTTATTGATTTTCAGTTTTATTACATTGTGGTTAGAAAAGATACTTGGTATGATTTCTACTTTTCTGAATTTGCTGAGAGTTGTTTTGTGTCCTAAGATATGGCCTGTTTTGGAGACTGTTCCATTTGGGGATGAAAAGAATGCAGTTTTTTGGCAACAGTTATGTCAAATGTTCTATAAATGTCAGCTAAACCTGTTGGTGCAATATGTAGTTAACTTTGATGCTTCTTTGTTTTCTGCCTGGATGACCCATCCATTACTGACAGTGGGTGTTGAAGTCTCCTACTATTATTGTATTGCAGCCTATCTCTCCCTTTACATCTGTTAATCTTTGCTTTACATACTTGGGGGCTTCGGTTTTGGGTGCACAGATATTTATAATTGTTATATCCTTTTTCTGAATTGACCCCTTTATTATTATGTAGTGACCTTCTTTGTCCTTTTATATAGTCTTTGATTTGTAGTCTGTTTTATATGCTCTTAGTGTAGCTACTTCAACTTTGGTTTGTTTCCAATAGCAGAAAATATCTTTTCTCATGCCTTCACGTTCAGTCTACGTGTGTCTTTATAAGTGAAGAGCATTTCTTGAAGGCAGCATATAATCAGATCTTGGTCCTCTGTCCTTTTCGCCACTCTATGCCTTTTAACTGAAGAACTGAGTCAAATTTACATTCAGTGTTATTGATAAGTAGGACTTATTGCCATTTTGTTGCTTGTTTTCTGATTGTTTTGTAACTTCTCTCATCCTTTCTTCCCTTGCTGACTTCCTCTGTGATTAAGTGATTTTTTTCCTGCTGGTATATGTTGATTCACTGCTTTTTACTTTCAGCTAATATACAATAGATTTTTACACTGTGGCTACCATGAGGCTTATAAAAACATCTTATAGATATTACAAGTGATTTAATAAGAAGACAGCTTGTATTATATAACAAAGAAAATAATAGAAATAACCCAAGAAATGAAGAAAAAAACACGATCGTTTAACTTCATCCTCCCCACATTTTGATTTTTTATTGTCTCAGTTTACGTATTTTTATATACCCTATCTCTTAACAGGTTGCTTTGGCTATTACTGTTTTTGATAGATTTGTCTTTTGGGCTATATACTAGACTTAAAAGTGGATTGCACACCATGATTACAGTATTAGCATTCTGGGTTTGTCCATGTGCTTTTTACCATTGGGTTTTATAACTTCAAATGTTTTCTTTTTGCATGTTAGTGGGGTTTTTTAATTTTTATTTTAGACTAAACAACTGTCTTTAGCATTTCTTATAAGACAGGGCTGGTAGTGGTGAATTCTCTCAGCTTTTGTTTGTCTGGGGAAAGACCCTGTCTCTCCTTCATATTTGAAAGATACTTTTGCTGGATATAGTGTTCTTGGATGACAGTTTTTTAAAATCCCTTTGAAAGTGTCATTCTCCTCACTTCTGGCCTGTATGGTTTTCATTGAGAAGTTTTTTGCCAGATGAATTCAAAGTTCCTTATATGGTATTTGTTTCTTTTCTCTTGCTGCTTTTAGGATCCTCTCTTTGTGCTTGACCTTTAAGAGTTTGATTATTATGTGCCTTGGGGTAGTCCTGTTTGGGTCAAATCTGTTTGGTGTTCTTTGATCTTCCTCTACCTGAACATTTATCTCTTTCTACAGTTTTGGAAAGTTTTCAATTATTTCTTTGAATAAGCTTTCTACCCCTTGCTCTTGCTCAACTCCCTCTTGAGTAATGATAATTCTTAAATTGGGTCTTTTAACGTAATTTTCTAAATCTTGTAGGTTTTCCTTATTATTTTTTATCCTCTGTGTATTTTCATATAGCCTGTCTTAGAGCTCACTGATTCTTTCCTCTGCTTGATCAATTCTGCTGTTGAGATCCTCTAATTTCTGTCCAGTAAATGTATTTCTCAGTTCCAAGATTTCTGTTTGATTTCTTTTCGTTTTTAAAAATCTCTTTGTTAAATTTATCTGAAAAATTTCTGAGTTGCCTTTCTGTGTTGTCTTGGAGAGCACTGAGTTTCCATAAAACTGCATTTTGAATTCTTAGAGAGTTCATATATCAGCATCTAGTTAGGGTCAGTCACTGATCTTTGCTTTTTTCATTTGGGAGATCATGATTCTCTGTTTTTTGCTGTTTCTTGTTGATGTATGTCTACGTCTTGCATTAAAAGATTATTTATTCTAGTCTTATTTGTCTTACTTGTTGTGATTTTTATTGGATTCACTTGTTCAGAAATTCTTTGTAATTTACCTGTTGATTTATTTCTCCCAACTAGGTTGCTGTCTCCTTTTAGATACTAGTGGTTTCTTAAGCCCTGCTTTGTCTTGGTTCTAGTAAACAGTCAGAGTGCTGCCCATGTTGAATGAAGGAGGTCCCAAAGGTTATATTCCAGTAGTATGGAACGGTAGGCTAGGAGCTCTAGCCCAGTGGTCCTGTGGAACAAATTTCCTACAGTATGGTGCTGCTGAATGACAATTCTGATTTGGTGTTTCCTTTGGCTGAGTTACAGAGCAGTGTTTCTAAGCCTGGGAATCATAGTCCCTCTCCTTTTCCTTTGGCTATTTCAAGGCTGATTTTTCCTTCAGGTACTTGCAATGCTTCCTATAGGTTGAGGCAGGGGCAGGTCCACTGCCAACAAACCCAAGATAGTGGAGAAGCTGGCTGTCCACCTCAATCTCAATTTTTTTCTAGTGTAGAAACCATAACTCTAGAAAAAATTTCCTGCATGGTTGGTGCTGAGGAGATTGAGAAAAAGGGGCATCATGGACATGGAAGTCTGATTTTTTTACCACCTGCTTGGATTTTTTTTTTCACTCTTCTGTGGCTACAGGAACTGTCTCATTCTTACATTTAAGTTCTGGTGTATTGCTGGTGATAATCTTTGCATTCTATATTTGTTTTAGGTTTTCTTTGAGGAGTTGGGGAGGAGCGAAGCCAGCTTGCTTCTATGCCATCATTTTGGAACCAGAGTCCAAGGGAACTTTTTGAGGTGATACATATGTTATGTATTTTGATTATAGTGATGGCTACATGACCAATATATTTTTCCAAACTTATGAAAATGTACTCTTTAAAAGGGTGAACTTTATTGCATGCTAATTACACTGCAATATACCTGAGCAAAGGAAAAATAAAATGGTAGGAAAGGAATTGTAGTCACCAAAAAGAGACAGCTCTCTCAAGGAGTTTCCTGAAAATGAGTGCCATGAAATGAGACATTTGCTGGTGGGGGAAGTCAAGTCAGAGTGAAGTAAAGGTTTTAAAATTTGTTTTGTAATTATTATTATTTTTTTGATGATGGAAGTACGAGCAGTGAATTCATTGGTTGATGGAAATTATACAAAAAGGAGAGAAGAGAATTGCTGGAAAGATGTCCCTGAATTGGTGAGAAAGAATGGAATCTAGAGTGAAGGTATTGGCTTCGTAATTAAGCATGAACAATTTTCCAGTTGTAAGAGGAAAGAGGGCACAACATGAGGGTCTAGGTGCTAGCGGTTGATAGACGTTGTGGGAATCTAGAAGTTCTCTTCTTATTGCTTTCATTTTCCCCATGAAGTAAAAAGCAAGGTCAACAGCTAAGAGGCTTTCCTCTTTTAAATGACTAGTGGCTGACTTGAACCTGACACTTCTCTCTGCCTCTCTAGACTATAAGCAAGAATGGAACATTTCTTGAATGATTGTATCACCAATGGATACTTCAAGTGCAACTAATATACTAGGTAATTGGGCCATACAATGCTAAGCAATTCCATTTCTTGTTGTCAATTCTTCTTCTTCCTCTCCTCCTCCTCCTCCTCCTCCTCCCCCTCCTTCTGCTGCTGCTGCTGCTTCTTCTTCTTCTTCTTCTTCTTCTTCTTCTTCTTCTTCTTCTTCTTCTTCTTCCTCCTCCTTCTCCTTCTCCTTCCCCTTCTCCTTCTCCTTCTCCTTCTCCTTCTCCTTCTTTTGATGGAGTCTCGCTCTATCACCCAGGCTGGAGTGCAGTGGCACAATCTTGGCTCACTGCAACTTCCACCTCTCAGGTTCAAGCAATTCTCCTGCCTCAGCCTCCCAAGTAGCTGGGATTACAGGTGCATGCCACCATGCCTGGCTAATTTATTTATTTATATTTTAGTAGAGACGGGGTTTCACCATGTTGCTCAGGCTGGTCTCAAACTCCTGAGCTCAGGCAATCCACCCACCTTGTCCTCCCAAAATGCTAGGATTACAGGCATGAGCCACTGTTGTCAATTTTTTAAAAGCTAAGCTGACCAGTAACTTTGGGGCCAGGTATTCCTAGCTAAATATCTGCAGTTTTTTTTTTTTTTTTTTTCCTGCAGCTTTTGTCTTTCTTGCTTGTTCTTTATTTGAATGTCTATTTCTCAACTAAAAAGGTGTGAACTGTCAATGTGGGCTAAGTCCAAGAGTTCTCTAACTTTCGTATCTGTCCAGCCTCTTATCTCCAGATGGCTGTTATTATATTAATGACCTTCTCAATACCTAAGATAAACTTGATTTTTCACCCCCATAACTTACTTTTCTCTGTGTTTTGTATCCCCATCTCAGTAAGTGCTACAATCATTTACTCAGTTGCTCAAGCCCGTAGGTTTGGAGTTATTTGATTTCCTTCCTTTATCGCCATTCCCTATTTCCTCCATAGTCAGGCTATCAGGAGGTGCTCTTTCTTCTTTCTTCAAGGTGTCTCAAGGAATGAGTAAACTGTTCTCTTCATCTCTACTTCCCATAACTTAAGCCAGACCACTACCATCATCTTTCCACCTGAGCTGTTAAAAGCATCTGTAATAGGCTTTCTGCCTAAGCTCCCTGCTCTCATAGAATCTATTCTCCACTTTGACACACAGATTCTGTCTGACCTGAATCTTAATTACTTCTCAAACCTCCTATCTTGCTGTTTCTCCTTGCTTATTCCTGTCTAACTGCACTGATCTGTCATTTATTTAAACCCACCATACTTTTTCTAGCTCAAAGTATTTTCTCTGTCCCTTGACCTGAAATGTTCTTTCCTATGCTTCTAAAATGGCTGGCCTCTTCTCATTTTCAAGGTCTGCATAGTTGTCACCTCCTCAGAAATGCCTTTTATGACTACTTTATCCAAAGTAGGTTTTCCAAGCCCAACTTCGTTGTCCCTATAACACTCTAACGTATTTGTTTTGCTCCTGTCCCCCACAACCTTTTTTAGTCTTTTTCTTCACTGGACTGAGAAGCTGAATATGCAGACAATGACCAGACCATATATAAAAGTAGAATTCTGACTCAGAACCTGCAGCAACCTGCCCAGGAAACCAGCCTCCTTATCTGCAATAAACAGTTCAGGAAGCCAGGCTGCTATAAGTCAGACTTGCAGGAAGCCAGATTGCTATCTTTAATGACAATTCAGGAAGCTGAAAAAATAACTCATGTAATAATTGGCCCAAAATGGCCAGGACTTGATTAAAAACTGAAAGCTTGCCTAAGTTTTATTTCTACTTCCAACTTACCACCCACCAGAGAAAACCAAATATGCTCCCCTAACCAATAGCACAGGAAACCCAGTTCTAGTTATCCTGCCTACAGCTTCCCATGCCAATAGGCTACAATCAGGGCACACCTGAAGCCTTCCATTATTTCCACTACAAGACTTTCCCACCCCCCCTCCTCTACTTGCCTTTGCATTTCTGCCAAAATACGAGTGACAGTGGCTGATCCTCTTGTTCAGAATAAATTATTTCTCAAGCTCAGAATAAATAGCCTTTGCTTTTCTCATTTGATTGGTATTAGTTTATTTCCACAAGAATGGACCATGCCTTGCTTATGATTGTATCATCAAGGCTGAACAATGCATGAGACCATAATATTCACTCAATAAATGCTTGTTGAATGAATGAGTGAATGGAAGTCAAAAATCATTATTTGGACATCAATGCCCTCCCAGACTGGCTTCAAATGTATTCCTCACTACATCCACTCTTACGTTCTCCAAGCACACTTTTCTTGACCAAATACTCGTGGTGTATTGCCTGTTCTTATGGTGTATTATTTTCTACAATACAGCTGAAGCCCTTTTTTCTCTATGAAACCTTATTGATCACCCTAACCTTCACTGACTTTTCCTTCTGAATTTATACAGCATATACCACCTCATTTCGTATTTAATTTCTTTCAGTTCATAGGGTGTCTCTTCTCCTGGGATTGATGGTTATACTTTTGTACCATTTGTGGTGTCTAGCACATGTTACGGTGATAAGAATAATGATAGTAACAACAGTTTACTCTTATAACAACCCTGTGGGATATACATTATTACTATTCTCATTTTATAGATGAGGAAATTATAAAACTGAGGCACAGAGAAACCAATTCTCTTGCTTAAAGTAATGAATTAGTAAGAAGTAGAACTGAGGTTTGAATTCAGTTCTGCCTGATTTCTATACTATATATGCTCAAACCTATATATTATATAAACTACCTTCTATAGGCTGTGTCTATATTAGGTCCTCAATAAATGTTTCTGAAATTAATGAAATAACCCAGTTCAAAAGTTGCATAAACAAAAGAGAGAGGGAAGCAGAACTCCTTAGGTTAGTTTCAAAGGGTTAAAAGGAGTAAGGGACATGGGGACCAGAGGACTTAAATTACTGACTCCCACATTCTAAGTTCTAACCTTTGTCTCCTATTGTGACCCTAGGACAATTCATTTTGTCTCCAAGGCTTCATCCACCTCATGTCATATTGTTACTTTGACCTGTCTTGAGTCTGGTTCTCTAGATGGGTCCAAAAAGTGGCTGAGGGATATTTAGTGACAAAACTCAGCAGTTCTTTTCCTGGTGATATACATCACCAATATACATCAATTCAGCCATGCTTTTTGAGCTATAGTGCTCAGTGCTAATAAGGATGCCACCACCAACCAAAGAATATGTCCTCTAGCAGTTTGTAATAAAGAAATATGAAATTCAGTGAAGACATAGACTTTCCCTACCTCTTCTGTATCACAGTTAGGGTTAATTGCTAATTCATGTGGTGTACATTCCCATATAATTTGGAAAACACATTAGGTCGAAGGGTCGGAAAAATCCTTTTGACTAGCTAAACATGAGATCCTCTAATGCCATTGTGACTACAAAATTGTCATGAACCTATCTCAGAAAATACTTGAAAGCACTTGCAAAAGGGGTTGTTGGATTAAGCAAATATGAATGTAGTCTGTGTTCAGGAACATCTTTGAAGAGATCTAGGTAACATCATGTCTGTCCTGGAAGCATGGAAGATTATGATGTGTGGTGACTATAATCCTATTAGCTGCTGCAATGAAATCCATGAGATTACCAGGAGCACATCCAATTCATTAAGTTTCGTCTCCACCAATTGATGAATAACCCACTTGAAGTTCAAATTTACAAATTGTTAACTTCGTCATCACGAACAGGTTTGACACGAGTTTAGAGTTTGGGGGAATAGAGTTGCTGTTTTATTTGGCATGAGATTAAGAGAGTTGAGGAGAGATTTGTTGTTGTCTTTGGCAGAAATTAAGAGACAGTGTCTTTTTCCATAGTTTGATGACAACATATTGAATTATCTCCCATGCTTTAGGGTCTCATCTGAGAAAAATTTTAAGGGTTCTCAGTGTTTTTAGTTTGACTCTTGCTGAGATTAATACTCATATAACTACCCATTGGTCAAACCGGGAAAAGAGGTGAAGGCAGCAGTGTGTGTATATTTGTGGGGTTGGGGGTAGTGGGGTGAGTTGGATGTGGACAGTGACTTCAGGTTTATTGACTTCTCCTTTCAGTCATGTCCCTTCTCTTTGGCAGCACCGTGGTCACATACCAAGTCAAGTTTGGCAATTTTTCTTTCATTCTTTTGATGGGCTGGGAATAGAAAAAGTCAGTTCCTATTGGTTTGGCTCTGAAAACCTGAAGAGTCCTGGTAAAAGCTTGGTACGCTTCTTAGAATCCTGGGTGTCAAAATACTTACTGAATGCCTTTGCCCTTCTCCTGTGGTTACTGATTAGATTTGGAAGAGTGGAAGGAAGTGAGGAAGTGGAACCTGATGGTAATAGCCTTTGCTGCCTGGCTAGTCTCACACCTCTCAATCACATGAAAGTGCACGTCTTCTTTGGGACCAAGTGGTATGCTGGGTTGCCTATGTTAAAAAAAAAAGTCTCCACCTTTCTATTTGTCTGGACTCAAAGGTAATCCTAGAACACATTAAGATGAGGGAAATAAATATAGCCTTTATTGTAACCCAGTGTAGGACAAAAAATCTGCTTGCTTACCAAAAAACAAGTGTATGTGTAGTTTTCTTAGCTTGCGTAGTCTCCATATTTCTCTTTCTGTTAATATTTAATTTCTGTGAGAGTACAGCACTCTAGTCCATCAGTAACATACAAAGTCAAACCCCATAGGTGGGAGTTTCCAGGAGACTAGAATATTTTTAGAAATCAAATATAAGAGTCACAGAATATTAGTCTTGAAAGAAAAAAACTGATGGCTAATAGACTCTAATGGAAAAAAGGCCAAACTGAAGCTAGTGCTGATGAATGGTGCTGTCAAGGTCACATGACTTTTCAAGGCAAACCAAGAATTCAGTGAGACTCCCAGAGCTTCCGGTTTGATGTTTGAATGACCACATGTAGATTTGGAGAAAATACACGTATCTTTTGTGTAAAATCTGATGTTTTTCAACATTTCCATGTTGCCTGGAATCTTGCCCTGCTCTCCTGACTTGTATGTGAATGTATGTATATGAATCAGGGCACTCAGGTGAACCACTTTAACCTGGAAATGTTAAAAAACAAAACAAAACAAAAAAAACAGGGAGGCCGAGACGGGCGGATCACAAGGTCAGGAGATCGAGACCATCCTGGCTAACACGGTGAAACCCCGTCTCACTAAAAAAATACAAAAAACTAGCGGGGCGAGGTGGCGGGCGCCTGTAGTCCCAGCAACTTGGGAGGCTGAGGCAGGAGAATGGTGGGAACCTGGGAGGCGGAGCTTGCAGTGAGCTGAGATCCGGCCACAGCACTCCAGCCTGGGTGACAGAGCGAGACTCCGTCTCAAAAAAAAAAAAAAAACAAAAACAAAACAAACAAAACAAAACAAAAAAAAAAACTTTCTGTAGAAGTAGAGAAAAATTAAACGATCCAAGACTCCACTGCTCCCATGGTCAGTGTCTTGGGGCTGAGATATGATACCAGGGAAACCCCTCTCAGGATGCAGCTGAAGAGATTATACATATGGACAAATGCTATATGGGAAATTGCTGTTCTCTTTTAGCCTCCTAATGTACTATTCGAACTCTAGGACAGGGAGCAGATCTTCAATCACAGAATCCCCAGCAGCTAGCAGAGTAGGTCCTCAATAAACACTAGCTGTGGAAGTGAATAAACCACTGACTTTACTACATTCTTTACATATAGTAGCCAAGCAAAGGGCAACAGAGTTAAGGGGAAAGAACAAATTTAAAGAAAGATCATCTCTTGTGACCCAGAATAGAGATAAGCTAAGTGTTCTTTAAGAATATCTTAGTTCTGGCCCCTTGTTTAGAGATTCAAGTGGGCTTCTCTTCAAACTAGTTCTTCAGACTTAATTCAGATGATTCCCTCTGAGCCTTGTTGTCTTCATTTGAAAATGTAATTGATATAATATTTCCCTCATGAGTTTGCTGTAAGGATTAAGTGAGGGAACATAGGTGAAGCACCAGGAATGTCTCAGGTTTGTGGTAAACACTAACTAAACATTATTATATCAACTTTCTGCCCTGACACCCTTTTCTGTAAAATGTAAGTAAAGCACTTAACATTGTGTCTGGAATATATTATATGCTAATTTATTATAATCAATTATAATTAATGCATATTATCCAATACATGATGATGGATATGGCTTTTTGTTTGTGTTTATATGGTTGAATAGATTTTTTGTTTATTTATATTTTTAATTGTGACTGTAATGGCATACAGCAAAAGCAGTGCTTATAGGCAAGTTTATAGTGTTAAATGCCTGCATCAAAAAGATAGAAAGATCTCAAATTAACAACCTAATGTTGTGCCTCAAGGAATCAGAAGAGCAAGAACAAATCAAACTCAAAACTAGCAGAAGAACAGAATGACAAAGATCAGAGCAGAATTCAAAGAGTTGAAACAAAAAAAGACACAAAGGATCAATGAAATGAAAAGTTGGTTATTTGAAAGGATAAAAAAAGATTGATAGACCACTAGCAAAATTAACCAAGGAAAAAAGAAAGAAGCTATTAACAAGCACAACCAGAAATGATTAAGGTAACATTACAACTAATACCACAGAAATTCAAAAGATCATCAGTGACTACTCTGAGCATTTCTATGCACACAAACTACAAAAACCTACAGGAAGTGATAAATCCTAGAAACATACAATGACCCAAGAATGAACCAGGAATAAATAGAAATGCTGAACAGATCAATAGTGAGTAATCACATTAAATCAATAATTTAAAATCTCCTAATAACAACAACAAGCTCAGGACCAGACGGATTCATAGCCAAATTTTACTAGACATGTAAAAAAGAGCTGGCAGCAATCTTACTAAAATTGTTCCGAAAAATCAAGGATAGGCCGGGCGCGGTGGCTCAAGCCTGTAATCCCAGCACTTTGGGAGGCCGAGACGGGCGGATCATGAGGTCAGGAGATCGAGACCATCCTGGCTAACACGGTGAAACCCCGTCTCTACTAAAAAGTACAAAAAACTAGCCGGGCGAGGTGGCGAGCGCCTGTAGTCCCAGCTACTCGGGAGGCTGAGGCAGGAGAATGGCGTAAACCCGGGAGGCGGAGCTTGCAGTGAGCAGAGATCCGGCCACCGCACCCCAGCCTGGGTGACAGAGCGAGACTCCGTCTCAAAAAAAAAAAAAATCAAGGATAAAGATTCCTCTCTAACTCATTCTATGAAACCACTATTACCCTCTATTCCAAAATTAGGCAAGAGCACAAAAACAAAAGGAAAACTACAGACCAATATCCCTGATGAACATAGTTGCAAAACTTCTTAACAAAATACTAGCAAACTGAATCCAGCAGCACATTAAAAAATTAAACCTCCATGATCAAATAACTTTTTATCTCTGGGACACACGGTTGGTTCAACATAGGTAAATCAATAAATGTGATTCATTATATAAACAGAACTAAAAACAAAAACCACATAATCATTTCAATTGATGCAGAAAAGGCATTCAATAAAGTTCAATAGCCCTTCATGTTCAAAACCCCCAATAAACTAGGCATTGAAGGAACGTACTTCAAAATAATAAGAACCATCTATGACTAATGCACAGCCAATGCCACACTGAATGGAGAAAAGTTGAGAACATTCTCCCTAAGAGCTACAATAAGACAAGGATGCTTACTTTCATCACTTCTATTCAACATATTACTGGAAGTCTTAGCCAGAGCTATCAGGCAAAAGAAAGAAATAAAAGTCATTCAAATTGGAAAAGAGTAAGTAAAATTATTCCTGTTCACTAATGACATGTTCTTTATTCTAGAAAACCCTAAAGATGCTGCCAGAAGAATCCTAGACTTGATAAATGACTTCAGTAAAGTCACAGGATATGAATATGCAAAAAGCAGTAGCATTTCTATGAATCAATAACGTTCAAGTTGAGAATCAAATCAAGAACTCAATGCCATTTCAATAGCCATAAAAATACCTAGGAATATGTTTAACCAAAGAGGTAAAAGATACCTACAAGGAGAACTATAAAGCACTGATGAAAGAAATCACACATGATATGAACAAGTAGAAAAGCATCTCATAAGCATGGACTGGAAGAATTAGTGTTAAAATGACCATACTTCCCAAGAAAATCTACAGATTCAATGCAATACCTATCAAATTACCAATGCAATTTTCACGCAATTAGGAAAAACAATGCTAAAATTCATATGGAACCAAAAAAGAGCCCAGATAGCCAAAGCAATCCTAAGCAGAAAGAGCAAAGCTGGAGGCATCATATTTCCTGAGTTTAAATTATAGTACTAGGCTAGAGTAACCGAAATAGCACAATACTCATACGAACATAGACATATAGATCTATGGAACAGAAAAGACAGCCCAGAAATAAAGCTACATACCTATAATTAACTGATTTTTGATAAAGTCAACAAAAATAAACAATGGAGAAAGGACACCCTATTCAATAAATAGCTCTGGGATAACTGGCTAGCCATATGCAGAAGAATAAAACCAGACTCCTGTCTCACACCATCTACAAAAGTTAACTCAAGATGGATTAAAGACTTAAATGCAAGATGTCAAGCTATAAAAATCCTAGAAGAAAGCTTAGGAAAAATTTTTCAGGACATTGGCCTAAGCAAATACATTATGATTAAGAGCAAATGCAACCAAAACAAAAATAGACAAATGGGACTTAAGTGAAAAACTTCTGCACAGCAAAGGGAGTAATCAGTAAACAACCTACAGAATGAGATAAAATATTTGCAAACTATGCATCTGACAAAGGACTAATATTCAGAATCTATAAGGAACTCAACAAGAAAAAATAAATAACCCCATTAAAAAGTGGGCAAAGGACATGAACATTTCTCAAAAGAAGACATACAAGTGGCCAACAAACATATGAAAAAGTGTTCATTACTAATCATTAAAGAAATGCAAATTAAAAACACAATAAGATAACAGCTCACACCAGTCAGAATGGCTTTGGCTATGCAGGCTCTTTTTTGGTTCCATATGAATTTTAGGATTTTTTTTTTCTAGTTCCGTGAAGAATGATGGTGGTATTTTGATGGAAATTGCATTAAATTTGTAGATTGATTCTGGCAGTATGGTCATTTTCACAATATTGATTCTACCCATCCATGAGCACGGGATATGTTTCCATTTGTTCATGTCATCCATGATTTTTTTCAGCAGTGTTTTGTAGTTTTCCTTGTAGAGGTCTTTCATGTCCTTGGTTAAGTATATTCCTAAGTATTTAATTTTTTGCAGTTATTGTAAAAAGGGTGCAGTTCTTGATTTGATTATCAGATTGGTCACTATTAGTGTATAGCAGGGCTACTGATTTATGTACATTAATTTCATATCTTGAAACTTTGCTAAATTCATTTACCAGTTCTAGGAGTTTTTGGAAAGAACAAATCTGGAGGCCTTACATTACCCAACTTCAAGCTGTACTATAAGGCCATAGTCAACAAAACAGCATGGTACTGGTATAAAATAGCCATATAGACCAATGGAACACACTAGAGAACTCACACATGAAGCCACATACTTAAAGTCAACTGATCTTTTACAAAGCAAACAAAAACATGAAGTGGGAAAAGGACAACCTATTCAACAAATGGTGCTGGGATAATTGGCAAGCCACATGTAGAAGAATAAAACTGGATCCTCATCTCTTACCTTATACAAAAATCAACTCAATATGGATCAGAGACTTAAATCTAAGACCTGAAACAATAACACTTCTAGAAGATAACATTGGAAAAATCTCTTCTAGACATTGGCTTAGGCAAAGACTTCATGATCAAGAACCCAAAAGCAAACACAACAAAAACAAAGATAAATAGATGGGACTTATTTAAACTAAAATGCTTCTGCACAGGAAAAGAAGTAGGAGATAAAACAGACAACATGCAGAATGGGAGAAAATGTTTATAATACATACATCTGACAAAGGACTAATATCCAGAATTTACAAGGAACTCAAACAAATTAGCAATAATAAATAAATAATCCCATCAAAAAGTGGGATAAGGACATGAATAGATATGGGGGGATTGGAAGATATTTTCCAGGGAAATTTTGAATACCTGTAATGTTCACCATATACACTACCTTAGGAACCCAATCTCAGTATAAAGTATATTGAGAATCCCCGTGATACACACATGTATAATATTAGTCATGAGTGGAAGGGAATGGGAGAGTGAGAAGAGTCAATGGCAACCTTTTCCCACTATTAATAACAGCAAATAGTCGAAATATTTATTTAGTTCTCTCTTTGTGCCAGGAACCACATTAAGCACTGAGCATGGATAATCTCATTTAACATTCACAAAAGTCCTATAAGGTAGATATAGTGAAAATCATCCTTCTTTTATAAGTGAGAATAGCGAGGCATGGAGGAATGTGGTACTGTTCTAGATCACACCACCAAGTGACAGAGCTGATATTCAGACACAGGTGGTATGTATGTCCTCTGAACTGAGCTTTCATCCACTCTATAAGACTTCTGCTTATTTGGGAAGCAACCTGGGGAAGGTCTCCCTAAAAGTGGGTCAGAAGAAACACGTTGATTTGACTGTTTCCCCTGCAGTGTATTAAAAAAGCTTAAATACCATACTGAGAACAATGTAAGTTAAGATAATGTGAGGTAGCATGATTGAAAGCCTATCATGTAGCAAGCACACATCTTCTCTCTGGTTTTCATCAGAACCCTGTAAGGTAGGTAATTATTACTCTCATTTTACAGGTTAGGAAATGAAGGCTCTCAGGATCTTGCCTAAGATCACACAACAGGTAAGTGGCTGAGGCAGGACTGGAACACAAGGTCTGTGCTCCTTGCAGCACACAGCCCTTTCTTTGTGGGGAAGCAGCCCTTTGCAAGAAGATGCATTCTCATCTGCTTCTAGTTATCCAGTGAGCACAGCAAGGGCTTGACTCTTCCAGCAATATTGATGATAATCTGGGTTCCCTTTGTTCATCTCTGTATCCATCTCTTAGTTGGTGCCACATGGGGATTTTATGAACATCGTCATAAAATTCATAAATTGCTTTGATCTGCTTGCAAACAACACACAAGGTTTTCCTGGCTGACCATGGCTTTGGCCCTAGTGTGACATCAATTATTTGCTTGAAGTCCTAGAAGTGATAACACAGTAGGAAGCAGTCTTCTTTCACTCTCATCTTCTGTGTTGACTTACTTTCTACTCAAAAAGCCCAGAGGTAGACAGAGAAATGGGAAATCATCTATCTCAATAGAAGGACCTACTAACTGGCTGCAAAAGCCAGAAGCTAAGAGCTCTCCTTTTTCTCTGCCCCTTTTGTCGAGTCCATCAATAAGCCATTGACCTCTAGACCACTCACATCTTTCCATTTAGTGTCATCTGAAAATTCAGGACATCATGATGTCATGCCTGGAGGACAACTAACATCCCTATATGCCTGGGACTTTCCAGGTTTTAGTACTGCAAGTTCCACCTTCAGGGAACCCCTCAATTGAAGGCAATGCAGGATGGTTTGTCACTTCACTGACCTGGTCTTTTACAGTAATCTCCAAATAGGTCTTTCAGTTCCCAGGTTTGCTTGCCTTTAATTCTATCTCCACCCACTAACCCACAGTGCAATCTTTTAACTGCATAGATTATTGTGTCATTCCCTGTTCTTAAAATCCTGCCTTCTAAAAGAAATCTAACTCTTTACCACGGATTACAAGGTACTACATGATTTAGTCCTTTGCTACTTCTCCAAACTCAACTCATTCCATTTCCCCTTTTACTATGCTGTCTGTGTCAGTTGCTCAACTGTGCCAGGCTCTTCTCCTTCCTAGGATCTTTGTTCTTGCTGTTCCCTTTTGCCAGCTCTTTGTATGTGCACATTTGTAACCATGTAGATCTGTGATTATTTGATTAATGTCTACCTCTGAGAATTAAAGCTTCTTGACTCCCTAGCTCGTTACTTAATCCCAAGGGCCTAGCACTGGGGCCAACACCTAATAAAGTTTCATGAAATTTTTATGGAATGAATTAGTGAAAGAACAGATTAATGAATACAGGTTTGTCAGTGAAGCTGCTAATGGGACTTGCTACTGAGATTTGGTGGTCTGAAAGACCACTAGGACACAATGAGCAAGGCTCCATGAGGCTGGATGGGAGGCAGAGGCCAGTACATGAAAAGCTTCAAAGGGATTCAAGGAGTTGGGACATTGTCCAGAAGATAATGGGGAGCCCTAGAGATTTTGAGCCAGGGAGTGACATAATCACATTTATATTTTAGAAAACTGAAGTCAGATAGGTAGGTAGGGTCCCACTTGTGAAGACGTTTCTTTAACCCTGGGAAGATGCAGGTACTAGGGTGTGCATTTGCAATGGGTCTTGCAGAGCCAACTGGGTATGACTGCTCCCTTGGTTAATTTTCTAGAAACAATCAGCCAATTGTGAATCAAAGGCCTCTGTAGCTCCGGCCCAAAACTAATTGTATTTTTAAAATGTATTTAATCACAAATTAGAGATTGTGTAAAGGGCTTAATTGATGTTAAGATTGGCTTCCAAAGGGAGCAAATCAGTAGTGCCATTTGTCCAGGATTGAATTTTATAACATATTGCACTAAGCTCATACTCAGGGAAGCAATGATTTCTATCCACTCTGAGTACTTTGTAGCCAGTGTTCATTATATCAAAAGGGAGTAGAAAAGCAGGTGCAGTGAGTGAGTGATTGTTAACTACAGTAAATATATAAGAGTTGGAATGCTGCCACATAAATGGAGATGAAGCCCAGGTCAGGAAGCCAGAGTTAGGATCAAATAGCTCAGTATTCTCAGAAATCAATCAAAATTATTGAATAGCTATGCAATCTTGAACAGGTGACATGAATTCTCTGAAATTTACTTTCCTTATGTGTAAAACGAATGAGATGTCCTATGATCTCCTAGTTGTACATTATCTGTCCCTTCTTTGTGTTATATTTTTTACGTGTTTAGTAAGTTATTGCTTTTTTCATGTATCAACTTCTTTGATATAGAGTTGTGTAGCTGCCTCTGTCTCCACTACTAGGTAGAAGCTCTTTAAAGTCAGGGAATGTATTTTTTTTCTCACTTTTGAATCACTCAACAGTACCTAGCTGTATTAGTCCATTCTCAACTGCTAATAAAGACATACTCATAACTGAGCAATTTATCAAGGAAAGAGGTTTAATTGATTCATAGTTCAGCATGGCTGGGGAGGCCTCAGGAAACTTACAATTATGGTGGAAGGGGAAGCAAACACATCCTTGTTCACATGGCAGCAGCAAGGAGAAGTGCCAGGCAAAGGGGGAAAAGCTCCTTATAAAACCATCAGATCTCATGAGAACGCACTCACTATCATGAGAACACAATGAGGGTAACCATCCCCATGATTAAATTACCTCCCACCAGGTCCCTCCCACAACACATGGGGATTATGAGAACTACAATTCAAGATGAGGTTTGGCTGTGTCCCCACCCAAATCTTATCTTGAATCAGGCTGCATATCATTTATTTCACCCTTGGCACCTCCCAAATCTCATGTCCTCACATTTCAAAATACCAGCATACTCTTCCAACAGTTCCCCCAATTCGTAACTCATTCCAGTATTAACTGAAAAGTCCAAGGCCAAAGTTTCATCTGAGACAAGGTAAGTTCCTTTCACCTATGAGCCTGTAAAATCAAAAGCAAGTTAGTTACTACCTAGATACAATGAGGGTACAAGAACTGGGTAAATGCACCATTCCAAATGGGAGAAATTGTCCAAAACAAAGGGACTACAGGTCCCATGCAAGTCCAGTAAGGCAGTCATTAAACCTTAAAGTTCCAAAATGATCTCCTTTGATTCCATGTCTCATATCCAGGGCTTGCTGATGCAAGAGGTGGATTCACATGGCCTTGGGTAGCTCTGCTCCTGTGGCCTTGCAGTGTACAACTCCCCAGCCAGCTTCTTTCATGGGCTTGTGTTGAGTGTCTGCAGCTTTTTCCAGGCACACAGTGCAAGCCGTCAGTGGAGCTACCATTCTGGGGTCCAGAGGATGGTGGCCCTCTTCTCACAGCTCCACTAGGCAGTGTCCCAGTAGAGAGTCTGTGTAAGGGCTCCAACCCCACAATTCCCTTCTTCATTGCCCTAGTAGATGTTGTCCATGGGGGCTCTGCCTCTGCAACAAACCTCTGCCTGGACATCCAGGCATTTCCATACATCCTCTAAAATCTAGATAGAGGTTCCCAAACCTCAATTACTGTCTTCTATGCACCTGCAGGACCAACACCACATGGAAGCTGCCAAGGCATGGGGCTTGCATCTTCTGAAGCCATGGCCTGAGCTGTACCTTGGCCCCTTTTAGCCATGGCTGGAGTGGCTCGGATGCAGGGCACCAAGTCCCTAGAAAGCAGACAGCAGGTGGGCGCTGGACCTGGCCCAGGAAACCATTTTTTCCTACTAGGCCTCTGGGCCTGTGATGGGAGGGGCTACCACCAGGAAGACTTCTGACACGCCCTGAAGACATTTTCCCCATTGTCTTGGTGATTAACATTTGCAAATTTATGCTTATACAAATTTCTGCAGTTACTTTTGCAAATTTCTGCAACCAACTTGAATTTCTCTCCAGAAAATGGGTTTTTCTTTTCTATTGCATCATCAGGCTGCAAATTTTCCAAACTTTTATGCTCTGTCACCTCTTGAATGCTTTGCTGCTTAGAATTTCTTCTGCCAGATACCCTAAATCATCTCCTTCAAGTCCAAAATTCCACAGATCTCCAGGGCAGGGGCAAAATGCTTCCAGTCTCTTTGCTAAAACATAACAAGAGTCACCTTTGCTCCTATTCCCAACAAGTTTCTCATCTCCATCTGAGACCACCTCAGCCTGGACTTTATTGTCCATATCACCATCAGCTTTTTGTACAATGCTATTCAACAGGTCTCTAGGAAGTTCCAAACTTTCCCCCATGGTGGCAGAAAGGAGAAGTGTTGAGCAAATGGGGAAAAGCCCTTTATAAAACCATAAAACCATTGGATCAACCAGGTGAGGAGGCTCACGCCTGTAATCCCAGCACTTTGGGAGGCTGAGGCAGGCAGATCACGAGGTCAGGAGATTGAGACCATCCTGGCTAACACAGTGAAACCCTGTCTCTACTAAAAGTACAAAAAATTAGCTGGGCATGGTGGCAGGTGCCTGTAGTCCCAGCTACTCGGGAGGCTGAGGCAGGAGAATAGTGTGAACCTGGGAGGCAGAGCTTGCAGTGAGCTGAGATTGCGCCACTGCACTCCAGCCTGGGAGACAGAGCAAGACTCCATTTCAAAACAACAACAACAACAACAACAACAACAACAAATCATTGGATCTTGTGAGAACTTACTATTATGAAAACAGCATGAGAGTAAATTACCTTCATGAGTACCTCCCATGACAGGTGGGGATTATGGGAACTACAATTCAAAATGAGATTTGGGTGGGGACACAGTCAAACCATATCGCTAGCACAATATCTTTGACATAGTAGGTGCCCAATAAATGTTCTATGAATCTAATTCAGGGTTCATTTCATCTCCAGAAGTCTATAATTATGGGAATTCTACCTCAACAGGTAAGTATAAGGATCACAGCATGGGGTTTTCCCAGGCATCCAGGAAGTCCCTAAACTCCACAAACACCAGTTGGCCATGGTTTCCATCTAAGCTCAGGGGTCTTCTTCAAGGATAGCTTGGTTTGAGTTTCTCCTTTCTCTCTCAGCTAGGTTGGGCCAAGAGCTTTCTTTCTGGGCCCTGGTAGCCTGATTTGCATACATTTATCTTCACACTAACCACATTACATTGCAGTTGTATTGATGTTCCTGTCTTTCCCAATAGGATGTAGTCCCAGTGGGAAGCAAGGCTCAGCACATTGTAAGTATCCAGTGTAGATAACTCTGGGGACTTGTGGTTAGCTTAGTGATGTACAAGCCTGTGCAACAATTTATTGCTATCATTGAAGTTTCCCCTTTGATCCTGCACTCAGGATGACAGGAAGGAGGATGACACTCAAGGTAGGATGTCATCCTCCTTCCTTTCTATCTTCCTGGTGAGCACTTCCTTCCTTTCATTCCACCAGCATTTCAGAATCAGTATATCCTCACACTCAAGCTATTCCATCCCCTCTAAAACCTCTGAAAGGCTTCGCCACTGAAACTCTATGTATTTTTTACATTTGCCTTTGAAAACCGCCCCCTACATCAAAGTAGTTGTCAAGATACTTCAAGCACATACCTACAGTGTCTTCTGTCTGTCCTGGCTTCTCCCTTCCCACTGCCCTGGTTCAGGCCCAATACTTATTTTAATACTTTATTATGGAAAATGTTAAACATATACAAAATAAACAGGATAGTGTAATGAACCTCCATGTGCCTATCACTCAGTTTTTATAATTATCAATATTATGCCATTCTGTATTCCTGGCTCAATTATTTTTATTATTCTACAGTTATTTTCTAGGTAAGATAAAATTTACACAGAATTTACACAGCACAAATCTTTGTGTACAAATTTGACAAATGGAGGCATCTATTTAATCATGCTTCTATCATGATCTAAAACATTTTTATCTCCCAGTTTCTTTGTGTCCCTGCCCAGCCAATCACTCCTGTCCCCCAGGGCAACTGCTGTTCTGATTTTTCATCTTAGATTAGATTGGCTGTTCCAGAAGTTCATCTAAATGGAATAATACAGCATGCACTCTTTTCTGTTCAGTATCTTTCACTCAGTATAATGTCTGTGAGATTCCTCCATGTGGTTTCTTGCATCTGTAGTTCTTTTTTTTAAATACTGCTGAGTAGTATTCTACTGTAGAAATAAATCATAATTTGTTCATCCATTCTCCAATTGATGGACATTTATTTGAGTTGTTTCTGTTTTGACTATCATGAGTAAAACTATAATGAACATTTATGTACAGCCTTTTCATGGACTTAGGTTTTCATTTCTATTTGATAAATCCTACATGCAAAATTGCTGAATCACCACATTAGTTTTTGTCTGGATGGCTACAGTAATCTAGCTGCCATTTCTGCCTTCTGATATCAGCCCACAAGTCTGGGCATCACACCATCTTCCTTTTCCCAAAGCAAAACTCTATCCATATCAAAGATCAACTTAAGAAGTTCTACTCGTCCCCCCTTGTCTTCAGAGTAAAGTTAAGACTGTCTGGCCTGGCATTCATAACCCCTGCAACCCAACTTCATCTTTCTTTCCTCATATTGATTTCCTGCTTCTCTCTTGATATTCTGTGGGAATTGGGGACATGGTCTCTGATCCTAGGCTTTTATAGGACCATTGTCTAAAAGGCACCATTTTACTTGACCCTGTAAGACATGGCAGTGCCTAGCTCACAAGAGGACCCACAACATCTGCTGACTGGGCCAGTCAATGCTAGCTCAGCCCCAGGAGTGTGGAGCTCACATGTCTCAATGCAGAAACAGAGAAATGCCTGTAACGTCCCTATGGCTCTCACTGCACCTTTCGAGAAGGTAGGCAATTAAACCAGGTAAGATCTCTCTGGATGGTAAGATTCTGTGATTCTGTGAATTTTACTAAATCCTCTGTGTCCAGAAATTACACCTGGTTCATACCGCTGATATACCAATGGAAGAGAGTCTGCGTGGAATAATAAAAAGAACACAGGAACGAAAGTCGGTGGTCCCAAGTTCTAGTCTCGCTTCTACCATTTACTGTGTATCCTTGGATAGGTTCATCCCCTTAGCCTCCACTGCCTCCTTTGGGAAACTGGGAATGCAAGTAAGGGGTGACCTTGATGATCAGTAAAATCAAACCTAAAATCACCCGATGGGACTGGATTTCCCAACATATTAAACTAGATCTGACATTTCTTTTTGCTGTTGTTGACAGGTCCCTTTTCCCTTTTATGTTTTCTCTGTGAATTCAGTGCTACCTAAGTACAACCCAAGCATTACTCCTTGTCCCCAAACCATCAGTGGTAGCAGCCAAAGCATAGTTGAAACACTAACTGCCAGCAGGACCTCACTCAATGGTGGTAAGAGTTGGTATCTCACAACATGTTTGCCTAAAGTAGAGACATCTGCTTGAGAGTATGCCACTGCTACAGGACACTCTACAAGTTGTAGAATATCCACATAGCACACAATGATTACACCATTGGCAAGAATCAGGCTGCACTGTTCCATAAAGAAAATAAAATAGCCCCATTTCAGACACTTAATTTTTCTTTGCCTCTATTTACTCAACTATAAAATGGGACTAATAAAATATCAATCTTGCAGGCTTTCCTAAAAAAAATTGATAAAAGAACAGATGTAGAATGCTCAGACGTATATCTGACACACAGGAAAACTCAGCAAATATTAGATAATTATCATTATCATGAATGCTAATATCCACATCTTAGGGGACACAGACGACTTGGAGGATGTGGACTCCACACTATATTTTGCAAGGTTTCAAGGTGCTTGGCATGTTCACCAAATGATTTCATTTCCTTATCCTTAGAAACATGTTCAAAATGGAAGCAGTGTCTCTAAGTGTGAGTAGCCTTTGTTCTCTGTTTTCTTGGAAATTGAATTTTTAAACTAGAAAGCTCGTCTCTTTGAATCTGCAATCCCTTAGTTATCATCCTTGGATGGCCTCTATGGGTGACAGCAGAATTGACAGTGGGCTCCTTATACCTTCTTGGGAAGAAGAGGAGTGAACGTCATACTCTTGGGAGGACAGAAGCCGAATGCTCCTGTGAGTGCCCTTCATGATAAGTGAAGAAAGGAGCAAAGAAAAGAAGAGAATGGCAGCAAACAAAAGCAAGAATTGTTCAAGAAATGAACGCTTTTTAGGAGCCTTCAAAGCCACTCTTTCACAAAGCCTGGCAGGGAGACAGTAACGAGCCTGGGTGAAAGCCAAGCATGGCCTTAATTTATTACTGCCAAACTGTTTGTTGCCTTTATTTGCCAAGACTTACTAATTGAACTTTTGTTGATCTGGCTGCCCCTCTGGAGAATTGGAGCTATTGTTACCTGCTCTGTGAGTCCCATGGAATGTGCCAAAAAATTGACCCCAGTTGTAGCTGATTTCCCTTCCTGGTTCAGGTTGCTCTTTTTCTTTCAAGAATGTTTTTGTTTTGCTTTTTCAGTTCCAAACCAGAGTAGATGTTTAGACTGAATTAGTATGAAGTTCACTGACCCAAAGGAAAGATTCCTGTTGAGAGACCAGAGAGGTCCCCGAAAAGGCCTATATGGAGACCCCCTTCCTAGACCTTCGTTTCATGCCCTGGCAAGTGGTACCCACACTCAGCTTCTACTACTTAGGGAAGGGAAGCTCTAGACAATTGATTCTCAAAGGTTGGTCCCAGGAGCGGCATCAGAATCACCCGAGAATTTGTTAAAACTGCAAATTCCGGTGCCCTACTCCATGGCTCCCAAACCAGTAACCTGTGTCTTAAAAAGCCTTCTGAGTGATTCTGATGTAAACTAAAGCTTGAAACCAGTGCCTTAAGCCAGGGTTTCTCAATCTTGGCACTACTAATATGTTGAGCTGGATGATTCTTTGTAATGGGGGCAGTCCTGTGCATTGTAGGAAGTTTAGCAGTATCCCCGACTTTTATCCACTGGAAGCAGTAGTCCGCCACCCCCACCCCAACATGATACCTGAAAATGTCTCTGGTCATTGCCAGAGGTCCTGGAGTGAAGTAAATTCAGCCCTGGTTGAGATAATAGACAAACTGCTTGTTGTTTCTCTGGGCTCTGGGCTTTTGCTCTCTCTGTGCCATAATGACAAACAACTGCCACACTGTCTGCATGGCTCCTTAGCATGAGATAACAGGTACAAGAAGCGGTAACCACAAGGCAGCTTCCTAAAAACAGATGTAGTTTTTCAATATTGATAAATCTTTCTTTTGTATTCAGCCCCAAGCAAGCACACATTACTTTGATTTTAAGTGCAAGTTCTCTTTCTCAGATTGCTTGGTGTATTCAAAACAAAACAAAAAGCCTTTGGAGTTTGGCCTCCTCCCATCTGCCTATTTTTTTGCTACTCTCAGGGCAGAAGAGACAGAGGGACTAAGTTCAGAGGTTCAAATACCTATGTAGAACAGAGTGATGTGAATAATGCATCTGCTAATCTTCCCTCTCACCATCAAAGTAGACCTCCTTGTGCATTTCAGGACAAGTGTGTCCCAGTGCTCATTCTAAAGGGTTTCCAGCTCTGGGTTCTTAGTGTTGGTGCATTTGCATTTGAAGGGTACCCAAACCAGGAAGTTTGCTGTTAGACTTCATTCCCACCACTATCATTTCAGGGTTTTGACAATGCTTACACTTCAGGATGCTGGACTTGGCAGAAATCAGCCAAACCTAAACTCAAGTGCTCAAATAAACACCAACTGAAGATCACAATTCATTTGCTCATTTGGTTGGAATCTATTGAGCACCTACCATGTACTAGCACTATGCCAGATGGCCAGGATATACATAGAGAAGAATACAGCCTCAGTCTTTGGAGGCTCATTGTGAGATAAAGGTAGAAGCCATTTCAAACAGAATGCAGAGTCTTTGATGCAACAGAGAACCCTAGAGCAACATGGAAATATGCTTCACTGTTGAAGCTCCAGTGTCTGGCACATAATAGAAGCTTAATATATATTTATTGAAAGAATTTTAGAGGGGACCTGTCCTACATAAACTGAAAAGGTTAAAAAAAAAAGTCTTGCCAAAGAAAGTACTACTTAGGTTTCCAAAGAAAAAGCAAGAGTTGGCCATGCAGAGAACGGAAAGGTTATTTCAGATAGAGACAGTAGCAAGTGCAAGGACAGTGGCATGAGAATATGCATGACAGCTTACAGTGGACTTCAAGGTCTGAATGAATTGTCTGAGGAAGTGAGTTCCTGGTTGTCTATTGCTGTATAACAAACTACCCCAAAACAACCATTTTGTTTTGGTTGTAATTTTGTGGGTAAATAATGCAGAAATGCAGAAAGGCTCAGCTGGATGGTTCATCTCTCATTTACTTGGCATTACCTATGGCCGCTGGGGCTAAAGATTCACTTTCAAGATGATTTTTCACTGACATTTCTGGCGCCTTAGTGTTTCTTGGCTTCCCTTCCTCTCTACATATCTCATTACCTCATTATCCAGGGCTCCCCATGTGGCTTCTCATGACATGGCAGTCTCAGGGTAGCTAGTTTCCCCCAGAGTAAATAATCTTAGAGTGAGTATTTCAAGAAGCCCAGGTAAAAGCTACAAAGCCAGTTGGGCACAGTGGCTCATGCCTGTAATCCCAGCACTTTGGGAGGCTAAGGTGGGTAGATCACGAGGTCAGGAGTTCAAGACCAGCCTGGCCAACATACTGAAACCCCATCTCTACTAAAAATACAAAAATTAGCTGGGTGTGGTGGCACCTGCCTGTAGTCTCAGCTACTATGGAGGCTAAGACGAAAGAATCATTTGAACCCAGGAGGTGGAGGTTGCAGTGAGCCGAGATTATGCCATTGCACTCCAGCCTGGGTGACAGAGTGACACTCGGTCTCAAAAAAAAAACAAAAAACAAAAAACAAAAAACAAAAACAAAAAAAAACCTACAAAGGTTTTTGTGATCTAGCTTTGGAAGTTCCAGAACATACTCCTGCATTCTTATGATCAAGCAAATCACTACAGTCAACCTAGATCCAAGGGGAGGGGAGTAAGAGTCCTTTACCTTAATAGAGGAATGGCTTGCCTACAGAAGGAGGGAAGAAATTTGATGGAAACCATCTTGGAGAAAAGCTTCCTCATGTGGGTTGCAGGGGTTGAGGAACTTGAAACTAAAGAGTCAAGCCTGAAGAACTTGGAGCAGCAAGCTAAAGAGTGAGCAAGGTACCCTGAATTCTGTGAGAAACCATGGAAGAGTTTAGCATGTGAGTGGTCTGATGGGATCCATTTTAGAATGATCCTTCTCTGCCAGCTGTGAGAATGGAGGAAGTGGGAGAAGACTACAGGCAGGGAGGTAGCCATGAAAGCTCTATAGCTTGAAAGAGCAGAAGTGACTTGAGGGACTGGAGACTGGGGATGGGAGAAGGGGTGTCATAAGTGAGACTCTGAGGAGAATTCAAGTTATCTGAGGGCTCTGACACCTCTCCCAACACAACCAAACCAAACATGCTCCCTTCAAAATGAGAGAAGAAAGGCCTCATTTTCCATTCCTGGAACTGGATGAGGGGTAAATGGCAGCTGGCAACCAAGCTTGCCCTCTGTGGTTTAATGGCAACACTTCTTCAGGTTTGTTCGGAGCTGCCACTGAGGAAAACAAACAGGATTGGTGTGAAGGCCATTAAAAAAAGGCCTCAGAACAAAGACTCCACTTTGCAGCTGTTGCTCAGAGCTGAGTGAAAGAAACAAAAGAGTTTGTTGAGCAAACATGAAAGGAGCCTAATTGATGCAATTAAGGTGAAATTAAATAAAGGAAGGTTTTAGCCCGAAGTTCATGGAAAATTTTTCAAAGGAGTGTCACTGGAATAGTCATTTGGGGCTTTTAAACAGAGGGAAGCACAGGATGTGGGAAATTGGCCTATTTGACCCTTGGGAGTGGAGCAAATCAAGTGTGGTGATGTGGGCTACACATGTACGACTGTTTGGCCCTGGCTGCCCCATCTTGGGCAGGGAGTAGGCCAGGGTTGGGTGTGATTGGGGAGGGAAAAGACAGAGGCAGCCACAGGGGGAACATCTTTAACAAGACCACAGTGTCTTGCTATCATATCACCTCATTTTATTTATTTCATAATACCCCTGTCTGAGTTCATGATAGCACTTGAACATAGTTTCCAAGATGCCCACCTGGCTGTGTTGTGACCCCAAAATGCTGACACCCAAAAGCAAACATCTGTACCTCACACATGTTCCCAAGCACTGCTTAGATGTCTCAGAACTGTGCCATGGGAAATCGATACCTGAAACCAACCCAAACAGATCAATTTATTTAACAAACCAGTTATACAGTCTCTACTATATGCCAGGTACTCTTTCAAGCACTTTACAAACATTAACCATCTGGTCCTTGTAAGGACCTGTGAGTCAGGAATACTCTTATCTGCATTTTACAGGTGAGGAATAGGAATACAGAAGTCAGACTGTGTCTGAGGCACTAAGTGGAAGAGCCAGGATTTGAACCCAGGTACTGGACTCCAGAGGCCACACTCTCGACCCCTACACTAGGCCCCTTCAAACTGTAGTCAAGGCAGGATTCATGGAGCCAGAGTATAAAATCCATTGGGAGCAGTGTAGCAGCGGGATCTGAATCCTTGGTCTGGTTCCTTAGCATCTCACTCTCATCAGCTTTGGCTGCCAAGCACAAAGCTCACCCTCCTGCACTGATGGTGGATGAAAGGAGACATCTAGAAAGGCTGAAAGCACATTTGGATGAACTCACGTATTGTCAATAATTAGAATGTAGGCCTTTCAGTGGGAGGGAGGAATGCATTGCAAGGAGGCCCTATCCTTTTATTAGAAAATGCATAAAATTTTAAAAATCTGATCAGGGAAAATTAGGAGCTTTGAAAGAGACCGGGAAAAATATAGGATGAAAAAGGCATAAAATTATAGAGATAAAAACATTACAAATAATTCTAATTTGATTTTCTCATATCATAATGGCGAAAGTAAGACCTACATCAATAGTTGTTGAATGTAATGTTTATTTAAAATGCCAAGGGACTCATTTGAAATGTAGATTCTGGTATTACTCCTAAGCCTCCACCAGAGATTATGAATCAGTGAAATATCTGATTCATGAATTCTGGACTGAGGCTCAGGAATCTGTCTTTTATTGACAGATTTAAAGACAGGAAACTGTACCTTATCAACTGATTTTTGAGTCAAGTTTTTTCTACAGAAATGCAACAAATATCTTTTTTTTTTAAATCCCATGCAGTCAGTATATAGTGGTATCTCAGTGTGGTCTTAAGTTGTGTTTCTGTAATAACTAATGATGTTCAGCATCTTTTCTTGCACTTTTTGTATTCTATGTATCCTTGGTGAGGTTGCTGTTTCAAATTTATTGGAAGTTTTCAATTAGGTTGTCTTCTTACAGAGTGAAAAAGTTCTTTACCTACTTCAAATAGATGCTCATTATAAGGTATATGATTTATTACATTTTCTCCCAGTCTGTGGCTTGTCTTTTCACATTTTTAATGGTATTTTCAGAATGTGAACATTTAAAAATTCTGATGAAGTTCAATTTATAAATGTTTTTCCTTTTATAGATTGTGGTTTTCATGCTCTAAGAACTCCTTTGCCTAACCCAAAGTCACAAAAATTTTTTTCCCTATGTTTTCTTCTAGAAATGTTATACGTTTAGCACTTACATTTAGGTCTGTGATTCATTTTTAATTAATATTTTATGTGCAGAGTAAGGTGGCATCTAAGTTCATTTCGCTACATATGGATATCTAATTATTCCAGCTTCATTTTTAGAAAAAGACTGTTTCCTCACCCATTGAATTACCTTGGCATCTTTGTTGAAAATCAATGGATCATAAATACACGGGTTTGCTTCTGGATACCCTACTCTGTTCTTCTGAGCTGTGTGTCTATACTTATGTCAGCACTACACTGCTTTGGTTCTTGAAGGTTTATAGTAAATTTAGAAGTTAAGTAGTATAAATTCCCCAACTTAGTCTTCTCTTTCAAAATTGTTTATTCTCTTCTATGTCCTTTGCATTTTCATATTACTTTTGGATTAGCTTGTTAATTTATACAAATAGACCAATGGAATTTTATAAAATTTGTGTTGAGTTTACAAATCAATTTAAAGGGAATTACTATTTTAAAAATACTGAGTCCTTCAAGCTATGTATGAAGAGGGTATGGCTTTCAATTTATTTGGATCTCTAATTTCTCTCAGGAATATTTTGTTGGCTTGAGTATTATGTTGCACTATTTGTGTTAATTTATTCCTAAGTATTTTATTCTTTTTTGATACCATTATTTATTAAATTATTTTCTTAATCTTATTTTTGGATTGTTCATTGCTAATATGTAAAAAGACAATTGGTTGTGTATATTGATTTTGTGTCCTGTGACCTTGCTTAATTTGTTTACTTGTTTTAATAGTTTTTTTCTAATACAAAGTCCACCTGTCTTCAAATAAAGGCCATCTTACTTCTTCCTGTCTGATCTGTATGACTCTAATTTCTTTTTCTTGACTTACTGCACTGGATAGAAACTTCAGTACAATGCTGAAAAGAAGTGGTAAGGGTGAACATCCTTTCCTTGATCCCAATTTTAGGAGAAATGAATTCAGTTTTTCAGCATTAAACATTATGTTAGCTGCAGGATTTTGTAACCTATTTCCAGTTTGCTGAGATTTTTATTATGAATAAGTGTTGGATTTTGTCAAATGCTTTTCTGAGTCTATTGAAATGATCATATAATTTTTATCCTTTATTCTATTAATATGGTGTACTATATTCATTGACTTTGGATTTTAAATAGACTTTACATTCTGGGATAAAATCCACCTTGTCATGATAATTCTTTTAATGTGTTGTAGATAAAATTTGCCAATATTTTGTTTACATAATAATTATATTTGTGAAAGATATTGGTTTGCAGATTTTTTTCCTTAAAATTTATTTGTCTGACTTCAGTATCAGAGTAATAATGGCCCAATAAAATAAGCTGTTAAATGCTTTTTATTCCTCTATTTTCTGATAGTTTGAGTAAGATTGGTATTATCTTGACCTTAAATATTTGATCAAATTCACCAGTAAAGTCATCACTCTGGTACTGAGTATTTTTGTGTGTGGAAGAAATATTTTAAATTTCATTACCTTATATTATCTACTTAGATTTAGTATTTCTTCTTGAGTCAGTTTTGATAATTTATGTCTTTCTAGAAACGTGTTCGTTTCTTCAGTGTTGCCCAATTTAATGCCATGAAGCTCTTCATAATATTTCTCATAATTTCTTAATTTCTGTAGATTCTGTAGTGATTGTAGTGTAATGATTTTATACTAGATCTTAATAATTTGTGTCTTCTCTCTTTTTTTCTTTGTAAATCTGGTTAATGTTTGTTAATTTTGCTGATTTTTACAAAGAATCAACTTTTGGTGTGACCAATTTTTTTTCCATTTTTTTCTAGTTCATTGATTTGTATCTAATTTTTATTTTTTCTTTCTTCAACATACTTGGTTTTATTTCCTTTCTTTTGTGTATGGGGATACAATCTTAGACTAATGATATTTGAACTTTTTATTTAGACTATATATATTTAAAGTTAAAAACATACCTTAAGCATTGTTTTAGCTGCAAGCCATAAATTTTGTTACACTGTGTTTTCATTTTCTTTTAGCTCAAGATACTTTTAAATTTCATTTGTAACTTCTCTTTATACCCATAGGGTATTTTGAAATGTGTTAACTTCCGAATAGTTGGAGATTTCCAATATTTCTTTCCATTGTTGGGTTTTAGTTTAGTTTCATTATGGTCAGAGAGCATGCATCTAGTAATTTTGATTTTTTTACATTTGTTGAGACTTTTAAATGGTATGGAAAATGGTCTGTCCTGGAGAATGTTCTGTGGGTGTTTATAGAGAATGTGTACTTCTGTTGGGTGGAGTGTTCTATACCTATGTGTATGTTGGGGTGCAAGGTGAAGGAATGAAATGATAATGAAGACATAATTCTTGCCTTTTAAAATTGTTTAATTCTTGTAAAGTGGTGGTTTTCAACTCAGGGCTATTTTGGCCCCCCAGCTGACATTTGGCAATGTCTGGAGACGTTTTTGGTTATCACTAACTACTGGGGTCCAGTGCAACTTGCATCTAATAAGCAGATTCTGCTAAACATTCTGCAATGCACAGGCTAGCCCCTCACAATAATTATCTGTCCTAAAATGTCAATAGTCCCAAGGTTTAAAAACCTTGCTTTAGAGGATATAAAAGGGACTTAATTATAATTCAAAGCTTCAGAGGATAATTTTCATGCTATGCCAATTACTGTACTGTGGCTAAAACTGATCAACCCTTTAGCAATTACCACACCTCTCACATGTTTGTTTTTCCCACTAGACTGTGGAACTCTTGAATGTTGAAATTCACCCAAATATTTATGGTGGTTAAAAGCACAGAGACCAAGTTGGATTTCAATTCTATTTCTGTGCTCGCCAGGTGTGTGACTTTGGGCTGGTTACTTGACCTCTCCAAACCTCAAATTTCTCAGTTGTATAATGTGAATAATGCACCTACCTTATAAGATTGTTGTGAAATTTAAATAAGCTCATCAAGGAAGGCATTTGATATAGTCCTGACACATATAGTCATTATTTTATTATTGTTATTGTTATATCCAGTACCTAGCCCAGTGCCTTGCAAATATGTACATATAAGCAAATAAGTAATTGAGTCATCTTCTCTCACCTTCCTTACCTCCACAGCACACACAGGCTATACAGAGTAATCCTGACTGAGATAAAACCTGTCCCTTTCTACTCCCAGTCCTTACTTTCCACAGACGAGGCCATCTATGGCTGTAGGAGATGGACAGGAGCCCAAACAGGACAAATAAGTGCAAGGCAAACATGGATTGACCTCAGTTTCACCCTTGGGACTCTTGATATGAGATAGTCACACAGGAGGCACTGAGGTCATGCCCCAAGGAGTACCATGATCTGTGCACCCAGCATCACTCTGAGCCAACTCCCTTTGTTTTGATTTGGAGAAGCAGTTCTTTCTTCTTAATGGCCACAAAGCCTGTCACGACACTCTCCACCCCATTCCTGAGTCTTGGGCACTTCACACTGGGAGTCTCTGCCTGTTGGGCAACCCTTTTGATCAATAGTAAAGGCCTTTGGGTCCCTCCCTAAGTACCTCATCTCTGTTCCCATCTACTTCTGAGTGACTTGGCAAAGATCACATCTGTGAATCAATTTGCTAACTTTTAAGTGGTGGGTGAAGGTAAAGCTTTGCCAACTTGATATCTTACTATGTTTGCTTTTGACGGAGGAGTTCATAGTGAAAGAAAGGACACCTCCAGCCCTAACAGAGCCCCTTGGTGTATAAAGCAGGTGCCAGAGAATCTAAGCAACCAGGAAGACACAGAGCAAAAGTTGAAGTTGAGAAGAGAGAAGGGTTCATTCAGTTCATTTAACACAGGGCACATGACTCCATTTTACTATCTGGTTCCTACTGTGCCCTGAGGTTGGTAAACAAAATATGGAGACTTCCTTTTTATCAACATTTATTTATAGGTCTTTGATTGATGTCCTCAACCCTCGTAACCGAAAGAAGCCATTTTTGCCTATACACTTAATTTCTCTGTATGTTTACCTAGAAGCTTGCCTTCTCTAGTGATAGGATACAGCAGAGATCAAGACTAAGCAAGGACAAAGTGACCTGAATCTAAAGTAATAAAGGTATGTGCAGCAGAAAGCATTGGGGATAGAGCGTTTTCTTTATTTTTAAAAAATCATGAAAAGGATATTCCATTTTCTATTAGCATTAGAGACTTAGAACAAACATTTCTACTTTGTTGAATTCTAATATAAAAATAATTATACCTACAGAATGCTGACTTTGTGCTGGACACTTTTCTAAATACTTTACATGTATAAATTAATTTTATTCATAATAATTAATTTTATTTAGGTTTTATTCATAATAGTTCATTTTATTTCATAATAATGAAAATAATAATAACTATTTGAATTCTGGGTATGTGCTGGACACTTTTCTAAATACATGTATAAACTAATTTTATTCATTCATTTCACAACTATTTTTTTGGCCATGTATTAGGAGGTAGGCACTGCTATATTCTGGGGATATAGAAGTGAACAAAACCCTCAGAGATCCTTCAGGGACTTTTTATTCCCTATATACCCTTGGGGAAGTCAGTAAACAAATAAAGGGCCAGGCGCAGTGACACACTCATGTAATCCCACCACTTTGGGAGGCTGAGGTGGGCAGATCACTTGAGGTCAGGAGTTCGAGACCAGCCTGGCCAACATGGTGAAATCTCATCTCTACTAAAAATACAAAAATTAGCCAGACATGGTGGCGCATGCCTGTAATCCCGGCAACTTGGGAAGCTGAGGTAGCAGAATCCATTGAATCCGGGAGGCAGAGGTTGCAGAGAGCCAAGATTGCGTCACTGCACTCCAGCCTGGGCGACAGAGCAAGACTCTGTCTCAAAAACAAACAAACAAACAAACAAAAAAACAAATAAATTAGATACTATGTTCGAAGGCAGAAGTCATTGCTATTGAGAAAAATAAACCTGGGCAGAGTGGGAGAGAGAGTTGGGTGTGTGGGGGTTCGGGGGTATACTTTTTAATCAACTATTCAGTGAACCCTTAACTGAGAAATTGCAATCTGATGGCAGGCTTGAAGGAATTCTCACAAGGAATAAGACCAAAGCCACATAAGGTTGCTGTTGGTTTTTATACTGACCCTTGGGCTGATACCCTAAACTCTTAGTAAATCTATATGAACCTCCACATTTTATAAAACGATTGAGCCAGGACCAGGTACCAAGTGAACCCAGCCTGAAGTCTCCCACAGTGTAGTCACTGGCCCTGCTCTTTTATCTTTAGATAAAAGAGCTTTTGACGTCCATGCTACTCAGAAGAAGCAGAGATGTGCCTCTAGTGGGAGACATTGGTATCGTGGGCATTTGGAAGGGTTTTCTGTAGACTCTTCTTCCGCAGATGGAATGTTGGGGTATGTTTCTCTCCTTCTTGTAATTGCCTTATTCCTTAGAATTGGAATTTCTTGCCAATAGAACTGATCAGGATGCTAATACTCAGAGCTTCCTTCTATGAGAGAAGAATGAAGGGACTGTATCTTCTAAGGATGTTGGGGTGAAGGGCATCCCAGTTTTGGAAACTGTAAACTGTTTATGACTTTTTTTCTGCTACTTTGTCTGGCTTATGCTTACATTGTTGTATTCCAAGTTCTTCCAGACCCCTTCCCCAGGTCTCTCAGCTGTCTCTCCTCCAGCACTACCTCACTGCTCCACCCCAAGACAAACCAACTCTGAAAGATGTGATATCATCAGTTATGCATACTTTAGTTTGATTTTCAATCTAAGGGTCCCCTCTCCCTTAGAACTAATTGTATTTTAAGCCTTATATCAAACTTTGTCGGAGAAATTTCAAGCATCAAGAAGCCAGTGAGCAAGTGGGAAAAGTATTTGGGCAGATGGCCCTGGGGAAGCTTTGAAAGTCTTTCCATGTGGTAGATTCCACGGGCAGCTTGTCTTCTCTCATGTGTATGATGGGATGGTTTCCCTGTCATAATACGTAGGAAGACCCCAAGTGCCTTGATCCTTCACATGTGAGTTGGACTGAACAGAATTATGGTGTTAGATTATGTGGAGAAATTCAAAAAGAAGAGATGCTTGCATAACACCCAAGTATACAGAGTTCATCAGAGCCTTAAATAAGAGGAAGCAGTGCAGTGTCATGGAAAGAGATTGGGCACTGAAGGCAAATAAGCATGGCTTCAACTCCCAGATCGGCCACTGGATGATCACCTTGGACAAGCCAGTTAACTCCTCTGTGCATCAATTTTCTCTTTAAAGGGATGTAATCATACCTACCTTGCAAGGTTATTATAAGGACCTTAGATCCATCATTTAAAATTCCTGGAATGGTGACTGGGACTGAGTAACTGCTGTTAGTAGTAGTAGAGGGACAAAGAGCAAACTTTCCAAAGATAGAATTTATGATGCAAAAAATCATTTATTAATCCCACAAATACTTATTAGATAGACATCTGCTGTACTCTGAGCACTGCTAACAGTGGGGATTACATTAAGAAGCAAAAGAAAGATACCACCCTTTCCCATGAGAAGCTGAGAGTCTAATAGCGAATGCATAGTATTGAGCAATGAATATAAAGTGTGCATAGTGTGGTGAAGGGTCCTGGGGAGAGAAGGGAGAGAACTCAAGGGTATGTCAGACTTAGCCTGTGAGATGAAAGTGGCATGGTCTGGCAGAACATTAGTGTGGGTGGAGAAAAGCACTCAAGGAACATGGTTTAAAGGGGAAGAGCTCAACAAATATTGAGGAGAAGTAGTCAGCTAAAGCTTCCCTGAGAAGTCTCTTTTAGAGGTTACTGTCATTTTTATCTTATTAACACAATTCCAAATCACACATCTGGTGTAATGGATGCTGTCAAGCCTCTCCCGTATCCCTCAAACTTTTCCCTTTGCTGGTATCTGCATCTGTACCCATTCAACAAGTTTTATTGAACGGAGTCATTTATAGACACAGCTTGATGTGGACTTTATGTTCCCTTTGTATTCCCTATATTTCCTCTGGGGCCAGCCATGGAGGGGGTTACTCAGGAAGAAGCTATGCAGGACCTTGACCTCTTGCCTGAATCTGTAAGTCTCACCAGCCCCTTCCTCCTACTGCCTCTGTCTATCTGCTCTCCAGAGCTACTCTGGTACTCTCCTTACAGGATGGCTGTCTATCTCTCCCAGGCTCTTTTCCATCTATTTCTACAGATAAATTGATAGCTGTCTTTTCCAGATTTTTTCTTCCATGATTTCTTTCAAAAAGACTGTATCTTGGTATACAATGAAATGATTTCCAACAGATCAACTCTCCCACTGAGAAGAACTAAAGAGTTGGATAAAATGCAAAGTAATATCTGTTTAACTCCATGAGAGAGCTGCTGAGGCACTGAACATTCAAAGACTAAGGTAAAAGAAAGTGGAGAAAAGTGGAAAGGTATGCAGACTGTCTGCAATTGCTTTTTCCTTGGGGCCATATGCTGATATTAGGCAGAACCAGAGGCTGAGAATCTAGGCTTTGCCCAAAGAGAGGTTTTCTGCTGAGGAACAGAGAAACCAGAAGAATTTTTTTAAGGTTTATTTTAAGCTCAAGAGTACATGTGCAGGTTTGTTACATAAGTGAACGTGTGTCATGGGAGTTTGTTGTGCAGATTATTTCATCACCCAGGTATTAAACCTAGTATCATTAGTTACTTTTCCTGATTCTCTTGCTACTCCCACCCTCCACCCACCAAAAGGCCCCAGTGTGTGTTGTTCTCCTCTATGTGTCCACGTGTTCTCATCATTTAGCTCCCACTTACAAGTGAGAACATGTGGTATTTGGTTTTCTGCTCCTGTGTTAGTTTGCTAAAGATAATGGCCTCCAGCTCCATCTATGTCCCTGCAAAGGACATGATCTCATTTTTTATGGCTGCACAGCATTCCATGGTATATATGGACCACATTTTATTCATCCAGTCTATCATTGATGGGCATTGGGGTTGATTCCACGTCTTTGCTGTTGTGAATAGTGCTGCAATGAACATACGTGTGCATGCGTCTTTATAATAGAATGATTTACATTATTTTGGGTATATATACCCAGTAATGGGATTGCGAGGTCAAACTGTATTTCCGAGAGTCAACACTTTAAAGGGTTGGAGTGACAAATTTGAGAATGAGAATCCTCAAATACATGTCCAGTTTTCCCTAAAGACGTTTGTTGAATTCTTAAGCTGTGTGGGCAGGAAATTTAAAATACAAAAGAATAACTCTGAAAAGCACAGTGGAGTCTTCTGTAGTATCTCAGTGCTTAGAAAACAAGATTCGAATTCCAGACCATCCAAAAGGAAGAGGTCCAGTGAACAAAAGTGTCTCTTAGTTGATGCTCCTTCAGAGCTGCTTTCTAGAAAGAGGAGGGAACTAGAAACATACTGAGTCTCTCCAAAGCTGCAACCAGGATGACTCATCTCAGACCCTGACTAGATTCAGGTAAACAGTTCCACTCTGTCTGCTCAAAGAAGAAAAGAAAATCCATTTCTGGAGCGTCTACCATATATGTGTCCAGTGCAGCATGTTAAGGAGTAGGACCATGGGACCAAAAGTCAAAAACAAACATGGACAAAGCAACAGAAATAAAACGGCAAATGATCCAGATATTGGAGTTAGCATATAAGCATAAAGTAACTATGCTTTATGTGTTCAAGAAAGTAGAGCAGGCTGGGCATGGTGGCTTATGCCTGTAATCCCAGCACTTTGGGAGGTTGAGGTGTGCTGATCACTTGAGCTCAGGAGTTTGAGACCAGCCTGGGCAGCATGGTGAAGCCCCATCTCTATCAAAAATACAAATAAATAAATAAATAAATAAATAAATAAATAAATAAGCCGGATGCTGTGGCATGTACCTGTGGTCCCAGCTACTCAGAAGGCTGAGGTGGGATGATCATTTGAGCCTGGGAGGCAGAGGTTGCAGTGACCCGAGATCCACTCAACCCTGGGTGACAGAGTGAGACCTTATCTAAAAAAAAAAAAAGGAGAGGAAAAAATACAGAAAATAGTTGAGAAGATGGAAGATGGAAATTTCATTATAGATTTAAAATCTGTTTTAAAAGAATCAAATTATAGAAGTAAAATTTTAAAAACCTAAAAAAAGTACTCCATAGATAGGTTAATTATAGTTTGAAACCAAGCAATATAGAATTAGAGAATTGAAAACAGGTCAGTAAGAAAGAGTCACAAATTGAAGCACAGATACAAAGGTGAAAAATACAGAACAGAGTTTAAAAGGCATGCTGAACAGAGTGAAAAACTCTAATACATATGCAATAGAAGTCAAAGAGAGAAATAAGGGAAAGAATTTCCCAAATCCATTTCCTGAAAAGATGATGACTGAGAATTTTACAAATGTATGGAAGCCATCAACTAACAGATGCAAGGAGCTCTATGAATACTGGGTAGGATAAATAAAAAGAAAATGACATCCAGGCATATAGTCAAACTACTAAATGCCAAGGACAAAGATAAAAATCTTTAAAAGTAGCAAGAGAAATGACACACTATCTCTAAAGAAACAATGTTAAGACTGGCAATTGCTTCTCAACAGAAATGAGGGAGGCTGAAAAACATGTAATGACTTCTTCAAAGTGCTGATGGAATATAACTGCTAACCTAGGATTTTATAATCAGTAAAATATCTCTCAAAAATGAAGATGGAGCAAAGACATTTTAATGCAAGCAAAACGAGAGAATTTTGGGCCACCAGACCTGAACTAAAAAAAAATGCTGATGGGAGGTTTTTAGGCAGAAGTAAAATAATTCTAGACAGAACCCCAAATATGTCAATAATTACATTAAATATAAATAGATTATACATTCAATTAAAATATTATCAGATAACACTTAAAAAAATCAATTATCTGATGCTTATAAGAAAAATATGGCCAGCATTCCTAATCACTTTGTGGCCATTAGGAAGTAAAATAAGGATGACTTGAACACAAACACCGTGATACTATGACAGTCAATCCGATAACCAAGATGGCTACTAAATGACTAACAGGTGGGTAGTTTATGCAGCATGGATACTCTGGACAAAGGAATGATTCATGTAGCAGGCACGATTTCATCATTCTACTCAGAACAACCGTTTCATCATTCTACTCAGAACATTCTACTCAGTAGCCGTTTCAGTTATCAGATTAATTGTGGCGGTATTGCAGCCCTTCTCTTCAAGTCACCCTTATTTTACTTCATAATGGCCCCAAATCAAAATATAGTGATGCTGGCAATTTGATATGCCAAAAAAAATCCATAAAGTGCTTTCTTTAAGTGATAAGAGAAAAAAATTATATGCTGAGGTTGCCAAGAGTTACAGTAAGAATGAACCTTCTATTCATGAAATTGTGAGGAAGGAAAAAGAAATCTGTGATAGTTTTGGTGTCATACCTCAAATTGAAAAACTGATGGTTACCACACATAAGTGCTTAGTTAAGATGAAAAAGGCATTAAATTTGTGGGTGAAAGACATGAACAGAAATGTGTTCCTATTAATGGCAATCAGGTTTTGCACTATCTGTGGTTTCAGGCATCCACTAGGGGTCTTGGAATCTATCCTCTGAGGATAGGAGAAAGGGCTACAGTTTATTCTCCTAAACATTCAGCAAATAAAATAATCTTTAAGTTCTTCAGAGAATAAAAAAAGAAGAAACAGTTACCACCTCTTTGTAAGAGTTCAGAACCACCTCAAAACCAAAATCTGACAGGGAATTTATTAGAATGGAAAAATTACAAGCCACTCTCTCTCTTGAACATGACTGAAACATTTTTGAACAAAGTATTATCTTTTTGAATCCAATATTATACAAGAAGGATAACATATTGTCACCAAATGAGGTTTATCCCAAAATGAGTTTAAACATTTGAATATCAATCCTTGTAATTTTCTATATTAACTACAAAAACAGGGAAAAATTAAATGCTCATCTTAAAGACAAAGAAAAGGCTTTTATAAAATATAATACAAATTCATGATTTAAAAAAAACCTTCAGCAGAGTAGGAATAAAAAGGAACTTCCTTAATTTGGAAAGAACACCAAAAAGCTAAGAGCAAACAACTGAATTAATGGTAAAACATTGAAAGCTTTCCTCCATGAGATCAGAAATGAGACAAAGATACTCATTACACAATATCTATTCAACAATGTACAGGAGGTGTTAGCCGGTGCAGTTGAATTTCCATATGCTAGCAACAAACTAATACAAAATAAAGCTTACAAATTATGACTTATCGTAGGCCAAGAATAATTTGTTTCATGGACCTGGGGGCTCAAGTGTTGGGTGCATATGTATTTAGGATAGTTAAGTCTTCTTGTTGAGCCCTTTATCATGATGTAAGGCATTGCGTTCTTCGTTCTTCCTGCTTGTTGTTGGTTTGAGGCCTGTCTATCTGATATGAGAATAGCAACTCCTGCTCTTTTTGTTTTCCATTTGCATGGTAGATCTTTCTCTGTTCCTTTACTTTGAGCCTGTGGGTGTCGTTTACATGTGAGTTGCATCTCTTGAAGACACCAGATAGTTGGGTTTTATCTTTTTATCCATCTTGCCATTCTATGCCTTTTAACTGGGGTATTTAGATAATTTACAATCAGAGTTAGTATTGATATGTGAGATTTTGATCTTGTTATCATGTTGTTAGCTATTTGTTTTGTAGACTCGATTGTGTATTTGCTTTATATTTTCCATGGGCTATGTGCTTGAGTGTGTTTTTGTGGTAGCAGGTTTAGTGAAGAACGTCAACGCTATGCTTAACAGCATTAGACAGATATCAAAACAGAAAACTGACCAAGAAATTCTGGAATTAAACTTGACAATTCCAAGACTAATTGGACCTAATAGACATCTACGGAATACTTCACTCAACAACCACAGATTATGCATCCTTCTCATCTACACATGGAACATAATCTAAAATTAACCACATATTTAGTCATAAAGCAAGTCTCAATAAATTCAAAAAATTCAAAATCATGCCAAGCACACTCTCAGACCAAGGTGCCATAAAAATAGAAATCAATACCAAGAAGATCTCTCAAAACTACATAAAAGTATGGAAATTAAACTTTCTCCTCCTGAGTGAACAATGAAATTAAGGCAGAAATTTAAAAATTATTTGAAATTAGTATAGAAACATGACTTACCAAATATTTGGGATGCAACTAAAGAAGTGTTAAGAGGAAAGCTTATAGTACTAAATGTCTTCATCAAAAGGTTAGAAAGATCTCAAATTAATGATCTAACCTCACACCTAGAGGAACTAGAAAGAAAGAATAATTGAACTACACAGCTAGCAGAAGAAAAGAAATAACTAAAATCAGAACAGGCCAGGTGTGGAGGCTCATGCCTGTAATCCCAGCACTTTGGGAGGCTGAGGTGGGCAGAATACTTGAGGTCAGGAGTTTGAGATCAGCCTGGCTAACATAGCAAAACCCCATCTCGACTAAACATACTAAAAAAAAAAAAAAAAAAAAAATTAGCTGGGCGTCATGGCACATGCCTGTAATCCCACTTACTCAGGAGGCTGAGGCAGGAGAATCACTTGAACCCAGGAAGCAGAGGCTGTGGTGAGCCGAGATCCCACTGCACTCCAGCCTAGGTGAAAGAGTGAGACTCTATCTCAAAAAAAAAAAAAAAAAAGAAAAATAGAATAAAATAAAATCAGAGAAGAACTGAACAAAATTGAGACCCACAAGTCCACACAAAAGATCAGTAAAACCAACAGTTGGTTATTCCAGAGAATTAACAACTTTGATAGACCATTAGCTAGATTAACAGAGAAAAGATCTGAAGAAGCAAAATCAGAAATGACAAAAATGACATTACAACTAATCCCATAGAAATATGAATGATCCTCGGAGACTATTATGAACACCTTTGTATACACAAATTAGAAAATCTGGAGGAAATGGATAAATTCCTGGAAATACACAACCTGCCTAGATTGAACCAGGAAGAAAGTAAAAATCAGAACAAACCAATAACAAGTTCTGAAATTGAGTAAGTAATAAAAAGCCTGCCAACCAAAAAGAGACCTGGACCAGGTGGATTCGCAGCCTAATTCTATCAGACATGCAAAGAGAAACTGATACTAGTTCTATTTTCTGTGGGTACGTGCGAGAGTGTGCTTTTGTGGTTTCGACAGAAATTATTCCAAAAAGCTGAGGAGGAGTGGCTTCTCCCTAGCTCATTCTATGAAGCCAGAATCATCCTGATACCCAAATCTGGCAGAGACACAATGAAAAAAAGAATAACTTCAGGCCAATATTTCTGATGAACATAGATGCAAAAATCCTCAACAAAATACTAGCCAATTGAATCCAACAGCATATCAAAAAGTTAATTCACCATGATCAAGTAGGCTTTGTTTCTGAGATGCAAGGTTCAACATGCAAAAATCAATAAATGTGATTCACTACATGAACAAAACTAAAAACAAAAACCATACAATCATCTCAATAGATATGGAAAAAGTTTTCAATAAAATGCAACATCCCTTCATGATAAAAACGTTAAACAATCTAGTCATTGAAGAAAGACGTCTCAAAATAATAAGAACCATCTATAACAAACCCACAGCCTACATCATACTACACAGACAAAGCTGGAAGCATTGCCCTTGAGAATTGAAATAAGACAAGGATGATCACTCTCACCATTCCTACTCAACATAGTACTGTAAGTCCTAGCCAGAGCAACCAGGCAAGAAAAAAAAAAAAAAAAAAAAAGACATCCAAATAGAAAAAGAAGTTAAACTATCTCCCTTTGCTGGCAATATGATTCTATACATGGGGAACCCTAAAGAATTTGCCAAAACACTCCTGCAACTGATGAATCACTTTAGCTGTAGGACCTAGCTAAACTAAACAGCTTCTGCACAGCAAAAGAAATTACCAACAGAGTAAACAGCCTACAGAATGGGAGAAAATATTTGCAAACTATGCATTTGACAAAGGCCTAATATCCAGAATCTACAAAGAGCTTAAACAAATAAAAAAGCAAAAAAATAAATAACCCTGTGTTAAAATGGGCAAAGGACATGAACAAACACTTCTCAAAAGAAGACATACAAGTGTACAACGAACACAGGAAAAAAGGCTCAGCATCACTTATCATCAAAGAAATACAAATCAAAACCATAATGAGATGCCATCTCACACCAGTCAGGATGGCAATTATTAAAAGTAAAAAAATAACAGATGCTGGCAAGGCTGCAGAGAAAAGAGAACACTTATACACTGTTAGTGGGAAAGCAAAGTAGTTCAGTCACTGTAGAAAGCAGTTTGGAGATTTCTCAAGTAACTTAAAACAGAACTACCATTTTATCCAGCAGTCCTACTACTGGGGCATTTACCCAAAGGAAAATAATTCATTTTATTTAAAGACACATGCAGTTTTATGTTCATCATGGCACTATGCACAATAACAAAGACATGTAATCAACCTAGGAGCTCATAACAGTGGACTGGATTTTTAAAATGTACATACATATACACCACGTACACACCCATAAAAAAGAATTAAGTCATGTTCTTTGCAGCACCATGGATGGGACTGGAGACCATTATCCTAAGCAAATTAGCACAAGAAAACCAAATAAATGCTGAATACACATAGACATAAAGGTGGGAGCAATAGACCCTAGGGACTACTAGATAGGGGAAGAAGAGAGGGGGAAATGGACTGAAAAATCACCTAGTGGGTGCTATGCTCACTACCTGAATGTTGGAATTATTTGTATTCCAAACGTCAGCGTTACAAAAGATACCCATGTAACAAACCTGTGCATGTACCCCGTAATTTATAATGAAAGTTGAAATGAGTTTTTAAAAATACCATTTATGATAGTATAAAAAATAAAGTATCTATAAATAAATCTAATGACAGAGGTACATGACTTGTGTGCTAAAACTATAAAACTATGGTTGTGAGGAATCATATAAGACATAAAAATGAAGAAACATATAAGACATAAAAAATGAAGGAATATAACTTTTTTATGAATTGAAAGACCCAATATCATAGAGATGTCAGTTCTCAAATTGATGTATACATTGAATATAATTCCAATCCAAACACCAAATGAATTATGAAATTTATGTGAAAATTCAATGGACCAAGAACAGACTAGGCAATTTGAAAGAAGAAGAAGAAAGATGGAAGATGTGCTCTATCAAATATTAAGACCAGTTATAGGTAGATTGATATTGGTATAAGGATAGACAAAGAGGCCAGGAAGACAATAGAGAATTTAGAATTAGACTCACTGTTAATTTCCCAAATGTGACAAAGGTGATACTACAGCACAGAAAGAGAAAATAAAGTGTTTTCAAAAAATTCTGCTGGGTCTATTATAAGACTAGATGCATGGATAAAAATGAATCTTGAACTCCTTTTCTCAAACCACATACAAACATTAGTTCCAGATAAATTTTCAGATGTAAGACTTGAGCTACATTTTAGATCAAATGGACCTAACAGACATAAACAGAACATTCCATCCAACAGCAGCAGAATACACACTCCTCTCAAGCACCCACAGAACATTCTCTAGAATAGATCATATGTTAGGCCACAAAACAAGTCTTAACAAATCTAAGAAGATGGAAATTATGTCCAATATCTTTTCCAACCATAATAGTATGAAATTAAAAATTAGCAATGAAAGGAATTTTAGAAAATTCAGAAATATGTGAAAATTTAATAGCATGATCCCCCAAAACCAATGGGTCAAAGAAGAAATTAAAAGGGAAATATAAAAATATCTCGAGACAAATGAAGTGGAAACACACATAGTAAAATTTATGAGATGCAGCTAAAGCAGTTCTAAAAGGGAAATTTACAGCAATAAATGCCTATATGAACACAAGAATAATCTCAAGTAAACAATCTAATGTTAGACCTGTAGGAACCAGGAAAAGAAAAAACAAACTAAGCCAAATATAGTAAAAGAAATGAAATAATAAAGATGATGGCAAAAATAAATAAAATAGACTAGAAAAACAATAGAAAAGATCAACAAAATTAAGAGTTGGTTTTCAGAAAATATAAACAAAATTAGCAAAACTTTAGTTAAACTAAGAAAAAAAAGAGAAGACTCAAATAAAGAAATGAAAGAGGAGACATTACAACTGATACCTCAGAAATACAAGGAATCATGAGACCACTGTGAACAATTATATCCCAAAAATGGAATAACTTAGAAGAAATGAATAAATTCCTCGACACAAACTACCTGCCAAGACTAACTCATGAAGAAACAGAAAATCTGGAAAAACAAAAACAAAAACACTAACAAGCAAGGAGATTGAATCAATAATAAAAAGTTCCCCATCAGAGAAAAGCCCAGGACCTGAGGGCTTCACTGCCAAATTCTACCACACATTTAAAGAACTAATATTAATTCTTGAACTTTTTCAAAAAACTGAAGTAAAGGAAATACTTCCAAACTCATCTTATGAAGCAAGTATTACCCTGTTACCAAGGCCAGACAAGGGCACTACAAGAAAAGACAGGCCAATATCCCTGATGAACACAGACGCAAAAATGCTCAACAAAATGCTAGCACACTGAATTCAGCAGCACATTAAAAGGATAATTCACCATCATCAAGTGGGACTTATTCCTGGGATTCAAAGATCGTTCAACAAATGCAAATCAATAAATGGAATACATGGCATCAACAGAATGAAAAACAAAATCCAAATGATAATTTCAATAGATGCATAAAAAATATTTGATAAAATTCAGCATCCTTTCTTGATAAAAACTCTCAAAATTAGGTACAGAAGGAATGTGCCAGATAAAATAAAGGCTATATTTAACAAACATGTAGATATCATACTCAATGGCAAAAAGCTTTTCCTCTAAGATTAGGAACAAAACGATCATGCCTACTCTCACTACTTACAGTCAACATAGTACTGGAAGTCCTAGCCAGAGTATTTAGGCAAGAGAATGAAATAGAAGGATCCGAATCAGAAAGGAAGTTAAATCTTCTCTTTTAGTAGATGATATAATCTTATGTACATAAAACTCTAAAGACTCCATCGCAAAACTGTATACTAACAAGCAAATTCAGTAAAGTTGCAGTATACAAAATCAACACTTGAATATTATTATTATTATTATTATTATTATTATTAAGACAGAGTCTTGCTCTGTCACCCAGGCTAAAATGCAGTGGCATGATCTTGGCTCATGGCAACCTCTGCCTCCTGGGTTCAAGTGATTCTCCTGCCTCAGCCTCCCGAGTAGCTGGGATTATAGGTGCCCACCACCACACCCGGCTGATTTTTGTGTTTTTAGTAGAGGTGGGGTTTCACCATCTTGGCCAGGCTGGTCTCGAACTCCTGACCTCGTGATCCACCTGCCTCGGTCTTTCAAAGTGCTGGGATTACAGGTGTGAGCCATCACACCCGGCCAAATCAGTATTATGTCTATACACTAACAATGAACTATCTGAAAAAGAAATCAAGAAAATAATTCTACTTACTGTACCTACAGTAAGAAATACAATGCTTAGGAATAAATTTAATGAAGGGGGCAAAAACCTGTACACTAAAAACAATGAAATATGATAAAAGAAATTGAAGAAGACACAAATAAATAGAAATATATTCCATGTTCATGGTTTGGAAGAATTAACATTGTTAAAAAATCTCCATACTACCCAAAGCAATCTACGGATCCAATGCAATCCCTATAAAATTTCTAATGACATTTTTTCACAGAAATAGAAAAAATCATAAAATTCATCTAGAACCACAAAGGACCCCAAATAGCCAAAGCAATCTTGAACAAAAAGAATATTGAAGGCATCACATCAACTCATTTCAAAATCTACTGCAAAGTTACAGTAATCAAAGCAGGATAGTACTGGCATAAAAATAGATATGTAGAACAATGAAACTGAATAGAGAGCCTCAGAATAAATCCATGTATTTACAATCAATTGATTTTTCCACAAAGATGTCAAGAACACACAATAGGGAAAATACAGTCTTTCCAAAAAATGGTGCTAGAAAAACTGGATATCCACAAGCAGAAGAATGAAATTAGACCCTATCTCATACCATATACAAACATTAAATCAAAATGGATTGAGGATTTAAATGTAAGAACGGAAACGATAAAACTACTAGAAGAAAACAAGGGAAAATTTCCTAGATATTGGTCTAGGCAATGGGATTTTATGGTTTTGACCCTCAAAACACAGGCAACAAAAGCAAAAATTGACAAATGGAATTACATCAAACTAAAAACCTTCTGTACAGTAAAGGAAACAATCAACAGAGTAAGGAGACAACCTAAGGAACAGAAAAATACACAGATGATCCCAACTTAACAATGGTTTGACTTTATGATGGTGCAAAAGCAATATGCATTCAGCAGAAAGTGTATTTCAGTACAGTATTCAATAAATTGCATGAGATATCAGACACTTTATCATAAAATGGACCATGTGTTAGATGCTTTTGCTCAACAGTAGGCTAACATTAAGTGTTGTGAGCATGTTTAAAATAGGCTATGTTAAGCTATGATGTTTGATACACTAGGTGTATGAAATGCGTTTTTGACTTCACAATATTTTCAACTTACAACAGGTTTATTGGAAAGTAAGCCCATTGTAAGTCAAGGAGCATCTGTATATGCAAACCATACATCTGATAAGGGATTAATATCCAAAATACATAAGAAACTCAAAGCAAGAAAACAAGTAACCCAATTTAAAAACGGACCTATGACCTGGATAAACATTTCTCAAAAGCAGATATACAAGTAGCCAACAGATATATGAAAAAATGGCTAACATCACTAATCATCAGGGAAAAGCAAATTGAAACCACAATGAGATATCATCTCATGCCTATTAGAATAGCTATTATCAAAAAGATGAAGGATAACAAGTATACATAAGGATGTGGAGAAAAGGCAACACTTAAACATTGTTGGTGGGAATGTAATTTAGTACAGCCATTATGGAAAACAGTATGGAGGTTTCTCAGAAAACTAAAAATAGAACTAACCTGCGATCCAGCTATACCACTACTGGATATATATCCAAAGGAAAGAAAACCAGTATGTCAAAGAGATATTTGCACTCCCATGTTTATGGCAGCACTAGTCACAATAGCTAAGATATGGAATAAACTTAAGTGTCCATCAACAGATGAATGGAGAAAGAAAACGTGGCATATACACACAATGGAATATTATTCAGCCATAAAAAGGAAGAAATCTTGTTGTTTACAGCAACACTGAGGAGCTGGAGGTCATTATGTTAAGTAAAATAAGCCAGGCACAGAAAGACAAATACCACACCATATCACTTATATAGAGAATCTTAAAAAGTTGAACTCACAGAAATAGGGTAAACTGGTAGTTACCATAGGTGGAGGTGGGGAGATTTAGGAGATGGTAGTCAAAAGACAAAAAATTGCAGCTAGACAAGAATCATAAGTTTAAGAGTTCTGTTGTATAACATGGTGACAACAGTTTTTATTTGTCAAATAAAAATGCTAATTTATCAAATAAATTTTTTAAATGTGTACATCTAAATGTGAAAAGGTAGAACAATAAAGCTTTTGAAAGAAATCAGATGATAAATCTTCATGACTTTCAGGTAAGCAAAGATTTCTTAAATTTGATATGAAATCAGCTATTTACAAAAGAAATAATTTATAAATTAACATGTTAAAATTAATAAAGTAGTTTACTACAGAAAACTGTTGAGCCATATCTATAAAGTGATCATAAGTATAACATATGACCCATCACTTCCATTCCTATGTGTATATCCAAAAAATATGTTTTTATGTGCATCAAAAGATATGTATAAGAATAGCCTTTGTAATACTATTGACTATAGCCCCAAACCAGAAACAACCCAAATGTCAATCAATAGTAAAATGGATAAATGCATTTGGCATTTGACATAGAATTCCATATGAAATTAAAAAGAAAGCCCAATATGAATGGATCTCACCACATAAATTTGAGTGAAAGAAGAATGAAAATTGTCAGATTCAAAATGGAGTCACTCAAGTCAAACCTGACAAAATGGAGCCAGAGAAGGCCATGAAGGGAAGGTTCTCATGCACAATTTACCTAACAACAACAACTATCACAAGAAATTTTTTCCACACTGCAGCGACTATGTGAGTCGTGCAAGGACAGCAAGCAGCACAAGGACAGCTAGCCACGTACACAGAAACACTTGCCTGACAAATTGTTTCACAAGACCAATCCAAAACTGCCAAAGGTCTAACTGTAACTCCAACATTACAAGTCCTACCTAGCAACTGTTGGCATTCGCCAATCAGAACTCAGCTCTCACAGGGCACTGCCAGTGCAATGAAGTGTCTTTTTGTTGTTGTTGTTATTTAAACTTAAAGTTTATTTAGTAAAATCTATAGAGTTATATGAGATTTTATTTTTTTTAATTTTTTTTATTATACTTTAACTTCTAGGGTACATGTGCACAACATGCACCTGGAAACCATCATTCTCAGCAAACTATCGCAAGAACAGAAAACCAAACACAGCATGTTCTCACTCATAGGTGGGAATTGAACAATGAGAACACTTGGACACAGGAAGCGGAACATCACACACCGGGGCCTGTTGTGGGGTGGGAGGAGGGGGGAGGGATGGCATTAGGAGATATACCTAATGTAAATGAAGTGTCTTTTAAAACAACAGGTAAATCTCTTTCCCTGACAAAACCCTAACCTTTTTTTTTTTTGTTTTTGTTCTCTGGACATACCAGAGGCCACCCTGTTCCGTATATACATCCCGGATTACAATGCTACTTCTTGTAGCTTACTCCCAAACAAAACCTTTCCTACTTAGAGATTCATCTCTCTGTATTTTTTATGTTGACTGAAGCCAGACACACAAAAAATACATCGCATATAACTCCAATAATAAAACGTTTGAAAAAGTGCAAAAATAAAAGGGGAACTTAAGGAGAAGTTCTGAGTCCTGGTAATATTGTTGCTTGATCTGGGTTACATGAAACTGTTCACTTTGTGTGACTTCATTGATCTATGCAGCTGATTTGTGTACTTTTTGGTATGTATGAATGTTAAAATCCAACAAATGGTTTTTTAAAAAGTCAAGAACTTACAAGTCAAAAGCTTTTGTTTTCATAACCATCTTCTCTGAATTAAGCCTAGTTTAGAAGGTTAAAACTGAACATTGAATCTCAGGGCTTCATCTTTCCCAGATTTTGATCTTAGATTCTAAGTCACTTAAACTTCCTATGCCCCAGTTTTTTCATCAGTAAAATGGAGATAATAATAGCACTCATCTCATAAGATTGCTGGGAATATTAAATAATAGGTATAAAGTGGTCAGAACAATGCCAGGCACTTAGGAAAGACTCAATAAAAATAGGTTGATGTTGTTTCTGCTATTTTTTCCAATCCTCTTCAGGCAATGGATGATTCTTGCTTGAGGAAGTAGAAATAAGAAATCACAATATGCATGTTTTAAAATATCATCTTGCTACATCTTTAGAAGCTGAGACTTGGTTTTTACAAAGTCCTCTTGCCACATGTGCTTTGGACATACTAATATGCAAATGGAAAAAAAATAGAAGACGGAAAGCTTGTGCCCTGAGAGAAACTCTCCTAATCAATAAGGGCCTAATCAGTGGAACCCCAAATTAGAATGAAGTGTACTTTCCAATGATCTCTTCTATAGAAACCATGGCCATAAGTAGGTCACTCAAAATGAAAAAATTTTCTTGGTCTTAGTAAAAATGCTTCAGTGAGACAGTATTTTTGCTAGAATATTTCAGACCCCTGATTTCTAACCTTTTCTCTGCTCTTTTTGGAATTCTAATCCTTAAAAGCTAGCCCCATTCTTGTGTTTTCTTGGATACTTACCAAGTTAATCTTCCAACATTGAAGAGTATTATGAATGTTAAGCTGCATGAAAAGGAATAATAATTTTGTTCTACCTGTAAGACTTAGGGTCACTGCTAGCTTTATAAATTCGTGTGGTTTTACCTAATAGTTTTTCTAGCCACCATGACTTCAACCCCACATTACAGCATCACTGAGCTATTTATTCAGTTTAGTTCAGTTGGCTGAGGAACTGTGCCAGAAACTGCTATTAGGAAGCTAATCTTATTTACCCCAAAGCAACTAAAGGATTCTCAAAGTGGTTTTCACTGAATTTTTTTATTCTTAAAAAAAATCTCACTTTTGTGTCTCTTGTTGAAGTGAGATAAGGAAACAAATTTCCAAAAAGTTTAAGTTACTCCATAATAGTAGGTGATGAGGACAGAACTGGAATCCACCATAATCCTCACCATCTCTGAGATGTTAAGATTTGAATTTAAGTTTAAAAAAATAGTGAGGTAAATGAAGAATTGAGAGTCTATTTCAGTTGAAACTCAGAGTAAAAGTGATTTTATGATTCTGCAATATGTCATTTACAGGTGAGGGAATGTGAATTCCCTTTGGACTAGCACAGAATAGATGCAACCTGGATAAGGCTGGGGACCATCACTCCCAGACATGGGAAAAAGTTATCCCTAAGGTGCTTTAAACACAAACACCAAGACCTTTAATTTTTATCCACCTTCAAAAGCTAAAGCAGGTTAATAAAGATTGTTAAGCTCCAGGGGTCAGATTGGAGTTGAGATTCCATAGACTTGGCAATAAAAAGTTGTTTGTAATTTCAGTAATTTGAGGAACATGCCCAAGAGACTCTGGGCTGCCAGCGTCAATAGACACAAGGGTTGGGGATATAAACAGATTTTTCTCACCAGCATTAGGCATTGATGTTATGCCAGTTATGGTGACTCAGTTCCCTACATTCAAGCACCTTATTTTCTTCCACTTGAAGACTTTTCTTTCCTGTAATTTTATTCATCCCCAATTCTTTCACTATTAAAAAGTGTGCAAGAGGTTCTTTTGACATGTGTTTCACTCCAATCAACACATATTTCTTTCAAGCATCAGAGTGAATAGATTTCCCAAGACATGAAGAGAAATGAAACCGATATTTGGAGTCTTTAGGAACTGCCACTACTCCTTGTCCAGACGTGGGTCACAGTGAGGAATGCCGATCTCGATTTGCCTGCCAGACATTATTCTGTATAATAGGGGAAAATTGCTAACCTGAATTCACATAGGAAGCTAATATGTATCCCAGAACATGAACTCTAAGGCAAATAGATCTGGATTTATTACAAAATGTGAAACTTTCAGAAAGCAACTGAACATCTTATAGCCTCAGCTTTCTCATCTGTAAAATGCGTATGATAATACTTGCTTCATAGGGTTGCTATTAGGAATACATAAGATCATGGACATAAGGCAGTAAGTGAGTATTATCACTTTGTAAGCATCAGTTTAACATAGCTACTACTATATAATTATTAATTCTTTTTGAGGTGGTTGGGTGGCAATTAATATAAATTGTTTCATTTTACAGGGGTGAAGTGGGCTGTGTTAGAGAAGAATCATTTCCGTCAATAAACCAATTTAGCCCCAGATCAGGAGAGAGAGCGCACGTCTCCAGGTTCCTCATCTTTTCCCTTGGAATGGAGCCAAAACCTGGCAGCAACTTTATTCTGCTGCTAATGACAGCTCCAACCCAGGTTCCTGAGGGCCCAACTCAACTGCTTTTCATCTCTGAAACCAGATCACATTCCCCATTTTCATTTTCTAATTACCCAGTGGGCCAATTTCTACTGTTATTTCTCCTGGGGGTTGGCAAAATCTGGTTTTAAACAGTTATTCTGGGCGTGCAGGAACACCGCAGCTCTGCTCCCGCCGGTACCCCACCCTAGCTGACACACATGTACCCCGCCATGCTGCCACAGCTGCTGGAACACACAGGCAAACACAGACCCCACTGCCACTGGCCCAGTGAAGCACTTTGGCCATCACCACTCATCAGAGTGCAGTGGCCGCAGACAGGGAACACTTTGGCCTCTCAAGCACAGCAGGTTTTTAACTAGAGACCAAAGACAGGGGCCCAGCACTTTGGCCATCACCACTCATCAGAGTGCAGTGGCCGCAGACAGGGAACACTTTGGCCTCTCAAGCACAGCAGGTTTTTAACTAGAGACCAAAGACAGGGGCCCAGTATTGGCCCCAGAGTTAGAACATACAACCCAGGAGTGCTGAGTTGAGCCTTGGCCCCCTAAAATCTTCCAGAAATGAAGTCAGTTGACTGAAGCCATCTTATACTACAATTAAACCCTCAAGAGCATCAAAAAAGATAAAAGCCAAAAACTCATCCAAAGGACAGCAACTTCAAAGATTAAAGGAACATCAGCCCACAAAGATGAGAAATAACCAGCATGAGAACTGTGGCAGCTCAAAAAGCCAGAATGTCTTCTTCTTCTTCTTTTTTTTTTTTTTTTTTTTTCTGAGACGGAGTCTTGCTTTGTCGCCCAGGCTGGAGTGCAGTGGCGCGATCTCGGCTCACTGCAACCTCTACCTCCCAGGTTCAAGCAATTCTCCTGCCTCAGCCTCCTGAGTAGCCGGGACTACAGGTGCTGGCCACCATGCCTGGCTAATTTTTTGTATTTTTAGTAGAGATGGGGTTTCACTGTGTTAGCCAGGATGGTCTCCATCTCCTGACCTCGTGATCCACCCGCCTCAGCCTCCAAAAGTGCTGGGATTACAGGCGTGAGCCCCCATGCCCGGCCGCCAGAGTATCTTCTTATCTCTAAACAACCACACTAGTTTCCCAACAATGATTCGTAACCAGATTTAAATTGCTGAAATGACAGAAATAGAAGTCACAATATGGGTAGGAATTAAGATCATTAAGATTCATGAGACAGTCAAAACTCAATCCAAGGAATCTAAGAAATACAATAAAAGAACATAGGAAATGAAAGATAAAATGGACATTTTAAGAAAAAAACCAAACTGATCTGATAGAGCTGAATAATTCATTTTATGAATTTCATAATGTAATTGTAAGTATTAACAGCAGAATTGATCAAGCTGAGGAAAGAATCTCAGGGTTCAAAGACTGGTTCTCCAAAATAACTCAGTCAGACAAAAGATGAAGGAAAAAAAGAATAAAAAATGAAATAAATCTCTGAGAAATATAGGATTATGTAAAGAGACCAAAGCTATAGCTCATTGGCATCCCTGAAAGTGAGGGAGAGAAAGCTAACAATTTGGAAAACATGTTTGAGAACATCATTCATGAAAATTTCCCCAATCTCACTAGAGAGGCCAACATTTAAATTCAGGAAATGTAGAGAACTCCTGCAAGATACTATACAAAATGACCGTCCCAAGACACATAGTCATTAGATTCTCCAAGATCGAAATGAAAGAAAAAATGTTAAAGGCAGCTACAGAAGGGGCAGGTTACCTACAAAGGGAACCCTATCAGGCTAACAGCAGACCTTTCAGTAGAAACCCTATAAGCCTGAAGAGATTAGGGGACTATATTCAGCATTCTTAAAGTAAAGAGATTTGAATCAATAATTTTATATCCCACCAAAATATGGAAACGCTGGGCCTCCACCATGCTGTCTCTCAACCAAGATCAGCTGGAAACCGGGGGAACTTTTCCCTATAGCAGAGGTGTAACCAAAAGGATGCCAGAAGCCCCAGTGAACACCTTGGACACCTACAGACCTTACCACCAAGTTCCCACCACCAGGTTCCCTGCATTCCTCACAAGCCCTAAGCCCAGCTGAGGGGCATGTCTGGAGACTACATATCTATGTTCCCCCTAAAGAAGGAACTGACACTGTCCCCTTTCCCTTACGGCCCATGTGGCTACTGTGCTACTCCATCTTAGAGCTGGAACTAAGGCTGAAGTGTGTCTTGCTCTGCGGGTGATTAGCCATGGCTCTCCTTCACCCCCAGGCTAAGCCACCACCAAACCACTCAGCCTGGTGGCTGGCATTCTCCAGCTAAGCCGCAAGCAGCTGTTACATCATTCCTCATAAGGCCAAGCAAATGTCCAGCCACTCCACCTGCTCCTCTGGCTGCCCCTTCGGTCTGGAGCTGAAGTGGCACCCTGCCTCCTGAGAAACCAGTACCTTGGTCACTCAAAGCAGTCATGCCTTCCTGATGCCTAAGTTGAAGTAGTGCCCTGCATCCCAGGAAATGGTGCCTGGGCTGTCCAGACTTAAGTCAACGCAGTCCACTGCCCCATTGGGATCAGTGTCCTGGCTGAGCTGAGCAGTTGTGCATTCTAGGACTGAGCTGATGTAGTACCCCCACATAACAGGAGAACAGAGCAGTGGCTGAGAGGAGACACCTGCCCTACAGGTCAAACAACTCTACCATACAGATTCCCTGGAGCTAGACCAGCCTTCTAGAGTCTGAGCTGCTGAGACATCCCTCTTCCTAGGAAGTGGAGTCACCTCTGTGCTGTTCCCTGCTCCCCAGGGCCTGAACAATAGCTGTACTCCACCATTCTAGGGTACTTGCTGGCACTGCATATGGCTTCACAGAGTCTGGGATGTGGCCAAACCCCAATATCCCAGGGTCTAGAGTCACTACTATATGGTGCTACATCCCTTAAGACCCAAGTTGCCACTGAGCTCTACTGGCTCAGGTTCTCAAAGTAGTCATACCCTGACACCCAGGCCCAAAACCTCCAGAGGACACCTTCCTTCCCCGAGTCAGGCCAGTGTTGTGCTCTTCCCTCTAAAGGTCAAAGGACATTTATAAACCAGCGCCCTAGACTCAAGCTGCTGTGTGGAGGGTGCCACAATGGGTTCAGGGGACCCTGGCCCCACAGCAACTGCAAGCACCTGCACCTGGAACCCAGTACTATTGAAGCTGTCTGTAGACCATGTCAGACCTGACACCAAGAGGGATCCCCTTGGCTAAGTCTCTCCATTGTGGGGAAAATGAGAATAAGAGAAAACCAAAAACCCTTGACACCGAGGACATTAACAACCTATGCTGCTGCTGCTGCTGCCGCTATTACTGACACAGACTTTTACAACCTAGGCCACTGAAGTGTCCACAGTTATGGCTGACATTGAACATAGCTGAAGAAGTTGCACAAAGACCATATCACTGTATTTATCTGGAAACAAAGTCATCACACCTTTCCCAACCAGCACACTACAACACATCTGCAAGTGGAATTGTTTCTCTATGAAAGACTATGAAGTTTAGAAGTGGTGATTGCTCCACCAGATGCACAGACATCAACATAGGAACACAAGAAACACGAAAAAAAGGAAATATGACACTACCAAAGGAAGATAATAGCTATGTACCAGACCTCAATAGAAGGAAAATCAACAAACCGACAGAAAAGGAATTCAAATGCATCATCTCAAGGAAGATAGATGAGATACGGGGGTGAGGTGGGGAGGGGAACAGACAATTTAATGAAATAAGTAAAACAATTAATGACATGAACAACAAATTCAATGAAGAGATATAAATTATAAAAAAAGAACCAAACAGAAGTTATGTGGCTGAGGAATTGAATTAATAAAATACAATACAATAAAGAGCTTAAATAGCAGACTTGATCAAGCAGAAGAATGTCTGAACTTGAAGATATGTCATTTAAAATTTACCAGTCATAGAAAAAGAAAAAAGAATGAAAAAGAGTGAAGAATGCCTCCAAGCCATGTGGAACACCGCTAAATGAACAAATTTTTATAATATTTCTGTCCCAGGAGAAGAGGAGAATGGAAAAGGCTTAGAAAACTATTTAATAAAATAATAGTTGAAAACTTCCTAAAGTCTGGAAAGATTTATGAACATCTAGATCCAAGAAAACTCAAAGGTTCCCAAATAAGATCAATCTGAAAAGTCCTCTTTGAGACACAGTATAATCAAATTGTCAAAAATCAAAGACAAACAGAGAATTCTAAAAATAGCAAAAGAAGAGCATCAATTCATATATAAGGGAATCTCCATTAGATTAAGAGCCGATTTCTCTGCAAAAAACTTACAGACAAGGAGAGAATTACATGACACATTCAAGTACTGAAAGAAGTAACTTGTCAGCCAAAAACTATACCCAGCAAAGCTATCCTTGAGAATTGAAGGAGAAAGAGTCTTTCCTAGACATGCAAAAACTGAGGGAATTCATCAACACTAGACCTGCCTTAAAAGAAATGCTCTAGAGAATCCTACATCTGGAAGTGAAAAGATGATAATCACTATGATGAAAACATGCAAAAGTATAAAACTCTGACAGAGCAAATATACAAAGGAGAAAGAAAAGAAGCAAAACATATCATGACGGAAAAAGACCGAACTACAGCAATAAACAATGAGAGTAGGAAGGAGCAAAGGAATACAAATAACCAGCAAACACTAACAAAATTACAGGAATAAATCCTCAACTATCAATAATAATCTTGAATGTATTAATATTAATAAATGGATTAAAGCATGCACTAAAATATATATAGGATGCCTGAATGGATAAAATATATAACCCAACTATATACTGCCTACAAGAAACTCATTTCATCTGTAAACACACAAATAGACAGAAAGTGGAAGGATAGAAAATGATATTCCATGCAAATGGAAACCAAAAATGGGCAGAAGTAGCTATACTTATATCAGATAATTCAGACTTTAAGTAAAAAATTGTAAAAACAAAGACAGTCATTGTATAATCATAAAATGATCAATTCAACAAGAGGGTATAGCAATAGTAAGTACATATTTACCCTATACCAATGCACTAAGATACATAAGGCAAATATTATTAGATCTAAGGAGACAGAGGCCAAGACAATAATAGTTGGAGACTTCAACATCCCACTTGCAGCTTTCGACAAACTATTTGGGCAGAAAATTAATAATGAAATATTGAATTTAAACTGTAGTTTAGACCAAATGAACCTAACAGAGATTTACAGGACATTTTATCCAAAAGCTGTAGAATACCCATTTTTTTCCATCAGCACATGGAGCATTCTCTAAGAGAGATCACATGTTAGACGACAAAACAAGTCTCAACGAATTTTTTAAAATTTAAATTATATCAAGTATTTTTGTCTGACCACAATAGAATAAAGCTAGAAATCATTAACAGGAGGAATTTTTGAAATTGTACAAATACATGGAAATTCAACAGCATGCTCCTGAACAATCAATGGGTCAAGAAAGAAATTTAAAAATTTATTGAAATAAATTAAAATAGAACTGCAACATACCCAAACCTATCAGACACAGCAAAACAGTATTAAGAGAAATTTTATAGCAATAAATGCCTACATTTAAAAAGTATAAAGACTTTAAATAAGCAAACTAATGATGCATCTCAAGGACTAGAAAAGTAACAACAAACCAAATCCAAATTTAGCAAAAGGAAAGGAATAATATCAGAGCAGAAATAAATGAGATTGAGACTAAAAAATTACAAAAGGTCAACTAAACAAAACATTGGTATTTTGAGAAGATAAACAAAATCCAACAAACATTAGCTTAACAGAAGAAAAAAGAGAAAAGATCCAAATAAATGAAATTGAAAATGAAAAAGGAGACATTACAGCTGATATAGAAATATAAAGGATCACTGGAGACTATAATGAATAACTATACACCAACAAATTAGAAAACTTAGCAGAAATGGATAAATTCCTGGGCATACACAACCTACCAAGATTGGACCAGGAAGAAATATAAAACTGAATAGAACAATTACAAGTAATAAGATTAAATCTGTAACAAAAAAAGTATTCCATCAAAGAAAAGCCCAGGGCCTGATGACTTTACTCTTGAATTCTGCCAAACATTTAAAGAACTGATGTCAATTCTACTCAAACTCTTCCAGAAAATTGAAGAGGAGGAAATTCTCTGAAACTCTTTTATGAGGGCAGCATTAGCTTAATACCAACAGCAGACAAGACCACAACAAGAAAAGAAAACTATAGACCAAAATATCTGATGAACTTAAATGCAAAAAATCCTCAACAAGATATTAGCAAACCAAATTCACCTGCATTTTAAAAAGATCATTTACCATGATCAAATGAGATTTATATCAGAGATGCAAGGATGGTTCAACATACACAAATCAATGAACATGATACATCACATCAACAGAATGAAGGACAAAAAACATGATAATCTCAACAGATGCAGAAAAAGCATTTGACAATATTCAACATCCTTTATGATAAAAACTCTCAACAAGGTAAGTATAGAACAAACATAACTCAGCACAAGAAAGGCTGTATATGACAAGCCCATAGACAACATCATACTTAATAGAGAAAAGTTGAAAGCTTTCCCTCTGAGATCTGGAACAAGACAAGGATGCCCACTCTTATCACTTTTATTCAGCATAGTACTGAAAATCCTAGCTAGAGAAATTAGGCAAAAGAAAGAAATAAAGGGCATCCAAATTGGAAAAGATGAAGTCCAGTTGTCCCTGTTTACAGATGATATGATCTTAAATACAGAAAACCCTAAAAGTTCCATGAAAGACTCTTAGAACTCATAAATGATCAGTAAAGTTGTAGAATACAGAATCAACATATAAAAATCAGTAGTGTTTCTGTACAACCAACAACAAACTAGAGGAAAAAGCAATCAAAAAAACAATTGCCTTTACAATAGCTACAGAAAAATAAAATACCTAGAAATAAATTTAACTAAGTTGGTGAAAGATCTGTACAAGGAAAACTATAAAACACTATGAAAGAAATGAAAGAGGATACAATAAAATGGGAAACATTCCATGTTCATAGATTGGAAAAATTAGTATTGTGAAAATGACCATACTACCAAAAGCAATAGCTACATATTCAATGTAATTTCTATCAAAATACCAATGAAATTCTTCATAGAAATTTTTAAAAATTCTAAAATTCATATGGAACCACAAAAGACAATCAAAGCAATCCTAGGTGAAAAGAACAAAGCTGAAGACATTACACTATCAGACTTCAAAATAAACGACAAAGCTATAGTAATCAAAACAGCATGATACTAGTATAAAAAATACACAGACCAATGAAACAGAATAGAGAACAGAAATAAATCAATGTATTTATAGCTAACTAATTTTTGACAAAAGTGCCAAGAACATTCATTGGAGAAGCAACAATCTCTTCAATTAATGCTGCTGGGGAAACTGAATATCTATATTTAGAACAATGAAACTAGATCCCTATCACTCATCATACACAAAAATAAAATCAAAGTGGATTAAAGACTTAAATGTAGGACCCCCTAAACTATGAAACTACTAGAAGAAAATGTGAGGAATATCCTTCAGGACGTTGGACAAATATATAAAGAAGACCTCAAAAACACAAATAAAAAAAGCAAAAATAGACAATCAGATTATATTAAACTAAAAAGCTTCTGCACAGCAAAGGAAACAATCAAAATATTGAAGAGACAACCAGCAGAATGGGAGAAAATAATTGCAAACTGTTTATCTGAAAAGGAATTAATAACCTGAATATACAAGGAACTCAAAAAACTCAACAGCAAAAAACAGATAATCCTATTAAAAATGAGCAGATGAGCAAAATAAATATCATTCAAAGAAGACATACAAATGGCCAACAGGTATATGGAAAAAATGATCCACATTACCAATCATCAGGAAAATGCAAATCAAAACCGCAATGAAATATCATCTGACCACCATTAGCATGGCTGTTATCCAAAAGACAAAAATATAACAAATAGTGGTGAGCATATAGAGAAAGGGGAACTCTTACACTAATGCTGGAAATGTAATTTAGTATACTTGTTACAGAAAACAGTATAGAGACTCTTCAAAAAATTAAAAATAAAACTATTGTATGATTGAACAATCCCACTATTGAGAATACACCCGAAGGACAGAAAATCAGCATGTCCAGGAGATATCTACACTCCCTTCTTAATTGCAGCATTATTCACAATAGCCAAGATATGGAATCAATATAAGTGTTCAACAGGTGAATGGATTTAAAAATGTGCTCTATATACACAGTGGAATACTATTTAGTCATGTAAAACACAAAATTCTATTTGGTGAGCTTGAAGGACATTATGCTAAGTGAACATTGATGAGCTTGAAGGATGTTATGCTAAGTGAAATAAGCCAAGGAACAGAAAGGTAAATATCGCATATTATCACTCATATGTGGAAGCTTAAAAAGTTGAGCTCCTAGAAGTAGAGAATAGAATGGTAATTACTATTCTTTACTAGAAAGGAAGGAGAAAGGGGGGATTATTGAGCCATAAGGGAATGCACGTTCTTAATTTCATTAAATAATTCATATTTTCTTTAGAATGTTACAACAGTTTGCACTCTCATCAGTGTATATCAGTATCTGTGCATGTAGGTTCCTACCCAACCAACACTTGTATTACACAGCTTTCTAATTTTTCCAGGCTATTCAGTTTAAAGCAATATCTTATTGCTTTAACTTTCATTTATTGACTAGTAATGATTTTGAGCATTTATTTACTTCTCTATAAACTTTTAAATTTCTTGTGTAATTGTTCATAAGAAATTATGTTCCTGTAGGAACTTCTCTTTTCTTATGGTAGAATCACAAGGATATCATTTATTCCTTTTCCATTTTAAATATAGAAAGAATCTTTGTCTTGCCTATCAGTTGCCTATTAACTTTGTCTATAATGCCCTTTGTTATAAAAAAGTTCATTCTTTTGTTCATAAACTCTCTTCCTGGTCCTAGATTGCAAAGATTTTTTTCTCTAATAACTTGATGTTTTATCTCTCATATTTAGATCTTTAATTTGTCTGGAGTCTCCTTAGACAGGGATACTGTTCTAATTTTCTCCACATGGTGAATCACTTTCCCCTACTCCATCTCTAAACAATCTGGCTTTTCCTCATAAAATTGCACTCTCCCCTTATGCCATATATTAGGCTCCATGTATCTATGGGTCTGACTTTTGCCTCTCTTCCCTGTTTCATGAATCTATTTCTCTGCTTTGGTACCAATATCAAACTATTTTTCATTACTGCCAGCTTGTAATTCTTCTTAATGAGGGGTAAGGCAATTAATTCTCTCCTTCTTTTCTAAACTTGACTTAATTAATACGGACCTCTCTTCCTCCAACATTTTGGAATACATGTTTCAAATTCTTCAAAAAGCCCAGTTGGGATCTAACAGCCTTTAATTTATAGATTAACATGGGAATAACTATTACCATTAAGACATAAGGTTGCCCATTCAAGAACATCGAATATTTCCATTTATTCATATCATTTTTATGTCTTCCATTAGAATGTTAAAGTTTTTTCATAGAAGTTATGCATATCCCAAGTTAAACAATTTGTAGATACCTTATAATCTTTGCTGCTTTGTGTATGTCCCTGAATTTGGATGAGGCTTGGGATCCAGAGATCTTGCTCTGTCACTGATTATGCTGCATGATTTTAGGCAAGCCATTCACTGCTTCTCGGTATCAGCTTTCTCACCCATTAAAGGACTGGATTGAAGTTTATGCTCCCCATGATAACACGGGTAATAATAACAGTAACAAACCCAGATTAAAGTTTCATAATATGCCAGCCACTGTACTGGGCACACTCCCTGCAGATATATTCCCTGAGAGGAAGATGACTACATGTACAGCACTTAGCATGCCCGGTACATTGTAAGCACTCAATACATGGTAGCGATCACTGTGATCACGCCTATTTAAAATTGAGAGTTGGAATCTCAGAGAGGTGAAGTAACTTGCCCAGGCATATACAGCGAGTAAATGGCTGGACTGAGTTGTAAGAAGCACTAACACCTGGAGATGATTCTCTTCCAAAGCAAAGACTCTGTCAGCCCTGCAGTCTCGAAGGATTTGAGTTACCACCTCACAAATGCTGGTTATCTTGACTTCTGGAGCTCATGCCAGACTCCTGAATACCAGAGGCCATGAATAACGTCCAGGGCTTCATTGTGCAGCTAGGGTTACCATCAGCTCTGGCCACATGCGTTTGCTCTTGTAAAACATCGTTTTTCCTAGAAGTCCAATGTGTTCCTGGATGTCTCTGGCTGATAGTGGAGTCAGATAACAGCCCGGGAAGGCAGCCGACAATTGCAGGACAGGAAGTGGGTGCCATCCAGCCAGCTGGACGAGAATCAGCACCTCTCTCAGAGACTGTGCATGAAGATTGAGGTGGGTACGGTGGAAAACTTGTCTCTCTCCTCTCCCCAGAAGCCAGGGCAGGCCTAACCCCTAGCCAGGTAGAAGAAGGGAATGCTGTGAGAGCTACTGATTGATCATCCTGCTTCCAGTTTCTAACCGCTCTGCCAAGACTCTTCCAAATGTGACTGATAGGCAGCCAACTTAAACTAGTGTAACTAAAAACAGAAATATTACTAGCTTAAGGAGTAGAGATGATTTTAGGTAAGATGGATCCAGGATGTTAGAATTATTTCACTAGCTCTCTTCTCTACTCTCTCCTCCCCAACCCACCTTTTTTTTTCCTCCTTTTTTCAGGCAAGCTCTCTCTGAAGGAGGAAAATGCAGCCACTGGAAGCTCCAGGTTGATGTCTTCCTTATGACAGGGTCTCTTTTTCAGTAACCATATCGATTTCTGTACGGGACTGATTAGTTCTGCATGAGTCAGGGGTCCACACAAAGAAAATGGAAAGTTGGGCCATGTGACTGGCAGTCTTGTAGAGTGTGAAAGAGGATTTCCCCAAAGAAAGAGATGGGGGTCCGAAGGGAAAAAAAATGTAGTTGATGTCCACTGCCCTTCCTATGCTATTCCCCCAAAGAGCTGGTGGGCACCTAGTGCCCTAGCTGACTCCATGACCTATTTGGTATCATTTCCTGCCCTCCCCATTCTCCTACTACCATCCTGTGCTCTAGACACTGCTTCACATGCCATTCAACTGTTTGAACAGTACATCTTCACATCTCTGAACCTCTGTGCTAGCTGTTCCTCTGCCAGAATGCAATGTGGTCCGTTACTTCTTAGAACTCTCTCTCTGATCGCCCCTACCCCCAAGCAAATTAAGTACCTTCCCACAGCAGTATATGCCAGTTTATTCTATCACATAGTAATTACTTTTCCAAGAAGTTCTTATTTGTCTTCAGGCTAGACTTGAGGTTATTGAGAGAAGGAATTAATAGTGTCTGATTTATCTTTGTGCAAGTAAATGTGACTCTATAGCATACACTATTTATTTACCCAGTATCCACCTTCTCCTTCCTTGCTACTGAACTCTGACTTGGAGCACTTTTTACCCAGCTAAATGTTCGCTAGCTCAGCCTTCCTTGCGGCCAACAATTGACATATGACACAGTTCCTGGCCCATGAGATATACATTCATGCATCGCTTAACAACAGGGATACATTCTGAAAAATGCATCATTGTGCAAACATCATAAAGTGAGCTTACACAGACATAGATGGTATACCCACTACACACCCAGGCTGTATGGTACATCCTATTGTTCCTAGGCTACAAACTTGGAAAACATGTTAGTACTGAGTAGCGTAGGCAATTCTAACACCATGGTAAGTATAATATTTGTGCTTCTAAACATAGAAAAAGTACAGTACAAATACAGTACAAATAATCTTATGGGACCATTGTTGTAGATGTGGTTCATTGCTGACTGAAATGTTGTTACACAGTGCATGACTATACCTGGACATCTGCTTGGATGGAAGGCAGTCTCTGAAACGCTTTTTTCTTTCTCATTAAAAGAGATCACATAAGTCTGGCACTGCCTTTGCCCCACTCCTTCCTGCCTTATATATGCACTTTTTGGGAGTATGACACTTATCTTGTAAAGAGAGGAAAAGGTCAAGAGAATCATCTTGACATGATGGAGGTGCTGAACCTATGCCTGCAACCACCTGCCTCCTGATGTTAAGTCAAGACAATTTTTTCCATCCTTGTTCCCCTGTATTTGAAGTAGCTCATGTAGTACGATACTCTCAGTTTTGTAAGAGTCGTTTTGGAATAGGGCAACCCAATCTGATTCCAAGAGTTGAGAAGTTGCATGTGCACAAAAGGCACACACATCTGATTTGTAATTGCAGCTATTTAAGAATTAAATATTTTTCCATGTATATGTGTTATTTTTAGTATCTACTAATTTGTTAGCACATAAATGTTACGAAGTTGTATGAAACTAACTACTTAATATAACTGTGAGGGTTTTTTTTTTTTTTTTTGGTTTAGGACACTGGAAAGTTTACTAAGACGCAGAGTATACCTTAACCAAGAGCGTTCAGAAACCCCTGACTTAAGAAATAAATGAATAAACATAAAAGGGAGGTTTACTTGTACAGAGTGGAATGAAGAGGTCATCTGAGGAATAGCAGAGCGACTCTCCTTTGTTCTTCCTCCTAAAAAGGCGAGGCCTCCTCTTTATAAAGAAATCTTTGTTTTTTTAGAGATAGGGTCTTACTACGTTGCCCAAGCTGGCCTTGAACTCCTGGGCTCAAACAATCTTCCTGCCTTGGCCTCCCAAGTAGCTGGGACTACAGGCGCATGCCACTGTGCCAGGGCATGATTCTTCTTTTTTAAATGCCAGATTATAATTGCCATATTAGTTCCCACTGTGTTTATTTAACCATGAGCTTCTGCTGCACTTTCTGCATTGAAAGAGTTTTCTAGCTTCATTGGCACCTCGCAGTTTCCACTCCCACAGCCTTCTGGGAAGCACCTCTCCTCCACAAAGCCTCTCTTGACTAAGAGGAAGTCTCATGATTTTTGTACCTTTCCCTTCATCTCAAACACAGCATCGCGAGCTCTCTGCACAGGCAGAAATGATAAGCTGGTAAGCTCGGTGGTATGAAGGATTTTGCCTTTCGTAGTGATTGTGTGTTGTTCCTTCTCTCTAGCGTAGATGTCTTTGTTTCAGACTATAAACTCTTAGGTGAGTGCTTGAATCAGCCAAAAGCCAAGCTCATTTTAAAAATTTTGACAACTATTTATTGAGGACCAAGTATGTGCCAAGCACATCCTTTTTGATGACGAATTTGCCACAGACAGACCTTGGCTTCATCTTGGCAATCAGGGCTCCATGAGGTGCCCTGCACCAGTCAGGGGATACCATTCACATAGACAGTGAAGGCCACAGGGCATCCAGGACTTGTGCATCATGGCAGGCCTCCTGACAGATCTTTCCAATTTCTAGTGAATATGAGATAACCAAAGGCCACTGAATAAAGTGGTTTAAAGCTTAGGCTTTGGTTCCAAATTCCAGCTCAATCATTTACTTGCAAGTTCACTCAATGCTCTGAGCCTCATTTTTTGCACTTGGAAAAAGGAATTCTGGAGCCTCCCAGAATTATTTTGAGGGTTAAATAAAGAAACATATACATAATGAGCTCTCAACACAGTAGTTGACACCTATATATACACATATGTGTATATGTATATATGATGAGGATATATATGTTATATATAATGAGGATAATATATACAATAAGGGTATATACATTTAACAAAATTAATATGCTGGGGGCTTTTGGGAACAGGCAAAATTTCAAGATAGCAGCATAATCTCCATTAGTCAGTATGTTCACTGTTGTATCTATAGCCTAGTCCAAGGCATAGCACATAGTAGGTGGTCAAAAAATGTTTGATAAGTGAACTTAATAAGTCTTACATTTTCATAACTCTTTCTACATTTCAAGATATGATCACATCTGAATTTTAATTCAATTCTGGTGATAATTGTGAAAGAAGGCAAATAAAGTGGCCTTATACTCATGGAGTTATTACCAGATTTTTGGCACTGTGCTTTACGTGTATTATTTCATTTAATACTCAACTCAGCCTTTGAGTCCCATTTTATAGGTAAGGAGACTGAGGCTTCAAGAAGCTAGGTTACTTGCTCAAGGTCACCAAGTTAGCAAGTGACTGAACTAGGATTTGCCATTCAGTAAATACTTATTCAGTTGCCACTGTGTGGCAGCCAGAGCTGAGGATTTCAAAATTCAGAGGTCAGGAGACAGAGACTCTCCTTAGGTAGCAAGTGAACATTTTTCTTGTCAAAGTTACTCTGCTGTAGTTTTTGCTGGAACATACTCCAGATCAATCCTGAAAATGGAAAAAAAAAAAAAAAAAAAAAAAGAGAGAGAGAGAGAAATCAGCTCATATTCTTTACTCAACATGTAAGGATTCACATCCACATGTAAAATTAGTGTTATGATTGCACAGTGTGGGAAACATCCAAATGAAGCATTTAGCCAAGACCAGTCCATTCAGCATGTTATGACAAGGGCCAGGCTTGGGCCAGGAGCCCTGCTGCAAGTACAGAGATGTAGGGAGTTGAACAAAAGCACAGGCACTAGAATCAGTCTGGCTGGGTTTGCATTCTGACTCCATTACTTTTCAGCTTGAAGGAGTCACTTACCTAGCCTGGGATTTAGTTTCCTTATATATAAAGTGGGATTGTGAAAGTAACTAATTCACAAGATGGATGAATCTCAAAAGCATTAGGCTGAGTGGAAGAAGCCAGAACAAAGGCTACATATATACGATTCCATTTATATGACATTCTAGAAACAGCCATAAAACAGATAAGTAGTTACTTGGAGGTTCGTGACGAGGGGGTGAGGTGGGGGGCAGTGACAGGATTGACTATATAAAGGTGCAAAGGGCACGTTGTGGAGTGACGGAAATATTTAATATTTTGGTTGTGGTGTGGCTATATGACTCTATATACATTTGTAAAAACTCATCATCTTGTACAACTAAAGAGTGCGAATTTTATTGCATTTAAATTATGTCTTGATAAAACCGACTTAAGAAATACAAGTAGTTCACGGGTTCTTGCCACCACTAAATTAAATAATGTCTATAAAGCACTTGGAACAGCACCTAGGAGAGAGTGAGCTCTCGCTGTGCATTCGCTCCTGTTACCAAGTCAGTTCATTCAAGTTTGCATGTCTCTGAAATCCAACAAGAAATCTTCAGAAGGCAGGATGAAAAAAACTGAACTGTTTTTCATGAATTCCTAAGATAATATTTACTACTCAATGAGAGTTCATCAGAATAAATGCACAATCTTCAAATGTACCATTAAAAATTCACCAACTATCACCAATGTGAAAAATAGAGATGGATAATGAATTAAAATGGTATTTAGTCTATACTGTTCTCTGGCTGCGTGTAACTGCTTACTTAAGAATATCAAAAGAAATACTTGGGCCAGTCAAGAATGCAGGCTACTCTTTTTCTCACTCTTTCCCCAGAATCAGTCCCCCAAAGTTGTGTGATTTCTACAATTTTTGAAATCTCTGCAATTCTTTTGATCACAAAACTCTGGCATTAGCCACTCCAGCCACTCTGGGCATGATCCAGACATAGCAGTGAGATGGCCTTGGAGGTGTTCACCTGTGCATAAACCATTGTCCTGCAGTCTTCTCCTCATACGGTTGAACTTCTGGGGCCTGAGGTTGAATCCCAAGCTCTGCCACCAACTGCTGGATGATGTGGAGCAAGACTCCTATGTCTCTGTGCTTTAGTTTTCTCGTCTGCAAATTCCAGGAGTACACCTAGGTGATCTAGAACTGCTTAACAAGCCAACTTCTAGAATTCTGCAACCTCTGGAATCGCGAGGCAAACATGCTGTCTACTCTTAATGTGTACCAGCAATAATAATTCTCTGGGCCAGGATTTTCTTGTATGTAAGATGGAATTATAATAACACCCACCTCCACAGGCTCTCTGTGAAGAGCAAATGGATGATGTATGTGAAAGTTCCTAACAGAGTTTCTGGCCCTCAAATTTTACCTTTCTTTCCTTTCATCTTTTACTCCTTTCTTCCTTGCTCCCTCCCTTCCTCTTCCCTATGAGTATAATGGACTCCCACATAATTTTAAAAACTTATATTTTTGTTCCATTTATCGAAAAAGCACATCTGGTCTTGAACCTGCATATTCATAGTGTCATATGCGAAGTGTTATTGCTAGGTGAAAATGCTGGTTATTCATTAACAGAGAGTTTAAATACATTTTTAACTATGACAAAGGTAAAATAGCTCAGAATGCTAAAACTGACCTCTTGCTCTTTTAGATACTTAGGTTGATTTTCTAAAAGTTTCTTTACCCCTGGTTTTCACTTTATTCATTCATTTGTGCATTCAACAAGCAATTTTTGAGCCCCTCTATTTGCCTCACACAATACTAAGGACTAGGGATACATAAATGAATCAGACATTGCCCAGGCACAGTGGCTCATGCCTGTAATCCCAGCACTTTGGGAGGCCGAGGTGGGTGGATCACCTGAGGTCAGGAGTTCAAGACCAGCCTGGCCAACATGGTGAAACCCCGACTCTATTAATAAAACAAAAAGTAGCTGGGTTTGGTGGCACGTGCCTATAATCCCAGCTACTTGGGAGGCTGAGGCAGGAGAATCACTGGAACCTGGGAGGTGGAGGTTGCAGTGAGCTGAGATCGCACCACTGGGCTCCAGTCTGAGCAGAGTGAGACTCCATCTCAAAAATAAAATAAAATAAAATAAAATAAAATAAAATAAAATAATCAGGCATTGTCCTTAAGTTCCAAAAATTGCCAAGTGAATGGAAGGAGGCACAGGGGATATGATAGAAGTCTGTTGAGGATACATTAGGGGCCAAAGAAGGGCATAATGGGTTCTTCCAGGGAGGAGTCAGGAAAGCCTACACAGAAGAGTTGAGGCCATACTCAGGTCATGGCAGATGAGTAGACGTTCATCAAATCAAGGTGCTGAAGAAGGGAACTGCATGCAGAGAGAGCAGGATGCACAAAGGCCTGAGTGTATGCAGTAGCCTTGTATAATCTGGCAAGTGCACTTTGGTTGGGGTGGTGGGAATGTAGGGTACAGAGTGGTGGACTTCACGAGAGAAGAAGCTGGGAGTCCTAGAACGGTTCTCTTTAAGCAAATGCTGACCTGCTTAGGACACGAGGACATCAGATGCTGCACAGTTGTTGGTGGCAACAGAAGAACTCACCAAGTCCTAACTCCATTGTCCACTATTCACACTGGCAGGCCACAGCTCTGTTGCCCGCGATGGGTCTGGAAACAGTTCTGTAGGGTTTTCCTGGGACTCTACAACACTTGGATTGATTTCTTTCTATATCAGATCATAGTCCTTAGAGGCAGCACTAAATGGAAGGCATTTGTTTAAATTCTGATACCTTTATTGAGTTTTTCTTCCTAACAGGACCAGATTTTTCACTGTCTGCACATTCATTGCTCAGGCACGAGATTAAGAAATAAATTTGTTGTTTATAAGATGAGGACCCACAACATTCAGTAAAGAGAGATGAGTTGTCAACAGGGGAATCAAGAGTTATCAAATGTCTAAAATGTGCCAGATGCTTTTTAACTTTTTCACAACCCAGAGTGGAATTTAGATATTTACCCCTCTGATTACAAATTCATACTCCTTCCACTTATATCACCTTGCCTCCAAGGTCTCTTCTCAAAGACCCTTAGGTAGGTCTTAACGTTTTGCTTCCAAGGAGCCAAAAAGAAAGGAAAGTGATGGGAAGAAAGTGGTCCTCCCTTCTCCTAATGTCTCACGGAGGCTGCTGATAAACAAACACCCAGAGTTCCAGTTTAGATTTATGTGAGGGAAAAGTCTATGGCTTGGAGCTAATACAAGAGCATAGCTAAACTATCTTGGCTACCTACAAAGTTGGGAAAAGCACCACAGATACTTTGGCTCCTAGTATTAAGTGGAAACATGAAGAGAAAAGAGTTCACTTACAGATATAATGAAGTTTTGGAACAAAGATAGATAAAAAAGAATGTAGCAAAAGGAACAAAAAAAATTATTCTCTTTCAGAACCTATTCCCTTTCCCTATTTTGCAAAGAGAATTTTCCCCCACTAAATGGTATCATTCTCTTTATTTTGTCTTCCTTTTTCATTCTTTCCTAGATTCCTTTCTTCTATCTTTCTTTATTCCTTCTTTGGAGTCTCCCTTTTCTCCCCTCTCTTTTTTTCTTTCTTGGTCCTTCAATCTCTTTCTTAAAGTTCAAATTGAAATACCAGCCTTAATCCCTGGGAAGTAGCTCTGTTTTCCCTGCCATGGCATTGCACAACTTGTGGTGTGGCTCACTGCCACCATTAGCTGTGCAGTGAGGTTTTACGTAGCCAGGGAACATCTTGTACAATGCAATTTTTTATCAAAACCAAATAGCATAACAATGCATACAGGGCCTCGTTCACCTCAACTTCATAAGATTTCACTGTGATAAAAACAATGAAATTGACATCTAAAATCCATCTCTATTTGAAAATAAATAGCCCCAGTGCCTCTCCCTTCCCTCTCCACCCTCCCCAGGTCCCCTTCTGAAGCTCCCACTTGCTCACTGCCCCCCCTTTGTCATCAAGTGCTTCCTTTGGCTTCCAACTGTTCAGGTTTCACCAGTCTGGTGACCCATTAGGACAGGGTTGCACCACAGTGGGGTGAGGCTAGAGGAGAGGGGAGGAAAAGGCCTGCTTGGAAAGTCCCACTGAAGCTGGGTTTGACACCCCTACAATCATAGCCTCCATAATCCTGGCAAAGTAGGAACGACTTAGAGATGAGTACAGTCATGTGTCACTTAATAACAAGGATTTGTTCTAAGAAACGTGTAGGTAGGTGATTTTGTCATTGTACACACATCATAAAGTGTACTTACACAAATCTAGATGGTATAGCCTACTATACACCTAGGCTATATGGTATAGCCCATTGCTCCTAGGCTGCAAAACTGGGCAGCATGATACTGTAGGCAATTGTAACACAATGGTAAGCATTTGTGTATCTAAGCATATCTAAACATAGAAACAGTACGGTAAAACTGCAGTATTATAGTCTTATGAGACCACCATCATATATGCAAAGCCTCATTGACTGAAACGTCATGACTGTATTCTTATTGCAGGGATCAGGACAAGAGTCACAGGCAGGAGCATCTACAGAACTGAGCAAATTTCAGCCCCTAGTTCAAGAGGGGCCTGGCCCTGCTCATCAGCATAGAGGTATCCTTAGCCAGGAACCTCCAAAGAAAGGAACAGTATGCACTTAGTCAAGGTCAGGATGCAGAGAGTTGAGAATGCACTAATTTGAGAGCCCAGGATTCATGGCTCAGGCCAGGTTGTCATGGTATTAGACCCCCAGAAGGCAAGAATAAAGGACAGGCTTTTCTTCCCACCAATTCCTTCCAAGTGATCCCAAACAATAGGGCTAAATGGGACTCAGAACTTGCTCTACCTTGAGAGAACCCTTGCCTTAAACTCCCAGAAAAGCCGCAGAGCTCCCAACAGGAAGGTTTCGCACTGTGTCCTTGAGCATGGAAACAAGTTCTTCAATGCCAGATAGGTAGGAGGGAGGGCTGGAAAAGGAGATGGCTTACTAAAGACCAAGAAGAATAATTCCCCAGAGAGAAAGTCCTTGTTCTCTTTCCTACAACACAGGCTAAACATTGAACCCACCTACCTGCCTAATTTGTGTATACCATCCAACCATTCATTCACTTATTCATTTGTTCAAGAAATATTCAATTAGTGAACACATTAACATGATTTCATTACCCTGGGAGTAATGAAATTTATGCAAAACAAAGTGCCTACTTTCATAGAAAGGAATACATATTTAAAATAAATAAATACATAAAATCCACTAATGATAAGCCTGATGCCAGGGTTTGGGGTTTTTTTGTTTGTTTAAGAAAAACAGGGTATAAAAAAGATATGAGCATGGGGAGTATGTGGCTACTCTAAATTACAGTGATCAGGATGGCTTCTTTGAAGAGAGAGCATCCAGGTGAGACTCACCTGAGTAGGAGGCAGGGAAGGGCATTCCAGACAGAGGGAATGGCAAGTGCAAAGCCTTGGAGACAGGAGCAAGCCTTGCATGTTGGAGAAATGCAAAGAAGTTTTGTTGAGGCTGGAGTGGGGTATCAGAGGAGTGGAGGGTGTGAAAGGAGGTTGTGGAGGCAAGGACCACCTCCAGCCTTCCTCCTGCCCTCCAGGCCATCAGGCCAATCCACATTCCCTGTCCCTTTACTCAGTGGCTGGGTTGATCCTGTTAAAAGTCTATCTGGGGCTGGTTTGGAGGGCCTCTGGCTTCTACCGTGTGGAGAGGCCTCTTGGTTCTGTGCACCCTCCCAGGAACGCCCCAGCCCCTCACCTCCCTGCCCAAGCATCAAGCACAGAGATTAGTGAGTGATTTCTCTGGGTGCCAGCCCTTGGGTGTGAGATTTAAACCCTTAATTCCAAACCATTACAACATGGGTATCCAATTGCCTCTGATGACTTCAAATGATGATTTGCTTGTGTGTGCCAGACATTTTGTCAACGAAGGATTTCTCTGCCGGCTTCAGTTTTAAGTAAGTCTGCTGTTTACTGAAACTCCAGCCTAATTAAAAACACCCAGACAAATGAGAGAATGAAAGGGCATAGAATACCTCAATGAAAGTCTCCGTGAAAGGGTTTGTGGGCTCATCTAAGGAAAAGAGATATGAAAGTGTGTGCAGTAGGGGACAGAAAAGGGATACTGTTAAGAGCATGAACTCTGGACTCCATCTGTCTGGGTTCGAATCTTGGCTCTGCCACTTGCTAGCTGCGTGACTCTGGGCTGATTACTACAATCTCTGTGCCTCAGTTTCCTCATCTGTAAAATGCAGAGAGCAGCAGTGCCTTTAGTGTTGTGATGATTAAAGGAGTAAATACATAGGAAGCGCTTAGAGCAGTGCCTGGCAAATCATAAAGACTCAAAGGTTGCTCACTTCTATTGCTATGGGTGTGTTGTAAAGTTGATGTGGTACTAGCTTTGTGTTCATAATGGCTCAGTTCAGGTGGTTGGAACTGGAGGCACTGGAGCTAAGACTGTGGGCTCAGGGCCTCAAGTCCCTAGAATCACACCACACTTTCAAATCATTAAGCTCACAGACACAGGCCTTTGGTCCCAGAGGGAAAAAATACAAAGATGTACACAGTGCATCATGCATCCATTCTTCCTTCTGAAGAGAAAAGCTCCAGGCCATGGTGGTGCATGAAGGATAATGCCTGGCGCTGTGCAAGGGAGGCTCTGGACGTGGCGCACTGACTCACTGGGCCACCAAGAGAAATCTAGTCCCCAGAAAGTTATGTCTAGGTCTGTGCTTTCAAAATTCAAACCAAAAAAAAAATTTAAGCAATTGACCCTTTAATTCAAATGAACTCTCACCAGGAACCTCAACATATAAAACTGATAGAAGAGTCAAAGAGCCCCAGTCTCTCAGTCACCCCCTTTCTCTTTCTGACTGTCCCTGAAACAACTGTGGGGAACATGATTTTTAAAAAGACACTGACTTAGCTATCAAAACCCCAAGAGAAGAAGTGTGCATCAATTCCCCCAGTTATACACCTTCTAATACTTCTATTAACTTAATTAAAAAATAATATATGTACATAGTTTTAAAAAGTCAAAATCGTCTCACAAAAAAATAGCAATGCCTGCTCTACTCCTTCCTACTTTTAGGTTGCTCTCCCCAAAGGCAACAACTCTCAACCATTTAAGCTGTTTCTTTGGAACTGACCTTTCTTTCTTTAAATAATGTGCTTATACTGCTAGTTCTGGATTTTTAATTGTAGACATTTCTCTTTTGTTACTCTATAGTGGAGGATAAAATTTCTCTCTCTTCATCACCTCTATTTTGCTCTTCCTATATCTCTCCATAACATGACACTTCCCCTCCCCTATTCACTCATATATATCAACTTTTTGTTAATTCAGTATTTGCTGTTTATGTGATAATATCTATGAAAATATTGTTCACAAAAGAGCCACATAATGTACTGTGGTTAGTTTTCCTTTCGCGAACATTTTTTCCTATTTTTCCTTTGCTTGGTTTTGTGTACCTAAAATTAATGAATCCCAAATTCTCACAGAGGGCTATAAAACTCCTAAAGAAGTCAAATCTACCATGTAATTAAAGAGTTTCATGTTTTTTGGCGGGGGCGGTATATCCGTCTTGGAGACACTTGGTCTTCCGCCCATAGTCTGGACCGGTAGCTCTGTAAGTCGGCGGTGCTGCTATTATTCTGGTCTTTCTTTTGCTATCATCCTAAGAATACTCTGAGCTTTTCTCTTGAGTTAAATACCAGGATCCTGGATTTCACGGTTTAGTTTATTCCCCCTGCCCCCACCCCACCCCTATTTTTAGGGAAGTGCATCCTCTAGTATCTTCCCAAGAAGAGCTGATTGGGAAGTGACTATTTGTGGAGGCCGTGCATGTCTGAAAATTTTTTTATTATATGTTCACCCTTGATTTATGGTGGGCAGGTCTATCTTCTTTATTATCAACTTAGTGGCACTTGTTAGACCCATGCATTTTGGTCTTTTTCCAAAAGTTGAAGAATAGATGTGTATTTAACCCTACACATAGGGCAGGATCCTCCATCTCACTTGTGAGAGGACTCCTGGAGACATAAATACCTGACCCTGGGCGTGTGACATACAATCTACAGCAAGATAAGGCAAGAGATAATTAATACCCTCCTCATCTGCCATCATGTTTTAACTTAGCAAACACTTGCAGAGTACCTGTACTCTGTGCCATGTACTGTGCTCAATGTTGGGACTTGTTTAGGATTGAGATGATTAATTCATATGTATTTATTTTGACAGGTTCACATAGAGCCCTCAGGCCATATGGCAACACCAAGACTTTTCTGTCAAGCTGCTCTCCTCAACTAGGTCAGTTTCCCTCACTTCAGTCAGCAGAAGCCAAACTCAATAGATAAGGCTGCCAGGAAAAGAACATAACAATGAACACCAGCCTCTTGCAGGTGTCACTCAGCACACAGTACAGAAGACCTATTGTCTAGAGTTGAGGGGCTCTGAGGGGTCAGGCAAAGCTCAGCCTGAGCTTCTCAGACAATGAATGTGCCAGAACCTCTGTGTTCTGCTCCAGGCAAAGTCCATGGAGTTTCTGGCAAATGGCCCATTCCTCCTAAGTGAGCCCAAGTGGAGGGGATCTCAGAGCAGGAGAGCAGTACAAAAGATAGCAACAACAATGACAATAATAATAGTTGTTTTTATTGTTGCTACTGAAGCCAGAAGAGATACACCATTTTATTTTATTTATTTATTTTTTCGTTAAAATTTTTTGAGACAGAGTCTTGCTCTGTCACCCAAGCTGAAGTGCAGTGGCGATTATAGCTCACTGCAGCTTCAGCCTCCTGGGCTCAAACGATCTTTTGACCTCTTCAGTAGCTGGGACTACGGGTGTGTGCCACCATGCCTGGCTAATTTTCGCATTGTTAGTAGAGACAGAGTTTTGCCATGTTGCCCATTCTGGTCTCAAACTCCCGTGCTCAAGCGATCCACGCGCCTCAGCCTCTCCAAGTGCTAAGATTACAGGTGTGAGCCTGGTCAGAGAAATATCACTTTAATATGACTAATTGGAACACTAGCACTGTCCTAGGGACTCAGCAACATTAAGACATAACACTCACTTCTGCTTTGGTTCGCACAGATGTTTTTCATTAGCAGTAAGTGAAATTTCAAGGAAGGAATCCAACAAAAGGTAAAGATTACTGCCGTAAAAAATGCATTTCTTTTCTGACCCTGGCCACGCTACTGCTAGAATTTATCCCAAGGACATAATGAAAGATGTGAGATGTTACTGTTAGAAATTATGAAGTAATGAAAGGTCTGAGAAAAGATATAGTCTTAAAGATATTTGCTGAAATGTTTCTATAAAATTAAAACATGAAATAGTTTAAATATCCTTCTCATTAAAATTTTGGGTAGCATCCTCATTCAATAGAAGACAGTCTATTTTAATGACTATGTAGTCATTAAGCATATATTCTAGAAATGTATTTATTGATGTGGAAAGATGTTTATATTATACTTTTGTACATATGTATGAACAAATACATATATGTATACATATATACATACAAATACATATATGTATACACATATATGTACAAATACATATATGTATATGTACACATACAAATACACATATGTATACATATATATGTACAAATACATATATATACATATATTCTGAAAAACATCTGATAGCAAAAATACCAACATAACATATTACATATTATTTTTACACATATACCTATATATATTCAGAAAAAGATATGAGGCTGGGCGTGATGGATCATGCCAGTAAACCCAGCATTTTGGGAGGCCAAGGCGGGCAGACCACTTGAGATCAAGAATTCGAGACCAGTCTGGCCAACATGGTAAAAACTACATCTCTACTAAAAATACAAAAATTATCTGGGTGTGGTAGCACATGCCTGTAATCTCAGCTACTAGAGAGGCTGAGTGAGGCAGGAGAATTGCTTGAACCCAGGGGGCAGAGGTTGCAGTGAGCCGAGATTGTGCCATTGCACTCCAGCCTGGGTGACAGAGCAAGGCTCTGTCTCAAAAAAAAAAAAAAAAAAAAAAAAAGATATGATAGGAAAACACCAAAAGAGTTAAAAGAGGTTATCTCTGGGTTGGTGGAGTAACCGTCAGTTTTTTTTTTTTTCTTTTTTCTTGCTTATCTATATTATCCATGATAATCTGACTTTACTTTTGTAAGAAAAAAAGAGGTATTTTAACTATCTAGGATAACGAAGAAAGGAAGGGCTTCAGCAAGCCAAGGACAAACCTTGAAGGTGGCTCTCCAAGGTGTATGGAGAAATTATAAATATATATATTTATATATTTGTATATATATAAAATATAAAATGTTGGCTTAAACAACAGAAATTTATAGTTTCATGGGCCTAGAAGCTAGAAGTTCAAGATCAAGTGTTCCTTCTGAGGTATGAGGATGAATCTGCTCCATGCCTCTCTCCTAGCTCTAGTGCTCTGCTGCCAGTCTTTAGCGTTCCTTGGCTTGTAGGTGCATCTCCTCGACTTCTGCCTTCGTGTTAACATGGTATTCTTCTCATGTGCGTGTCCATCTCTGGGTCCAAATTTCCCCTGTCTACTGCTTCCACATCCAAGCAAAACCTCTTCTCAATGGAGTCTGTTTTCCTCTGTGTGCAAGATTTGAGGGTAAGTGATTGACCTTCTCCCCGTTTCCTCCTGACTTTTGGTCAAATGGTACCATGGTGATTTGTTTGGAATCCCACTGACATATACATACAGTAGTGCTTCACCCAAGAAGTTCCAAAGTGATGTTTCTCCCGCACGTAGAGGTATCCCTCCATGGTATAGGGACTGATGATCTTGTGTTCAAGGGGATTCTCCTTAATCTTTTTCATCAGTGATTCCTGGCCTATGGCTTCTGACTTTTTGGAGCATGGACTTGAGCAGACCTGGCTTCAGGTGGCTAAGAGATTAAGTTTTGGCTGCAGCCGTAAGGGTCCAGGCCACCCACATAAGGTTGGTGAGTCAGAGCTTGCCTTGTGCTGTTGCAAGAAGCATCCAAGCATCAAACTTGGAGGTAACAGAAAGGTCATCTCCCATCAGCAACCTTTACAAAGATGCTGATCTGGTAGATGAAACTCTTTCTTAGTACAGATTATAAAAACCTTGCCAATAGTCCTGAACTGTTATTTCATCTGCCTTCCAGGTAGCTCATAGGTTAGATGAAACTATACTCATGGCTGTGCAACGTGGTGCTATCAGAGTGCTAGCCTTCCACTTGTAACACAGTTTGAAGTCGGGTAGCATGATGCCTCCAGCTTTGTTCTTTTTGCTTGGGATTGTCTTGGCTACACAGGCTCTTTTTTGGTTTCATATGAAATTTAAAGTAGTTTTTCTAATTCTGTGAAGAAAGTCAATGGTAGCTTGTTGGGAATAGCATTGAATCTATAAATTACTTTGGGCAGTATGGCCATTTTCATGATATTGATTCTTCCTATCCATGAGCATTGAATGTTTTCCCATTTGTTTGTGTCCTCTCTTATTTCCTTGAGCAGTGGTTTGTAGTTCTCCTTGAAGAGGTCCTTCATATCCCTTGCAAGTTGTATTACTAGGTACTTTATTTTCTTGGTGGCAATTGTGAATGGGAGTTCACTCATGATTTGGCTCTCTGTTTGTCTATTATTAGTGTATAAGAATGCTTGTGATTTTGCATATTGATTTTATATCTTGAGACTTTGCTGAAGTTGCTTATCAGTTTAAGGAGTTTGGGGGCTGAAACGATAGGGTTTTCTAAATATACAATCATGTCACCTGGAAACAGGGATAATTTGACTTCCTCTCTTTCTATTTGAATACCCTTTATTTCTTTCTCTTGCCTGACTTCCCTAGCCAGAACTTCCAATACTATGTTGAAGAGGAGTGGTGAGAGAGGGCACCTTCGTCTTATGCCGGTTTTCAAAGGGAATGCTTCCAGCGTTTGCCCATTCAGTATGATATTGGCTATGGGTTTGTCATAAATAGCTCTTATTATTTTGAGATATGTTCCATCAATACCTAGTTTATTGAGTGTTTCTAGCATTAAGTGGTCTTGAATTTTATCAGAGGCCTTTTGTGCATCTATTGAGATAATCATGTGATTTTTGTCATTGGTTCTGTTTCTGTGCTGGATTACATTTATTGATTTGCATGTGTTGAACCAGCCTTGCATCCCAGGGATGAAGCCAACTTGATCGTGGTAGATAAGCTTTTTAGTGTACTGCTAGATTCGGTTTGCCAGTATTTTACTGAGGATTTTCGCTTTGAAGTTCATCATAGTCATTGGCCTGAAATTTTCTTTTTTTGTTGTGTATCTGCCAGGTTTTGATATCAGGACGATGCTGGCCTCATAAAATCAGTTAGGGAGGAGTCTCTCTTTTTCTATTGTTTGGATTAGTTTTAGAAGGAATGGTACCAGCTCCTCTTTGTACCTCTGGTAGAATTTGGCTGTGAATCTGTCGGGTCCTGGGCTATTTTTGGTTGGTAGGCCATTAATTACCACCTCAATTTCAGAAGTTGGTATTGGTCTATTGAGGGATTTGACTTCTTCCTGGTTTAGTCTTGGGAGGGTGTATGTGTCTAGGAATTTATCTATTTCTTCTAGATTTTCTAGTTTATTTGCATAGAGGTGTTTACGGTATTCTCTGATGGTAGTTTGTATTTCTGTGGGATCAGTGGTGATATCCCCTTTATCATTTTTTATTGTGTCTGATTCTTCTCTCTTTTCTTCTTTGTTAGTCTGGCTAGCAGTGTATCTATTTTGTTAATCTTTTCAAAAAACCAACTCCTGGATTCATTGATTTTTTGGAAGGGTTTTTCGTGTTTCTATCTCCTTCAGTTTTGCTCTAATCTTAGTTATTTCTTGTCTTCTGCTAGCTTTTGAATTTGTTTGCTCTTGCTTCTCTATTTCTTTTAATTTCAGTGTTAGGGTGTCTATCTTAGATCTTTCCTGTTTTCTCATGTGGGCATTCAGTGCTATAAATTTCCTTCTAAACACTGCTTTAGCTGTGTGACAGAGATTCTGGTATGTTGTGTCTTTGTTCTCATTGGTTTCAAAGAACTTATTTATATCTGCCTTAATTTCATTATTTACCCCATAGTCATTCAGGAGCAGGTTGCTCAGTTTCCATGTAGTTGTGCAGTTTTGAGTAAGTTTCTTAATCCTGAGTTCTAATTTTATTGCATTGTGGTCTGAGAGACTGTTTGTTATGATTTCCATTCTTTTGCATTTGCTTAGGAGTGTTTAACTTCCAATTATGTGGTCAATTTTAGAATAAATGTGATGTGGTACTGAGAAGAATGTATACTCTGTTGATTTGGGGTGGAGAGTTCTGTAGATGTCTATTGGGTCTGCTTGGTCCAGAGCTGAGGTTCAAGTCCTGAATATCCTTGTTAATTTTCTGTCTCATTGATCTGTCTAATATTGACAGTAGGGTGTTAAAGTCTCCCACTATTATTGTGTGGGAGTCTAAGTCTCTTTGTAGGTCTCTAAGAACTTGCTTTATAAATCTGGGTGCTCCTGTATTGGGTGCATATATATTTAGGATTGTTAGGTCTTCTCGTTGCATTGATCCCTTTACCATTGTGTAATGCCCTTCTTTGTCTCTTTTGATCTTTGTTGGTTTAAAGTCTGTTTTATCAGAGACTAGGATTGCAACCCCTGCTATTTTTTGCTTTCCATTTGCTTGGTAAATCTCCCTCCATCCCTTTATTTTGAGCCTATGTGTGTCTTTGCATGTGACATGGGACTCCTGAATATAGCACACTGATGGGTCTTAACTCTTTATCCAATTTGCCAGTCTGTGTCTTTTAATAGGGACATTTAGCCCATTCACATTTAAGGTTAATATTGCTATGTGTGAATTCGATCCTGTCATTATGATGCTAGCTGGTTATTTTGCCCATTAGTTGATGCAGTTTCTTCACAGTGTCAATGGTCTGTACATTTTAATGTGTTTTTGCAGTGGCTGGTATTGGTTTTTCCTTTCCATATTTAGTACCTCCTTCAGTAACTCTTGTAAGGCATGCCTGGGCCTGGTGGTGACAAAATCCCTCAGAATGTGCTTTTCTGTAAAGGATTTTATTTCTGCTTCACTTATGAAGTTTAGATTGGCTGGATATGAAATTCTGGGTTGAAAATTACTTACTTTAAGAATGTTGAATATTGGCCCCTACTCTTTTCTGGCTTGTAGGGTGTCTGCAGAGAGATCCACTGTTAGTCTGATGGGCTTCCCTTTCTCTCTGGTTGCCCTTAACATTTTTTCCTTCATTTCATCTTGGTAAATCTGATGATTATGTGTCTTGGGGTTGCTCTTCTTGAGGAGTATCTTTGTGGTGTTCTCTGTATTTCATGAATTTGAATGTTGGCCTGTCTTGCCAGGTTGGGGAAGTTCTCCTGGATAATATCCTGAAGAGTGTTTTCCAACTTGGTTCCATTCTCCCCATCACTCTCAGGTACACCAATCAATTGTAGGTTTGGTCTTTCCATATAGTCCCATATTTCTTGGAGGCTTTGTTAGTTCCTGGTCATTCTTTTTTCTCTAATCTTGTCTTCGTGCTTTATTTCATTAAGTTGATCTTCAATCTCTGATATCCTTTCTTCTGCATGATCAATTCAGCTATTGATATTTGTGTATGCTTCACAAAGTTCTCATACTGTATTTTTCAGCTCCATCAGGTCATTTATGTTCTTCTCTAAACTGGTTAATCTAGTTAGTTCCTGTACCCTTTTATTAAGGTTCTTAGCTTCATTGCATTGGGTTAGAACATGCTCCTTTAGCTTGGAGGAGTTTGTTCTTACCCACCTTCTGAAGCCTACTTCTGTCAATTCATCAAACTCATTATCCATCCAGTTTTGTTCACTTGCTGGCAAGAAGTTGTGATCCTTTGGAGGAGAAGAGACATTCTGGTTTTTAGAATTTTCAGCCTTTTTGTGCTGTTTTTTCCTCATCTTCATGGATTTATCTACCTTTGGTTTTTGATGTTGGTGACTTTCAGATGGGGTTTATGCGTGGTCATCCTTTTTGTTGATGTTGATGCTATTGCTTTCTGATTGTTAGTTTTCTTTCTAACAGTCAGGCCCCCCTGCTACAGGTCTGCTGGAGTTTGCTAGAGGTCCACTCCAGACCCTATTTGCCTGGGTATCACCAGCAGAGGCTGTAGAATACCAAATATTGCTGCCTGATCCTTCCTCTGGAAGCAGAGGAAGCTTCATCCCAGAGGGGCATCCACCAGATGCCAGTGTATATGAGGTGTCTGTTGACCCACTTACTTTAGGAGGCAGTCTGTCCCTTAGCAGAGCTCGAGCACTGTGCTAGGAGATCTGCTGCTCTCTTCAGAGCCGGCAGGCAGGAACGTTTAAGCCTATTGAAGCCGTGCCCACAGCTGCCCCTTCTCCCAGGTGCTCTGTCACAGGGCTGCTGCCTTTCTTTCAGAGATGCCCTGCCCAGAGAGGAGGAATCTAGAGAGACAGTCTGGCTACAGCAGCTTTGTGGCACTGCAGTGGGCTCCACCCAGTCTGAACTTCTCAATGGCTTTGTTTACACTGTGAGGGGAAAACCACCTACTCAAGCCTCAGTAATGGTGGACACCCCTCCTCCCACCAAGCTCAGGCATCCCAGGTTGACCTCAGACTGCTGTGCTGGCAGCAGGAATTTCAAGCCAGTGGATCTTAGCTTGTTGGGCTCCATGGGGGTGGGATCCACTGAGCAAGACCACTCAGCTCCCTGGCTTCAGCTCCCTTTCCAGGGGAATGAATGGTTCTGTCTTGCTGGCATTCCATGTGCCACTGGGACATGAAAAACATAAAAATAAAAAAAATAAAATAAACTCCTGCAGCAAGCTGAGTGTCTGCCCAAACAGCTGTCCAGTTTTGTGCTTCAAACCCAGGGCCCTGGTGGTGTAGGTACCAGAGGGAATCTCCTGGTCTGCTGGTTGTGAAGACTATGGGAAAAGCATAGTATCTGGGCCAGAATGCACAGTTCCTCCTGGTACAGTCCCTCACGGCTTCTCTTGGCTAGGGGAGGGAGTTCCCTGACCCCTTCTGCTTCCCAGCTGTGTCTGCTTGCCCTCCATGGGCTGCACCCCACTGTCTAACCGGTCCCAATGTGATGAACTGGGCACCCCAGTTGGAAATGCAGAAATCACCTGCCTTCTGCATTGGTCTCACTGGGAGCTGCAGACTGGAGCTGTTCCTATTCGGCCATCTTGCCTGGGAATCCAGACTTTTTATATGTGCTATTTCCCAATCCCTGTAACTCTTCAGGCTAGATGTTATCTCTATTTTTCAAAAGAGGAAATTGAGCTCAATAATTTGCCCAGCATCTCATGTGAAGGAGCAGAGCTGGGATTGGCACCAGGTCTGCATCACTCCAGAGCTCGTGCTTCATCTCGTACACAGGGCTGCTTTCAACCCCTCCAGTCCTTCTGTCTATAGCTTACATTCTAGCATCAACTAGATATCAACTGTATACTGCCTTGTGGACTCTATTGTCTTTGGCCGTGTTGGGCTGTGTCCCTCTTCCTCTGAATCTCACTGAGTGCCCAGCAATGCACTGGACCAGTGTGGATGAGTGAAACTAAAGTTTGCAACTAGTGAAATCATTTTAAGGAAAAATTGTAGCTTTTCCCCATCTTCCACCTTGCCCTCCAACCCCACCCCATCATCTTGTATTAGCTTTGCATGGGGAGTTGAGTTCTTAAATTCTCATGGTAACATTCAAAATTCTTCCAAAGTTTGGGGTTATTTTTAGGCAGTAGTGGTGGAGGGCACCCAAGATCTCCTCTGGTTATTTCCCTACCTGCCTATCCTGCCTTTTTACCCATTTTTTCCCACCCCAGTCTTTCAGTCCAGTCACCCTCTCATTCTTGAATGTTCCAAACTCCAAGGCTTTGTCCCCATCATGTCCCCTGCCTGGATTCTCACAATGCCTCCTCTGTGTCAAACACTTAATAAATGGCTGTTGTGTAAGTTACCAAATGATGAATGAATGAATAAAGACCTTCCACTTCAACTAGTTAAGTCCTGCCCTGCCTCTGAGGCTGAGCTCGGTCCCATGTCTTTGTGAAGTCTTTCTCCCATCACTCCAGCCCATATGTGTTAAGTGTTCTTCATCTGGAACGCTTAGCACACATGCAATCCACAGTGCTGATGGATCACTCAACATGCATCATCTTGTATGTTTAAGGTGTTTTGTGCACATGTCCTTCTCTGTGGGGGTAGGAGATGTGTTATTTGCTGACTTTGTAGACTGAGAGTTCCAGGTTCGAGTCCCAATTCCATCAGTTGCCAGCTGAGTGAACTTGAAGAGGTTGCTTAACCTCTCTGAGGCTCAGTTTCTTTATCTGTTAAAAAGGGATACTGCCTGCCTTATTACTTGCTTTGTAGGCTAAGTGGCTTTTCTTTTGAGGGTCAATGAGTCAAATTACAAAATAATGTGTAGAGTATCATCCCATTTTCATAAAAAGAAGCATTTATTTTCTCAGACTTACATACCTACAGATGTGTTTGTGTGTGACTGTAGATAAAGTTTGAAAGGACACATACTAAACCATCAACACTTATAGTCAATGCCAGCCTTTCTCTTCTATACAGTAGTTGCTTGTATGTATGCCTGATTTTTCTTCCCCAAAATTGTAAGAACCTGAAAGGCAGAAACTGACTTTATCAGTCAGGGTGGGCTACATTATGCAGTGGTAACCATCTCAAAATCTGAGCTATCAAAACAAAAAGATTATTTCTCATTTTCAATACATGTTCACTGTGAGCCAGCCAATGGATTCTACATACCACAATCAGTAAAAGATGCAAGCTGCCAGACCCCACACCATCTAAAACGCTGCCAGGTAGCACGCTGCAGAGAAAGGAGAGAAGCATAAAGCATTTGTTCTCAGCTCTTGGCCAAAGCAAGTCACATGGCCACACTGAACTTTGAGAAGGCAGAAACATAAAATCTTCTTCTCATGTGTCTGGGAGGAGTGAAACCCCAGACTTCTGTGAAGTGCTTAGCAGACCACCCCACTGACTTGACTTTGTTTCTCTGCACCCAAGATGATGCTGCGCATATAGTGGTCACTCAGGTAACATAAATGATGTCAGGCAGTGCAATAAAATCCAGGTGCTACTTGAGGCTCTGGAGAAAAATATAAAAATAACTAAGACTTAAGTCCAATAAGAAGTGAGGGAGAGAAATATATGCATACTCAAGCAATCACAGTAGTAGACTGGCACCAATGTTATAGTATTATAAAATAAACCCAATGAAAGTATGTTACTTTTCTATTGCTGCTGTAACCAATCACCATAAACTTAGTGGTTTAAAACAACACAAACTGATTATTTTACAGTCTTGTAGGTCAGAATTCTAACACAGATCTCAACAAAATAAAAACACAACTGTTGACATGCTGCATTGCTTTCTGAAGGCTCTATAATCTGCTTATTAGATTGTTGGCAGAATTCACTTCCTTGTGGTTGTGTGACCGAGGTCCCATTTTTTTGCTGGATTTAGCTGAGAACTGTTCCTAGTTTCTGGAGGCCACCACATTCCTTCACTCATAACCCCCTTCCTCCATCTTCAAAGCCACCAATGGTAGGTCAAGTCCTTCTCGTGTCACATGTCTCCGACCCACTCTTCTGTCTTTCTCTTTTACTTTTTTTCTTTTTTTTTTTTTTGAGACAGAGTCTACCTCTGTCATCCAGGCTGGAGTGCAGTGGCACAATCTCAGCTCACTGCAACCTCTGCCTCCCAGGTTCAAGTGATTCTTCTGCCTCAGCCTCCTGAGTAGCTGAGATTACAGGTGCACATCACCATGCCCAGTTATTTTTTGTATTTTTAGGAGAGACGGGGTTTCACCATGTTGGTCAGGCTTGTCTCGAACTCCCGACCTCATGATCCACCCTTCTCAGCCTCTCAAAGTGCTGGGATTACAGGCGTGAACCACCACACCAGGCCTTCTTTCACTTGTAAAGATGTGGTGATTAAGTTGGGACCACCTGGATAACCCAAGATAATCTCCCCATCTCTAGGGCCTTAATCTTAACAATATCTGCAAAGTCCCTTTCACCATGTAAGGTAACATATTCACAGGTTCCAGGGATTAGGGCATGGATATCTTTGGGGGAAGGGCATCATTATTCTTCCTACCACTGTTTTTAAAAAAAAAAATATATATATATATATATATATATACACACACACACTATATATGTGTGTATACATTATACATGTATATAAATTTTACTTATTTATTCACAATTCACTGAGTTTGAGCCAAGGAGGGAAAGAGTCATTCCAAATGGGAAGACCAGGGAAGACGTCAGCTGGGCTTGACGGATGAGTAAATTCCAACAGGCAGAGTTGGGGGAATCGGCTGTTGAGGGGACTCCAGCTGAGGGCTGAGCATACAGAAAGAGGATGGGTAGTCCCTGCCAGGTGTGCCCACGGTGGGGGGAGTGCAGCCCTGGGACAAGCGGCAGGACAGGAAACAGAGGCAGGTTTGACTGGGCAAGTTTGATGAGGCAGCATGTTGCTGGAGAGAGGAAGGAGCATGGGCGCTGTAAATTCAGACCTGGGTCTGAGTCTCAGCTCTGCCACTTGGCTATGTGACCATGGGCTTACTTTACTTAGCCTCTGTAAATGTCAGTTGCCTCCACTGTGAAGTGAAGGTGCTAACAATAGCACCTATATCTTAGGGTTGTTAGGAGACTTGACTGAGACAATTTAAAGTGCTTGAAATTTAATGAAGGGTGCTATTACTGGTGTTACCAGCCAAGTCCTTCTTGGACCATGATTGGGTCACCTGCCCTGAGGGGACAGAATCTGGCAGAACCAAACAGGTGGGTTGCGGGCGAACTCTGCCAGCCTCCTCTCCTTACCTCCCATGCCAACCTCATGGATTTTGTGAGTTTCCCACATCCACAGACCTTTATGGTACCATGCAGGGAGAACCTAGTGTACAAAAGCTCTCCCTCCATCCACCAGCAACTTGGCCAGGAATGGTGCTTAACCATGGGTGACAAAGGGACAGTACCAAGACCAGTCCTCAGATAAAATCATGTTCCCATGTCCTGAAAGAGGGTTGGGCGCCTCTTCTTTCCCCAGATGCTTTCACCAACACATTTTTTTTTTATGACGCAAGGCAGTGAGCTTGCTATTTCTGGGTCTTCACTTCTCAATGTACAAATTTTGGGCCCTAAATACAGAAATGTATGTTGCACATAATTGAACTGGGGCCAAGTATTCAGAACGCATCTCCAGAGAATTGCAGGAAGGGCACAAATGTGTGTGTGTGTGTGTGTGTGTGTGTGTGTGTGTGTGTAAATAAAGCAAAAGCAAGTATCCTTGCAGAATTATTGATTTTTACAGAATTTGCAATTCTAAGCTGAAAAGCATATGAAAAGGGGAAAACACATATGCCAGATTTAACCAGCAAGTATCCATCTTCTTTGAAGTGCTACAGAAATGTAAGCTAGCAGATGGTAAATATTCAATACATGTTAGCAATTATCATTATCATAGACAAGAATCATAATTATTTTTACCTTGCTTAATCATCACAAAACCTTGCCAAATTACAACAGACTGAGGCACAGAGAATTGCCATGTGTCTACATAACTTTTAAGGGGTGAATTCAGGATGTGGAAAGATGAACGAAAAGAGAAAGTCCATTTTTCATAGATGTTACCTTGAGAATCTTCAAGTCCTTCAACTCCAGTTACTGACAAAGTCCAGAATAAGACAGTTTGCTTCAGAATTGTCACAGTGCATCAACTGAAATTATTTGTAGCCAATTGGTTCCATCCTTAAGGTTAAGTGCTTCAAACCTCCCCTTTGGAGAAGGAGCTTCAAGAAAACCACTATTCAAGATGGTTTTCCAAGATCCTAGGCTCCCCTAGGCCTGCCTGGCCCTCTTGATTTCCAATCCCAATCAATTCCTTTTTAATAATCATAGTTCAAGCACAAATAAGAAGTCATCCAGGTTACTGCTAAACCTTGTAAATGTTTTGGGATTAGCCATTGCATCCCTGTGCCCCCTTAACCTCTGATGAGAACACATAATTGAGAACTTAAAGCTCAACTGTCATTATCTTGCATCTGCACTTTATTGGTCTTTATTCATTCAGTTCCTCAGGCCATTAAGCTAGAGTGGCTTAGGCAGGATTCATCCCTCAGGTGGTCACCTTTGCTGCTTTGCCTCACACACAAGCACATGCACATGTGTGCACGCACACACCACACCACACACACACACACAGACACTCACTCACACAAACACATACATACATTGAGCTTCCATGAGTCATAAGTTTGAGCATCCCCAAATCTGGCACCCTATGCTGGGCTGGCCCAGATCACACCAGGGCAAATGCTGGCTTGGCACACGGTTTCGTTGTCTAAGGGAATGTGGATTCAGGTGGAATTAATTAAGAGAGAAACAACTTCCAGCTCTTTATTAATGTGTTACACCTGCATCCAAGTAGCCAGCTCCTTTCTTGTCCCTAGAGAGGGAACTAATGACTAAGCCAGGGCAAGACCAGGGGTTTAGGGACAGAGCCAGCAAGACACTCAAGCTACATGGCCAGGGTGGTGTGAGGAACTTCTCCCTGAAAAGCTCCATTGCTAAAATAGCTTGTCTAGTGATAGTGACAAAGGCCTGGAATTCTGCCATTAGAAATTCCTCCCCATGGATTAAAGTTCTGGAGTTGCAGAAGACCCTCTGTTAAAATGCACGTACCTCTGGGGAAATGAGTGCAGTCATGTTAATCAGTAATGCATTCATATAAACTATTGTATTAGATCACTTCTTGTTATTTAGCGTGGCCCTTAGGGATCCGGGACACATAAGTTTGGATGAGAGGCTTAATCCAAGGAAGGTGGAATGCCAAGCAAGGCAGTATGAGAGCACTGGGTCCTGGGAAGGAAGGGGCAGAGGACATGTCTGACTTTATATCTTGATTACCACTGGCCAGTGGGGTGACTGGGCTGCAGCTACTGCTGGGTGAACTTAGGCAGATCCCAGGCCTGTCTCAGTGACTCAGCCACACCCTGAAGGTAATCAAGGTGACCTACATCTCCAGGCAGCTGGTGCAGGGTTAATTAATGACTGCAAGGGAGCCTGAAAACACCAGGTCCATTGACACGCAAGGCATGATTATTAAGTCATTAGGAGGACTGGTTAATTATCATTTCTAAAGTTGCTGTGAGTTTGTCATAGGTGGCTCTTATTATTTTGAGGTATGTTCCTTCAATGCTTAGTCTGTTGGGAGTTTTTTATCATGAAGCGATGTTGGAGGTTATCAAAAGCTTTTTCTGCCTCTATTGAGATGACAAATGATTTTTGCTTTTGATTCTGTTTATGTGGTGAATCACACTTATTGACTTGTGTATATTGAATCAGCCTTGCATCCCAGGAATAAAGCCTACTTGATTGCAGTATATTAATTTTTGATGTGCTGTGGATTCAATTTGCTGGTATTTTGTTGAGGATTTTTGCATCTATGTTCATCAGGGATATTGGTCTGAAGTTTTCTTTTTCTGTTGTGTCTCTGCCAGCCTTTGGTATCAGTCTGATGCTGGCCTCATGGAAAAAGTTATGGAAGAGCCCCTCCTTGATGTTTGGAATAGTTTCAGTAGGATTAGTATCAGTTCTTCTTTGTATATCTGGTAGAATTTGGCTATGAATCCATCTGGTCTATGGCTTTGCTTTGGTTGGTAGGTTCTTTATTACTGATTCAATTTCAGAACTTGTCTTTTGTCTTTTCAAGGTCTCAATCTCTTCCTGATTCAATCTTGGAAGATTGTGTGCTTCAAGAATGTATCCATTTCTTCTAGACACTCTAATTTTTGTGCATAGGGTTGTTCATAATAGCCTCTGAGGATCTTTTGTATTTCTGTGGGATCAATTGTAATATTATCTTTGTTGTTTCTGATTGAGTTTATTTGGATCTTCTCTCTTTCTTTTTCTTTGATAGCTAGGGTCCATCTATGATAAACTCACAGCCAACATCATGCTGAATGGGCAAAAGCTCGAATCATTCCCTTTGAGAACTGGAACAAGACAAGGATACCCACTCTCACCACTCCTATTCAACATAGTACTAGAAGTCCTAGCCAGAGCAATCACACAAGAGAAAGAAATAAAAGGCCTCCAAATAGTAAACCAAGAAGCCAAACAATCTCTCTTTACTGACAATTATGATTCTGTGTCTAGAAAATCCTAAAGACTCTGCCAAAAGACCCCTAGAATTGATAAACCACTTTAATATAGTTTCAAGATACAAAATCAATGTACAAAAATCAGTAGCATTTCTATACACTAACAGCATCCAGGGTGCACATGGAATAAAAAACACAATCCCACTCACAATAGCCACAAAGAAAACGAAATATCTGGGAATACAGCTAACCAAGGAGATGAAAGACCTGTACAAAGAGAACTACAAAACACTGCTGAAAGAAGTCAGAAATGACACAAATGAACGGAAAAACATTCCATGCTCATGGATTGAAAGAATCAATGTCATTTGTAATGTCCATACTGCACAAAGCAACTTAAAGATTCAATGCTATTCCTATCAAACTACCAGTGTCATTCTTTATAGGATTAGAAAAACTATTCTAAAATTAATACGGGACCAAGAATAGCTCAAATAGCCAAAGTAATCCTAAGCAAAAGGAACAAAATCTCACACTACCTGACTTCAAGCTATGCTATAAAGCCAAAATAACCAAAACAGTTTTGTATTGGTACAAAAACACATAGACCAATGGAACAGAATGGAAGACTCAGAAATAAAGCTGCACATCTACAACCATCTGATCTTTTACAAGGTCAACAAAAACAAGCAATGGGGAAAGGATACACAATTCAACAAATGGCGCTGGGATAACTGGCCAGCCATATACAGAAGATTGAAGTTGGACTCCCACCTTTCACCGTATACAAAAACTAATTCAAAGTAGATGAAAAATTGTAATGTAAGACCTCAAGCCATGAAAATCCTGGAAGACAACCTAGTAAATACTCTTCTCAACATCAACCTTGGCAAATAATTTTTGACTAAGTCCCCAAAAGCAATTGCAACAAAAACAAAAATAGACAAGCGGGGCCTAATTAAACTAAAGCGCTTCTGCAGAGCAAAAGAAACTATCAACAGAGCAGATAATCCCTACAGAATGGGAGAAGATGTTCACTAACTGCATCCAATAAAGGCCTCATATCCACAATCTGTAAGGAATTTAAGCAAATCAGCAAGCAAAAATCAAATTACCCCATTAAAAAATGGGCAAAGGACATGAACAGACACTTCTCAAAAGAAGACACACAAGTGGCAAAAAAATGAAAAAATCCTCATTATCACTAATTATCAGAGAAATGCAATTCAAAACCACAATGAGATACCATCTCACACCAGTCAGAATGCCGATTATAAAAAAGTCAAAAAATAACAGATGCTGGCAAAATTGCAAAGAAAAGAGAACACTTATACACTTTTGATGGGAATGTAAATCAGTCCAGCCACTGAAAACAGCAGTCTAGAGATTTCTCAAATAACTTAAATCTGAGCTACCAGTCAACCTAGAAATCCCATTATTGGATAAAATAAATCATTCTCCCAAAAGACACGTGCACTCATAAGTTCATCTCTGCACTATTCACAATACTAAAGACATGGAATCAACCCAAGTACCCGCCAATGTTTGATAGGATAAAGAAAATGTGGTACATATACACCATGGAACACTATGCAGCTATAAAAAATGAAATCATGCTCTTTGCAACAACATAGATAGAGCTTGAGGCCATAATCTCAAGCAGATTAATGCAGAAACAGAAAACCAAATACCACATATTCTCATTTATATGTGGGAACTACACATTGATCACACATGGACATATATATGGAAACAATAGGCACTGTGGACTATGACAGGGTGGAGGGAGAGTGAAAAAAAGGAAACTATCAGGTGCTGTGCTCACTACCTGGATGACAGGATCTGCACTCTAAACTTCAGCATCACGCAGTGTTCCCATTTAGCACATCTGCACGTATATCCTTTATATCTAAAATAAAAGTTGAAAAAATAAAAAAATATAGTTACTGATGGAAAGGGAAAACTACCTGTTGCTCTAGATGGGAAAAACATGGAGAATGGTGAGAAAGGATAGGGAAGGTAGAAGGCACACAGGTCTACCCCTCACCACTTACTTTCAGCCTGTGTTGGGAAGCTGGATTTTTCTGCATCCAGAGTAACCAACCTATGGGGCGTTAGTGGCATGTATTGGGGTGTACAAAGAGCAGCAGTTTGTAATGTTTTGTTTCTAGGCTGCTAGCTGGCACTAGTATGACCACCTAAGAAATGGGAACATCAAACACTAAAGAGAAGAACTGGTCTGTGATGACTCCATACATTTTCTTGGGTGGTCCAGGTGATAGGTGTGTCCAAATCTAGAGACTAGATAGGGAGGAGAAACACTAGAAAGGCGTGGCTAAACTCAGCCACTAGATAGGTGTGTGACCTTGTGGTTGATAGTTTCTTAACCTCCTAATCTCAATTTCTTCATCTACAAAACTGGGCATCACAAACCCTATCTCAAATTTTCCCTCCCAGGATTGATGTAAACATGGACTGAGACAACAGATATGGAAGTTCTTTGTGCAGCATAAAATGCTATTTGAATATTATTTCTATTGTTCCACATGCCTCTGCTGTGTCACTTAAGGAAGCCTTGTTTGACCCTATGGGTCTTACCCAACAGTCTGCCACAACATCTATGAATCTGAGCATTTGTCAGCATTTTCATTAAAGAATTTTCCCTCTTGGAGGTTCGTCTTTAAAGTCTCTACATAATAATCAACACAATAACAAGATGAAGATGACCCAGGTTTGTCTTTAAAGTGCCTACATACTAACCAACACGATAACGAGATAGACGAATATGAACTGGTTCTTCAGATCAGCCAGTTGTCTAGAAAGTTGCTGAGGATATAGGATTTGGGATCGGTAATTTTGATGGATAGGATGGAGAGCTCAAGGAAACAGGAGCCTCCAGAACCAGCAATAGAATGTTGGGTACCAAAAAGGTGCAGGGGGAAGAATCCTGTAAAGAGAAGGGTGAAAATAAAAAGAAACATATTGTTGCTATTGAGTTTAAGGCTTTCATACAATTCTTTTCAAAGTGGAGTTTTTGTGCTTATTTTCTCTCCTAATTCTCATAGCAACCTGGTGCACTATTGTTTCCTTTTTACATAGACTAGATTGAGATCTGGAGAATTTAAATGACTTGCCCAATGGTATATGGCCCTTAGATTCAACATGTAGTGGAGGCAGGACTCAAATGCAGATCCTGAGTCTCTAAACCCTGTGCTCTTTCCACCACACCCTCATATCCACACTTCACATCTTACTTGAAGGGAAGAGTCTTTTCTGATTTGAAGTTACTCAGCCCCCAAGGCTTTATCTTTCTTTCTTTTGGAGAGTAACTGAAATGTTTGAGATGCTCAGTAGGTAGCTGGTACCTTTCTTCTTCCTTCTTTTCTTAGTGGGTCACTCCATTATGTTCAATAGAGCAGTAATAACAGCTAGCATTCATAGAGCATTACTATGTGCCAGGTGTTTTGCATATGCTATACCTAATTCTCACAGCAATCTGTAAAATAGGTCTCATATATTCAGTCTACAGAGGCAAAGACCAAGGCTTAGAGAATATAAACAGCTTACCCAAGGTCATATAGCTGGTAAATAATTGAGCCAGGATTCAAACCCAGTTCTGCCTATCTTTAAAGCTCATGGTAAGAAGAATTGTCATCAATACACAAAAGCTACCAAGTGTTGCCTTTGTCTTTTTTTTTTTTAATAGTTATTTATAAATTCTCCTTTCCATGAATGTTAAACTGTTTCAAGCCACCTTTACTCATAAATAATTTTATTCATGTTTTCTTGGGACCTATGAGCAAGAGTTTCTCTACATTATATGCATAGAAGTAGAATTACTGTTTCCTACAGTGAAGAGCATTTTCAACTTTACTAGGTAAAGCGGTACTGATTTATACTATTACCTGTGCATAGGAGAGTTTGTATTACTCTACTTCCTAGACAACACTTGCGTTGTGAACGTTTTACATTTTTTCCAATGTGAAGTGGTGTCTCCTTGTGGTTTCAATATGCATTCTCCTAACAACCGATAAGATCAAGCCCCCTTCTATAGGTTATTAGCTATTTGTGTTACCTCCTGAATGAAATGCCTATTCATAGCTCTGGCTGCTTTTCTATTAGGTTTTTTATTTTTTATTTTCTTGATTTGTAGAAGTTCGTTATGTATTAGATACTCGGGATACTAATTCTTTGTAGGTTATACATATAGTATATATTTTATCCTGCTTTGTGGCTTGTCCTTCACTCTATAATGCCCTTTGGTGAACAGATTTTATTTTAACACATTGAGTTAATGAACTTTAAAAGGTTTTGTTTACATTGGATTCACCTGGGTAATCCAAGCTAGTCTCCTCTTCTCTTGATATCCTTAACTTAATCACTTCTGCAAAGTTCCTTTTGCCGTGTAAGGTAACATATTCACAGGTTCTGGGAACCAGAATGTCGATATTGGCAGTGGGGGGATTATTCTGGCTATGACATGTCGCCCTTCACTGAGGACTTGGGAAAGAGGAAGCCTTGTCTTCTTTGCCAAACCACCCAGAATGGTACCGACATCATGCTGAGTTGGGGACAAGGAAGAAGCAAGTCACAGCTCTGGTGCTAAGACTTTCACTGTTTTTACTGAGATTTAGTAAATTTTCATAAATAAATGTTGCTTTATTTGCTGTATAACCTCCAGACAATTTCTGAGAGTTTAAATGGATGGTTTTAACAATAATTTTCTCCAGTCGTTGTAGTTTCACTGGAGAGAAGTTCTTCAAATTCCCTCACACTGCATCTCCAGAAGTAGAATCTCTCAAGCAGGTTCCTGAACTTAGTTTTGCTGGGTATTTGAGTGCATGTTGATATTTACTTCCTGTCAATGTGGAAAGATATTCCTTTGCTCTGTCTTTCATTATGTCTTTTCAGAAGTTTAATCCCAGTCTAATTGCTTATAGATTACCTGTCTTTATCGATTATCTTCCTGGTTGTTTTTAAGACTTTCTTTTCTTCCTAGGCACTGTGCATTTTACTGCAATGATTTTAGCTATTGATTTTCTTTATATTTATTCTGTTTGCAATTTGTTGAACTTTCTGAATCTAATTGATATATTTCTTAAAATGTGGGAGATTCTTAGTGTATGTCTTCTCAATATTGCTTTCTCCTAATCTTTCCTTTAAATTTTTTTTGCAACACCAATTAGACACATATTAGCTTCTCTTAGTGTATCGCAAACCCCATTTTCCCCTTTCAGCCTTCCATGTTTATTAATATTTCTTTTATATTTTCTACATCTTGATCTCTGTATGCTGCATTTGGGTAATTTCTTCAGATCTATCTTCAAATTAAATAATTAACTCTTCAGTTAGGAGATATTAATTTTTATAAGAATATTGATTTTCATTACTGCATTTTTTATTTCTAGAAGTTCTATTTAATTATTATCCAAATCTGCCTAGTCACATTTTTTCATCATATTTTCAATGTGCAATTTTTATTCTGTATCTATCAGTCAAGTATTTTCAGTCTTTGTGGGCCTATTTTTCACTTATAGTGGTTTATTTTCTCATATATATTTTGATTTTACTTATATGATCATTAAAACGTTACCTATGGATATTCTTGTGGTTGGTTTTCAATGGCAATCCACTAGAGAGGGTTAATGTTTGCTCCTGCCAGTACTTGAAAGAACTAACTCAGGAACAACTAATATTTGGTTTGAGGTGTTTTGTACCAAACAGAGAATATGAATTAGAATCCAAGTCCATAGGAAGACTACTTGTAGATAGGAACCCTTGAGGAAAACAATTTTCCCTCTATTCAGAGCCAAAGCTGAGAAACACCTCCTTCCTTGCCCCTCTTATTGGGTATATCTTTTTCTCATAGATGATATTTCACTGAAGGAGCACCCCTCTCAGGATCCTAATTTTATGTAAGAATCTCTGTCCCAACTTCTCCTTTGAGCATTCTTCATCCCTTATCCCTTGTCTTCATTTGTTATAAATGCAGGTGTCAAAAACAAACAAGTAAACAAATCTAGGTTATAGATTATTGGAGAAGTTGACAGACTTAGTGCTAACTTATCTCCATGGCTTTATATTTCAACTTTGCATTTAGCATCCGATATGGTTTTACTGTGTTCCTACCCAAATCTCAACTTGAATTGTATCTCCCAGAATTCCCACGTGTTGTGGGAGGGACCCAGGAGGAGGTAATTGAATTGTGGAGGCTGGTCTTTCCTGTGCTATTCTCGTGATAGTGAATTAAGTCTTACAAGATCTGATGGGTTTATTGAGGATTTCCAGTTTTGCTTCTTCCTCATTTTTCTCTTGCCACCACCTTGTAAGAAGTGCCTTTTTCCTCGTGCCATGATTCTGAGGCCTCACCAGCCAGGTAGAACTGTAAGTCCAAGTAAGCCTCTTTTTCTTTCCGATCTAAGGTAAGTCTTTATCAGCAGTGTGAAAACAGACTAATACAACATCTAAGAGATTCTCTTCTTCTCTTGTAATAGTAGCTATGTTGCTTAGAAGAGTTTTATGTTATATTTTATCTGGTGCTCTTTTTTTTTTTCTTTTTTCTTCTTGCTTTTTTTCCCCAGAGGATTTTTTTTTACACTATCTAGTCTTCTATATTGCTGAAAATATAAATCCCCATAATGTCCTTTCCCCTCTTTTCCTTCTTGTAAAACCCCTACTTATCTTTAAATTCCTTGATGAGATGTTGTCTCTTCTAGGAGACATTCACTGCGCTACTCCCTCTTGAAGCAGAATAAATTAGTCCATTGTCTGTGTTCTCACATACTTGGAATGCAGCTTTAATAAAGATCTCTCACATTGTTTTATTACAGTTATTTCTTTATCTGTTACCTCCTACTGTTCTGCAAGATCCGGTCAGAGTGTTTTAATTATCGTTTTACATTCAGTGTTTAACACAGTGCCTGGCAGAAAATAACACATAAGTGGATATTTATTTGAGTTTGTAAAAGAAAAGAATAAAACAGCATTGTTTGCAAATGAGGTCCAAATTCTTTTGAATCTCATTCAGGTACCTCCACATTCTAACTGCAACCCACTCTTTCAGCCTTATCAATCAATTAATGCATTGTTAATTAACATATATGTTATTTATTAACTCATTCATTCATACATTTATTTATGATCCAAGGTTTCTTTAGAATGCCTATGTTGTGCAAATTTCCACAACATAGTAGTTGGAATATCGCCATGAACAAGGTGAATACAATCTTGCTCTTCATGGAATGTACATATTAGCAAAGGGGGCAAATGTTAACAAGTTATTGCATCATTAATTATTTAATTACATTGTGATAAATATCATGAAGGAGAGATAGAAGCTCTGTGAGATACTTGGCAAACTTTTGTGGTGCATGGGCGGGAAGAGCATCTCAGCAAATAGAATAGCTTATAGGAAAGCCCCTGAGGCCAGAGCTAGCACGGGAAACTCGCCCACTCCTTCCACTCACACTGCTACAGCAGCACTGAACCAATCATTATCCCCTGAACAGAGCCACAGTGATGCCTGGGCTCAACTGTTCCCTCTGTCTGATTTCTCCTTATCACTCGCCTATCCCCCAAAACCTCTATCTGTCAAAATGTCAAGAACTTGTTTCTTTCCCAAAGGTTTTGTCCACGGAGGCTCCTTTGGTCTGGAATTTACTTTACTGCCCTTTATATTTTTATTTTAGCATATCTCATCATTGTCTATGGTTGTGAGCTACATGAGGGCAAGTGATATACTGTGTTCAGCTTGATAAGATCCTGCCATGTGAATCCCAGTTTGGCCACAGTTTACTTCTGTGGCAAAGTTAAAACCAGATTGTGCCAGATTGGAAACTACAATGACATCAGAAAAAAACTTCAAACTGGTTTACCAAAAGAAGAGTTTTAGAAAAATCAGCCATGCAAAACCACAAATTCATGGGGTTTCTGACAGGTAGCCAAGACCCAGGACCTTTTTGAGCTTCTTTTGCACTGTCAACCCACCGATTTGGCATGAAATAAAAAGCCCTGAGCCATATAACTTGATTCATTCATGTTAAATAATGCCAACTGTCCAAATCTGCAGGCAGGGAGTCAGTGTGGTATGGTTAACCTTTTTCTTGCTCCTTCCATAAGGAATGAATTCCAAGGAATATCTGCCCCCAAACCATGCTAGGTTGCAAGCCAAGGCATAGAGTTGGGGGACACTCAGGTGAGCTCAGAGCAAGAGTTAAAATAAAGGTCCACATTCCATATTTCTAAATACACGTATTTAAAATGTATAAATTAAACTCACATACTATTAAATACAATTGTTCTACCCCCTACCTTGACAAATAAACATTGAAAACAACAGAGAAGGGCAGGTTACAATTTGGAATTCTCTAGCATCTTGCAACATGGAAGCTCAGGAAGAACCGTCCCCTACCATGCTCCAGGAATGCTCCCTCTTCTCTTCCTACCCCTGGCTTCGTCTTGCACCAAGAATGTCTTGCAGGCACATATATGTAAATATCCCAGCCCACACATCCAAGCTGCATCATACTTCTCAAAAACTGATGCCCCTTGGCTACCTCTCCCAGAGATGCAGGAGATTCATCCTCAGGGGGATGGACCCAGGGAAGAGGTCTCTGCAGTCCCTTGAAGCTCTCTCCTGGACCTGCATTCCTATCTAGTCAAGTCACTGGCACATGCTCTCCTTTACAATATAATCTATTCCAGCTGCCTCTAAGTCTCTCTTCCTGTTCTGTCTTGAAGGCTTTTGTCCCATACCAAGGTTACCAATGACCTCCATATCACTAAATCCAGTGGGCAATTCTTATTATCTTACTTGCCCCACGGCAGTGTTTGATGTGATTGATCACTCTGTCCTAGGCGAAACAATTTCTTCTAAAACATCACATTTGCCTGGTCAGTCTTTCCCAGACTCCTTTCCTGGTTCTTTCTTATCAACCGCATGCTTTCAACGGTTGAACAGCCAGGGCCTTATCCTCAGACTACTTTATTTACACTCATGCCTTCCTGAAGTGATCTCATCCCATTTTATGACTTTCATGTTATCTTTCTGCCAACAGCTCCTAAATTTGTGTTGGTAGCTCAGACTTTGCCTCTGATCCCAGCCTTGTATACCCACCTGCCTACTTAACATCTGTATTTGAATGTCTAATAGGCATCTATCTCATTCGTGTCCAAACCTGAGCGCCTTTCTTTTTCCCAACCTGCACTCACACTTTCCCCAGCTCAGGTACTAGCAACCTCATCCTTTTATTTTCTCAGGCCAAAATCTTTATCATGCCAGTCTCCTCTTTTTTTCATATATCATTACAAATTACATATATCTTCAAAATATATCCAGAGTCTGGTGACATGTCTAATCACTTATCATCACCTTCACTGCTAGCTCTTGTGGTTCAAGCCAACATCATTTCTCACT